>NC_137205.1:27190507-27303007 GCF_960531495.2 Zeus faber | reverse complement strand
CTCTAGGATCCATAACATGCAAAAACACCTGAACATCCCATAATACCGGTGACCTGCTTGTCTTCTGTTGGGATCCAAGCTCTAAAAACATGTTTTTCTAATTAAAATATGTCACTTTGTGCTTTGCAGCCACAATAACTAGTAAGACTTGTAACGAACCGAGATAAAGGCACAAGGGTTTGACCTTTGGAGAGGTTATTATTATTATTATTATTATTATTATTATTATTATTATTATTATTATTATTATTATTATTGTTGTTGTTGTTATTATTATTATTGTTATTACTATTAATATTATTATTATTATTATTACTACTACTATTATTATTATTATTATTGTTATTGGTATTATTATTATTAATATTAATATAACTACTATGATTATTATTATTAGTAGTAGTATTATTAGTATTATTAGTATTATTATATAATTATTATTATTATTACTATTATTATCATTATATTCTTATTATTGTTCTTATTCTTATTCTTATTCTTATTCTTATTCTTATTCTTATTCTTATTCTTATTCTTATTCTTATTCTTATTCTTATTCTTATTCTTATTCTTATTCTTATTCTTATTAGGAGTTCAGCCCCTGATAATATTATCATTATCCTTAGGACCGTGTTTGTTTATTATTTTCAGCTGTTTACGCTGCGCGGCGACGATTCCTGCTACAGCAACCCAGCCCCATTTATGCAATCTTCATTCAAACACCCCTGGGGAAATGTGGATGAATGTATGAGAAAACGACTCAGAAATCACTTCCTGCGGTTGATTTAAGCTCCAACAGATCCTACGTTTTGAACTCACGATAGGATCCATAACACGCAAAAACACCTGAACATCCCATAATACTCGTAGCCTGTGTGCCTTCTGCCGGGATCCAAGGTCTAAAAACATGTTTTACTGAATAAAATATGTCACTTTGTGCTCTGCAGCCACAATAACTAATAAGATTGGTAACGAACCGAGATGAAAACACAGGTTTGACCCGCGGTGAGGTTCTCGTGTGCATAGTTCAGAGCACGAAAGAAACCCAGCGACCAAACGACACAGGTAACTGTCATTTTATCTCATTATTTTAAAAAATCATCATTTCAATTTTTTTTTTTTCCAGCTGTCCTCCCTAAGCAGCTTGAGTCCTGTTTGTCCTCTTGAACCCCGCACCCCGGTCTAGAGCCAGACCAGGGCGCGGGTCTAGAGCCAGACCATGGACAAATCTAGAACCAGACCGGGGGCCATAGTGCACCAGGGGACCAGAGAGAAGGAGAAGCCCCCGTCCCCCCTTGTAATGGCCACGGGCCTGGGCTGGTCGGCAAGGTGGCTCACATAGCAGCAGAGGCGACCAGTGGGACTGGAAGTCTAATTAAAAACGCAGCTCCTTTCCAGCAGCTGAAGCCCAGCCCAAAATGGAGGGGCTAAATGCAGGCAAACGGCCACACGATGCACGGCTACTCAGGCGTATAAAGAGCTTTGGCTTCGGTAAAGGTGCACATTCACGTTTCAATGGCACTTCCATTCACTGAGAAACACACGGACACAGCCATGGGGCTCGCACCCACTCCCACTCCCGCTGCCGCTCCCGCTGCCACTCCCAGTTCAAACTTCCATCTGGACACAACAAGTCACGCCGTCAAGCCTTAACATTTCGCCGGATCCTTCTTACCATCACGGGCCTGCGGATCCTCTCGCTGGTATCCATACCTCGTTTGCCACACTCACCGCGCCGCGGCAAACCAGGGGGGCAAAGCCAAAGTCCACACGGGTAGAGCTATGCGTGTGTGTGTGTGTGTGTGTGTGTGTGTGTGCGTGTGTGCGTGTGTGCGTGTGTGTGCGTGTGTGTGCGTGTGTGTGTGTGTGTGTGTGTGTGTGTGTGTGTGTGCGTGTGAGACAGCACTAGCGTGAGGACCTGTGTGTGTCCCTGTATGAGTGTCACACAAGAATAAGTGTGTATGTGTGTGTGTTTGAGAGCGAGAGAGAGAGCGAGAGAGAGAGATAGAGGGGGGGAAGTAGTGCTTGTGCTCTCCTGACCCCCCCCCCCCTCGTAGAACCTGAACCCTGCGCAGGGAAGGCAGGGCCAGGGGGGGCGCTGGAGCTGGTAGGAGGGGGAGCGGGAGGGGGGGGGGGGGTCGGGTTGCAGGACTTGTGCTACATTTGCAAAGTGGGGAATTATATTTAGCCTTGGGCGGTCGGGGCGAGCGAGGGCCGCGAACACTGTAAGCCCCAGAACGAGGCTCGGTATGCAGCCGTCAGCCTTTCAAAGCCCCAACTGGAGGGAGGAGGACTGGGGCGGCGAGCAGGGAAAGCCCCCTACCACTCCTCCTCCCTCCATGTTGCCTGACCTCTATCTCTCTCTCTCTCTCTCTCTCTCTCTCTCTCTCTCTATCTCCCACCCCCCCCCTCTCTCTCTCTCGGTGTGGTAAGGGGGGAGAGACAGAACAGGGACACTGGGTCGGTGCAGGAGCACCTGTGGAGGCAGGGGAACGCGGCTCCGGAAGATTTGCGGGTCATCAGCGAAAAAAAATGAAATGAAATGAATGGTAACGGGAAGGGCAACGATGGCCGCGCACAAACACTCCACATCGGTGCCGATAAGTGAACCTCTGGCGAAAAGGAAAAAAAAAAAAATCCATCCGGTGAGTCACCGGGATGTGCGCAGCTACGATTGAATCAGGCAATCCGGCAGAAGGCATTAGTATGTAAATAAATATGTGGATAAGTACGTACATGGAGTCCCGAGGGGGAGACGGGGGGAATGCAGAGCAGCGCCAAGTCCGACCACCGGAGGGCGACCTCTGACACGGTGACAGGGGAGCGGAGCGGTCCCAGACCGGACCACGGAGGACCTCCAACCGCTTCCCCAAAAATAAAACAAGACGGAGGGGGGGGGGGGGGGTTGGGGTTTCGGACCCCCTCGTCCAGATGGGAGCCCTGTGTGACAGCAGGGCTGCTCCGCTCCCCGACAGACGGGAAATGGCCCCTCACTGCGAAACGGCGCGAGAGAGGGGACGAGCAGCGACCGGCGCGTCGCGAGGGGGGAAATTAGGGGGATTATTTGATGGAATAATGGATTGTGTCAAGTCAATGGCTGCCTCTCGGTTTGGTTCACTCAGGCTGAAGTGACTGTGTTAGGATGTCACTCAGTCTAGAAGGGAGAATAGAGCAGCGGTGATAGACAACGTCACATGAATATCTGTGTGCATGTGCCCATACACACACATGTATATGTGTGTGTATGTGTGTGTGCGCGCTTGCACACATGCAGCATTAGTGTGTGTGCGTGTGTGTGTGTGTGTGTGGCCGTGTGTGGCCGTGTGTAATTGTTTAATTGAATAATTTGGTTATGGGTTGAACATTAGGAAGAAATATAATCTTCAGACTATTTAACCGGCCACATGCATTCAGTTTCATGGGAGGAAAACAGAAATTTCAAAAAGAGTTTGATAAATACATACACATACAGTACATGTCATTTCTTCTCGTTATCTATCGCCACATGCTCCCCTAATAACCTAAGTAACTCAAAGAGCGTATTTCTGAGTTAAATGTAAATGCATGCACACAGACACATATAGACGCGCGCACACACACACACGCACGCACAGACACACACACACACACACAGCCAATGACGCCCTCTTCTCCGTCTCCGTTTTTTCCTGCTGCCCGGTTGCTATGGAAACCGGGCCCCGGTGTACCAGCGTTCGCTGTTGGCTGATTGTGGCTCTTGAGCTGTTTTGAGTACGTGAGCGTGTGCCTGCGTAGGTGTGTGTGTGTGTGTGTGTGTGTGTGTGTGTGTGTCTGTGTATGGGAGACTGTGCACGGCTCTCGCTTTGAGGTGCGCGGGAGGCGCGCGGGGCCAGAGCACAATGTGCGTGTGCGCGCGCTTACGTGATGGAACATCCGCGCCGCTCGCCGCCCGGTTACATACAGAATCCGCGTGCGCGGGGATTGTTTGCGTAGGAGCATAAGCCGCGCGTCACCGCTGTATAGCGAGTGTCACGGATGTCATTTCCGGCGACGGGCGAAACGTCCAAGACGCGGAGAAAAAAACGCCCCCAACTCTGCGAAACGAGTCCCTCGTAGAGGAGCCGTTTCCTTTTTCTATTTCGTGTTTTTCCTTTGCCTGCTATCGCTCCACCTGCAGGCGCGGCGGGCGGGGTCCCTCTGCACGCCAAACGCGGCGGACGGGTTTAATGAAAAGAGGAGGCAGTGGGGAGGACGGCGTGGGTGGGGGAAGGGGAGGGGCCGGGGCGGGTGCAGCTAACCTTTATAATCCACGGGAGGGTTCAGCTCCCCCCGCTCGCACACAGCGAGGGGACGTTTTATTATTTTATTTAATTTTTCTTGAGCGACACCGGCAGCACGGAGGTAAATGTCACCCGGCGCGAGGCATTTCCTCTGAGGTCGGGCAGGGGAGGGGGGACCTGCTTTGCCACGACAAAGCGCCGCTCTGAGAAATGTCGTGTCCGGACACGGGGCCCGCCGCTGGGGGCGGAGGTCCCCAGAGCCCCTCGACCGCGGTTGTCTACGACCCTTGACCTTTCAGGGAAGGGGTTCCCGCCTGGAGGGCGGAGCCTCGTTTCTCCACCTCTCAACCTGCCCCGTCTCATAAGTAGATGTCACACGTTTCTGAGGACAGAGGGGTAAACATCACGTCATGGAAACTTTTTTTATCACTTGTAGACGGACACAATATCGTATTGTGAATTTTATTTCCCGAGATCAAATCATATGTTTTTGTTACGTTATTGGTTAAAATGATGGGTTCACTCATCAGTTTCTTACAGAGTCCAAGTAAAGTAGAAGATTATAGTAGAGGTGGAGTAGAGGAAGGTAGAGTAGAGACAGAGTAGAGGAAGCTAGAGTAGAGTTAGAGTAAAGGAAGGTAGAATAGAGGCAGAGTAGAGGAAGGTAGAGTAGAGGTAGAGTAGAGGAAGGTAGAGTAGAGGTAGAGGGAGGTAGAGGAGAGGTAGAGTGGAGGGAGGTAGAGTAGAGGTAGAGTAAAGGATGGTAGAGTTGAGGTAGAGTAGAGGAAGGTAGAGTGGAGGTAGAGGGAGGTAGAGTAGAGGTAGAGTGGAGGGAGGTAGAGTAGAGGTAGAGTAGAAGGAGGTAGTGTAGAGTAAGGTAGAGTAGAGGAAGGTAAAGTATAGGTAGAGTATAGGTAGCATAGAGGGAGGAAGAGTAGAGGAAGGTAGAGTAGAGGGAGAGTAGAGGAAGAATAGAGGTAGCATAGAGGGAGGAAGAGCAGAGGGAGAGTAGAGGGAGGTAGAGAAGAGGTACAGCAGAGGAAGAGTAGAGGTAGAGTAGAGGGAGGTTGAGTAGAGGCAGAGTAGAGGGTGTCATAGAAGAGGGAGAGTGGAGGCAGGTAGAGTAGAGGTAGTGGAGGGAGGTAGAGGTAGAGTAGAGGTGGAGTAGAGGGAGATAGAGTATAGGGAGAGTAGATGTAGAGGTAGAGTCGAGGGAGGTAGAGTAAAGGCAGAATAGATGTAGAGTAGAAGCAGAGTAGAGTAGAGGGAGGAAGAGTAGAGGTAGATTAGAGGCAGGGTAGAGGGACATAGAGTAGACAGAGTAGAGGTAGAGTAGAGGGCAGTATGGAAGAGGGAGAGTAGAGGTAGATGTAGCATAGAGAGAGGCAGAGTAGAGGCAGAGTAGAGTAGTGGGAGGCAGAACAAACTACCTTGTTCACATGATATAAAACGAGTGCCATCTCCAAGTCAGCCACCGCAACATGAGATCGCTTCTTAAATATTGCGACTAATGAATCCAAAGACTGGGATCAAGCAACACAAATACTATTCTTTGTCAGTGTGTCGACGCCTTGTGAGGAGGGATTGAGGCCAAACCGGGACTGCGGAGTAGTCCACTGTGGTATAGTCAGTGCCTTAGCGGCGCTTCGGCTATATAGCTGGTTAGCGTACCAGCGTAACCAACTTCAAAAGAGCTTCAAAAGAGTTCAACAAACACAAGGAAGCATAATAATAATAATAATAATAATTGTAATAATAATAATAATTGTAATAATAATAATAGTAAGACTAATAATAATAATATTAATAATAACAGTAATAGTTATAATAATAATAATAATAATAATAATAATAATAATAATAACAGCATTGACCGTTGGCCTTACGACTCCATCCAACAAATAGGATGATTTGGCAACATGTTAGCTAGCTCTATTTCCAGCTCTCTCTGGAACTTCAAAAGTCGCGTCAGTTGAGTCAAAGCTTCCCACGGTTGGACGCCACGTGAAGACTTTGCAAAACGACTCTCGCCTTGGCTTCACGGCCACGCCGAAACGCGTCGAACTCGGTGCAAAAAAACACGGCGGTGGCAAGCGCCGGCGTGAGCGAGGCGGTGGGCGGGGGCTGTTACCTGGCGGACAAAGCTGTTAGAGGTGGTGTCGGACGACGTGCTTCCATCGGAACGTTTGAAACGACTCTTTCTCTTGGCGTATTTGCCCTGGAAACAGAAGAATGAACAACACAGGCAGACAGAGAGAGCAGTTATTAAGCGGCTTCACCAGCGACCGTCGCATCGAGATGAGCCGCCGGCGGTTCTTTTTTTCCTCGGGGCGCGGGGGGCTGGCCACGACCCCCTGGAAGGACAGCGGGGAAAAACACTCGACATTTTGTGCGCGGCCTTCGCGGACGGGGGACGGAGGGGAGAGATTGGATGGAGAACAGACAGTGATCGGGAGCCGGAGTTCCAGGACGAACGGAGCGCCAAGCGGGGGTGGGGTGGGGGGGGGGGTGCGTCCTGGTCTCGGTCCAGCATCCCTCGCCAGAGAGGCCTTCACTACTCGCCGGCGTTATTGGTGTGGGCTGGAACCCTGTAATCGGATTGGTGGCGCGCTGGCAGATAACCAATCCGGGTCGGGAGAGAGGCTGCGCACTGCATTAAGGGCCCACCCTCTCCCAGCGTCGCCATGACTACGCAACGCAGACTAATCATATTTGTTGGCGGTCGGGAGGCCGGGGCGGCTCAGGCCAGCCAGCGTTCCTCCTGTGTGCTACCGGGGGGGACGGCGTGATGAGGGGAGGATGACGATCTGTAATGCACACAGGGGGTTAGCGCTCCTTCCTGTGTGGAGTTTGCATCTTCTCTCCCTGTGTGTGTGTGTGTGTGTGTGTGTGTGTGTGTGTGTGTGTGTGTGTGTGTGTGTGTGTGTGTGTGTGTGTCTTCCGTGCGCACCGGTTTCCTCCCACCATCGATAGACATGTACTGTATGTATGTTCGGGGGTCGATACTCCTGTCGGCGCCCCTGGGCAAGGCACCGGCAAAAGAGCCGGAGTCGGTGCCCGGGCGCGGCGCTGCGGACTCATTTCCATCCAGGGGGATGAATAAAGTAGAATAAATAATGACAGTGCAGCGCGTTGGGCGTACTGGAAACGATCCGAGCTCGGGCGGAGGGAGCGTGGTTCCACTGGTTCCCAGTTCAAATCCGGGTTCACCGTAGAAAGCTTCAGACGAAAACGTCGATTCCAGACGGCTTTTCTTTTTGGTTCTTTTAGACGGTTAAGACGCATCGTCTTAACCCACGTACAGACGCCAAGCAGTGCTATCAGTTGCTACCGTGCGCACACACACACACACACACACAAACACACACCCGCACACACACACTTTCATACTTGTGTTTTTCAGCAGCAAATTACCAGCCGACCACTTAAAACTTCACACCTGTCCGAGGAACGGTGTGTTTATGCTCAGTCTTTAATCAGAGCCCAGAAATCACATAACATTTTAACTACACAGCAGCTGTGGCCGCTCCCCTCGCCCCTAAAAACACATCATCTCTTACCGTGGCCGCCTTTAGCCAACACCAAACTGAGAAAGGGAGAGAGTTACAGTGAATCACAGCAACCTTTAAAAACTTGACTCACTTCACCAACCCGGCGGACGGTTGATGGAGCCTCCCGAGCTCAGAATTGACCCCAATTCATTCAGACGTCGACCGCGCATCCGTAACCTCCGCCGCCGGTCAGATTCCACACCGACTCCGGCTAGCGCGCGCGCCGCTCCTCCGCCCTCGCCAGTCACCTAGCAACACCATCGCTACGCGGTCTGGGGAGTAGCTCATCCCGGGCACGATCCCCCCGCGCCCGCGCCGAAGTTCCACCTCTCTGCCGCACCGGAGGGGGCCCCCCGGCAACCTGGACCCCGACCGGCGCTGACTCCTGACCTCTCCGCCACCTCCCGCGGATCCTCACACCAAACGAATCAAATAAAGGACCCCGACTTGTACTTTGTACGAGTCCCATTGGTTTGGGACAATGATGCGTCCATTTCCGCCCGGAAACAGCCTTTTAGGATCCCTCTCGTGACATTTTCACAATCATAATTATTTTTCGACGGATTCCGGGGTCGGAAAGCGGCTGGCTGTGAAAACCACCTCGCTGAGCCCCTCAATGTATTTGCCGTGGAACTCCGTCCTAAAAAATTTTTTTTTTTAAGTAAAAATGTTCTGTCGAGAAGCACTGCGGCAACGCCACCGAGCCTCTGAAAGCCACCCCGCTGCCTTCGTGGCGCCGCGAGCTCTTGATCCCTTCAGATTCCTAAAGTCCGACGCATTGAACCGGGCCGAACGTGAGTGACGTCCGGGGGTGAGGAACCGCGCCTGTGTGTGCGTTAAATATTTGAACGTGAGGTGTCGTGATTAAACATGCAGAATGTCTGCTTGCGTGTTTGGGTGGGGGTCTCCGCCAGGAGATAGAGTGGGCGCCTGAGAGCAAAGGGCGGGGAAATGCCAGAGGAAGCAGGAAGGGCAGGCTTCCTGTTGGTAAACAGCCCCGCCGACTAAGTGGATAATTAAAGATGGGCGCAGGTTTTTCATCCGGAGCGACGTCCCCGCGGCCGTTCCCGCCGCGCCAGGCTGTTCCCGCCGCGCCGGCCGCACGCCCCCTCAGGACGTAGCGTTCCGTGCGAAATTGACCGCGCGGAGGTCAACGCCGCCCCATCAAACAGAATCTCATTGGGAGATAGCGTCCCGGCGTCGGCCTCTGATTCCGATCGGTTCCACATTCTGTGGCCGCAATTCATTCATTCCGCTCCGTATTATGTGTTCATCGCCTGGGAGACCGAGGGGCCCCGGGGCCAGGATATTGGAAACGTGTTTTCCTGCTTTGCCAGGATATAAATAAATATGCCAGCATGACTCGCCGGAGGTCTGCGTGAACTTTATATCTAATTGATCAGAGTGTGAGAGTGTCGCACACAAAACAATTCGTCGCTGCAGATCTCACGGGGTGGGGTGGTGGGGTGTTGGGGCTGGGGGGTGGTGGGGGCCCTGGGCCTCCCAGCAGACACACGGTGGCTAAAAACAGGGTGGAAGACAGGTGAGGTGTGATGGAGGGAGGAGTGTGAGAAAAGACAAAGAAATGAGCGGGAGCTTTGCACCGTTGATGGTTAGATGAGAAAAGAGATATGACGAGTGGGAGTGGGAGTGGGAGTGGGAGTGGGAGAGGGAGAAATTGAGATAGAGAGAGAGACTCAGGATCAGGTTTTTTTTTTGCACGACTTTCTGCAGTGTTGTGGTTCCAGTGGAAGGACAGAGATGGAGTTTGCTGTGTGTGTGTGTGTGTGTGTGTGTGTGTGTGTGTGTGTGTGCGTGCGTGTGTCCATGTGCATGTGTGTGTGTCTATGTGTGTGTGCGTGTATGCGTGTGCGTGCGTGTGTATGTCAATGTCAGTGTGTGTGTGTGTGCGTGCGTGTGTGTGTCTATGTGTGTGTGTGTGTGTGTGTGTGTGTGTGTGTGCGTGTGTGTGTGTGTGCGTGTGTGTGTGCGTGTCAATGTGTGTGCGTGTGTGTGTGTGTGCGTGTGCGTGTGCGTGTGCGTGTGTGTGTGTGTGTGTGTGTGTGCGTGTGCGCCTTCTGGACATCCTCACAGTTTCTCCCCATTTTCAAGGACCAAAGTCTAATTTTGCACTGACACGTGATGTTATTGTGGCCAAAAACTTTGTGTGACAGAGAATATTTTAGTTTTTTTTAATGATTTCTCTTTTGTATAAACACATACACCATTAAATGTGACAACTGTGGAGAAATATGTCAAACAACACCCGGGTTGCAAACTGTCAGTGAAAGATAAAATAACCCTTCAGTATCAAACCCCAGAATTATAATTTTATTTTTTTATATATATTTTGACTTGAAATGTCCATCAAACTGTTGTGTTATTTGATTGTATATTATTTTACCTAATCATAGATATTATACTGACTATTTATAGGCCACCTCTATCAAACCAAACTGGAAAAAAAAAAACTCGGACATTGTGACATCGTGACCATTTCTACAGAAACATTCATTCGATGTCGATGCGTTGATTTTTTTTTTTTACCATATTTGTTAATTAGGTTTTAGTTAGGCGTGGTTTTTCCTTCTGGAGCATCTGGCACCGGCTTCACATGCATTCGATTTGACAACATCAACTGTCAACATGATATCTCCAGACCGACAGTCCTATAGTATCATATTTTATAATAACCGGTTTAATTAACGCTGCGAGATAAGAAATGCGCCCCCCCCAAAAAATCTAAAATGAAACAGGTTATGACTGAAGACCACAGCGACTGACAGCGCCTATCGCTTTAATTGATCACGGAACGTTTATCCCTTTTGATAATATTAAATTCTGAAGTGTTTTCCTGGATAAAGACCCACCCGGATGAACCGCACTTTATATATGTAGATGGAGGCTGAAAATCACTTTCATCGTTAAACAACCTGTTCAGCTCGGAGGTTTTGGCTGCTGATGGGTGTTTTTTTTTTTTTTTTTCTTCCTCCCCCCCCTTCCGTGTTCTCCATCCCCATCGGTCCCTGTGTATATTTGGGTGAAGCCTCCTCCTACCTGTGCGTGTGGATGATGCTCGAACATGTCCATCTGGATCTCCTGGGTTGAGGTCGAGGGCGTCCTGGACATACTACTTTTCTGTACCATTGATTTGATCTTATTTGGGGTTTTTCTTTTTTTTTGTTTTTTTTTTTTTCTTATTTTTCTTTAATCTAAATTCGATTCCGTGTATTTATAGTGAAATAAGAAAACACATTCTCTGTTCTGTTCTTTTTTCTTTTCTTTTTTTTGGGGTTGTTGTTGTTCTTCCTTCTTCTTCTCCTTCCCGTGGATCTCTCTCGGCCGGCAGCCTCGGCGCACCGCAGCAGCTGCCTCCTCCCAGCCGCTCGTATGGATCCGCACCGCGGAGCGCTGGCTGACTGGCTGGCTGGGTGGGACCTCCGGTCTACAGCTCCACCCTCCTCCAGCCTTCCTCCCTCCAGCCTCCACCCTCCATCCTCCAGCTCCACCCTCCTCCAGCCTCCAGCCGCCACCCCGCCCCCCAGCCTCGACTCCGCCACAGCCCCCCCCCCCCCCCCCCCCCCCCCCCACCCTCCACAACCCGGCATCCAGCCTCCAGCCCTCCCTCCGCCCTCCAACCTTCTCGCTCCGGTATCCACTTTTCCCACCCTCCGGCCTCAACTCTCCATCCTACCGTCCTTCACCCTCCAGCCCCAACTCTCCGCCCTCCACCCTCCAGTCTCAACTTTCCACCCTCCAGCCTCCTCCTCACTCCAAGCCTCCAACCTCCTCCTCCCCAGCTGCCATGCAGCCTCCACCCTCCAGCTCCACCTTCCAGTCTCCCAATCTCCAACCACCCCCCCCCCCCCCCCCCCCCCCCAGCCTCCAGCCTCCAGCCTCCACCTCCAGCTGGGGTGGATGAGCTCCACGCCCCTTCTTATCAAACACCACCCTCCATGATCGATCCACGACTACGGCAGCAACCACAGTAATAATAACACCAGGCATCTGATAGAAAGGGACTATTTCCCATCTTCGTGGGTCTGGACAATGTTTTCCAAATCACACAAAATCAGTTTAATAATTCAATGATGCCACGTCACGAGCCCGCGTTGCTGTACGCGACCGATTTCTGTTCCGTTTGAAAGCGCATCAGCGAACGACAGCTCCAGATGAAGATATATTGATTTATTATCGGTTTCCTATTGAGGAATATAAGCAAATAGTAACAACCTCGCTTCCTAATTTAGACTGGCACCGAGAAGCCGAGGCTGTACTTCCACCCGCCCACGGAAGTTCATTCTGTACATAGTGATATTATGGGGTGGAGTGGAATGAAAAGGGTTTGAGGACCGGGGCCTCTTTTTTTTTGCTGCCAGGCCTGGCTCTGAACCCTATCCAAGATAGAGTATATCTGAAATATTCAACCATTTACAGTACATATGTGTACATACAATGTAAATTGTTGATACAGAGGTTTATTTCTTATTTATTTGTGGGCTCATTGTTTATTGTATATTGTCATTTTTTCATTGTTTCTAAATGTTATTACCTTTATTATTATTACTATATATATATATATATATATATATATATATATATATATCGATATCTATATATATATATATATATATATATAGATATCGATATATATATATCGATATAGATATATATATATATAGATATAGATATATAGATATATAGATATAGATAGAGCTCTATCTATCTATCTATCTATCTATCTATCTATCTATATATCTATATATCTCTATATATATATAATTTTATTTTTATTTTTAAGCCTGCTGCTGTAGCACCGCAATATCCCTCTATAATAATATAATGATAATATGTCCATCCATGCGGGACTGTCTTTTAACATCGCAGGTTACTGGTCCCAGGGCCGCAGTAGTTTGCAAGCTGGTGTTTTATGATTTAAATGGGGAAGTTAAAGAAAGAAAATTCAACTAAGTCCATGACGCTCCAAACTTGTGCCCGAGCGCGTCTGTTTCGTTCTCCACACCGCCCCCATGGGGCGGAAAAGGGAAACTGCAGCCCCCTCCCCTCGGCCCGGCCCGGCCTACCCACAATGCACTGCAGACATATCGGACTGTACCATTCATTTCCAGAGGGGTTATTCTATACCTCGACGGCTATAGTCATATTTTCATTATTCATCTCGCACCCCGTTTTTAGTGCGTATTGTATAACGAAAAAGATTAATTCCTTCGTAATAAAAAGTTTTTTTTGTAAAAAAAAAAATGGTTCTTAACAAACTGCGTGTTAATGTGGCGCTGCGTCCTGATTGGTGATGGACTCTCCGTATAATGGTAGCTCCCAGCCCGTCTCTCCAGCCTTCCTTTCCCTATTGAGGCAGCAGCCATGAGGTAGGACCGCGGGCGCTGTGGTGCTAAAATACGTTATTTAAGCGCTCGAATGACGGGCTTTGTCGTTCCAAACCCGCCGCTGAGGCACTCAAATCCCCCCTTATATCGAGAACGACGCTCTCCACCGCCGCTGAACGCCGGAATCGCTTGTCTTTACCGTCAGTGCGGTACACGATGCGCCGATAGCGGAGGCCATGTTGTCAACCAAGCTAGCAGTTAGCCATGTAGCTAACCAGCTCAAATACGAAGGAGAAAATAATCGTGATATTTATCCTTGCGGCGACTATTAAAGCGCTCTTAAATATATGATTAAGGTTTGTAATGGTTCAGTTATTGAGTCTGGTAGGTCGGACAGCATAACGCCCTGTCGTCACTTGTTTGGCCTCCTTTTGGGGACGTCCCTTGCATACGTTCGTAAGGTGTTTCCATCCCATAAAGAACGGTGACCCGATCTAGTTAAATGGGTTGATAGCGCTGTCGTTAAAAACAATCTGGTATCTCATCGGATAAAATCATCCAACTCGTCCGAGTCAATGACCGGTGTCAAAGCATTTTAATAGATGGATTATTCATCCCCAGAAGGAAAATGCGTCTTGACACCTGAAGAAAAAGACGAAACGTTTAAATATTTAAAAGATGGAGGTAACTCCGACCAGTAAACCAAAAAAAAAGTTGGTAATACTGGAGTTAAAGACTAAAATTGAGCCACGATGGTCTAAACAGCTTGGCTTTATCAATAAAAGTACATGGTCTGAGGGGGAAACTGCTTTTTACTCTTGCTGCTGCCCAGCCTATCTTTGGAGAACATACACTTTAATGAAGGAGGGTGATTGGGTTACGGTGCCTCCTGTTTGGCATGGTGGAAATGGCCGCCTTAGTGGTGGCCCTATGTTGTGGTGAACTGCCAGGCCCGTCTGACTGTCTTCTCCCCCCCGTCCAGCATGCTGAGGCTCCAGAAGAGGCTTGCCTCCAGCGTCCTGCGCTGTGGCAAGAAGAAGGTTTGGTTGGATCCCAACGAGACAAACGAGATTGCCAATGCCAACTCCCGTAAGTTGGGGAAGTCTTGTTGTAACGCCTCTAACCAGTTTGCTGAACCATGCAACTGACTGCCATCGGCCTTTGCACGGGGCCTGTGTTTTAAGCAATGTTGTATTATTAATTAAAAGCCATAAATGTACATCAATGTACTTTACTCCCAAGCTGTATAGCCATACATCAGCGGTAAGGCCAAACTGGTGTTTTGCTGAATGGAATTTTTTTCAAACTGGGACCTTGTCTCTTCAGGCCAGCAGATCAGGAAGCTGGTGAAGGATGGTCTCATCATCCGCAAGCCGGTCACCGTGCACTCCCGTGCTCGCTGCCGCAAGAACACGCTGGCACGCCGCAAGGGAAGGCACATGGGCTACGGTACGTCAAGTCACCTGCCTGTGGGACGCTGGTTGATTTAATGTCTGCTGGTCTTTTTTTTGTGTTAAATTCAGTTTAAGAGATGCTAGGCTTTAAAAATGATCTAATCTATTTGGGTTTATTGGATTTATATTTCCTCACATGGATTTTATAAGATTTTGTGTATCTATATTGTCAAAATTAGTCAGGGTTTTCAACATTTCTGATGTGCTACAACCCTAAAACTACCAGTAAGCCAATTACCTGAGGGTGGATTTGTCAGTAAAAAAGAAATTGGTCTAAAATTAAATTGTCTTAAGTATTGCATTTAGCTGTGATACCTGCACACTGTGATCGTACGTCTAGGTTTAATGTTATAAATTTGGATTAATATGTTAACCGTGCGTGTTGACCATTGAAAGTTTTGAGTGTTTCCATTTAACCCCCAGGTAAGAGGAAGGGTACCGCCAACGCCCGTATGCCCGAGAAGCTCTGCTGGATGCGACGCATGAGGATTCTGCGTCGTCTTCTGCGTCGCTACAGGGAGTCCAAGAAGATCGACAGGCACATGTAGGTCCACACGGGGTCTGCTGCGCTCGTCTTTCAAAATGTGTTCAGTCTTGAATATTAGACACTGCCTGCGGCCTCAAATGTTGTGGTTTGTTTGATTAAAGTGGTTGAATAGCGAAGAGATACTATTTTACATTTGAGGGCGGGTTTTTGGATTGGATTAATTTTACAATCGGGCCACTCAAATTGATCGACGGTTTCCTTTCCCCTGGCTGTGTCTCAGGTACCACAGCCTGTACCTGAAGGCCAAGGGTAACGTGTTCAAGAACAAGCGCATTCTGATGGAGCACATCCACAAGCTGAAGGCAGACAAGGCTCGCAAGAAGCTTTTGGCGTAAGTCTCAACCTCAAACTCGTCTCTTTGGCTCGTGGATTAAGGACTTGTTTGGGTTTTTTTTTTTTGGTTTTTTTTTTTTTACTGACTCGGCAGAAAATGTATTTAAAGCAGGAAAATAATCCAATGTGTTTGTGTTCCGCAGAGATCAAGCAGAGGCCCGTCGTTCCAAGACAAAGGAGGCTCGCAAGCGCAGAGAGGAGCGTCTGCAGGCCAAGAAGGACGAGATCAACAAGACCCTGTCGAAGGAGGAGGAGACCAAGAAGTGAAGAGATTCCCTCCGTTCTATCCAACCCCGACAATAAAGCTGTTTGTGAAAACTGTCCCGTCTCCAGTGCTTTGTTTTTTTTTTTGTTTTTTTTTTACTACATTCAAACTGTTTTACGAGACCAGATTCCGTACAAGCTGATGCTGGTCTTAGGGCCACTTCCAATTATAAGATTTTAAATGTTCTCACAGGTTGGTGGTGCTGCAGCGCTCCAAGGCTGTGCTTGTTATTAAACAGGATAAAACGGAGCGCAGTTGTCTTAACCCCCCCCCCCTAAAAACTACACTATCATTGGTGCATCTTTGGACACAGCCTCCCTATTTTGTTTGTACTATAGATGGATATGAGGCTGAGAAATGGATTTTTATCTTCCTTTGTGGTTAGTGTGTAAAATTAACTGATGGGAGAGAACCCTGCAGTGCTGTGACTCCTTTGTCATGGCTTGGACATTAAGCTGCAACAATATAATGTCCACCCCGTCTTCCACAGTAGAGGTCTGCTGTCTTTGGCCCTTGATCTCTAAGGAGTGAATATTTTACGGTCCTCTGCAACTCAACGTCTGGAAGAAAATGCGATAGTTAATAAAAATTGTGTATACGTCATGGCTTTGAAGCGGTGGCCGTTTCAAGTGGTTGTCGCCACCTTGTGGTGGAAATGTTTTCAGCCACCCAAACATTTTCACTGCATATACTTCAGTGTCCACGCGTGTCAACCTCCACATTAAACGTCTTGTCTGCTGGTCAGTGTGCGTTGGCTCCCGCACCGCTGTGTGAGTAAAACGAGCGTCGAACGAGCGGCGTCCTCCCCGACACGCCGCGTCGTCCGCTCCGGATCGATGACGCCACTGCATTGCCGCGTACCGGGCAGGGTTGCCAGGTCCATGTGACCAGACCAGCGTTATGGCAAAATGGTAACGTGAAGTCGCGGAGGACGTGTCCCAATTACGCACGGTTTCGTTCCATACCGTTCCACACATCACCCCAACCCCCCGCTATTGTATTTATATATTTTTTATTTTTACCTTCTTTCATTTTCACTTCAAAAGCCGCCCGGCACCGCGGGAAAACCGCGGACCTGGCCACGCTGTTACCGGCGTCTTGCCGTCGCAGTGCATTGTGGGATACACACACAAGCTCAAACTCTGTATTAAAAGTTGACTTTATGAGGCGATGAATACGTTCTGTGTGTCTATGTATCAAACCACATGCATGGAAGCCGCCCCTCATTTCAGCGTCCCACAACAAGTTATTATTGTTCGGCTTCAGCATTTTTCAACCACCGGAAGAAGCGGTTTTTGCGCCTCAAGTCCCCGTAATAAACTGCCACGTTGTGTAATGTTCAACTTGGAAAAACGTAAACGTTGATCTGTGAGTGTTAAAGATTTCCAAAAATTGGAAATCTCACAACCAAAACTCACTGTCTTTAGTGAGGTTGAATACGCACGCACACCCCGATGAGCCACAACATTTTAACTACTGAGAGGTGAAGTGAATAACGTTGCTCATCTATGGTTATATATATATGAATACATACTTTCATACATATACACATATATGTATGAAAGTATGTATATGTATGTGACGAATAAACCTCTTGAATCATCTGGTTCCCGTGTCACCTGTCAAGAGGTAGGATATATGAGGCAGCAAGTGAACAGTCAGTTCTTGAAGTTGATGTGTTGAAGCAGGAAAAATGGGCAAGCGTAAGGATCTGGGCCACTTTGACAAGGACCACATTGTGATGCTAGACGACCGGGTCAGAGCATCTCCAAAACCACAGGTCTTGTGGGGTGTTCCTGGTACGCAGTGGTTACCACCTACCAAAAGTGCTCCAAGGAAGGACGACCGATGAACCGGAGACAGGGTCATAGACGTCCAAGGTTCATTGATGCACGTGGGGAGTGAAGTCTAACCCGTCTGGTTCGATCCCACAGAAGAACTACTGTAGCCCAAATTGTTGAAAAGGTGAATGTTGCTATGATAGAAAGGTGTAGAACACACAGTGCATGGCAGCTTGCTGCGTATGGGAGCGCTCAGGGTCCATGCTGACCCCTGTCCACCCCTGAAAGCACCTACAATGGACACGTGAGCGTCAGAACTGGACCATGGAGCAATGGAAGAAGGTGGCCTGGTCTGATGAATCACCTTTCTTCGACATCATGTGGGTGGGCGGGGTTAGGGTCCGATCCGATGGAGCATCTGTGGGATGCGCCGCACAACTTCCATGACTCAAAGGATCTGCTGCTAACGTCCTGGTGCCAGATACCACAGGACACCTTCAGAGGTCTTGTGGGGTCCATGCCCGACAGATCAGAGCTGTTTTGTCGGAACGAGGGGAAGCTACACACTGTTAGTGGTTATTTGTGGTGGTTTTAATGTTGTGGATGATCGGTGTATACTGTTTATATACATTTTTCTGGGTGCAAAAAAAAAGTCTGAAATTAATTTTTCCGAGGACCACCTGCAATACATACTAGGACCCCTTGAGGGCCACAGGCCCCAAATTTGTATCCATTGCCCCATCGTGAAAACTGCCATATGCTTGTTTTTCTCTTGTTATTTCAAGTTGTTCACAGTGGAAAAAAAAAATAATAATCTTAATTTGTGAAATACAAACAAGGGTTATTTGTCAGGCCTGATTTGTCATGGCTCCAAAGATAGATAATGGGTCTTTCTTCAGACCAATGACAAGAGAACACAAATAATGACGGAACTGACTAAATGTTTCTGTGCGTGCAGCAGTTTGTGTCGCCTGCTTGAACGTCAATAGCCCAGTGTTGGTGCTTATGCGCTCCCATTATGCATCAATCTTTTTTTTTCATTTTTCCAGCCGCCTGAGTGCGTATGTGACCGAGAGGAAAGCAATAGTCGAATCACATGGTCCTGGCACATGGGCGCCAGACCCCACACTAAGCCCCCGTGGAATGTCCCATGGGCAGCTGTGAGGCCGCCGCGTGCCCGCAGTGCTGCCCCCTATCGGTCAGGGTCTTTCCATACTCCTGTTGAGTGTCTCCATATCTGGGTCTCTGCCGGTCGGAGGCCACAGTGAGGCTTCAACATCCCGCGTTATTGGATAGGAAAATGAGCGGGGCCGGTGTAAACTGCAAGAATATTTTCCACATCAGGGTGTTAATTCATCTCCAGTTTGGTTGTCCATCACATTAGACACACAGTGACACATGCAGAGAGAGAGAGAGAGAGAGAGAGAGAGAGAGAGAGAGAGAGAGAGAGAGAGTTGTGAAGCATTGCTCTACCGCCGCCCGGGCGCCACTACA
The DNA here is from genome assembly GCF_960531495.2 of Zeus faber. Lineage (NCBI taxonomy): Eukaryota > Metazoa > Chordata > Actinopteri > Zeiformes > Zeidae > Zeus > Zeus faber. The sequence goes on along the minus strand of NC_137205.1, from coordinate 27,283,978 downwards.
CGACAGCCCACTGCTCAGCCCACTGACACATCAGTTACTAGGATGGGTAAAATGCAGAGAAAAGCATTTCGTTGCCTCGGTACTTGTACTCTGTGCAATGACAATTAGTTGAATATATATATATATATATATATAAAATCATAAATGGACGAGTGGGGCCGTGGTCGCTGCCCTGGAGACACAGGACAGTAATGCCGTACGCAGTTAGAGTTTGAACATTCCGTACTCCGTGCATCTCAATGGGCCGCTGCAGCGCCCACACTTCACCCCTGGGGCCGTGGGTAAAATACTATTTCATCTTATGAGGCAAATCAACTGTCATCATGTGAGCAATCAGAATCACATGCTGGAAATGCTGCAAATCACGCTCGGCAAGACAAACCATGCAGAGAAAATAATTGAAAGCTTCCAGCCCGGGATGGGACGGGACTACCGTATAGTTTGGAAAATGCGCGTGGAAGAAAAGACAAGCAGCCACTTGCATGTGCTAAATATTGCGTGTGTCCTCAGGGCCTGACATGGCAAAAAAAAAAAGTGTGTCACAAACAAGGCACCGTGATTTTATTTTGAAATGAAATATTAAGAGCGTCAGATGTTATTTAAATAAATCACTTTCAAACATTTATAACCCCTGGGCTGCCCAGTGACCAAGTAATTCACTGTTTATGAAGGGCTGTTTCATTTTCAATACTAATTTTAAATCTATATGTTATCGCTGGCTCGCACGTCTGGATCGGCAAGTATTTTACAGGTAATTCTTAGTATTTGTTTTTACCGACGGGGCAAATCAGCTGGTTTGACCATGAAAGAATACACCTGTGTAAGGCAGTGTGGTACAGTAGCAGTGTGTAGTAGTAGCAGTGTTTTGTAGTAGTGTGTAGTAGTAGTAGTATGTTTCTTTGTAATTCTCTAAACTTGCCTGATGTCCCAAATCATTTTGTTCAAATCAGCCCCCCAGCCCCCCTGCCCCGCTGCCCACCGCCCCATTCACACATGCAGTGTTGGAGCTCGAAAAACAGGAAATAGAAAGGGACCAAAATACACTGTAGTACACTGAATTAAATAAATAGATTAATCTTTCAGTAGAAAAGCGTGAAATAGGAAAAAAAAAATTAAAAAAAGAAAATAACAGTGAATATAGTACGTCAACATAACTCCAAATCTTTATTTTACACGTGAAAAGTCTATTTGCATTAACATTTGTATTCCCATTTCAAAATTTCAGACGGCGACAGACGGAGGTCTGAGCGCCCCAGGATGGACGGCTTGAAGGTGGTGAGCGGGTGGCGTCAATCAATGTCGGGTGGGGTCGCTCTCACGTTTTGTACGTGAGCCCTCTCAGCAACGTGGTGTTCAAGTGTTGAAGCAACCTAGCCCGGCGTAACCACGTGGAAGTCGTCCGACCCCAGCCGGAACGCCTTCAAACGAACGACCCACATCCTCAAAGCCACAAACAAACCCATCAAGGTTCCATGAGGAGAGGCTTTTTTTGGCAAGGAAAAAAAGTAAACATTAGGCCCCATTGTTGGTTTGCTTCAATATCAGGTTGTAAATTTTGAGAAGGGGGCAGTAAAAAAAAAGGGAGTTGAGGGTGGTAAGAGGGGGGGGTAAACAATAAACTCTTTTGTTCCCCTCCGTCTGCCCCGCGTCCAGAGGCTGGCTCTGCCTTGTGATGATGTCACATGGGGGCCACTGGAGGAAGTTGCCCGCCACCTCACACCCGCCGTCCTGCTCCTCCACCTTCCTCCGCCCTCCGGGCCCTTCAAGCCGAGGCCGAGGCCGCGATCCGGCGCACGCTGCGGGTGAGAGGGTGGAGACAACCCCCCCCCCCCCCCGTCTGGAGCAGCTGGATCGGGTCAGCTGGAACCAACACCCTCCAGCACCTATCAAAAGATCACACACACACACACACACACACACACACACACACACACACACACACACACACACACACACGCATCACACTGCGGCCGCTCACAGGGGGACTCGTTTACACAACAACAGCTTTGAGATAGGCAGGTGCTTGCTCCTACACACGTGCCGCTGCGCCCACTGTTGTTTCTCGCAGATGAACAGACGAATCGGACACGTTTCCACGGGACTGACAGTAATTCATCCAAACCCCCGGAGGGGACACCGGCACCCCGCCGGTGGCACGGCACACACACTCCTTAAGCGGTGAATTTTGTTGCCGAAAACGACGACAGGAAACCACTGCAGATTCGGGGGCAACGTTGCATCTGTGGCCGCTGTGTGGAGGCGTTAGCGCTGTGTGGAGCGCTAACTCAAGGGGGAAATGAGGTAAACGGCCAGGAAGCTCCATTCACCACTATCTGGCCACGGATAAAGCGCCTTTGTCTCCGGGCGGCGGCTCCCGGTTTGCTGTGATGATGGTGCCAAGCATTTCTCCCACATTCCCGCCGGGATCTTATGATCCGCAGCGTGTGTGGGTTTTCCTCCCGACGACTCCCCCCCACGGGCCCTCACGCCGAGGCTCCGCGAGAACGCAGACGCTCATCCTTTCCCGCCCGCGGGCAAGGCCCCCCCACCCCTGAAAGGGACGTACGGTCGCCGCGGACGGAAGTGTCCGAGCTCGTCGCACAAGTCGGTGGAGCTTGCGTCCGGCGGGGTGGCGCGGGCGGTGTTACTCGTTAAAGGCCACCGCGGCACGGGGGGGTGTCGGACAGCATGAGGCGCAGACGAGAAGGTCCCCCCACCCCCCCCCCCGGCCCCTCAGAGGATCCACCGGATCGACCCAACGGAAGGGCCCGTGGGATCGGCTCCCATCAATCCGATGACATTTCGTCCTCAGATCAGGTCAATTTTTCCATCTAAAAGAAAAAAACCTGAACAGATTTGAATCCTTCAAACAAAGGAGTTTTTTTACTTTTTAACTGTCGGGGAAAGAAAAAAACAACAACAACAGGCAAAGAAAATCCCTCCCCTGCCCCTGGTCACAGCCAGGCAGCCTCATGTAGCCCCGACAGGAAACCAGCCAAAGGTCACGGAAAATAAACCCAGAGACGCGCTAAAGGCGTCCTTCTAAATGCGCTATTGTTTTTTTTGTTGTTTTTTTTTTAGGCCGGTGCTGCTCGGTGTGCCAGACAACGCTCAGGCAGGAGGCGGTGCTGGGATGTACCCACGCTGCACGGAGCTGCCGCCACGCCTCGGAAGCAGTTTAATTTTACTGAAACAGGACGGGCGCCGCGTCCTGCGCGGCAAGGCCGCCGCCGGGTCTGTGGCGCGGCGGCGACCTCGCCGCGCAGGACGCCCGTCCCGTTTTTTTGCCATTGTATCTTCGACTTTGTATTTTCAGCGTAAAACATCTGGCGGCAAAAAAGCGAGATCAGAGCCAGACGGGCAGACCCCTCCTCTGGTCATCAAGCTACGTTTTTGTCTCTGCTTTCTTTCTCTCTCTCTCTCTCTCTCTCTTGTTAGTTCTTTCTTTCTCTTTCTTCCTGTTGGGTCTGTTTCCGTGGCGACGCAGGCCCCGGCGCTGCCATGCTCTAGAACAGGCTCCTCTCGGAGTTGACACTTCCTGTCCCCAGCACAACATTTCCTCAGCGGTGCGTGTTTCTCTCGGGGTGAGAAGCGCTCGCTCTTATTATGTTTTTCGGTTCTTTCGTGTTTATACTGTCGCCAAAGGTCAATGAAATGAAAGCTCCACTCAGAATAAACGTGTGTGTGTGTGTGTGTGTGTGTGTGTATGTGTGCGCGCACGTGTGCGTGTGTTTGTGTGCGTGCCTTCTGTAGGTAGGGGGCAGGGACTATTAAAAGCCAGGACGGCTGATTGGTGGGAAAGTTCTACCCTGCTCTGACCCTCACACACACACACACACACACACACACACACACACATGGGCTAGTCAAGACCCATCCATGGTCTAATTCAGTGGTGAGTACTCATGTTACTGCCCCCTTTTAGTGGAGAGTGGGGCGGTTGGAGGCCGGCCCCGGCCCAGAGGAGGCGGAGCGCCGGGGCCATGGAGGGGCGGAGCAGGGAGGAGAAGGAGCAACAGCTTTTGCCCGGAGTGTGTGTGTGTGTGTGTGTGTGTGTGTCTGTGTGTGTGTGAGAGAGAGCGAGAGAGCGAGAGAGAGACAGAGAGCTTGTGAAAGTGGAGTTGTTTGGAATCTCAAGACTGAATGAACGACCAGGAGGGGAAAGGGAGCAGAAGAAGGAGAGGAGGAGGAAGATGGGTGGACGCGACCCACGGCTTGTCACATGGACTCTGAAGGAGGGATATAGAACAACAACGTGCTGAGCTGGATGGTGGGAGAGAGAGAGAGAGAGAGAGAGAGAGAGAGAGAGAGAGGAAGAGAGGGAGGTTGGAGTAGCACGGAGGACAGGAGGGTTGGTTTTTAGGACAAAAGGAGAGAGGAGCCCAGTGAAGAGTGAAAGAGAGGCGCTCAGTCAGTGGAGAGAGAGAGAGAGAGAGAGAGAGAGAGAGAGAGAGAGAGAGAGAGAGAGAGAGAGAGAGAGAGACTGTTGACCTAGACCTGGTAGCGAGGGAGAGAAAGGGGGCGAGAGAGGGAGAGAGAGAGAGAGCTGTCATAGTGAGAAGACACACAGAAGTGTGAGGTTCCACCGGGGAGAAACAGTCCACCACGGCGGAAGAGGAGGAGGAGGAGGAGGAAGGTGGCTCTGAGTAAATCAAAAGCAGATGGAGGCAGCTCCAGAGAAACCCTAGATAGTAGGGGAGAGGCAGAGGGAGAGAGGCAGAGGGAGAGAGGCAGAGGGAGAGAGGGAGAGAGGGAGAGAGGGAGGGAAAAGTGGGGATGAGGGCTTTCCTCCTCAGGCTGCTCTTCTCCTCCATGCTCACTCTGCTCATCGTGGGCTCCGCTCTCACCGGCTTCATCTGGTTCGTGCTCGCTAACAGGTGGGTGACACCCGTATAAAAAAAAAAAAAACACCCGAAGAAAAGAACTAAAAAAAAAAAGATCCACTTCGGCATCTTTAATGTTAGTGCAACCACCGCCGGCCGAGCAGGTTATTTTAAAGACTGGAGGATTTTATATATATATTTTTTCTACATTTATATTTATCAAAAAAAAAAAAAAGATTTAATGAAGGAAAAAAAAAATATATATATATATACAAAATAAAATTCTGGGACTAGATATATAAAACTGCTCATCAGTGATTCATCAGCTTCATTTGAATTTAAGAAATGTGAGTGTATCATGATCTATGTACTATGCGTGTATGTGCGTTTTGACATTGTTGTGTTGCATTGGCTTGGAGCACAAAACAATGAAGTATATCTTATCTTAACTTATATTATATCCATGTAAATTACTATAACACAACCTGTACTGTTCTATAGTAAATCCTAACCAGGATCTGAGACAAGGCACAGTAGGAACTTTATTATAGACTGCTGTTATATCAGTACACTGAATAGGAAATATTTGTAATTTTAATACCAAGTTCTCCAATAGCACTTTCACTAGAATTGAAATGTCAGCCTGGTACTTTCCCTTCCCTTCTACTTTTTCACGACAACTCTCACTTATACTAAAGCACAAGCACCCTTTTGTATCATTGTATTTGTACTTGTACTTCAGTAAAAGGTCTGAGTACTGAATTAAAAACTTCCAGACAGGAGTTTCTGTTTCCCGTGAAAACCCCCAAAATTGTGTGACTCATGATAAACTCTGTGAATAGGCCGATACAGACATGCACCCTTCACAGGCCTGCAGGATTAACTGTCCCTCTTCAGATAGTTTTCACCATGATGCCATTACGATATCCTCTATGATGACCCCACAAAGCAGAGAGTGACTCCGCTCTCGCGTTCTTTTTCCCGCAGCAAATACCGCAAACATAGAAACACTGAAAGTCTTTTTCTGTATTTGGAAACACTGTTGGAAAGTTGCCAGGAGTCAGATGTAAGTTTAGATAAGAGCATCACTTGTGTTTTGACGGATGCTTCCTGTTCCCCTTCCGCCAAACTCTGCTCTTCAAACTTGCGGTCGAAACTGTGAAATCACCAGAAACAAGCCGGAATCTGAAAATGGAGAGGGGGTGTGAACAGGTTTTTAGTTTTTTTTCATAAGGGCCGCACTGTGCATCTACTATTCATGAAGGGTTATCTACAGTCGCTGTTTATTTTCCTTCAATCTACAACCCGACTGCAGCTCGTTTGAAAAGCAAATGAGTGACTGTTTTCGATATGGCCGGTGCATGCGTACCCATTCTGAGACGTGTAAATGGCACGGTTTGTGAATCAGCCACAGAGCCAGGAAGCCCCGCCCTCTCCCCTCCCACCTCCGCTTGACTCACGTTCGCTCCTTCATTGAAAGTTTGTCCATTTCAACGTGCATTTCCAAATTTCATCATGTTCGACACTGCAGTTCCCCACTAACACACCCGCCGAGTGTGAAACAGATCGAATGAACGGATGTGGAGATGATCGAAGGGCAGACAGACAGACAGACAGGCAGACAGAGAGACAGACAGAGATTCCTGCCTTTTATGGTGAGATAGGTGCACTGTGGACATCAGACCATTATCTTTGGGGTCATGTTAGAAAGTCAGCGCCGTAAACAAACGATAGAGTGCTGTTTATTTCGGTGTGGTGATGGCGGTGAAATGTGAGAGGCTGTTGTGATTCAGACCTGCACGGCTCTGCCGCAGCTTCTGATGCCTGCTGATCATTTGGAGCAGATTGCGTGTGCCTGTGCACGTGCGTGTGTGTGTGTGCAACTCGAGCTGCATGTATGGGCTTGAAGTTTCAGTTTGAGTTTTTTTCCTTACATGCTCAGTTGTACTAATAAGAAAAAGGAAAGGGAAAAAATAATAATAAGAGATACATACAATCCAACAGACCAGAAACATGTTCAACTAAAAATATGATTTTTCTATAAAGAAGAGTCTATTAGCAATTATACGAAACATAAATGTAAATATCAATTATGTTTCTATACAGATGTACAAAGGACATCAGATGGACGGACACCCAGTGTAAAGTGGGAAATATATTAAAATATAATATAATATCAAATAATATAACAGAATAATATAATACATGAGATATCGTATTACACAGAATATTATGATATATTTTTGTGTCGATATTTTTTTGTGTATATTCATAGTATCACATTCCTACGCCGTAGCATATCTCTTTGTCGTGCTTTGCCGCAGGAGGAAAGACGTCCTGCCAGATTCAGTTATTTAGTCATCAGACCTTGTTATTGTTTGACACTTTGCAGGGTCGATCTTTTCTCTTTATACAACACGGGAGGTCAAACAATGGAAGCTTCCTCCTCGGGCGCAAAGGAAATTAAATCATCTTTTACGTTTTCCTTTGCTCTTGTTTTATTTCCGCCACTAAACCAACCACCTGTCTGACTGTTTGGATCCGCAGCAATGAGGGACCCGGCGGACGTTTCCACCACTCTAAGAGCAACGTCGACGCCACTGATCCGTGTCAAGGCTGCAGGTGAGGACGTAGTACCCAGCGGAAATCGTCAGTTAACAACTCTTTAAGGTCCTGTGTGTTTATTATTCTCAGGAAGCGATTCATTGAATTATTTATTTAGACAGAATCAGAAACGATGTAACCAATGTTCTGTAGCAGGGAGCCCCATAGAAATACAATAAAGAGCTCCTAACCGTGTTGGTTCATGCCTCGCAGGGACAACAGCATCATTCAGAATGCACAGGAGCGATACTCTCACACCTGGAAACAACAGCAGGACAACCTCGAAAGGTTCAGGTACGAAAAAAATGTTTAACCTTGTTTTTCTAGATGCCCTTGGATTATATTGTGAAATAAAAACCAAGCGGCACTCGGCAGACTCCCATTTCCTCCTCAATAAAAAGAGAAGAAACATAAAGAGGAAGGATCGTAGACATAGAGGGATCAAAGAGAACTGCACAGCAAAGCGTAATGAACACTGTGTGACCCCTGTGCACTTAAAGTCGCGTGAAACGGACCACCTGCCCACGATGGCCCCGCCCCAGGTTTCCGTCATTTACAACGGTTCACAGCTCAGCCTCGCTGAACGTTTCATTCTGAGAAATTCAAAACCCTGGCCCAGATTCTCACTCTGCCTCAGTGCGATGCGGCAACTTCTCCTTTTCGAAAACAGGAAACTCACATTATAGTCACAAGTGTCTTCATAGCATGTAGCGTGTCATAACAGTAATATCACATTTTATATATAAAAAAAAACGCCGTACATTATGCAGACGCTTTTATCCAAAGCAACTTACAATTGTTCAATCACCGACAGACGCAGCCATCAGGAGCTAAGTGTCTTGCTCAAGGACACTACAGCATGCTAGCAGGAGGAGCCTGGGATCAAACCAGCAACCTTTAGATCACTAGCTCTACCGCCTGAGCTACCATCCCCAATACATTAGAGCAGCTGTGGCGTAAAGAGATGATTTTCAGAAGTGCAAAAGAGTCAATAAAGGATGTGATCAAATGCATGATATGCAACAATTTATTTCCCCAGTATAACAAATGTAGGACTATACTGACAACCCAACGTACGACTGTCTCAATCTTAAGATGAGCTTCAGTAAGATATGATGAGAAAAGACGAGGCGTAAGCAACGTAAGTTAGGGCTGGCTTTGCATCTCCGTTTCCAGAAGAGCAGCAACCAAAGAAATGTGTCATTGTGGACTGGAAGTTTTCAAAATTCGTACAACTACACCATCAAGATCAGCTTGAGGTCATATCCAAAATCTTTTTCACATGGTATGCAGTGTACGCTCCAGGTGGACGGCAGTGGGGCGCAGGCACTTGTCATGCGTGGGCTGAGCAGGGCTTTGTCTCTCGGTAGGTCCCTGCTGAGCAGCCGATGCCAGGGAGTGACCAAGGCCATCGTCACCCAGGGCAACACGCCCGTGGGGTCAAAGCTGGTGTACGACGGCGAGAAGAGGAAGTCGCTCCAGGTGACGCCGGAAATCTTCAAGACCTTTGCAAAGGTTTGTGTTCCCTTTTGTCCCCATTCCACGAATCTAACTTGGGGAAAACTTGGTGTGAGCAGATTTGTTTGCGCACAAGAACGTGTTGCAGTGAAATATACTGTCATCCCAAAATAATTAACAGATAATATAAGGATTCAAAGGAAAAATATTACAATTAGCTCATCGGCTAATAGGTAGGCTAATATATGGTCACTTTGACCATGAGCAAAATCGACATTAATGCGAGAGAATGTTATTCAACTGGTAATATGTTGCATATTTAATGAGCAACAGCAGTGTGAGTCAAAGTGGCATGACCATTTACCAAGAATGAACTTCAGCTTTAACTAAACAACGGTTGAAACAAATTTCCTTGTGACAGTTTTGCCTTTAAAAGGTGACTTCTTGTAATGATCAACACCTTATATCCAGTTCAGAACAGACCCGAAGAGAATGTTGTTTCTTGGTAGGTGTCTGGAAATCCATACCCATTGACATCTTGGTTGTAGATACAGCTGAAGTAAAGGGGACAGCGATAGTTGAACTGGGGACCTTGTGATCTGTCACTGAGTTTTACCCCACTTCCCATGTTGGCAAGCCACATGTATGCTGTTTACATTCCTGATCATTTATGAATTTGACGATGAATTATGTTAGTGTGCCAAAACAAAGCCAAACTTAATTTGCAACTCTATGGACTGTTTAGGAATTTGTAAACACAAAGATCTTGGTTTGAGATATAGTCTAGGCACAGTGGCACCCAAAGTTGAACTGGGAACCGTCCGATCGGTAGTCATTTACTCTACCACCCACTCAAGCTATTACATTACATTTAGCAGACGCTTTTATCCAAAGCGACTTACAATTATTCAAACATCGACGGACGCAGCCATCAGGAGCAATTAGGGGTTAAGTGTCTTGCTCAAGGACACTACAGCATGCTAGCAGGAGGAGCCTGGGATCGAACCAGCAACGTTTAGATTACTAGACAACCAGCTCTACCTCCTGAGCTACCATCCCCACTATGAACACACATGCTCAAGTCACATGCGCGATTGGATATTATATTATGTTATGTTATTGTGCTAACCAGCCACACCCAGAGGAAGTGCAACACGTAACAAGGTTTCCGAATTCGAAGAAGGATCTTTAACATCGTTGATGCACCCTTGACTTCACCCGTGTCCAGAACCAAGCTCTGTCTGGTTACAGCTTCCTAAACGCTCTATGCGATGCATGACCCATCTGAAAGCTCATCTTTGGAAACTTTACTTGGAAGCGGGGACCTCTTGACCTGCAGCCAAATGCTCTGCCACTGAGCCACAACCCCTGAACACATTAGTCCACATTCATGCTGTGACATGCCGGATCATTTGTGAATTTGACTACATATGTTAGTGTGCTAAAAGAAGCCAAACGTACATCTCAAGTAAATGGTTCTGCTTGGAAGATTGTAACCACTGACATCTTGGTTCGTCAGCAGGGAATGCCCCGCCACAGAGCCACACCCCCTTTACCTCCTCGGGTGCCTCACATAGGCCGTCTCATTTGACTATGTATTAGTATGCTCAAAGAACCGGAACTCTAATCGCAAACTAAAGTCGCGTTTCCACCGCAGGGGACTTGTCCCATAAACTAGGAACTTTTGGAGGAACCAAGATATACATTTATTTCCAGGAACAACAAGTCCCAAGAACCAGAAAGTCCCTGCTCGGGGGGGATAGCACTTTTCAGAAGTCTCTAAGTTTGGGGGTGGGGCTTGCAGAGCTGAACATTTCTGATTGGTCGAGTGCTCGCAGCATTTTATTTGACCGTTCTTAAAAATCTGCAGCTGCAAACCGACTGTACAGTATGTAGAGTTTAGCGGCGTTCCTATCCAAAGTACCTGGAACTTTTGGTCCAACTAACTTTTTTCAGCCCGGTTCCACCGCGGTCGAAAGACCCGTGAAGATTATGAGAATAAGTCGTGACGTATGAAAAACTGTAATTACAACTATAAAAACTGCTCCACTGTAACAACTAGACAGCCAACGTGATACTGGAATTTCACTTTGGTTGTTCGATTCCCTGTGTGTGAACTCACGCTTTTCAATATGTTTCAAACTTGATATTAAAATCTTGCTTGTGAGAGTGAATATTTCTTTGACAATAAATACAAGGACAGAAGAATAAAATGAATGAAGAAAGACAACCAAAGTGATATTCCATTATCACTTTGGTTGTCTTTTTTTATCCTTTTTATTCTTCTTGTTGGTTTAAAGTCTTCTGTATTAGTGACACCTACTGGACTGCAGTGGAGCAGTTTGTTGTATAGTCAGCGGACTAATTTGCATTATATTTGTGGGTCTTGAGGCCGCAGTGGAAAGGCAGATGACAAGAGGCTGAAGGGACCTTTTAGTTCTGAGTAATTTAGGTGGGAATGTGGCTTCTAATGGACGGTTTAGGTACTTGTAACCAGGCTTGGTTCTAGATGCAGGTGAAGAAAAGGGGGTGTGCGGAATAGAACTGGAGACCGCTTGATCTGCAGTCAAATGCTGTGCCACTGACCTATACCCCCTTTACATGTTGGTGCTCCACGCACGCGTTTACATTTGACTATGTATGTTAGTGTGCTAAAAGAACCAAAACCCGCAAATAAATGGGGAGTTTAGGAAGTTGTAACCATACAGCTTGGTTCTAAATACAGGTGAACTAAGGGGCACCCAGAGTTGAACTAGGGACAGCTTGAGCTGCAGTCAAATGCTCCACCACTGACTTGTACTCCATGTATGTTAGTGTGCTAAAAGAACCGGAACAAAGAACAGTTTAGGAATTTGGAACCAGCCATCTTGGTTCAAGATACAGTTGAAGTAAATGGGGCACCCAGAGTTAAATTGGAGACTTCTTGTTCTGAAGTCAAATGCTCTGCCGCTGAGCTACACCCCCTTAACGCAAGGTTCCACATGTATGCTGTTACATGCCTGGTCATTTATGATTTTGATCGGCTCTGTTAGTGTGCTAAAAGAAGCCAAAAGGTAATTCTCAGGTAAACGTGCTGGTTGGAAGGTTGTAACCAGAGACTAATTGGTTCAAGATTGAGTTGAAGTAAAGGGGGCACCCAGAGTTGTACCGGGCACCTCTTGAGCTGCAGTGAAATGCTCTGCCACTGAACTTCAACCCCTTTACATGATGTGGTAACATTTGACTAAGTATGTTAATTTGCTATAAGAACCAAAACTCCGATCACAGACAGCTTAGGAAGCTGTAACCATACATCTTGGTTCAAGATATAGTTGGAGTGAAGGGGGCAACTGGAGCGGAACGGGGGACTTCTTGATCACCAGTCAAATACTCTTCAACACCAGCTTGGCATTTTAAGCCACATGTATGGTGTTACATGCCTCATTTTGACTACTAACGGGCTGGTTGGAACCACAGACATCTTGGCTCTATATACAGGTGGGACCCAGAACGGAACTGCAGACCTCTTGATCTGCAGACAAATGCTCTGCCACTGAGCTATGTGTCCTTTTTTCAATATGTCACATGTAGGCTGTTACGTGCCTTATCATTTAACATTTTGACTACATATGTTCGCATGCTAAAATAGGCTGAACCTCATTTTCAAGTTAATGGACTGGTTGGAACCATAGACATATTGATTCTAGATGCAGTTGAACAAAAGTGCGCACCTAGAGTTGAACTGGGGACTTCTTGGTCTGCGGTCAAATGTTCTGTGACTACGTCACATCCCCTTTTAATCCTAGGGTGCCTCACATACGTGGTCACATTTGACTATGTAAGTTAGTATGCTAAAATAACCAAAAGTCTCTTGCAACTAAATGGACAGTTTTGGAACTTGTAACCAGACAGCTTGGTTCTAAATATGGGATCTCTTGATCTGTAGTCAAATGCTCTGCCACTGAGCTACACTCCTTTATGTGTTGGTGTGCCACACATATGGGGTCATCTTTGAATATGTATGTTAGTTTGCTACAAGAACCAAAATGACAGATTAGGAACTTGTAAGCATACATGTTGGTTCAAGTGAAAGGGGCACTGAGCTGTATTTGACTGCTTGATCTGCAGTCAAATGCTCTGCCACTTAGCTATACCCCCTTTACATGATGGGGTGCCACACATATGTGGTCACATTTGATTATGTACGTTAGTGTGCTTAAAGAAACAAAACTTTTAACCATACATCTTGGTTCAAGACACTGTTGAAGTAAATGGGGCACCCTGCGTTCAACTGGGAACCTCTTTATCTGCAGTTAAATTCTCTGCCACTGAGCTCTACCCCCTACTCCCATTGCAACTAAATGGCCTGTTTGTAAGGTTGTAACCTCAGACATCTTGGTTCTGGTTAGAGTTGGACTAAAGGGGGCACTGAGAGCGGCCACATAACTATGCATGTTCATGTGCTAAAAGAAGCCAAAGCATCTAAATAGGAGGGTTGTGAAGACATACCAATTGAAACTGTCGGATTAAAGGGGGCACTCAGAGTTGAACTGGGGGACCTCCTGATCTGCAGTCAAATGCTCTGCCACTGAGCTATCTCTACATAAATGTAGGGAAGGCAAATCGAATGTTCATTTGTCTCACGCGGTGATTCTCCCCCTCTAGTTTGGTGGTTCTGTTTAACAAAAAGCTGTGCTCTTGTTATCCCACAGGTCATCCACAGGACAGAGTTATTGCAGCAGTTCTTGACGATAAAATAATGAATAAAATGTGGTATTGTAGGTTGAAAAGTTCAACTCCACTTGCAGACTAACAGACAACTGTCCTAGATGCAATGGCACAAGTACTCTGTGTTGTATGCCCAGCATTCTGACAGGAGAGGTAAAAAAAAAAAAAGTAGGAAATCCACACCACATGCCTGATCACTCAGTATTATCTAAAATAAAGGCAAACTGACTTGGCAGTTGCAGAAATGTTGACTGTATCTACAAATGAAGTAAAGGGAGCACCCAGAGTTGAACTGGGGACCTCTTGATCTGCAGTCAAATGCTCTGCCACTGAGCTATACCCCCCTTTACATGACTGTGTTCCTGTAACATATTGAGAGTTTGTGTCATTTTGTCTTTGTTTTGTTGTTTGTGATTGATTCAGGACCATCCCTTCACAAATGGCACGTGGGACACCTGTGCTGTTGTTGGAAACGGAGGGATTCTGACCAATAGCAGCTGTGGAGAGATGATAGATTCTGCCCACTTTGTTATCCGGTAAGAAACATATTCATCACACGCAATGTAATAAACGTGGACATGCTCATGGCAGTCGCTCTGTTTTATTCACATCTAAATGACAGTCATGAAGATACAATCTCAAATGTATTCACAAGGGGTGAGAATCGCCAGGGATCTCACGATATGATATTATTGCGATGCTTGGGTCCCGATTCTTTATGTTTTGCAATACACCAAGTATTGCGATACAGTACGAAAATATATTATTAACTTCTTTCTCACCAGATTGCGGTGAAACATTAAAAGCCCATCTTTTTACTCCGTTTTGGTGTTCTTGAAGACCTATACAACAGCTTCTTGAAAACGCTGATGTCACGACCGAACCTTGCGACAAGACGTCAAATCCGACGTGTTACTGTATGTTTACATCCAACGGCGCCATTGTTAAAATACTTACTCCGTATGCCCTATTTCCACCCATTGTCACCAGTCGTGTTGTGAATATTGAAATAAAACCAACCTTTGTTTTCCAACGGTAGAACATGTTTATTGATACGTCAACAAACAAACAGGGCGGAGCTGTTCATGAAAATGATACTTGCTACATACTGTAGCTCTTACAGCTGCTTACGTACATAAACAGCGGCCAATACCGCAGCTCCTAATATCTACGAAAATGATAACTGTCGCATGCGCATGATGTAGGCGAATGTTGTCATTTGTTGTCCTGGCTGTAGTTTTTCTTCGGGGCTTCTTGGTGTCGATTCCAGCTCCGCAATGTTTCCAACGAAAACACAAACTGAACCAAGAACAAGCTGTTTTATTGATTGAATTTTGATTGATTTTATTATTCTAGTGCCAAAAGCTGTGATTCGTATTTGTGATTGATATAATAAAATAATGATACTTGTTGTCCGTGTATCTAAACAATATGCAAAATATTGCAATACTGCGCTGTGTGGATTTCCCCCCACTCCTAATATTCATTATCATTTATAACACGTTTTCATCACTTTTCATTTTCCCTCTCCTCCAGGTGCAACCTGCCTCCTGTGGAGAACGGATATGAGAGAGATGTTGGCAACAAGACCGACCTCGTCACAGCGAACCCAAGCATCCTCATAGAGAAGTAAATCTGTGTTCGTACCGTAGCTCTGGTTACTCTTTTTGATCGACCGGCCTGTAGCGGCTGCCATCTCTTCCCCTCCTCTCACCTGCTTCCCGTCGTCCGTTTCCCAGGTTCAGGGGTCTGATGGAGCACCGGCGTCCCTTTGTGAAGAGCCTGCGTCGCTACGGCGACTCCCTGATGCTCCTCCCGGCGTTCTCCTACAGCCACAACACCCTGGTGTCCCTGCGCGCCCTGTACACCATCCAGGATTTTGAGAGCCCCACCAGGCCCGTGTTCCTCAACCCGGAGTACCTCCAGAACCTGGCCCGCT
The DNA here is from genome assembly GCF_960531495.2 of Zeus faber. Classification (NCBI taxonomy): domain Eukaryota; kingdom Metazoa; phylum Chordata; class Actinopteri; order Zeiformes; family Zeidae; genus Zeus; species Zeus faber. The sequence goes on along the minus strand of NC_137205.1, from coordinate 27,268,447 downwards.
TCTGGCGCTCGCAGGGCCTGAGGACAGTGCGGCTGAGCACGGGCATGATCGTGGCCAGCCTGGCGCTGGAGCTCTGCGCCAACGTGCACCTGTACGGGTTCTGGCCCTTCAGCCTGCACCCGCAAGGCCACCAGCCCCTCACCAACCACTACTACGACGACCGACAGAGCAAGAAGAAGGTCCACGCTATGCCTGCTGAGTTCGATCACTTGCTGAGGCTGCACAGCCAGGGTGTCCTCAGGGTCCACCTGGGAGAATGTCCACCATCCTCCAGGTAGACCACGCCCCTTACAGACAACTGCCCAGGACAGGAAGCCGTGTTTCCACTGGCTTTTAAACAATCGTTCACAGAGTTGTGACGTTTCTGTGTGTTCTCTCACTGAAACTCTTAATGTTTGGCACAGATGTACGGATGCCGCATTATAACTGATATTTGACAAATCACACTTAGGTAAAATATCGATCTTTCAGAGAAGGACATCATGGCTGCCATCAACCAAGTTGTTTGCACTGAATTCAAAATTTAAAGATAACAAGTCTCTAAATAGTCTATACTATAATCCTGTTTTGTATCTACAGCTGTATTTATTGTCATGATATTCCAGTTGGGGGTCTGGGAGAGAGCTTTCTATTTGAGTGCCTTATGTCAACTTAAAGAGTTACGGTAGACAAAAGCTCTGCAAGGTTGTTGCTTTTTTTGAACCTAAACCGAATGTATTTAGAAGACAAGAGCATGTTCTCATGGTTGAACCATATCAAGCACGGCCAAATGACTTCCCATACCAGTGCCAGAACATTGAATGTATTACATGATGATGTTTTTGAAAGCGCTGGCACCAGCGGCGTAACATGATGGTGATAGGCCACCGGTCCGGGGGTTTTTGACCCCTCCCCTTCCCCGCGCACACGGGAGGGGAAGGGGGATAAGGAACGGAGTAAAATAAAACAGCCTACATCTAAAATAAAAAAAAAAAAACACACTGTTTTTTTATTTGGAGGAATTGGACGAGGGCAGGCACAGCGAAGCGGGCGGGCCGATGGGATGGGCCCCTAGCGGCCACTGGGCCCCGTTGCAGCGGCAGTACTTACGCCACTGGTCAGCACCATGAATTCCTACTTCAGCTCAGAAAAATAGGCTGGAAACCGGAGATGAAAACTGTGTTCTTACAAAATATCCAAACACACAGTTATTACACAAGCGGGCTGTGAGAAACAGTTTGCGGTCCCCCCCCCCCACTCCATCTCACTTGACAGCTGTGTTTGTAGTGCTCAGATGAACCGGGTCTGGGCCCTCATCCTGCACCCTGCTGACCACGCAGGAGCCTCTCGTCCGCGAGAACCAGTTTGCCTGGATCTTTTGCCTCAACGCTAAAAGAGAACCACAAACCGGGATCCATGCCACATTCTAAGAATAGAGGAGCCACCGAATTGCAAACAGAAATGGTAAACATTTCCCGACAAGCATTTTTTCAGGAAGATCCCACTTTAAAAAAAGAAATGAAAAAAAAGTTCCCGAGTTCGCGGCCAACAGCTCAAATGAGTCACAGCCGCCGTCGTCGAACGGAGTCGCTGCAGACCAGACGACCTGACCTCGCGCTCATCCCAACGACTCAGAAAGGTCCCCGAACCGAAAACATGTGGGCCCCTCGAAGCTCGAATTGCAGGAGTCGCCTTGAGTGTCCCGATGAGGAGTCGCCGCGCAGCAAACCGCTGCAATCACGAGATGTTTCCGGGAGGGGAAACATCTGAGCTGTCTGTTTCACGACCAAAGACACCGGGACACATGAAAGCACTTTCTAAATGTTGAAAACATCCACAAGTCCTCCCTCACGGTGACGCTGCTCCAGATGTGCTTCCTGGGCCCCGGCCAAACTGCCAACCTCTCTGCGGGGGAAGTTGAGATGATAAATCGCGGCGTAATGGGCTTAAAAAATCCTATCCCGTGCTGGTGGATAACTCCTGGTCCTGCGGCCTCCCAGGTCTGCGATGCAGGGGGGCGGATTGGTTTCTACGCGCCCGGCAAATAACCGCCTTGAACTGTGACACATGAATTGTCTTACCGTCATGTTGAATAACATAGACGCACTATAAAATAAATGCTGTTCGACAACTGTCGCTGAGCCGAATTTCCAATCATATCAACGAAATTGAAGTGTGAATGGGAAATTGTAAGAGGAATAAAAAATAAATAGCTCTCCTTGGGGTCTGACTTCACGCTCTGTTGCACATATTGCATTGAAGTTCAAATTGAGTAACAGGATCTAAAAAAATAAATAGAATAAAAGCCATTCATTTAAACTCAGGAGCGAACCAACGGTCGCCGGTGCCCACCACTAGAGGGCGGCGTTTCAACGCGCTCAGTGGAAAAACGACCCCCTTCCCTGTCCCCAAATTCACGACAGCGGCGCGCAGACCGGACACCACGTCCAAAATGTGGCGGGTCACTGCGTATTCCGGCCAATTAGGCCGTTAATGGAACAGGATGTTTGTGTGTTGCCGCTGCTGTTGTTTGTTTTTTTTTTTCTGGGTTTTTCTCTCCCCTGCGCCACTAGCTACCTCTTCCGCGGAGCCAGTGCCCAGGAGAGTCCATTCACGTCGCCCGTGACCCGGTTGTGCGTCCCCAGCTGCAGCACTCCGCTCGCTCCCCCCCGGCCATCCCTCCCCCCGCCGAGAACACCTATTATTTTAGAGAACCACAAAGACACGCAAGAGGGGAATTTTTCCCCCATTTCCCGGTTATTACTCACGATTCTCCAGGCCATGGAGCTGGTAACTTACTAATGACTGAAAACCCTGTAAAGCAAATAAATAAATACCAGACAGAGAGGTAACCAAGGACACATTCATTTGGTTTTTAGGGTTTTTACAGTTTTTGTTTTCTTTTTTTTCTTGTGACTTGATGCTGCACAGCTTGAATAACGGACGGATTCTACCGTAATGAAATGGGCCTTTGCCCGCTAACGCATGGTCCAAGGGCGTGCCTTTGGGTTGAACACTGGAGGGTTGTGTGTGTCGACATTCTTCTCTGGGGGTAGAATTTCTCTTGGTCGTTAAAAATGACGGTTTCCCCCGGATCATTGATTCTCAACCATTTTTTTTTTTTTTTTTAATCAAGGACCTTCAATTTGATCAACTTTAGGCCACAGACCCCATTTGACAGGATCTTGCCTCTGGGTAACTCTAACCCCAACCCCCAATTGGAGAATATTTTTGTTGTTAGATATTATTTAGTGCAAATGTCCACATGTGTTTATATTATATCTTGGGAGAGAATAGTGAAACCTATCAACAAAAACAGTTATTATTGTTCATTCTCTAATGGCTCATAATTAATCATTTTTGCCGGGGACCCCCTGGAAACAGTGGTCTCCGCATCCCAATTAAGGCAATTTAAGGGTTGAGTGCAGCCAAGTCTTACAACATTGGGGGAATTTAAAAAAAAGTTTGTTTTCTCACTAATGAGCAAACAGCGTCATAACAGTTCATTTGATTTTATTCATGGTGATGTGATTAATGGAGGGTTGTATTAATTTGAGCTTGGAGGCGTGCAGCCGCTAAGTTAGAGACGCAACATCAGCGCCGCGGAATCCCCCTGATTTCAACCAGTCATCCCTGATCTGACCCTGATCTCGACCAACGATTCCTGACCTCAACCCTGATCTTAACCATTGATCCTTGATCTCATCCCTGATTTCACCCTTATCTCACTCGGATCTCTACCAGTGATCCCCAATCTCAACCCTGATCTCATCCCTGATTTCACCCTGATCTCATCCATATCTCAACCTCTCATCCCGAATTTCACCCTGATCCCATTACTGATTTCACCCTGATCTCACCCGATATCAACCAATGATCCCTGATCTTAACACTGACTTCAACAGTGATCATCCCTGGCCACAGGCAGGAGGTCAGTGAGGGAGTAATTAATCCACACTTCCCATTTCCTGTTTCAACTTCCAATTTTCTTGGTCAATTTCTTTCCTTCCATTCAAAATATAATAATAACAGATTTGTTTTATCTTTTTTTATGTTCTTTATTCTATTCTATTACTTTTTATTTTATTGTTCTTTTTTTTTTCTCTGAGTCAGTCTTTTAAAACAGGGGTGTCCAATGGGGGGGACCCTAGGGTCCTCAAGTAAATTTCAAGGGTCCGCAGCAAAGTCATTTTTTAAAATTGACTTTATTATACTTTAAAAAATATATATATTTCAAAAATACGGATGCTAAACGTCACTAATGATGGTGAGATTTTTGTTGTTGTCACCTCTTTGTTTCTTTGTTGTTGTTTTCAGCAGGATTTGAGTTAAATGTTAAACCAAACAGTGGTAGGTCACTGAGCAGATGAAGTGTGTCCAACTTAAAAATCCATTCATTTTTTCCTATGATTTACCATGAAAGAGCTTGGAAAACTCCTATCTTAACATGCGTCCAAAAAAATGATCAATAACCCCCGAGGAGAAAAAAAATTCTAAAAATGAAAAAGAAGAAAAAAAAAAAAAAAAAGGAACTCCCCGAAATAATTCTGAACGGAGGGTTTTACGGAAGTCATGGAGCATCACAGAGAGACACTGACGCAGGACAGGAGCACGACCCCGTGGCAGTTTATTTTTACATCTCCGACGGGCGGATCTGGGAAACACACGAGGGAAAAGCAGCGCGTCACACACGACCAGGATGGACCCCGGACATCATATGGTCGGGCGCTGCCTGTTTTTATTTTTTTAAATAAACCACTGAGTGTTCATTTTGTTCTGTGGGTGACGGTCAATATCTGAACCCTACTGAGTAAAAAACATTTCAAATTGGGTTTCCTGCTGTGTCGCAAGGCGTGGTGGGATACGCTCGCCAGCGTGGCGGGCGGTGTTTGCGCCCTATGACATTTCGCCGGATGTCGCGTGTCGTCCTGTCAGGCGTGGAGCGAGAATAAGGCTTCACCGCCGCCTGTCACTCCATCCGACGCCCAGCTCACTAAATGGAAGGAGGTTTGGGAAACGACTCAAAAGAGTAAATTTAGTAAGTAAATTTGCTTGTTAGCGTGTGTGTGTGTGTGTGTGTGTGTGTGTGTGTGCGTGTGCGTGCGCCAGTGAGTGCTCACTCCGAGAAACCAAAAGAGAGCGCAAAATCAAATTAATTGGGGAGTTTATTGACATGTGCCGCTGTCTCTCTCACGCCAATCCACCTCGTCCCACCTCTTGTGGGTTGAGAACAGAGATGCCAGAGAGACGATCCCCGAAAACAAAAAGGCATCACTCACAGTTCGGAGCTGGAGCTGGAGCTGGAGCTGGACAACGGTCCGCGCTGCACCCAGATGCTGAACAGATGGGGTTCTTCAGTTTCCTCCTCCTCCTTAATTACCCCCCCTTCACCTTGGGATGCCCCCCCAGAGGGGTTGGAACAGCTGCCCTCCAGCGTGCCCAGCTGCCTGTTACTGTACTACAGAGTTACTACAGAGTTACTGCAGTCACTACAGAGGTACTACAGAGGTACTACAGAGTAAATACAGAGTTATTACAGAGTTACAGCAGTTACTACAGAGTTACTGCAGTCCCTACAGAGTTTCTACAGAGTTACTGCAGTGAGTACAGAGTTGCTGCAGTTATTACAGAGTTACTGTAGTTACTAGAGTTACTGCAGTTACTAGTTACTTCAGAGTTACTGCAGTTACTATAGAGGTACTACAGAGTTACTACAGTGACTACAGCGTTACTGCTGTTGCTACACAGTCACTGCAGTTATTACAGTTACTACAGTTACTCAGAGTTACTGCAGTTACTACAGAGTTACTACCGAGTTACTGCGGTTACTGCAGAGTTACTGCAGTTACTACAGTTACGGCAGAGTCACTGCAGTTACTACAGAGGTACTACAGAGTTACTGCAGTTAGTACAGAGTTACTGTAGTTACTACAGAGGTACTACAGCGTTACTGCTCTGTCGGGCGTCGCCAGGCCACACATTTCAAACTGCAGCCACAGCTCCTCCAGCAGTCAGCGGGTAGAATTGTGAGCGTGTTAAAAGAGGAATTGGACTAAATGAGTTCTGATTTGGCCGAGACACGAGAAGATGCTTTTTACCGTATTCATTTTTGTTGGTAAAAAGACAAAAAAACGTTTAATTAAACGACTTGGAGCTGTTCGAAGAAGAGCCACAGTAAATGACTCCAAGTCAAGTCAGAGTCAGTGTCAAAGCCATATTCAGCAGCATGTAGTAATCAGTAGGAGAGCCAAAATTATCTGTAATACTTAACAATGCGAAAATATATATTTTTTAAATGTGTAAAAAAAAAAAAAAAAAAAAGCTATAACCATTGAGATAAATCACCCGGTGGGAGCTTGGAAATGGTTTGAAAGCTTCGGTTAGAAGATTCGTCTCCGTTACTACAACACGCGGCGAATTGAAGATGCCGAAAAAGGATTTACGTTATTTATTAAAACACAGGCCAGGAATTTGTACATACATTAAATACTGATAGTTTAATACACTGGGAAAGAGTGTGGGAACCGCATCGTTCGTCCCGTCATTAATTTATTGTAGCCTACATATTATAAAAATATACTATATCATATTTAGTTTTTATACAATCAAAAGGCAATTTAAGAAAACACAATATTCATAAATATCCATACATCTTTTTTTTTTTTAACAATCTGTTTTTCAGTTTGTTTATTTTACAAAAAAACCTTATCGGAAAGAGAATGGTTTTAAAAAACAAAAACAACAACCCCATTTCTAATACACACAAAAAAAAAAATAAAAGAAAGAAAAAAACGAGACGAAAACAAAGAAACCCAATCGAAACACTGCTGCTTTGGATCCCATCTCCCCGAAAACCAACACAAATTAAAAACACATGATAGAAAAAAAGAAGTTGGGTTTTACAAAAAAAAGGGATTGGTCTCACACAGGCGGTTCCCCTTCACGAGTGGAGCAGTATGGCCGCAGTATTCCAAGGCTAACAACCACCGGGCTGGGCTTCGGCCCGGCGCGGGGTCTTGGCAAACAACTTGGCAACCGACGAAAACAGTGTTTGGTCTCACTATGGTGGAGCGATGGCTTCCAGACCTTCCCCACGACCGCGTGTGTCACGCTTTGCCCTCGCCGCCATGTGCCACCGTCCTTCAGGTTGTAGTTACCAGGAAGACTTTGAAACACACAAGGCTGGTTATTATTGTTATTATTTTTATTTTATTTATTTTTTTGAAAGGAGGGGTTTACTTTATCTGGGTGCTGCTGGGTGTAGGTAGCATTGGCAACTGACTTAGTCCTGAATAGAGGGAGGTCCCGTTAGAAAAGCCAGCAGGGGGCAGTCATTTACAAGGCAGATCGAACCGGTCAAGCACTGACGGGCCTTCAATAATCGCAGTGAAGAGCCGCAAAGCAAAGAAAAAAGAAGTTTACGTTAAAAATGCGAAGGTTATTTTGATTCTTTTTTGTTTTGTTTTGTTTTTTGTTTTTTAGACCGCAAACGCGCCCTGTCAATTCAAGCAATACTTTAAACAGACCGGATTTAAAAAAAAACTAAACAAAAAAAACCAAACCTCAACAGTTTCACCTCACCGGTCGAGCACAAAGTCGTGTAGATATACGCCTTCACGACATTCACGAAAAAAAAACAACCCACAATCGGACGCAAAGCAATCACACGAAAACATCATCATCGGACTTTGATAGGGGGAGGGACCCGATGCACGGCGGCGACTGACGGAACGTAGATCACGGAACCTTCCGGGACGGGGGGGGAGAGAAAAAGTCGTCGTTGCGTGGCAGAGTCAGCGCTCTGGGCGGCGTTCGTAGCCTCCGCCCGGTTAAAAATGTTCCCGTCGTGACGTGGCGCGCCAACGCGCCGCGTTCCGCTGCGTGTGCATCGCGCCGCCGCTTCCTTGTGGGGTCCGGGAGTCACGACGTCGACGGGGTCACGGAGCCACTGTCCCCCACGTCAGACAAACCCAGTCCGGGATCAGTCTTCAATGCACGGAGCTCCTTATCATTCGGTCATTTCCGCCGGTTTAAAATCCTTAAGAACGGGTGAATATCCGCCGTAGGAATTAAGGAACAAGATACATGTAAACGACGGACCCGCCTGTCAGCTGCAACATCACAAGGGTTATCCAGCTTGGAGGATTCTCTAAGGCACTACAGTATTTAAATACCTGCAGAGGTATTTCACCCGCCACCCATTCGTTCCATTGTCAGTCAGTTCATGGTTTGCCCGTGCGCCGCGTGTGGAGCGAGGCTATATCCACACCGAAGGCTTCCCCTCGCCGGACTTGCTGCTGCTGCTGTTGCTGCTGCTGCCCCCACCGCTGCTGCCCCCTTTGCCGTGCTTGGCGCGGTGCTTGCGCTCCTTCTGCAGCGGCGGCTGAGGCGGCGGCTGCGCCTGGATGATGTTGCTCCGCGGCTTGTCGTCCTGGTTCTCCCCGAGCTGCTCCTCGTCCCGGTGCTGCTGGCTGTAGGCGTGGATGGCCGCCTCCAGCTGGTCGTGAGCTTGCTGGATCATGTCCTTGTTGAGGGCCACGCGCGCTTCCCCGCCGGTGGGGAAATTGTCCTCATTGCTACCGAACTGCTGCTGCTCCTCCTGGGCGATGTTCGCCCGGTTTTGCTTGCACGCCATCTTGGCGTTGCTGAGGTCCGTGTACGGTATCTGCTCTGGCTTCACTACGATGTTGTAACCCGGCGGAGCAGAGGGCGTGTTCCAGGAGAAGGGGTATCCCACGTAGTCAGCGCCCCCGTCTCCCACCACCCCTCCCTCCGAGCTGGCCTCGGGGCCCGGCTCCCCTACGGATCCGTCCACAGGCCCGTTGGCGCCCAGGAGGCCCAGCTGATACTCGTCCTCTTGCGGCGGGCACCGTCGGCTGCGTAGGATGTCGCAGATGGAGCTGATGCCCAGGTGGAGCATTTCCCAGACGTTGAGTGTGAGACAGAGCACAGTGACGCCGTACATGATGCGCAGGAAGATGGTCTTCTCAGTGGGACGCGACACAAAGCAGTCCACGCTGTGGGGGCACGGCTTCCCAGAGCACACAAAGACGGGCGCCACACGAAACCCGTACAGCAGGTACTGGCCAGCCAAGAAGCCCGCCTCCAACACTGTGCGGGTCACTAGCTGCAGAACGTAAATGCGCATCAACCCCTCATCCTGGATGCGCTTGCGTCCGTCATGGCGGACCTTGGGTCTTGGCGCGGGTTGTAGTGGATCTCGGGGCCTCCGCGGGGGCTCTATTTCAGGCACCTCGTAGATCATGGGATCGTCCTCCTGGTCCTCCTGGTCCTCCTCAGTTCCCCGGTGCTGCTGGCCGCCAAAGCAGATCTTCCTGGGTTTCCGGTGGGTGTAGCCGCCTCCTCCCGTCCGGACCGCGGCGGCGCCGCTCACGCCTTTGGCCTCCTCCAGCCGAGCGATCTTGTTGACCGCGTAGCCCATGTACATGAGGGAAGGCATGGCCACCAGGATGATCTGGAAGACCCAGAACCGGACGTGGGAGAGCGGCGCAAAGGAGTCGTAGCAGACGTTCTCGCAGCCCGGCTGCGCGGAGTTGCACACGAACTTGCTCTGCTCGTCGTAGTAGATGGACTCCCCCCCGACGGCAGTGAGCACGATGCGGAAGACGATGAGCACGGTGAGCCACAGCTTCCCCACGAAAGTGGAGTGATTGTGGATCTCCTCCAGCAGCCGCGTGAGGAAGCTCCAGCTCATGGTGTCGCTGGACAGTGGGGCAGACAGGGTCCCTCTATGGCCTGGTCACAGACTCTGCACACACAGGGAGAGAGAAGAGAGAGCGAGAGAGACAGGGAGATAGAGCATGAGAGAGAGAGAGAGAGAGAGAGAGAGAGAGAGAGAGACAGGGAGATAGAGCATGAGAGAGAGAGAGAGAGAGAGAATGGGGGGACAGGAAAAGAAAACAAGTTTTGAGAAACTTGCCAATAAACACAGTGCTCTGGTGCAGAATAATATTCTTAAATGATCGTTCCACTCCTTCACTGCTTTCGGTGTTTGGTCGTCTAAATGAATTGTCCTTGCGTCCAGTTTGAAATATTTAAGGGACTTTCATTTGAAAAGTAGAGTTGTGGTCTCCTGTCATACTTTCCCATCTAGCTCAATCTGATGGATCTCGGTGAAATTGTTCCGCTTCACAATTATCGCCTTTGATCGGCAAGATAGATTCTTCTGTACACCGCGTTCCAAATTATTATGCAAATTATATTTTTCTCTGATTTTCCTTAATAGTCGATGAAAATGACAGTCAGTATAATTTTCCAGTCATCAACCGTTAGGGTATAATTCGACTGTTATTGAACAAACCTCCCAATGATAACAGTATTTTTTCAAAAATAAAAAACTCAAAATGCACTGTTCCAAATTATTATGCACAACAGAGTTTCAAAACATTTTATAGGTTGTGAAGAACTGAAAATGGTCATTTGTTGAATTTGCAGCATTAGGAGGTCAGATTTACAGATTTAGGAGCCTTCTTTGATATCACCTTCACAATTCTTGCATCCATTGAACTTGTGAGTTTTTGGAGAGTTTCTGCTTAAATTTCTTTGCAGGATGTCAGAACAGCCTCCCAGAGCTGCTGTTTTGATGCAAACTGCCTCCCACCCTCATAGATCTTTTGCTTGAGGATGCTCCAAAGGTTCTCTAGGGTTGAGGTCAGGGGAGGATGGGGGCCACACCATGAGGTGCTCTCCTTTTATGCCCATAGCAGCCAATGACACAGAGGTATTCTTTGCAGCATGAGATGGTGCGTTGTCATGCATGAAGATGATTTTGCTACGGAAGGCACGGTTCTTCTTTTTGTACTATGGAAGAAAGTAGTCAGTCAGAAACTCTGTATACTTTGCCGAGGTCAATTTCACACCTTCAGGGACCCTATAGGGGCCTACCAGCTCTCTCCCCATGATTCCGGCCCAAAACATGACTCCACCACCTCCTTGCCGATGTCGCAGCCTTGTTGGGACATGGTGGCCTCCACCAACCATCCACTACTCCATCCATCTGGACCATCCAGGGTTGTACGGCACTCATCAGTAAACAAGACTGTTTGAAAATGAGTCTTCATTTTTTCTGGGCCCCCTGCAACCGTTTCAGCTTGTGAGCATTGGTAAGGAGTGGCCCAATAGTAGGTTTATGCACAGCTGCAAGCCTCTGGAGGATCCTACACCTTGAGGTTGGCGGGACTCCAGAGGCACCAGCAGCTTCAAATACCTGTTTGCTGCTTTGTAACGGCATTTTAGCAGCTGCTCTCTTCATCCCATGAATTTGTCTGGCAGACACCTTCCTCATTCTGCCTTTATCTGCACCAACCCGTCTGTGCTCTGAATCAGCCACAAATCTCTTCACAGTACGATGATCACGCTTAAGTTTTTGTGAAGTATCTAATGTTTTCATACCTTGTCCAAGGCATTGCCCTATTTGAGGCTTTTCGGCAGCAGAGACCCTTTCTCTTACCCATATTGCTTGAAACCTGTGGCTGCTTTATAATGTGGAACGTCCTTCTTAAGTATTTTTCCTTTAATTGGGCTCACTTGGCAAACTAATTATCACAGGTGTCTGAGATTGATTTCAGTGATCCAAAGAGCCCTGAGACACAATACCATCCATGAGTTTAATTGAAAAGCAAAAAGTTAAATGTTTAGGACACTTAAATCCAATTTGCATAATCATTTGGAACGCGGTGTATTTATCCTGTGTGATAAATTATTTTCGATCACTTCCTCCCCGAATCCATTGAAACCACCAACCGGAGTCTTTCGAGAAATTGTCACTTGTTACAGCTCCGCTCAAACAGGTAGAGATCAGTTGCAATTTCAAAAAATTGTCCCATCCAAAAAACATGAAGTCCTTTTTTTTTTTTAAGCGTTCTCCAAATTTACCCATCTACGACGGCGTGAAGCCAGTGACACAGCTGTCAAGTTTGCGCATTTTCTGGGCAGAGAGAAAATAGGATGTGAGTGTAAAAAAAAAGAAAAAAGAAAAAAAGAAATCACCATCAAGCAGCGCTGAGGAGAGAAACTAATCCCAATACCAACCGGGCTATCATCAAACACGCACACATTTTATTTAATACCCGCGCTCTTTTTTCAGGAAATAAATCCTCTTACTGAAGCCCCTTCTGAGCGAGGTGCAGTTTTCAGGATTGTATTTAATTGGCTGGATTTTTCTTGTTGGAAGGTGAACGGCATCAGCGTGAACTCTGCTTTGGACTGTGTGTGTGTGTGTGTGTGTGTGTGTGTGTGTGTGTGTGTGTGTGTGTTAGTGTGTGTGTGTGTGCGTGTGTGCATGCATGTGCGTGTTGGTGGGGGGGGGGGGGGGGGGGGTTAGGACAGGGACATGCTGCCTATGTAGGTTAGCGCCTGGCTCCAGGCGGTCCAGCTAAACCAGAAGAATCAGCAGGTGGTCTGGCACGAACCAGTGGACCAGGGACACCGACGGCAGGCCCACATTAGCCCGGGCAGCAGAGCAGAACCCAAACTGTCCCTCAGGTTGTCTTTCGGCAGTGTGTGTGTGCGTGCGTGCGTGTGTGTGTGTGTGTGAGAGCGTGTGCGTGTGTGCGACACCTCCACAGATTTCACCCTCACGTAGCTGCAATGCAAAAGCACATGACTGATCGCCGGCTGGACTGAGGATATTCCAGCCATGACTACGGGCTTAAACTTCATTGGGCTTCCAGGGCCGCTCTGCGTTTCCTCACCCCCCCCCCCCCCCCGGGTGGCGGCGGCGGAGGGTTTTTTTTTTGTGGAGGGGAGAAGTAGCGAAAGGGCCCCGAGGTCCCTGCGTTGTGTCTCCAGGAGTCTGAAGGAGGGAAGGACGGGACGGGAGCCCGGGGAATGTTTGGAGATGGAGGGACCACAAAACATGCAGAGTATCGATCACTCCTCACCATATAAGGACACGCCCGGGCCGGAGGAGAGGGACGTCCGGAATCCACCCTCTCGCGCCTCTCTCTCTCTCTCTCTCTCTCTCTTTGTCTTTCTTTCCCTGTATCTGCTATGCTCACTTATTTTGTAAACATCATGTGTGTCCGTTTTTTTTTTATTTATTTACCGACTGTGACCTTATTTCACTGTTTCTCACTCTTGCCTTTTTGGGATTGGCTCCAGGGTGAAACATTTGCTTACATGACGCCGGCTGTGCTGTCAAGCATTCCACCAATAAAACTTAGAAACCCGAATTCTCTCTCTTTGTTTATCTCAGTCTATCGTCTACTCTATCTCTCTCTCTCTCTCTCTCTCTCTCTCTCTCTCCCTCTCTTTCATTCAGAAGGCTTTATTGACATGGGGGAAACTTGCGTTTACATTTGCCCCAAAGCAAATTGAAAACCAAAAGTAAGAATAAAATGTAAAATTACCACAGAAAAATGTACATGTTGTGAGAAAACGAAAGATATACAAGGTAACGTAAAATAAAGGTTGCAGTTAAAAATATGTATAGCTACAAAGGAGCGTAGATAACCTAAAATTTGAACGGTAGTAAGTGTAAACAGTGTAGTTTGAAAATATATTTACAGATATGTGAGGATAACCTAACCTAAAATAAAAATAGAAAACTCGAACAATGCTGTTTAAAATATGTGTAACCATATAAATAAATAAGTGAATACCTAATGGTCATATACATAAATACATATATATGTATATATATATACATACATATATATATATATATACTGTATATATAATTTTTTATATATATATTTATATATTATATAATGTATAATATAATATATGAATATGTAGAACAAAAATAATTATATATATATATATATATATATATATATTCAACACACATATATTAAAAGTCCCACAAGATGAAATCACTCCAAGATCCCGCCCCGCATTGGCGTCATTTGGCTGCATTTATATAACTCTTAGTCTTTGCACTCCACAGTTGGCATTTGTAAATTGGGGTTATTCATTAGGAGGTCAGGAGTCCTCGGATCTTCCTTGAGGCCGCCCGTGTTGTAATACGAAACGAGAAGAACCACTGTGGCGTTCTTTGCTTCCCTGTGATGAATGTCTTGTTAAGAGGTAGAGGGCTACAGGAAGACTGAGCGAGCGGCTGCACGGCAGAAACTGCACCTGTAACCACCACGAAAAATAAATGTCCCCTCTTTTCAGATAGATTGTATGAGAGTATTCAGCAAGACTTGAGGAAATGTGTCTTGGAAAAAAGAAAAACAGCTGATTATGTCGAATTTCTTCTTCATAATGTCTTGAAACGTCTCGAAAAAATAGTTTATTTTAACGATTGTAAGAACACGTATTATAACAGGAGTCACAGTACCCTCTGTTCCCGAAAGGAGAAAACTCAAGATCCTTCAGCCCCACACCTCTACTTCCTGTTGTACAGTTCACTGCCATGACCGCATGATATTTAGGAAGGACGCACTTTTGCTGCAGCTTAACCTCCCGCTTCCTCCGTCACCTCCGACCCGACCTTTGGCTTTCTCATCCAGTTGACGTCTCCTGGAACCTCGCGGGGCGGTCGGGGGTAAGAGGCAGACGGTGAGTTTACCCGGGGGTGACTCACACCCGCAAACAGCGAGGGTCCGGACTCCGGGAGTCCACCTTTTTAAGGACGCTCCTCGTTGACTTGACAGTGAAATGACTCACGCTTGACTGGGTGTCTGTGGACATATTTCAACAGCGGTCGAGTCCCAAACCGCAATTAACTTTTGGCGGTGTTTGAAATGAATATTGAACATTAAGTGGGTATCACACCGCAAGGTCACAGAGGAGATATGGACAATAAACACCCGGACGATGAGACCATATCGGCACAACAGTGAAGGCATCATCCTGGCACCGTGAACGACGCGACAACGTGGTGAGGTCAAACTTTTCCGCAGAAGCTCCCAGTTCACGACTTGGGAGATTTGGCTCAATCGACGAAGGCGCCGCTCGGACTTCTCGTGATACAGCAGCAACAGTAGGTTGCGCTTCCCAATAACCTCGCCGAGTCACCAACGCAGGGATTAACGAGGTGACTTTAAGTAATTTCCCCCTGGGATTATTAAAGTATTTCTGATTCCGATTCTGATTCTGAGTCTGACTTGAACGCAGCGTTACAGACGCGGGGCTCCGCAGCTGAGCTTCGGCTCCGGAGCCACTTTCAGGATCAGCGGTTCCGTCGCCGGGAGCCGGAGAGGTCGCCACTGTTTAACGGGGCGGCGTCACGCCCTCAGCCCCCCTCCCAAACATGCCCCCCCCCCCCCACCCCCCCGGCTCCGGTGGGGTGGAGGAGCACCCGCGAACAAGGTGGAAAGGGTCGCGGCGGCTCGGTCCAAGGGGCGAACTCCGCGCATCAGCGCCGCAAAACGGCGACTCGACCCGACGGGTTCCATTTACACCCGGCGTCACCAGCGTCACTGGATCGCATCCCTGCAGATCCACACGGACAGGGGACGAGGAGGGACGGAGGGTTGGAAGAGACACACACACAGGCACACATACGCACACACACACACACACACACACACACACACACACACACACACACACACACACACACACACACACACACACACACACACACACACCAAACAGCCCCTTAGTGTGTATGCACACTAGGTGTCTCCCATTTAAAAAAAATACAATAGTTTTGCAAAAAGTTTTGTGTAACTTACGTGACTACACGGATGGAAAATAAGCTGTTGCTGTCAGCCCCTTTGTAAATAAAGGTTAAATGAAGAAGAAACATAAAACTCATCAGTTCATGATCCAACCTCCTCCCAGCGTCCCTCACCACACACCAACCTCGCCATCCCTCACAGCAGCGTGTGTTTATCTCGGTCCATCATCTACGTTAGTTTGAGTACAAAACTCTCTGTGTTTTGTCGGAGGTTGAAATGACATTCGCACCCGAAGGCAGCGAAAGACTTTAAAACAGTGCCTACACTTTCCCGCTGGGCCTGGACAAACACACACGCACGCACGCACACGCAGACGCGTGCGCACACACACACACACACACACACACACACACACACACACTGGAAGATGTGTCTTCTCATTTGCAGTTATATAAATTATAACTGCTGAATTCCACCCTCGCTCGCCTCCTCCTCCTCCTCCTCCTCCTCCTCCAACTCTTCATAATAATCATCTTCATCACCATCACACCATCTCCATTACCTACTGTTATGTCAGCCGGAGCAGTAAGGAGGCATCGCCAAAGTATACATATACATACATATACATATTATTAAGTCTGCTTACAAGGATGAGCAATCACTTCCCGGACCCTCCACCCCGCGTCCCGGGCTGTTTGCTGCTAAATCACCAAATCCCGTCCCCGTCGCTCTCCAAACGGACCCAGTCGTCCCGTCTCAAACGACCACATTCTCGCGAAAACGCACATTCTGCGCCGGCTCAGTGGACCCGCGTCTCGAGGCCCCTCGCCCGGCGACCCCCGGCCCCCGCAGAGCCGCCGCCCTCTCAGGGCCGTCGTGGCGGTCGCCCTCCCGGGTCCTCGTGGGAGGGGTCGGCGCAGGCCTGCTCCCCCTGAGCAACGGTGATGCAAGTGCTCGCCCACATCCGGACGTACGGGTTACACCGTTCAGATCTGGGCGCACCCGCCCCCGCCCCCCCCGCCACCCCCCAAAAAAAAAAAAACATCAAACAAATCTGGGTTATGTGAGTGTTATCTTTCGATGCGAATAGATGCCGTATAGTACCGAGGAATAAACGCCACGCAGAGAGCGCTGAAGCCCCTGAAGGTCAGAGGGCAGAGTCTGGAGCTGAATGTTGTATGGAAGAAAATTCTGAAAACAGAGATCTTAAAAAATAATAAAATATTTTTTTTATATATAAAAAGGAAATTTAATTAAACAAATAATATGTATATATATACATTAAAAAAATAAAACGAAACAAAAAAAATGTAAACGAAACAAAAAAAAAAATGTATATATATATGTATATGTATATGTTTTACATTTATTTTAAGTGTAGTTCCCCTGTGATCGAGGAATCACAGGGGAACTCGTCAAACAGCTTTTCGAGATTTTCGAATCCCACGTCCCCAAAAAAAACAAAAGAAAGGAAGAAAAAACGATGCCAAAACAGCTATAAACGCAATTCTTATCAAGACCGTTGCTCCGTCTAAGTTTGCGCCCAGGGGTGACTTTGCTGTAAATGGAGTTAATTTTCAGAAGGTTATCTGTCTTTCGCCGGCATTCATTTCACAGATTTGTCTGCGTAATCTCCGGCAGATTGTATCATAGTAGAGTCGAGTATTACGCACGCACGCACGCACGCACGCACACACGCATGCACACACGCACACACACATGGGTCAGCTCCCACATGCACAGACAGAGACTTACTTGCTAAATGCATGCAGCCTTCCACCCAAGCCAAGGCAAACAAACAGTAAATCCCATAAAGTTGAGGCGACAGCAGAGGCCCCCAGGGGCTACTTAAAGAAATAAAAAATAAACACACAGGGAAAAAAAACAAAAAACAACAGGACACCAAAAACGTCAATATCGCTATTTTTCCAGTCGGCGGCGGTGAAAACATTTCTGGAAGTGCCGGTCGAACGGTTCTGCGTTCGACTCCCATCCCGTCCGTCCCGAAAAAACCCCCCCGGGTCCATGAGGGAACCAGGACGAGGAGGAAGCCCTGGGTGAGATGAAGGAGGGAAGGGTCCTCCTCTTTGTTTCCGAGCGCACAGGGGAGGGAGGGTTTCGCCAGGGCCGGGGTCGCTCGCACACGTTGGTTTGGAAAAAAAATAAATAAATTTAAAAAAAAAAAGGATTTAAATAAAAATTAAATAAATAAATAAACTGTTTTTTCTCTCATTAGCGGTGTCCGAAGGGGAGAAACGCAACCGTAACACAGTTCCATATGTTGCAGGAAGGAGTCTCACTCTGGGCGTCCGCGCCCCCGCCGCCCTGCACCCTCTGCTCCAACTTCACAGAAGGAACGATTATATGCACGCACAAGCACGCAAATGAACTCAACTTTTCCTTCATCCGAGTCGAAGTAAGTGGTGGAAACGGGAAAAAAAGAAAAGGTGCTGAGAGCCAACGAGCGGCTGAGGGATGCACGGGAAAAACGGTGAAATTGATGAATGTTCCTCACGTGTCTCGGTGGGATTCAACTGATTGAAAAGAAGAAAGCATGAAAACACACCTGCCAGCGCGAAAAGGGATCATATACACTGCACACACACACACACACACACACACACACTCGCTCACAGCATCCCGGACGGGAAAGACATGAAGGTGTAGCCAGTGTAGATGGAGTAACTTACTGACGGAGCTTCTCCCGCAGATGTAACGTCAGGCACCGACGGTCTGTCTCCGAAGCCTCCATCTCCCTCTTTTTAATCTCCCCCGCTCTCTTTCCCGCTCTCTCACTCTCTCTCTCTCTCCCCCTTTTTTTTTTTTTTTTTGTGTCTCCTTTGCATATTCACTTACACACTTAACCTCGCGCGACATCAAACGGGCCCCCGACCTCAATCCCGGCGGCGGCGGCGGCGGCAGGGAAAAACGCGGGCCCCGGCGCCCACTTCCTGCCGGTGCTCGGCGGCGCTCCAGTGTGTGTGCTTATCCAAGTGTGAGCGCCTCTCAAAGGGAAGGGAGGACGGACGGGCGGAGGGAGGAAGGAAGGAAGGAGCATCTTGCCCTCTCCTCCACACAATGGCCCTCACCCACCCCTCATCCCCATCCAAACTGGGTCACGGTTGGGGGTGGGGATGAGTGTGTGTGTGTGTGTGTGTGGTGAGGAGAGTGGGGGTTTTTTAACACCCCCTGGAGGTGCGGCGGGAGGGGAGGGAGGGGAGTCCGGGGCCGACAGGCAGTGATACGGGAGGAGGATTTTCTTGGGGGGTGGGGGGGCTCCACGAGGTGATACTCAACTCTTTCTCTGAGATGTAAAATTTAGGGTGGGGGTGAAGTTTTAATTTGGCGGAACGCGGATGGCTCGAAACGCTTCCAAACACTTTCTTTTTCGACGGCCTGTGAGAACAAACATACGCTCAGTGTATGAATAATGAGCCGGTGACTTTCACCCCCCCGAAAAAAAAGATCCCCATCGTCACGCAGAGCAAAGAGGAATAAAAGATATTAAAGATTTTAAGATGATGTGGTGCGACTCCGCAGACCAGCGTCTCGGTCTTTATTCCTCTCTCTCTCTCTCTCTCTCTCTCTCTCTCTCTCTCTCTCTCTCTCTCTCTCTCTCTCTCTCTCTCTCTCTCTCTCTCTCTCTCTCTCTCTCTCTCTCTCTCTCTCTCTCTCTCTCTCTCTCTCTCTCTCCCTCAGATCGTAATCACCACATTTCGGAAGATCATTCGACAAGAAATGAAGAGGACGTGTCCCTCTTGAAATTTAGGAACACCTCATTTCACGACGCGCCCGCTCTGTTGAAGATGGGCTTTATTTTTATTTTTTCATGCCGTTACGTCGTTTTACTATAATGTGTTTTGATCGGTGGATCTTATTCTTTGATCGATGGCTTCGGTCACGTCTTTTGTGAAGGCTCATTCCTTTTTTTCCCCGCCTCCGTAAATTCCTTCGTGAGTAAAGATTCGCGTCGACAACACGTTTGATTTTTTCACTCTTTTCTTTCTCCAATAAAATTTTCTGCTGATTTTCAGGGACACCAGCGCCCCCTGTGGACTAAAGCGGTGGTGTTTCCAGCTGCATCACCTCTCGCCACAGGAAGCGACTGTACGGCCACTCTGCTGGAGCGAGTGTTCCGTGGAAGAGAGAGAGAGAGAGAGAGAGAGAGAGAGAGACTTGCTCTAGTTCTGCTGACGGCAACAGGCTTTACAGTGATGCACGTAAATACCGTTGTGTCACATTTCGTGAGGAAATCCCACCCGCCGGCTCATAAGGATGACGAACATTTTGAATCATATTTATCACTGATTTCTCTGATTTTCTTCTTTCGTCTGTTAAAGAGAAGCACAAAAAAGCAGATACTGATGGAAAATCCCAGTCACAACTGCTCGTCACTTTTTGGAAAAACTGCAGGAAACTTTTGAAATAAATTTCAAAAAAGAAGATAAAACGAAGAAAGAATCGAAAGGTCCAATTTTTGGAGCACATGTGCACCACGACGCAAGGCAAGTCCTTCACACTATGAAGACAAATGCTCCCATTCACGCTCGTATACATGATGTCTCACATACGCCGTTTTTTTTTTATATTGTTCATTTAACTTTAAAATAAATTCTAACAATATGAATGTTTCGGGGGCTGAACACAGAGATGCATCACTGTTATCACCGGAAAAACGTTCTCTTTCGCTTTGCATGTGATCGCAGCCCAAGCTCCCTGTTGAATGTTGTTCCAACCTGCGTTTACAAAGTGGTGTAAAACCTCTGATTCGTCATTTATTCTACTACACATTTAAGAGCAGTTCCATTCTCCCAGGATCGTCAAAGCGTTTGACCTGTGGTGAGCTTGCCAGGGAGACAGGAGTATATTCAGAGCTTCATTTCATCAGGTTTTCTCATCAAGATTAAAATCTGTTTTCCAAGACAGATCTTTCAATAAATCAAAAAAAAAAAAAAAACCCACAATGAATACCAATCAGTCACACGTTAGAGATTCAAAACTCACAACACGTATATTGATATTGTGGTATAGTAATATAGAGTCTTTTCGTTTTTATTTTTTATTTTTTATTGTACATTCACTATCTTCTATATTCTAATGATTGTAATCCTTACAGCTTTTCTGTCTTTTGCCAGGTGGTTCAGGTTTTCCTCAGGTTTATAGCAAAATTCCCTCTTCTTTTTTCTATTTTTATGATGTTGTTATTATTGTTGCTTTTGTTGATGCAAGATGCTGTGACACTGAAATCTATCTATCTATCTATCTATCTATCTATCTATCTATCTATCTATCTATCCACCCACCTATCTATCTATCTTAATAAAGTAGTATAGTCATATAATAACATAGTGATAAGTATGATAGTAATATAGTATAGTAACATAGTGATAAAGTGATAGTAGTATAGTAGCAAACATAGTAGTATCATGATATAGTGATATAGTATATTAATAAAATAATAATATAGTAATATAATGATATAGTAGTATAGAATATACAGTAGTATAGTGATATTGTAATATGGTAATATAGTAATATATTGTATTAATTATTATATTATATACATATATTATGATATAAGTATTATAGTAATATAGTAGTAAAGTAATATATACAGTTATAAATATAGTAATATTTATTACAAATATAGCAAGATTTTGTAACAAATATAGTTATATATAACCATAGCAATACATTATAGTAATACAATAATAGTAATAGTAAAATAGAAGTAATAGTAGTAGTATATATATATATATATATTACTATAGTAATATAGTAATATATTTTAGTGATATAGTGATATAGTAATTTAGTAAATAGTAATAAATTCTAGTAATATAGTAGTATAGTAACATAGTGATATAGAAATATAGTAAATTAATATATTACAGTAATATAGTAGTATAGTAACGTAGTGATATAGTAATATATTAAATAGTAATACATTACAGTAATGTAGTAGTATAATAACACAGTGATGCAGTATAGATCACTGGTGTTTAGTCACAGGTCAGTTCAGTCATGGCTATGAAACATCTTTCCAGTTCGGACGTTTCCAGCTCTATCTGCAGCGAGCGGGAGGAGCTGGACTGACCTGAGGGGAACGGTCCATTTGCCAGCTCCTTGAACACACGCACACGTACAGTAAACACACGGATATGCACAGCACACACACTCACACACACACACACACACACACACACACACACACACACACACCTCCAGATGTGCACATCCAAACACTACAGTGCTAGC
Organism: Zeus faber; assembly: GCF_960531495.2. Lineage (NCBI taxonomy): Eukaryota > Metazoa > Chordata > Actinopteri > Zeiformes > Zeidae > Zeus > Zeus faber. The sequence continues at coordinate 27,246,617 of NC_137205.1, read as the reverse complement.
ATCTCCTGGGGCGGCTGCTCACCTGCAAACCAAGACTCATTAGAGCGGCCAGGGAGACTGGGGCGCAACTCAGAGGGAATTTGTGCAAATGATGCAGTTTGTATGTCTGTGTGTGTGTGGGCCTGTCTATGTGCGTGTGTGTGTGTGAGTGTGTGCATGCTTCTCTTTTTGCTTGTGTGTATATTATATTTGTGTGTGTGTGTGTGTGTGTGCGTGCTTGTCTTTGTGTGTATGTGTGTTAATTTGTGTGTGTGTGTGCGGGTTAGGGTTGCGTCTGTATGTGTGTGTATGTGGGCCTGTCTATATGTGTTCATTTGTGTGTGTATGTGTGTGTGCTTGTCTTTGTGCTTGTGTGTATATGTGTTTATTTGTGTGTGTGTTTGTGCGTGTGTGTGTGAAGGTTAGGGTTGCGTCTGTATCTGTGTGTGTGTGTGTGTGTGCCTGTCTATATGTGTTTATCTGTGTGTGTGTGTGTGTGTGTGAGTGTGTGTATGTTTGTGTGTGTGTGTGTGCTTGTCTTTGTTCTTGTGTGTATATGTGTTAATTTGTGTGTGTTTGTGGGTGTGTCTGAGTGTGTTTTTGTGCGTGTGTGTGTTTAAAGTACAGATGAATGCCCCTCTTGTCCTAGTAACCATACTCAGAGGTTCGTGGTTAAAACAATGTGCTATTGGCGGAAAAAAGGGTCCACTGCGTGAATGTGTGTGTATTGAAATTTGCATGTATGTATGTCGCATGTTTGAATGTGTACGCATGTCTTGTATGTGTTTGTGTGTTGCGTGCTTGTGTGTAGGTATTTCCATGTGTGTGTGTATGTGTGTGTGTGTGTGTTTGTGCACATGTGAGTAAGACTGGGACTGACTCAGGATTTGATGATTCTTGTTGTGTCTTGAGGCATGTAGAGTGTATTCCACACAACTCTGTATGTGTGTGTGTGTGTGTGTGTGTGTGTGTGTGTGTGTGTGTGTGTGTGTGTGTGTGTGTGTGTGTGTGTCTGTGCAACTGTATGAACATGCACAGGAGCGGGTGCACATACAGCACACCGATGCCTTCCGTGAGAGGACCTGTGTGTGTGTGTGTGTGTGTGTGTGTCTGTCTGTGTGTGTGTGCATGTGTGTGTGTGTGTGTGTGTGTGTGTGCGTGTGCGATTCTTATTCATATTTTGCAGGAGGTGGATGGTCCTTCATTACAGTGTGTGTTGAGTCGTGTGACAGATTAAGTCCTGAAGCTGCTCAAAGCACTTGGATGGGGAGGGAGGGAGGTAGAATAGAGTAGATGTAGGGTTGGCATAGAGGCGTGGGAGGTAGAATAGAGGTAGGATAGAGGGAGGTTGAAGTAGAGGTAGTAGAGAAAAGTAGCGATAAAGTATAGTAAGGCAGAGTATAGTCGAGGTAGAGATACATTCGGGATGGAGCAAAGGGAGGTCGAGTAGAGGTGGAGTCGGGATAGTGTAGAGGGATGGAGTCGTGGTACAGTAGAAGTAGAGTAGACCTGGAGTAGAGTAGGGGTAGAGACGGGGAGGCAGCACAGAGACGGAGTAGAGGTGGAGTAGGCGTATGTAGAGATGGAGTAGAGAAGAGAGGCAGATTAGACCCTCTTGATTCATAATAATAGCTTCCCATCCTGCCCACGGTCGGACGATCCTTCTACCATTGTGCTGCCAGGGATAAGAGGAGTTGGACTTCTGAGACCCCATAGTGATGGTGTTGCTAGGCGACCGGCAGTGGTGGAGGATGGGAGGGAACTGGCCGCGGTTTGGAAACGGACCAATCGGTGAAGGGGTTTCAACTTGATTCCCAGGGGGGAGGCCTGATGATTGAACTGATGGGGGGGCTGCGGCATTCTGGGTGTGCTGTAGTGGTCTGGTGGTGCAGACAGGAAGTGTGACGGCGCAGGCAGGAAGTGTGATGGCGCAGGCAGGAAGTGTGATGGCGCAGGCAGGAAGTGTGATGGCGCAGGGAGCAGGAGGTCCAGCCAGCAGAGAGCTGCAGTGGTCCGGGTTGGAGATGCAGAGATTTAGATGCACCTAAATCTACCATTACCAGGGAGGGAACCATCTGGCAAGCATGCGCGCGCGCGCACGCACGCACACACGCACACGCACTTCACACACACACACGCACTTCACACACACACACACACACACACACACACACACACACACACACACACACACACACACACACACACACACACACACACACACACACACACACACACACACACACACACTCCTTCAGGAACTACTCTGTTTGAAAACAGCTTAAACCACTAGTGCAGCTCTGTGGGAGGAGGGGAAGCCTATCTTTAAAACAGTGAAACATGCAGGTAAACACACACTGCACCGTCTAGGGGGGCCGAGCAGCTTAAAGATGAGTGTGTGTGTGCATGTGCTTGTGCGTGTGCGTGCGTGCGTGCGTGTGTGTGTCTAGCAGAGTGTTCTAATGAGGGGGTTCCTGTCTAGTAGCATAACATTTTATGAAAGTGGTAAATATGAGCCTAACCCTATCCCTAACCCTGTCTTCTCCATTTTAAATGCACATACCAGCAATACATATATTTTCATGTGGCACACCTAATTTATGCTTCATGATGATTTTAATAGTTATGAATAAGTACGAGTTCAGGACAAGGACCTCTGGCGTTGTGGACCAGACGCTTTCGTCAGAGGTGATAGGTCAAAGGTGTGCGGCAAATAAAATGTGGACCAGGAATATATTATAGTTAAAACTGATATGTTGATATGAGTTTAATATTAGATATGATACATGGTTTTCATGATTTCAAACACTGCTCTGACTCTGTTTTTGCTCTTATTACCCCGATATCATCTTCACATGTATCGAAAAATACAATTATTCCTATATTTTCTTAAATGCTGCAGACTGTACAAATCAATATTACTCTTTGCACTACATTGCGTAATGAATTTTCCAAAAAAGATTAATTAGTAATTATATTAAACTATATGAGAATAATGGAAAAACAGGATTTTCTATTTTCCAATATATTCTCAAAGGAGAAATACCAATATATCTATATGTGGAGTCCCCCCATGTGTTAATTTTTTGAATATATTTTACATCATATTGTTGAATGTACGTCAACATGTTTTTTGCAATAAATGGTTAAACATCAGTAATCATCAAGTCGTCCCCTTGTTTCCGCATGTGCTGCCTTTATTTCACATCATCTGCTCTATAAGGTGAGTTAAGGGTAAGGACTACGCCCTATTTGTTTCCATACAGTGAAGCTTGATCCCAGTTCCTCTTTGTCGTCACAGATACAGGAAGGTGTGTGTTTGCTCCGGAAAGGGGCGTTTTAAAAAGCGCGGCTCCCGGCACCACGTGTGTTCAGAGCAGAACATACGCCGCTCGTCTCCCGCGACCCCTCGCCTTCACGCGTCTGTCCGTGTCCGTTCGGAAACTCTGTCCAGACAAATGAGGTTCCACTGCACGGGGCGCTCCGCGTCCTGCGTCCTCCCCACGTTTCGGTAGAGGACTCAGTAACCCAATTATGCAGCTGGATCTTCACTGGGAGCATCCGAGCGAGAGATTTAAATGGCATCGGTCTTGCTATTAAGGCAAAGCAAAACATCAGACAAACAGGGAGGAGCGGCACTGTGGGTGACGCTGCGTGCACACGAGCGTGCACATCTGTGTGTGCGTGCGTGTGCGTACGTGTATCTGTCTGTCTGTGTGTGCGTGTGCATGTATCTGTGTGTGTATGTGCCTGTGTGTACGTGTGCATGTGTGTGCGTGTATCTGTGTGTGTGTGTGTCTGTCTGTGGTGCGTGTACATGTATCTGTGTGTGTATGTGTGTATCTGTGTGTGTGTGTATCTGTGTGTGTGTGTGTGTGTGTGTGTATCTGTGTGTGTGTGTGTGTGTGTATCTGTGTGTGTGTGCGCATGTATCTGTGTGTGTGTGCGCGTGTATCTGTGTGTGTGTGTGTGCGTGTGCGTGTGCGTGTGCGTGCATGCGTGCGTGCGTGCGTGCGCTGCCGCTGGGGGAGGGATGTCCCCGTAGCCCCGTCACAGTGTGCAGCAGCTGCAGATTTCTGAACTGTGGGGGCCATTCTGTCGCTTGAAAGACGGACGCCTCCCAAAAGCTGATGAGAGCGGCGACGTCTCCAAAGCGCCCGTTTCAGACGGGAGCAGCGGGAGATAAAAGGCAATTTGCCACATCGGCGTTGGTGAGATTCCAAACCGTCTGCAAAAAAAAAAATACAAAGTCCCCGCCCAGCCCTGGGTGTTAAAGCGGGGGGGGGGGGGGGGGGGGGGGGGTTTCGGGGAGAGGATCTAGAATCCGTTCGGAGGGAACAATTTGGGGTTACCCCCCCGCCCCCCGATCTCCAGTCGGTGCGTTTTCCATCCGTCGGACGCACAAAGCAGCCTCCAGACGCCGAGGCCTGGAGAGCGCACGCTCACAAAGAAAGGAAACCCTGTCAGCGAGGCGATCAATTCTCCCTCACGGACAACGCAGAGAAAGAGAGAGATGCTCGTACACACACGCACACACACACACACACACACACACACACACACACACACACACACACACACACACACACACACACACACACACACACACACACACACACACACACACACACACACACACACACACACACACACACAAAGGCAGCCCATCGCACATTGCTCCCGCTAAGAAGACCAAATCATAGCATGAATCGAGCCCCTCTTTCAGAGCAGCGTTCATAGGGACACAGAGGGGGGGATGTGGACTCGCTCCCGGCACGGGGGGGGGGGGGGGGTTGCAGTATCTGGGAGGGGGGAGATCACGACTACAAACCAACCCCGCCCCTCCTTCCTCCCTCTCCTGGGCTCTCCCAACCCGCCCCCAACAAATCCCAACACCCCTTCGTCCTTCCCCGGCGTTGCAGCGTTTGCGGCATTTGCCGCCCCCCCATCGCCATGAAAAACTCCCACCCCCCGCCACCACCAACGCTCGACACACCCGCTGATGAGCCGGACCCCCTCGAATTGTTCATACATAGCGAGCCATCGACTGTTCCACTGTGCGGGTTCCCCACAGAGTCAAACAGAGACGAAGGCTCATAAATGTTAAAAAATGTTGATATGGAGAAATTAAGAAATTGCAGAAATGCAGAATTTTGCAGAAATTAAGATCATATAAGACGGTACGTGGGGCGTAACAGCAGAAATGTGTGAAAGTACAATTGTAAGATAATATACAGGAAGTTCAAATATATATAAAACAAAATAAAAATCAGAAATAGATAACTCAGGAAATGTACAGTGTAAATGATTATACTTTAAAATATAATTAAAATATAAAATAAAGTAATGTGAAATGCAGCATATGTTGATGATAATAGTACAGTGGTTTATTATTATTATTATTATTACTATAAATATTAATAATAAAATGACAATAAAATGTCATGTAAATTTTTAAGACTTTTGTTTCCTGCAAAAATTAAGAAAAAATTTAATTTTCCATTGTACTTCTGTGACATGATGAGAGCTATGGCAGATTTGCTGTATTATTATTTGTAATATGGTTTTGTTTTCTGTGTGTGTGTGTCTGTGTGCATGGGCGCAGCTCAGAACAACACAAAGGCTGTGGAAAAGTGAGGTATGTCCGTATTATGGGATTCCGGACAGGAGAGGGAGGCTCTGCTAACAAGCAGCGCCCAGAGGAGCCACTGGGCAAGATTTACACACTGCGAGTCAGGGTCAACACACACACACACACACACACACACACACACACACACACACACACACACACACACACACACACACACACACACACACACACACACACACACACACACACTCCATTCATATATTGATGGGATCGATTTCCTGCAGATTGCTGGGGATAAATCCCACAGCCGCTGATGTACAGCAGCTGATTAGATCCCTGGTTTATGAGTCACCTGCAGCCACTGAGAGAGAGAGAGAGCGAGAGAGAGAACTTTGGGGGGGAAGGAAAGGACGAGAGAGAGGGAGAGGAACAGAGAGATGGAGGGAGATAAGAGGCTTAAGAGGGGGCGACTGTATAGACGAGTGGTTTAATTGTTCGGCTTCTCATCCAGGGACTGAGCAGACCTGAGATCTGCCAAATCTGCTCAACCCTCCATCTCTCCATCCCTCTCTTTCTCTCTCTCTCTCTCTCTCTTTAACACTCAGGATAACAGATCCACAGCAGTCGATCCCAAAGCTGCTCCACAGCAAGTCCACATTCAGTCTGGATTACCCTACGCTCCCTGTGCATCCCCAGCAGCTGATATTGATATAAATACCATTACAGTCACATGAAAATAATTACACAAATAAATAATAAGTAGTTTACATTATTCATTTTTAGAAATTGTTTTATTTTTATTTTTTCGCAAACAAATCACATGAATTCCTAATTTTCCATTCATCTAATTATTAGTTATTATTATTATTATTATTATTATTAGCTGTTTTTAATTAAATTTCATCCATTTTTTTATTTCCCAGTTTACAAACTTTGTGTTAAAAATATTTATTTATAATATAAAAGTATTTATTTATTGGGCAGACATTCTATTATATTCACTGTATTCTTACAGGCATTTATTGTTTTTCTTCCTCCATTTCCGTCCATTTCCTATGGTCTTGCTCCAGCGTTATAATACAGAAAGCAGCAACATAATGATGAGGTTACACCGCCTGTCAATCTGTGAGACAGTGATAAACTCTTGTTCCTCTTGTATACAACAATTAATACGTGAAATTCTGGATCTCACCACTTCAGATGATAAGCTCACCCATTTTGAGTATTGTTTTGTTCCGAAACATTTCACATTTTTATTTTACCATATAATGACAAAATGGTTGACAAAGGAGTCTGATCGTCGCACTAAATCTCAAACTACTTCCCCTCGGGGCTTCGAGGAAATTGACAAAAATGACTTAATTGAACAATTAAAAGCGCGATAAAAGTGCACGCGTCCTGAGGATGTAATATATTGTAGGAGGCGGCTTAATGAGTGTGTGATTATCAGATCGTCGTTCCTCGGCACCTGGCACTTCGCTCACGCAACCGCCGATAAGCTTGACTCTGAACCTTAAGAGCCAGCGTGAAATTGGCACTTTATAACACGCCGAGTCAGGGGCGTCTATTTAGCGCGGGACAAAGAGTCAATACACTCGCGACACGCTCGACTTCCTGCAGAAATTAATTAGCGTCGTATAATGAATTTGATCCCCCCCCCCGCCCCGCCCGGTCCCTCCTGTGGCGTATGTGCCGCTACATGGGACATCTTGTAGGGAGCCCAGTTGTCTTGGCGTGGCGGGGCTCCCAGACAGCCCCGCGTGGGCAGATGGCGCCGTGAGCGCCGCACGCAGCCACCGAATGGCGCCGCCTGCCGCGCCGATGCTTGTTTAGCGCAGATAGGCAGCGACATCCTTGCCATCGCAGTGACTGAATGCTGAGGTGATGGTTTGGGCTCAGCTTGCGTGGCGGGGGAGGGGGGTTGCCGCTGGAACCGTGCATAGACACACAAGGGGACCTCAATGCAAAATCTGCAGGTCAGCCCTTTCTTTGAGTGCGTGCGTGCGTGCGTGCGTGCGTGCGTGCGCGTGTTGTATCAATCTTCTGATTCCTCAGTGACGTTCATGCAACGCGACGTAAACACATAAATAACATAAGAAAGAATACGCCGGGGTTCCTCCGCTTGATTTAATCAAGAGAAACAGCTCGATCCGAACGTGCCGCTGCTTCTCGGCACGCACCACGCCCCGCGACCCTCACCCTGTTTCTTTTCCGGGAAAAAAAATAGAAAAAAAAAACGTCATAAAAAGATCCAGCGGACATTATTCATTTTTTATTATCACCTGCCGTGACTGGTCTTTAGGAGTCAGGAGTCAGGAGAACGAGGTTCTGCCGAGCCATTATTCTTCCATCCCAGGCAGTAAGTTCATGTCACCGCAGCCGAATTGATCACCAAATCTCCTGCTCCCATCTGTCTGAACCCCACCCCTCCACCCTCAGCCCCACCCTCCCCCCGGTGGTAATGACCAGCGCTGGGACGCTAAGGAGCCTGATCAAGGTCTCTGTTCTGAGGAAGGGCCAAGGTTTAGCAAACCATAACGCTGGGGGAGGCCGGGTTGAGGCGGAGTTCAGGCCGAGTGCGTCGCGGCGTGCAGAGCTGCCGGAGGGCAGCATGAGGGCGGCATGGAGGGCGGCAGGAGGGCGGCATGGAGGGCGGCATGGAGGGCGGCAGGAGGGCGGCATGGAGGGTGGCAGGAGGGTGGCATGGAGGACGGCAGGAGGGCCGCCGGGAGGGCCGCAGGAGGGGGGCAGTGGGCGGCAGGAGGGCGGCAGGGGGGCATGGCATGGAGGCGGCAGGAGGGCGGCATGGAGGGCGCCAGGAGGGCGGCATGGAGGGCGCCAGGAGGGCGGGATGGAGGGCGGCAGGGGGGTGGCGTGACGCGAAGGGTCTGGGTTGAGGTGGATGAGGAGGGTGTGGAGGGTGAGGAGGGCGTAGAGGAAGGCAGATGAACAGCTTTGGGGAGCACTTAGCAGCTCTCCATTTGGCAGCAGGTTCAGAGGTGGGAACTTGTTATATGCAATCAGTTGTCACCTTTTGCATTATTAAAGTTAAATATTTAGCATGAAAAAATATGCTTGAATTTACTTAAAATACCTTGTAGTAAGTTGTTAAACTACTTTCAATAATACTTGAGTTCAATTAATTTTTATATAATGAAACACTACAGTGCACCGCCCTCCTCTGGTTGGAGGTAGGGCTTCCGGTCCGGTTATTTCCCTTTCTGTTGGGTCACTTCCTTTTGGATGATTCCATTTCCTGTTTAGTTATCCCAATTCCTGTTGGGTTAATTCTCTTCCTGTTGGGTCATTTCCCTTCCTGTTGGGTCATTTCACTTCCTGTTGGGTTATTTCCCTTCTAGTTTGGTTAATTCCCTTCCTGTTGGGTTATTTCCCTTCCTGCTGGGTTCATCAATTTCCTGTTGGGTTATTCCCTAGTTAAAATGGTCCTTGTCTTTGCTGAGACAGTTACAGAACATCCAGTGCTGCCAGTTTATCCACTGAGAACAAGTAGAAAATTCAACTTTCTTTCCTGGTTCATTTACTCACTGTATCACTCACATTACAGTATACTGTACTCAGTTTTAAAGTTGAAGCCATTAACTGGTGGGTTTAAATACGTATTTTAAATGTGTGTTTTGAATAAATAGCTCAGATATTTATTCAAAGAGGGGTAGTATCAATATTTCCATGTGTATTCCATGAACATGGTTTTTTTTTTATAGATAATTAATTAGTCTTGGAGGGCTTTATCCCCTTGGGAACATATTCTTAGTTTAAATTATTATTCATGAGAACCGATTAATTCAATACAAAAAAAAAAAGAAAAATAGGTTTTGCTGCTTTCAATGACAATATTCTAAAAAGTGAACAATTTCACATTTAAATGATCTTTTTTGTTCTGATTATAATTCCCCTCGAACATCGAACGCCGGTCCTGCTCACCCTCCGTACGTTTCTTTGCTTCCTGGCGGTGACTCGCGTCTTGGGAAACTATTTCCGGATTGTGGCGAAATCAGAGGAGGGGAAAATACAAAATGGAGAAACGTGGGGGGGGTGGGTCAGGTTGGGGGGGGGGGTGTTAATGCAAAGCCGACAGCGTCAACATTTGGTGCACAACTGGAGACGCCAAATTGAGCAGATGGTGAGAATTACCGTATATGGCGCCGAACAATCCAATTACTGCGAAAAAGGCAGAGAGAAAAGGATGGAGATGGAGAGAGAGAGAGAGAGATGGGGGAGGGAGAGAGAGAGAGATGGGGGAGGGAAGTGGAGTGGAGAGAATGACCGTAGAATAAAAAATGGAATTTTGGGATATGAAATATGTTTTGTCGGGATCAGCGGCATTAAACTGTCAGTTAAACCGACGTGACGCCGACACGTTTTTAACTGACAACGATAAAAAACAGATTCATCAGAATTAACAAAACGACCGTTCTGCACTGAAATGATGCGGCCCAAAGCAATAACTGATCATTTTTATTTCAATCAAGCTATGTGTGTATCCATCTATCTAGTTTATGTTGTTTAAGTATTTATTTTATCTGTTGAGCCATTCATTTATCCATTTAAAAAACAGAGCAAATATAGATCAGCCAGTCATTGGTTGGTAAATGCCGTTTGTGCGTCCGGATTAGAAGATCCTCGGAAACTACACACGTTGTGTAAGTTGACGTAAATTTATTTTCTCATTGTCTTTTTTTGTTAATCCTTTTTATTGTTAAGCCAAAGCCATTTAAGACTGTTAGTAAAATAATAACAACAGATGAAATCAGCATCTATACACATCTATACACTTTAGACCAGTTTTGTTCAAGAATCATTTCTTTGCTTACATACTATGTTCACCCTACGTTGTCTTGAATTAAACGTGTAAAGGATCATTTACAATATTGCACAATAAATGTCAGCAACATCCAGTAATTTCATTGAGAATTAAGAAAATTTGAATAAGGGGGGGGGGGGGGATCGATACAGCATAGTATTGCAATATTTTTTCCTGTGATATTGTGTCGATACTCGGACGCCAACAATATATATATTTTTTAACTTAGATTTAGGGTTGTGAGATATAGGTCATGTCCACACTAATGTGGACACAATTTTAAAAAGCTGTTTTCGGCCCACAATAGCGTTTCCACAGCGTTTCTTTTTCTAAAAGTTGGCCGCACACCACGAAACGTCAAAAACACAGCTGCAGCAGCAACAACGGAACAAACTGACTTTCTTTAAAAGCACAGAGAAGCAGTGTTATCGTAATGGAGTTAAATCTCAAATAACTTAAGATTCTCTACATGTTGAAAATCGCCAGGCAACCAGAGAAAATGTCACGACAAAAGTAACACTTTATCAATCCCCGGAGATTTCGTAATACTTGGTGTATTGCAAAACATTTAAAAAATCGCAATATTATCGTTGTGGCAGATCCGCCCACCAAACACCAGCCGAGTGCCGTTTTAAGGGCACTCTGACGCAGAGACACCGGCAGAGATGTTACAAACACAACGGTTTATTATGGAGAGTGGGCAAGATGGAACAAGCCGGGAGCAGGTGGACACATGTCGTGACAGAGGCTCTCTTGTGTGTGTTTGTGTGTGTGGGTGAGGGGAGGGGGTTTTTACGAGTTTGACGAGCAACAGGCGTACAATTACCTCGAGCCAAGACAGGTGTGGCTGCTTCAACCACACCACCCCCACACCACAATCATATCGGGACCCAAGTATTGTGATAATATCGTATTGTGAGATCCCGGGCGATTCCCACTCCGAGTTTTAATATCCTAAGAAGCACATGAGGTACACAAAGAAACCCTCAGATCAATTAAGCAGTTCTTTAGTGGAACCAGGCAGCTGTGATGGAAAATTACAAAGTTTCAATATGAATTCTAAGTTGTGACTTTTTATTTATTTTATTATTTTATTTTAACCCTAACCCTATATGAAATCCCTCTCGGGGAAATTGCATTGCATTTGACCCATCCTATAGCAGTGGGCAGCCGCAGTGCAGCGCCCGGGGGCCAACTCCAGACCTTTTGCCAGCGCCTTGGTCAGGGGCACAGACAGAAGTGTCAACCCCTAACATACATATGTCTAATGATGGTGGGAGGAAACCGGGCCACCCGGAGGACACCTACCCACAAAAACACGTGGGGAACATGCAAACTCCACACAGGAAGGACCTGGGACGTCGAGGATTTGAACCCAGGACCTTCTCATTGTGAGGCAACACTGCTAACTACTGAGCCACCGTGCCGCCTTACGAAGGGCGCCAAACGCAGGCGAAATGCATTGAGTGGTTACGACTCGGTTTGGAGGTTCAAATGGTGAATTTCCACCACACAGCTTTACAAAACAATAAAATCAGGAACCATTATCATTACTGCGCAGAGCAATATTCATCATTGTGTCCAGTGAGGTACGACAGCGGTGCAACATCAGAGAGAGTAGAAGCTGGAAACCTTCTAACCTACCATCCAATCTCTGAGCACACGCTCGTCTTTCACTTTTCTTCTCTTTCTTCGTCTATTATTAAGTCAGGGACGAAAATAAAAGGTGCTCTGTTTCGCCAAAGTCCACTTCCAGTCAATTTCACTTCCCGCTTCCTCCCTGAACACCATGGCAATCAGCAATAAACAAAGCAGATTCTCACCAAACGGACACGCCAAAGGGAACGTAGCAAGCGCTCAAACTAAAGTTCAGAGCCGTAGTATTTGTAGTGTATATTTTCCGATCCAGTTTCCCGACTCACTCTGTGGACTTGTTGCCGAAAAGCTGAGGAACAAGTGTGTAGGAACTTTTTTTTCATTTCCCGTTTGCCGTGCCCGCCCTGATAACCATACATCATGCCAAGAACAGTTTTTTTTTTCTTTTTTTTTTTTGTAATTTGTAACTTTTGCTGTGTAAAACTAATAATTTATCAAAGGTTATGGCGGCGCATGCGGAAGCTGATGTATTGCCGATGGGTACGTCACAGAGAAAAAAAAAACATTAATGAGCTGAAAAATGCAAAAGAAATACTGGAGGTTGACTCTAAGTACATACGCAGGATGTTCGTCCTGAGGCGTTTTTTAAGAAACTGCCACATGATGGATTCACACGTAAACACAACTCTACGACAGAACACACACACACACACACACACACATGAAACTCAACAAATTGTCAGGGTTGGCACGAGGGGCTGAGGTTCGCTGACCTCAGTGCATCTCCACTGACAGATTGAGGATGAAGATGAAACTGAGGATGAGGATGAAGCTGAGGATGAAGCTCAGGGCTTCTGACTGGCGCTGCTCTCCGGTACCGAACCCGAGACGGGGGCAGCGTGACGAGGACTCGAACCCATGACCACCGAGCCGACCCAGTCATCCCGGTATCGAAGCCCAAATTCCATTCCCAAACTGCAGCTCCCTGTGAAACGCTTTGTGTTTTTGTTTGAATGGAAGGGTCAGGTTCCCCTCGTGCATCCAGGACACGCAGCAGAGAGAGCGCAAGAGAGAGAGCGACCCAAAACCATTAATAAACATTGTTTAAAAAACACAGAGCTATTTTGAAACAGGCCCTGAGCAATTCTGTCAAATAAATCCCCCCCGCCCCCCGCCCCGTTGTTGCAGACTCGGAGTCTCAGAGTGTTAGCCGACGACGCGTTCATCAGGGCTACACTCGTAGGGCGCAAGCATCTGCGCCCGCCCCGCGGCACCATCCTGCCCAGCGCACCATGGAGCGCCTTGTGGCCATGGAAACGCACTCATGGATGAGAGTTACTTTGTTTAACCACGACTCCGGAACAGGACACGACTGTCCTGACACCAAATTATGTATATATATATATATATATATATATATATATATATATATATATATATATATATAAAAACACAGCCAAATTTAGATATATACACCGATCAGCCACAACATTAAAACTACCTCCCTAATATTGTGTAGCTCCCCCTCGTGTCACCAAAACAGCTGTGACCCGTTGAGGCATGGACCCCACCAGACCTCTGAAGGTGTCCTGTGGTATCTGGCACCAGGACGTTAGCAGCAGATCCTTTAAGTCCTGAGAGTCGGAGGTGGGGCCCCCATGGATCAGAGTTGTTGTTCTAGCACATCCCACAGATGCTCCATCGGATTGTAATCTGGGGAATTTGGAGGCCAAGTCAACACCTTGAACTCCTTGTTATGTTCCTCAAACCATTCCTGAACATTTTTTTCAGTTTGGCAGGAAGCATTATCCTGCTTAAAGAGGCCACTGCCATCAGGGAACACCGTTGCCATGAAGGGGTGTATTTTCTCTGCAACAATGTTTAGGTAGGTGCTACGTGTCAAAGTAACATCCGCATGAATGCCCGGACCCAAGGTTTCCCAGCAAAACATTGTCCAGAGCATCACACTGGCTCCGCTGGCTTGTCTTCTTCCCATAATCCATCCTGGTGCCATCTTTTCCCCAGGTAAACAATGCACACACACCCGATCATCCACATGATGTAGAAGAAAACGTGATTCATCAGACCAGGCCACCTTCTTCCATTGCTCTATGGTCCAGTTCTGACGCTCACGTGTCCATTGTAGGTGCTTTCAGGGGTTGGACAAGGGTCAGCATGGACACTCGGACTGCTCCCATATGCAGCAAGCTGTGATGCACTGTGTGTTCTGACACCTTTCTATCATAGCAACATTCACTTTTTCACCAATTTGTGCTACAGTAGCTCTTCCGTGGGATCGACAGGTTAGACTTCACTCCCCACGTGCATCAATGAGCCTTGGGCGCCCATGAACCTGTCGCCGGTTCACCGGTTGTCGCTCCTTGGACCACTTTTGGTAGGTACTAACCACTGCGTACCAGGAACACCCCACAAGACATTTTGGAGATGCTCTGACCCAGTCGTCTCGCATCACATTTTGGTCCTTGTCAAAGTGGCTCAGATCCTTATGCTTGTCCATTTTTCCTGCTTCCAACACATTAACTTCAACAACTGAGTGTTCACTTGCTGCCTCATGCTGTATATCCCAGCCCTTGACAGGTGCCATTGGAAACAGATGAGCAATGTTATTCACTTCCCCTGTCAGTGGTTTTAATGATGGGTGATAAAGTATGTGTGTTTTTTTTTATATATATATATATATATATATATATATATATATATATATACACATATATATACACTGTATATATATATACACTGTATATATATATATATATATATATATATATATATACATATATTACCCAAAAGTAAATATTTTGGGTAATACAATGAAATGCGATAATATATTTTTTACATTACATTTTACATTCTATTACCCAAAAATTATTAAAAAAACAACAACCTTCAATCCAGAGGCCAAGACATTAGAGCATGATTGCGACACTTCTATCAATATTGGACCAAACATAATAAATGCATATTAACACAAAATTCAAATGTCAAAAAATGACCTCACACTCCATACACCTTGCACTTTATAAACTGGTGCAGTGCTTGGTCAGGGATAATATTTTTCGCCGCAGCAGCCACGCAGATTGTGTATTTGTATTTATATTATGTAAT
Organism: Zeus faber; assembly: GCF_960531495.2. Classification (NCBI taxonomy): domain Eukaryota; kingdom Metazoa; phylum Chordata; class Actinopteri; order Zeiformes; family Zeidae; genus Zeus; species Zeus faber. Next base: position 27,231,501 of record NC_137205.1, on the reverse strand, counting down.
TGTTGTGACAGACTGAGTCGGGCGTGCACGACAGAAGTGACAGGTGGACTGGAGACGCGTGACTCACGGAAATGTGCAAATGTGTGAAACCAAGAGGAATGCCAGTGCCACGGAATGGCCAACTTTTTGAAGAATCTAATTTAAACTTTGAATTAAAGGGAGTTTGGAGCTGAACTCGTTACGGCGAGCGGCGGCTCAGTTTACCGAACAAATAAATATCCCCCAAGCATAGACACACAAAGCACGAGTTGCAGCCTCGCCATGTGCCGCTCGGGGTGTGTCCCACCTGGAAACTGACGGGAGCCGCAGGGATTCATCTGCAAAGGATTCGTCCATTTTTGAAAAAAGACTAAAATAAAAGATTACAAACTTGACGCAATCCAATCCATTAAAATAAATAAATAAATAAATAAATGTATTTAGTCAAGCAATTATTTAAATTTCAGGACAATAAATAAATAAATAAATCAACATTTCTTTGCTCCTCATTTGCCTAAAATCCAACAGACGGAACCACGGGGCGTTTTACAAAACACAAATTTGATGCATAAATATGTCATTTAAAAACTCAGCTCAAAACTTAATGGGAGTTAATGCAGTTCACGACTTTATCAAGTTAACAACAGACGACTGCACAGAGGAATCTCTTATAAGGAGCCGGATTGCCAAAGGGAAAACTTGTGTTTAAAGGTCTGCAGGGCAAACCTCCAGGTCCCACCTCTTTTCGGGGTCTTGGAGACCTAGATATTCTCTCGACATGTTTATGCCGGAGACGCTGGCTTTAAGTCAGACGCGGTATGCGGTCTCCATGGGACACTAAATAAACACCGAACATGACCCTAAAGCATCTGTCTGGAGGAGCATTTGTATAATGTAACGCCGTTTAAAAATAACAGTGTACGGGGCTGTATAAGCTTTTTTTGGGGGGGCCATCAAACTAAATTCTCTATTGATGCTCTTAAACAATGGAACACAGTTTAATACAGAGGTCGAGTTGTTTGGGCGTTACGTTAAATGTCCAATCCGGGTTCAGAAAGTACGATTCCACTCCAGGATTTCAAGTCAAACCACGGGGAGTCGCTCAAAAGCATCGACCCGGAAGTGCACGGCTGGAGAAAACGCGCGGGAGCGGGATTTTTGACTCCCTCAACCTGGAATGTTGATCAGGCCCGGCCGGTTCGCTTGTTATCTCGATGGCTGCTGAGGTTTCAAGCGCTGCTCAAAGGCAGTCGGATCCGGTCCGCTCCCGACTCTCCGTTTAGGAGGAAACGCCCCCTGGCCCCCAGACCTGTTAATCTCCACTCAAACCCCGCCCCCTGAACCACGCCGCTTATATCCCCGAACTGGTTCCGTTTTAGTCTGAACATTCAGTTTTTTAGAGGAGGAGCTTCATGTTTGGGGATGTTGTAGTTTTCATGGCTTCCTTTAGGGGTCGCTATTTGTCGGTCATTGTCTCATGTTACTGATCGCACCTGTAGCAAGGGCTTTTTTGGCAAAGCGAGATACTGGTAAAAGTGTAAAGACCCAAATTAAGAAAATTCTTCTGATGGTCTAGGAAATACCCAATAGTGTAGAGGTTAATTGATATTTATTCATCTATGTATTTATTTTGTAAATTTAAAAATTTTAAATTAAAAAAAATTATGTTAATGGTTTTGTTTATTACATATTTTTACTTTGTTCATTTAGTGTATATACTCTCACGTGTTCTGATTTCATGTTTCCCATTGAGCTGCTGTAAAGCCTAGTTTCCTACCTTAAAAAACATTTAATTTATGATGATTTTTTTTTTTTAAGATCATCCGTATGAAACAACTACTATCGTTCTAGTAAGAGTAAGAGTGTATAAGGAATAACTTCTTCATTTTACCACAGGTGTTTACTTTCACCATTCAACTAAATGGTTGGGAATTTTACGACAAACCACAACTGTTTGTTTTCTCAATTAGCACTACAAAACTAGATCAATAATAATAAATAATAATAATAATAATAACAACAACAAATATAGCTGGGGGCAGCAATACACAGGGTCCAGTTAATTGGTTTTAGGTACTTTGAGAACTGGATTTTTGGACAATGGCTTTTTTATTGTCTTACACTTCCGGCTATTTTTCGGCATCTGGAACCACAACAAAAACAAACTTTGTAATTACTATTCATAACAATAACAATAAATGTATTTTATTTTATAAATATAATAAATAATTGTTAGTTGTGATTACTCCTTTATTGTATTTCTTCTGTTAATAACCTACAACTGGAAAATTCAGTTTCACAGATAACTTGTCAATATTCAAGAGGTTTATGTAGATAACATTTGGGGAACTTTAACAATAATTGTGCATTTGAATTGTTATTGAACAACTTGTCAATACTTAATACTTTGTCTTCAGTTAAATCTGCTATGTTTAGCTGTAGGAAACTGTTTGTACATGAAGTTTCTCTAAAACAATGGTTTATTTTTTTGCTTTAAATCAAATCTTGTCATTATTATAGCTTACCTTGTTGTGTGTAAGTACACGTGCAGTCCCAGTGACGGTAGGTGACGTTGGGTCTTGTGTGCGTCAGTGATGACGTATTTACACAGGTTTGCGGAGGTAGTCTAGTTTACGTTATTCTAGTGGTGACTTCTTTCCTTGGATCTCATTTCAATAAGTTTCATTTCCATGAAAGACGAAAAATGCTGTGGTATTTCTGTGAGTAATTACCATATCACGGCTTCTATTTTTCCAACGGCCCGCTAGACCTAGAACATATCACTATGTCATACATTCGAGTGGAGTCGACTCGACGTGGTCACGAGTTTTTTGTGGACTTGTGTTTTTCATGAATCCGGCAAAGTAACGGGGATTCCAGAGTTAATATCAATCTAACAGATCCACAGACATCTACAAGGTAAGAAAGTATTTTGGGAAAAATTTTCCCAGAACAATATCAGGGTTCAATATAAGAGCTGGACCCCTAATAATAATAATAATAATAATAATAATAATAATTATTATTATTATTATTATAATAATTTTAACTCTACTTTGCTGCATCCCTCTGATCTCTCAGACTGTGACCTGTGATGGAGCCGTGACCTTTGGAGGGCGACAGCGTGAGTCCACACTGCAGCCACAGCAGTAATATGCACGTTAGCTTCTGTAGATGACTCATTACTACACAGGCGAAAGGAATGAGCACACGCACGCAAACACACACACAGCAAGCAGACACAGCGACACGCTATTGTTCTTTTTTAAGCTTAACTCCCCAAAAATTGCAGTTGACGGTTATTTCAGAGAAGCAGCTCTGCGCTATCTACCTACATGAGGCTTATGAGGATGCACACGCACGCACTTACGCACGCACAGACACATGCACTCACTAACACACGCACTCACTAACACACACACACACACACACACACACACACACACACACACACACACACACACACACACACACACACACACACACACACACACACACACACACACACACACACACACACACACACACACACACTCTGCCTCTCCTTCTCCCTGCCACCAGAGCTCATCTTCCTTCACATTATAAACTGTATTTGCATTGTTGTTGGTTGATTTGTGCATGTGTTATGTGCATGCAGAGTTCTGTGAGTGTGTGTGTGTGTGTAACTGTACTTGCATATTTGTGTGTGTGTGTGTATGTGTCTAAATGTATGACTACGTGTGTATTAGCATGCATGAGTGTGGGGGAGTGCGTGTACATATGTGAGTGTGTGTGTGTGCGTGCGTCTGTGCGTGTGTCCCTGCTGCCTCTGTGTGGTGGAGTGTATCAGCCCAGTGGTGACAGGGTGTTGCAGGGTCCTCTGAACCTGGCTGCTCTGTTCAGCTCTTGTAGCGACAGAGTAGTGTGTGTGTGTGTGTGTGTTTGTGTGTCTGTGTGTGTGTCTGTTAGTGTGTGTGTGTGTGTGTTTGTGTGTCTGTGTGTGTGTCTGTTAGTGTGTGTGTGTGTGTGTGTGTGTGTGTGTGTGTGTGTGTGTGAGAATGTGTGTGTGTGTTGGGGGGGGGTTGCCAAGCCCGCCCTGCCTCGGCCAATCGGGCGTGAGAGCTCTTGGACCAATCAGTGTGTGCCTTCTGCCATGTGCAGCGCTGTGGCACAGATCTCCTTATGGAGTCTAACACGCCTCATACAGTAACCCCACTGTCCTGCTCATTACTGTTTGTCTGTGTGTGTGTGTGTGTGTGTGTGTGCGCGCGTTTGTGCACACGCGTGTCTTCTTAATAAGCAGGACTCTGTGTGTCTGTGTGTCTTCCCTGACTTGCACCGATCCTGATTATATTTTCAAATTTACAGCGTCAGGCAGGTGTCCCAATGTGGCACCATGCAGGTGTGTGTAGGTGTGTGTGTGTGTGTGTTTGTGTGTATTGTGTGTGTTTTTATGAAAAGCAAAACAGAAAAGGGTCCAACTGAGTCCACAGTATTATCACTGCCTTGCCAGACCAAACTTTTTTACCTCCACACAGAGAGAAGTAGAAGATAGAAAAGTAATGGAGTGAGAGAGAGAGAGAGGAAGAGACAGACAGACAGACAGACAGACAGACAGACAGGACTATTATATCAGAAAAATCAAGCACTCCAATTAACAAGGTTATATTTCAGACAGACAGACAGACAGAGTGCTGTACGGCAAAAACACATTAAAACAATAAGCAACAATAATAAATAATAAGAACAAAAAAATGGAAAAAATGGCAATAAACAATAAACCCTTAAAATGCTTTAGGCCTTGAAAATGGCCAATGCTGTTCCAAGGAAAACCCCTGCAAAGTACGGTCTTCATCCAAACAGCAACCAGACGGACAGAAATTTGGGGGTGAATATCGTAAAGAAAAAAGGCACAGGAAGTCTTTGAGTGAGCTTCCCGCTTTCTGTCAGCGAGTGGCCCCTCCCCCGACAGCACCATGTGATGTGGGGGGGTCGTGCTGTCACCCTGCATCACTGCGACATGCAGCCTGTATGTAAACGTGTCAACACGCTGCCATTCACAAGTCCAAGACATCATCAGCAGCATGTACGCTCAGCTCAACATCTCTGCATACGAGGGTCTGTGTGTGTGTGTGTGTGTGTGTGTGTGTGTGTGTTTGTGTGTGTGTGTGTGTGTGCATGCGTGCATGTGTGTGTGTGTGTGTGTGTGTGTGTGTGTGTGTGTGTGTGTGTGTGTGTGTGTGCGTGCGTGCAGTGACATTCCCAGTGGGAAGGACCCGGATGACTGTTTTCATCTGCGTCCTTATTTCTTCATGAGCTTTGGCTGACACAGTGGGATGCTGCTCGTATCTCACTCTCTCATGCACGCACACACACAAACAGGCACAAGCACACGCACGCGTGCACACACACACACACACACACACACACACACACACACACACACACACACACACACACACACACACACACACACACACACACACACACACACACACCAATGTTTTTGAGGTAATAATGCAGAAACCAAAAGAGCAAATGAATGAACTGAGTAAATGAAAATGCAATGTTTTCGATGGCAGATATTCCCCAGGCACAGCGGCACTAGGAGACAACACGCCATCCCACGGGGATGCACTCCCTGCGTTTTGCAGGGGCTGAAGGGGCGCCGAGCGGGCGGAGACCACGGAGGAGGAAGAAATGAAGCGTTTCCCATCGTTATGGTAAAAATAAACCGCTCAGAACAGCTCCGGCGCCGCGGCCGCGCGTGGTCCGAAACCAGAGCAGACCGGAGGCTTCCTCTCCTGTCCGGCGTCATCCTGAGTCACGGAGAACAGGACGCCGTCCCCACCCCACCCGCCCTCCCTCCCTCCATCCTCCTTGAAGACCCTCAACCTCCCCCTCACACTGGGAAACTTCCACAGAAGCGGACTGGGCCGAAAAATCTCCGTGATCGCTGAGAACTGAACGTGCGTGACCTCGGCCCAGAGTTGAATTGAAAAGAAAACCCCAAATATTTCACCTCAGAGGATGAACGAACCCCCCCGAAGCACAAGCTCTGCAGGGTGCAGCTGTGAAACTAACAGGCTCCGGGAAACTGAACCCGTCCTTCAAACTCAGAGTGCAACTCTAAACCGTTCGGGTCAAATTGCGATTTTTCGTGTTTGAGAAGCGAAGATAAAACACAAATAACGAAGAGTTTCTGCGCCGTCAAAGTTGCTCCATCAACACCAGCTCTGATCCAAAGCCGATAAGCCGAAGACATAATGAGATCCGACTCCACTCACATAAAAAGGTAAATACCCCCCACCCGTCAAACCTGCCTCCAATCTCACATAATGTGGTTTTAATAAATTGGGGAGCGGGAAGGAGGTTAAAGCATCAAGGAGACGCAGCCCCGGGGAGACGCCTCGGGGGTGGGGGTGGATGGGCGTGGGTGGGGAGGATCAGGGCTGACGTGAGTCTGTCTGCCGAAGCAGATGCAGCGGCATAATACCTTTGCCGTTTGATGTTCAACGGCGGCTGCGTTTACCCACCGCACCGCCACGCAACTCCCATAATGCACCGGTAATTACCCTAATCCCCCCACCGTCACCACCACCGCCGCCGCAAACTCCAAACTCCTGATTTGGCGCGCGCTGATTGGCTGAGTCTCACAAATCTGCAGGTGGTGAATAAATGTGATCCCGAAAAAAAATATGAGTAAATACAAGAAAACGCACGCACGCACGCACACACACGTCAGCAAAGCAGCTTATTGGCTGGAGTCAATCCTCTCTCTGACAGAACACCTGCAGCCGCCTGAAAGAGACGTCGATGATGAAATGACAGCTTCAATGAAGTAAAGAGGCGACAGAAGGCGTGACAGCGTCGTATTAACCGTATGACGCCTCTGGCCACACACCTCGCACAGCGCTTTGCACCTCTTCCCCCAGACAATATCAGAGCGAAATTGGTATTTTGCATTTTAGAAAACCAGAGGACTTAACAGTTGCCGATGCTCCGGTAAACTCCCTAAAAACGTGGCTCGTCGATGTTCTAATCTACGAACGTTCTTGTTGATCTTTCATTTTTCTCCTCGATGTGAACTCGGCTCTCGCTCCTTTGTCACGATGGTTTATTTATTTAGTTCAGCGCCGTTGAATGAAAGACACAAACGATTGTCGGTATCGCCGGCTGATTTGCTGCCCCACCCCGAGACCGAGCTCAGCTCAGCCGCCGTGCGTTTTTTTGGGGAAGCAGGTTTCACCGTCGTCTGGAGACGCCGGAGCCTCCGAACGGAGCCCATCGCAGCGTCGCTCAGGGCGGAGTGATGGAGCGACACCCTGCTGTCGCTCTCCACCTCAGACTCTCTTGGCACTCCACCCCCAAATACGACGGGAGACCATGTAAATACCTGTGTGTGCGTGTGTGGACTGAGACTAAATGCTCCACAGAAAAGCTCCCGCACACATACATGTATAAGATCAAGCACAGCTGGAGAACGTCAAACTGAGACGTTCTTCATGACTGAACGTTCTGCTTTGAATTAATCTCACAACTACGACACAATAAAGAGTTTTCATCAAAAGAGACGAGGTTTAGGTCTTTGTCGACAGTGTTGGTGAGAAGCTCACCAGACAAACTGCCATGCGGTCTGACCATCTCCATTAAGACAGGTATCTAGCCTGTTAGATAGACATGTACAGATAGACAGGTATATAACCAGTTAGACAGGTTCCACTTCTCTGGATAATTTAATCTAAACTATTTATGGCTGTATGTAACCAGTTAGACAGTATATAACCAGTTAGACAGTATATAACCAGTTAGACCGTATATAACCATGTCAGACAGTATATAACAAGTTAGACGGTATAAAACCAGTTTGACGGTTTATACAACCAGTTGGACAGAATATAACCAGTTACATGGGTATATAACCAGTTGGATGGTATATAACCAGTTGGATGGAATATAAACAGTTAGAAGTGTATATAACCAATGAGATGGGTATATAACCATTTGGACGGTATATAACCAGTTAGATGGGTATATAACCAGTTGGATGAGTATATAACCAGTTGGACGAATTATAACCAGTTAGAAGGTATGTAACCAGTTAGACAGGTATATAACCAGCTGGATGGGTATATAACCAGCTGGATGGGTATATAACCAGTTAGACGGTATATAAACAGTTGGATGGGTATATAACCAGTTGGATGGGTATATAACCAGCTAGACGGTATATAACCAGTTGGATGGGTATATAACCAGTTGGATGGGTATATAACCAGCTAGACGGTATATAACCAGTTGGATGGGTATATAACCAGTTGGATGGGTATATAACCAGCTAGACGGTATATAACCAGTTGGATGGGTATATAACCAGTTGGATGGGTATATAACCAGCTAGATGGTATATAACAGGTCCTGAGGAAGGATGTAGAGCAACACACCAACTTGCTCAATGACGTGTTTAAATCTATTTCACACAACGACTGCATCATCCAAACCGTGTGCTTGAATGTGCAGCGTCCATGTTCCAAGACGCAGGAGAGCTCTGGACGCGCTGGGTGGCATTTAAGTGGAGTTTGGGTGGCGTTTGGGTGGTGCTTGGGTGGCATTTAGAGGGCGTTTGGGTGGGGTTTGGGTGGCATTTGGAGGGCGTTTGGGGGGCATTTGTGTAGTGTTGTGGGTGGCGTTTGGGGGGCGTTTGGGGGGCATTTGGGGGGCATTTGGGTGGCGTGTGGGTGGTGTTCGGGCTCCGCCGCAACAGGGGCCGTGCACAGAGGAGACGCCTCAAAGTCAAACTTGTTGTTATTGTCGAGCGTTAAATTTAAAGCCGTGAAGCGGGACAGCGACAAAGCCTCCCAGAGCGATGGACGCCGATTTCCATCTGGAGAAGAACTATGGGACGCTTTCTCATTATCATGACGTATGGAGGCCCGGGCGGCTTCCGGGAGCAAGAACTGGAAGAATCCGGCTTTTTATTTTTGGGGCGGGGGTGCGGGGGGGCTGAAATATTGGCCTCATCCATCGCCAGGCGAGGACTCCAAGGTGGAGGTTTTCAAAGCGGCATTGAGCTGCAGTGTGCGAGGGTCAGGTGCAGATTGTCTCGGTTTCATTCTATAGAGCGTTCTCGCCGATGGTGCTTCAGATCTCGATGGAGCCAGGGCTGCGGTAAACAGGAAATTACTAATTCCAATACAATACGATATTAATACAATACCTACAGCTGTTACCAACAGCTTCACTGCTGTTCTCTGGTTCTGATTAGTGTAGTTTGGGGCGGAAACAATCCTTTAATATATTTATCATATTTTTTGTTGGTGTAATAATTATGTCAACGCTTCTGTTGACTCATTGGTTTTTCAAAACTGTCAAAATAGCAAAATAGTGTCTTGGCATTTCGGTCGAGGTGATTTCACCGTCATCAATGAATCACTTATCAAGAAGCATTTTCAGTTTCAGTGCTTTCTCCAACATTGAACAGAACCTTGTGCCGAAGCTTCGGTGAAGCCGAAATTTGACAACTATATAGACTGAGGCATTTTGTGACTTAGTAAAACGAAAAGAAAACAAACAACAACCAAAAAAAAAAAAAAACCATCTCAAAGGATAAATTCATGTTTCCCAAGCTTCCAAAATTAGAAGATGCTTTTGGAGACAGTTTGGAATCCACAATACAACAAGTTTACGACATCCGAGGAACATTAAATCACATATACGTATACATACAGTATATAGTAAATGTGGAAGAAGTGTCTATTAGTAGTATAGTATATATAGTATTATAGTATATATATTATAGTATATATAGTAAATCTATTATTATACCATAAACACTATTATAGTATACAATATATAGTACTGTAGTATATATAGCATATATAGTACTCACAGTAAATGGTTTTACTACACTGTGGTTTATGATAAAAAAACAAGATCTTACCGCTGTGCGAGTCTGTGGAGATGCTTGGAGATAGGAGGAGATTCTGGAGTAGGTGTCCTTCTGGACCCTCTGGGGTCCTTCTGGACTCGCTGAGGTCCTTCTGGACTCGCTGAGGTCCTTCTGGACCCCCTGGGGTCCTTTTGGACTCGCTGAGGTCCTTCCGGACCTGCTGGGGTCCTTCTGGACTTTTACGTCCTTCTGGCCCCTTTGCGGTCCTCCCGGACCCTCTGAGGTCCTTCTGGCCCCTTTGAGATCCTTCTGGACTTTGGGGTCCTTCTGGACTCGCTGAGGTCCTTCCGGACCCTCTGGGGTCCTTCTGGACTCGCTGAGCTCCTCCCGGACCCTCTGGGGTCCTTCTGGACTCGCTGAGGTCCTTCCGGACCTGCTGGGGTCCTTCTGGACTTTTACGTCCTTCTGGCCCCTTTGCGGTCCTCCAGGCACCTCTGAGGTCCTTCTGGCCCCTCTGAGGTCCTTCTGGACTTTGGGGTCCTTCTGGACTCGCTGAGGTCCTTCTGGACTCGCTGGGGTCCTTCTGGACTCGCTGGGGTCCTTCTGGACCCCCTGGGGTCCTTTTGGACTCGCTGAGGACCTGCTGGGGTCCTTCTGGACTTTTACGTCCTTCTGGCCCCTTTGAGATCCTTCTGGACTTTGGGGTCCTTCTGGACTCGCTGAGGTCCTTCCGGACCTGCTGGGGTCCTTCTGGACTTTTACGTCCTTCTGGCCCCTTTGCGGTCCTCCAGGACCCTCTGAGGTCCTTCTGGCCCCTCTGAGGTCCTTCTGGACTTTGGGGTCCTTCTGGGCTCGCCGGGGTCCAAACCCGAGTCCCGCTTGTTGATTTTCTGCTCCGCTTGCCAGAGGAACCGAAGCAGGTTCGTTCTACCGCATCTGCGCTGTGCGTGTCCGCCTCACACCGCCTCGCGCTCCGCCGTGTCCTGCTGCGTAAAACCGGCGGAACCAGCGCTCCCGCGGCGCCGCTCCACCGCGGCGACGCCAGACAACAGGCTCGTCATTTTGGGAAGGACCGACTCGAAGCTGTATCGCGGAGGAATCAGCCCTCGCGTGGCGGTGTCGCCCGGAGCCGCCCTCGCCGCCCTCACCGCGCCTCCTATTTGGAACGACGCGCAAGTTCCTCCCGCTCGCCGCTCGTCTCCATCACCCAGCCCCACCACCCCCCCCCCCCCCCGGCCCCCACCTTCCGTCCCCGCGCAGCGGCAGAGTTGACTTGTCCGATCTGTTGATCTCCTCTCAACTGTCGCCTCCTCCTCTTCCCCTCCTCTTCAACGCCGTCGTCGTCGTCGTCGTCGTCATCATCATCGTCGCCGCGTGCGACCTCCAGAGCATCCCGCGCCGACGCCGGAGCCTCTGTGCGAGGGAATCCCGGCGACTGACACCGAGCGGCGGCTGCGGCTGCGGAGCGGCGGAGGAGGAGATGGAGGAGGAGGAGGAGGAGGAGGCGCGCGTACGCGTTTTTACAAACGCGCGCCGCCGATACGTTACACATCCCCGGTTGTGGGAATTACGACGCGCGGCGTGCACGTAGAGGGGGGGGGGCGGGCGTCGGGCGAGTCGGAGCCCGGTATTCAGACCCGAGAGCGAGGGGGACGAAAACCGACTCCAGGGTGATGGGGAAGACACCGCGGAGACATTTCTACTGAAGTTAAATCGCATAAGTACCTGCTCCTCAATGGAAGTACTTGGTAGATCCAACGCCCTGATACAACGAACCCCATAATATGTTTAAAAGTGCTTCAGCATCTTTTTTGTTCCCAGTAGGTGATGCTCATGCAGATCCTGATTACAACCATCATAATCATAGTCTTTTACTGGACAAGAATATGGAACTCATGAGTCACTGATGAGCAATCCTATACATCAGCAGGTTAGTAGTCCCAGTCCCTGGTTTACAAAAATAAACAACAAAAAAACCCAAAAACCCAAAAGTAACACAACTGTGATAGAAATGTAGAGATAGTGGCTTTCAAATGTAGTTAAAAAAAAAAAAAAAAAAAGAATGTACGCAAATAAATACCGTCGTTCCTCCTTACTTTCCGCCACCAAACCTGATCCCGGGGAGCAGGATAAATCACCTCCCGTCTCATCGCCTCCATCCCATAAACCCTCATCCAATCTCTTACCTTTGCTTGGGACCCGTGGATGACTTGAGCGGTTTTGCAGCGTTGACGCTTTCCCTCCTTTTGTCCCCAGTTCGCCTGTTTAATAGCCGCTCGCGGGTTTGATTTACTACAGCGGCTATTTCTCCGGTCACTCTGGATATTGCAGCTCTCAGATCAGCCTCCGCTTTCTTCCCCCGCTTCTCGTCTCCTCCGGAACCGGAGCGGGCAATGGAACCGAACCGGCTCCACTCCTGTTATTACTACTACGTGCCCACGAGGGAAAGCTGCGCTCCAATGCAACTTTGATGAGTCCAATCTGTTGCGTGGAAAGGGAAGTGATACCGTACAATGACCCAGAACCGGGAGGGACACATTTGAACCGGGGGCCGGGGGGGGGACATGGCCGTGGGCAGTCGGGGGGGGTTTCCAGTTTTCCAGGTTTTCCATTCCGTGGATGGAATCGGGGTGGGGGGGGGAGTACACAGATCGACTCCAAGGTGCTTTCGCATTTGCCACCAGCACCGTCGGTGTGTGCGGGGTGGGGTGTGCGGGGCCGGGGTGTGGGGGGGGGGATGGGGGGGCGGTCTCAATCTGCTCTGTGAAAAGGCCCCCCCCCCGAGCACAGGAACACATATGGCTCATTTGGCAAATCGGAGTAGTCTTTTGCTTTTGGACTTTAAAGCTTGATTGTTCAACTGCGGATGCTCACAAATTCCCCTCCACGCCACTGCTTCCCCAGCCCTTCCAGGGGCCGCGCATGCGAGGGCCACGGGCCCCGTCGGCCCTTTTGGCTACGGTCTGTGGATGGATTGACCTCTGGGTCTTCTGATCTCCGTGATTAGACGATGATTCGGTGATTCAGCGCTGTGGGTCCTTTGGACGCCTCGGAGCGCTGGAGTCACACAGTCATGTGGTGGTGGTGGGGGGGGGGGTTGGATTCTGTTTGCTCACTGCACCGACCTTGCCAGACCTCAGCCTGTCGCCGAGCTGCCGGGTTACCATGGCGCCCTCATGTGTCTGCGCGGCCGGGCGACATACCGCGAGGATGGAGAGATGTCAGCTTGCATACAAGGTTTGCGGACATGGACGCAGAGGACATCATGTCAGTTTAGCCTCAACTCAGGCACAATACCTAGGAGCAGTTTTTGGGAAAAATGAAATTTGATAAGTTTTAAGTTTGTGTCCTTGGAAGACTTTTGTCTAGGTGGCTGATCTCTCCAGGCCTCCCACAAGGAATGGTGTGCTTATTTAAAATTTATATGCTGATAATATTTTATCGCTTTGTATTGTATTGTACTGCGTTGCATTGTATAATATTGTGTTGTATTTTAGGCTGGTAGGTGAGTATTGTGTGATTGTTCTCCACTTCTCCACCGTGCGTAATAGATTACACGCAGACGCAGTCAGACGGCAGAGTGAGCCGGAAGGACAGAACAAGAGAAATATTATGGGCTTCGCTGCCACAGGACTGATGTGAAAATAAAGAAGAGAAAGTTGACTTAAACTTAACAAAATGATCTGCCGGGGGGCTGAGATAAATGTGCTTGAAATTCTTTCAAACAAGAAATATAATCTTGGAGTAAGATAATTTTTACAGCTTTTGTGAAAAAACCTTATATCATTGAAATGTCTTCTTTGAGCGCAGACAGACACTTCATCCCTGGAGCAAAACTGATGTCTTACAGCCGCACTCATTGGAAGGACAATCAGCTGTAAAATAAAAAGACAGATCCCTTACAGTAGCACCCCCCCCAGCACCAAACACCTAGTAAAATCTGCCCCGAACCTAGCACCCATAAGGCCCTACCCAGCACCTATAAGACCCTACCCAGCATCCAGCACCCAATAAGCCCTACCCAGCACCAATGAGGTCCTCCCCATGCAGCACCCATCAGGCCCTAACAAGCATTCAGCACCCAGCAAGCCCTCCCTCGAATGCAATGCCCATCAGAACTGACCAAGTAGGCCCTCCAGAGCACCTAGCACCCAGTAGGCCCTCCCCATGCAGTACCTATCAGGCCCTCCCCAGAATCCAGCACCCTGCAAGCCCTCCCTAGGACGCAATACCCATCAGGCCCTATCCAGTCCCTAGTAAGTCCTCCTCAGAACACAGCAGACCCTACCCATCCCCCAGCAGGCCCTACATAGTACCTAGTGAGCCCTCCTCAGTACCCATCACTCAGTAGACCCTCCATACGCAGCACCCAGTAAACCCTCCATACCCATCACCCAGTAGACCCTCCATACCCATCACCCAGTAAACCCTCCATACCCATCACCCAGTAGACCCTCCATACCCATCACCCAGTAGACCCTCAATACGCAGCACACAGTAGACCCTTCATATGCAGCACCCAGTAGACCCTCCATACGCAGCACCCAGTAGACCCTCCATACCCATCACCCAGGCAGGCTCTATATTTAGCGCAGGGTCCACAGATTGCAGCGAGCGCTCCGGGGCTCTGGGTTCAGACCGGCAGGAACCGCTGCCATCCGTCTCAGTGCTCGCTGCCGGGGGCCGTGCACGATCACAGCTCACGCCAGGGTGGGAGGATGGGAGGAGAGTGGGGGAGGCCGGGGGTGAGACCACATAATCTGAATCCACATTTCCCAACACACAGACGGAGCCGATCTCACTCTGTCAGGACAGATATCTCCGAAACAAAGGTGAGGGGACGCCAACCAGACATTCAAAGCATCCCCGAAAACCAGAATATTTCATCTGCGGGGCCAGACCTGGGTGGACGTTACAAATGTCCCAAATCTAAAATCCTGTTTTATATCCCGTTTCCTAAATGTATTCAGGGCAAAATGCTGTCGTATTTCAAGATAAAATGGGACAAGCTTTTCTGTAATGAGACCCTAGGCGCTAAATTAGTTGGATTACATTTGACTAGGGAGTAAATTTCCCACTGAAGCCCAGACAGAGGGTTAAGAAACAACTATGATAACTAATCTTTAAATAATTCAATATAATTCTGGATAAAAACATAAAAAATCTCATTGCAAACTCTTAATGCAATAAAAAAAACAATCACATACAACATATTGAAATGTGTGCAAAAAGGTTTATAAATAGGTATTCATTAATGTATTAAAAAATGTGTAAAAACCAACTACATAAAATCCAGCTATGTGGGAGTTTTGGAGCATTTTGTGTTTCTTGCATATCAAATTGTGTGTTTGGGGGAAGAGGAGGGGGTGCAGGGCCCCAAACAAAGTGTCTCCTTGCAGTGCAATTTAATCCAGAGCTGTTAATTGTACTCAGCGCAATCCATTCAAAGCTGAGCGTTTTCCGGTCAGTAGACCCATTCATCTCTCTCTTTCCGCCTCTTCCTCTCTCTCGTGCACTCGGAAAGGGCAGAGTATCCCTCGTCACATCTCCCCGCGTCTGCTAAAATACAAAAAAAAAAAAAAAAAAAAAGTCCCATCTGACACAACAGGATTGACATTCAGTGCAAATGTCAAAGCCGCTCAAGCCATCGCTGACCCGTCCTGTCCCCGTTCATACCTTCCACCCCACCCCCATACACCCCCAAACCCCCCGGCCCTCTGCGACGGTCATCGTCATTGTCAGGCGGAGTGACAACAGACTGATGTGCCGCGATGCGAGAGGCTCCTGTAGGTGAGAGACTCGGTATCAGCTCCTCAAAATACGCGAGGTGTAATCAATCGGCAGAGGCACCGGGGAGGATGTAACTCCTGCCGCGCCGTGCAGTCACATGTTTCATCTGGAGGTCGTGGAGCATCCCTCCACGCTTCTGTGATTACAAACAGATATGCTGCCGACACAAACCGGGTTAAAGGAGTCATTTCCCCGTCGAGGGGGCTGAGTCTCATTTCCACAAACCGTGAAAACACAAATACATTGCTACTGTACTTAATATTTGTACATTCAGTATATTCAGTTTCCGGGACTTCCGACTAAATAACACCACTACTTTTTGCTTTTAAATCATGATTTATATTGATAATCAAAAGCAAGGCAAAACAAAAAAGGGGCCTGGATCAATCAAACTGCTGCTTTAGGGTTGCTTATCAATGATTCATTAGTTTCATATTTTTATTAAAGATATATCTTTGTATATTTCCATTCTTTTCCCCATACATTTTAATCAGGATATGCATGAGCTCTCATCCGCAGAACAAAAAAGGTATAAGGCACTTTATTAAGTATTAAAGGCTTATTATGGGTTATATCAGGGCACTGGATATTACACGTACTTTAACTACTTTAAGAGCTTTAGAAGAAATGTCAATTAAACTTTTTACTAGAATGTGTCAGGGTATTTCTGTTTCCTTTCAGCACTCTCGCCTTTATTTTCCTCATTTATTTCATTAATCGGCTTCTCGGAGGATTCGGGGGACTCGAGCCTGTTTCAGGTTGAACCGACCACAAGTTACAAAAACCCCTCCGCTGAACCATTAGCGCCGCGGTAAAGACGCATCTCTCGTTCGCTTGCTCGGACAATCTGAGCTCAACCTTTGCGTCCCGTGCGCTGCCCAGAGCCATCGCCACACCCTCCACTCAGCCTCTGCCCACGTGGCGTCCCTCGGAGCGACAGCCGAGCTCCATCAACCGCTCCGCCCGTGGAAAACGCAACTACACCCTGCAGGGGGGGGGGCACACACTCTGCCGGGGGTCGGGGGTCAGGGGTCAGGGGTACACATGTGCCACCTGGGAATCAGTGTGAATCGCGACCATTAAGAGCTCGACACGTTCCTATTCCATGGAATGGAAAAAAAAAGCTTGAATAGAAAAAGTTGTTTTTTTTTTTATTCAAAACTGTTTGACATCTTATCATACATCCCATTTCATAAAAAAAAGTTTTCAAAGTCAAATGTCTACCAAAGTTTTTATACATAAAAAATAGTACAGCGATACAATATAACTGAGAATGTACTTTCTGCTTTTATCAACCAGAGCGGGTCTGTGTGAAACAGTACATTTAAAGAAAAACACATTTTTTTTTCTTCCCCTAAAGCTGATTTTTCAATCACTGTGAAGATTGGCATCAGAATCTATTACACTGATTGAGTGACACAATACACAGGAAAATGGGGCAATTGGGTGAAGCTATTCTCTCAATACTACATCAATTTAAAAGGATGCCAATCACCAAGGTTGACTTGCATGGATTGAAAAATAAGGTTCAGGTAAAAAAAACAAAAACAAACAACAAAAAAAAAAAATCTGTTTTCCTTTAACTCTTCTGAAATGATGAAAATTACTGTTTGGTTTCCATTATCAATCCCTGGATTACACTGAACCTTATTCACCTTTCTGACGGAAAACACAGAAAACAAAACAAGTAAATAAAGCGTCCAGGTGTGAAGAACGTTCACCGGGAAGCAGCTCCCATCCTCCCTGGAGCCGGTCCACAGAGGTGCTCGTCGGGGCTTTACATCATAACGTTAATTACTCTTCTGTTCCATTTAGCCGTGACACCACTCCGCTACAGGCGTCGTAACGTTACTTCAGTATTAAGTCACATCTATAGTGCTGCTCTGGCGTTCCTAAATCAAACACAGCCATAAATACTGCTGATAAACCGCCCCGCCCGCTCCACCTCTGCGGAGTAAAAAACCCCCGACCCCCCGCGACCCCGCCCATCCAAACCCAGGAGCGTGGAGCCGGTTGCCTCACATGGGGTAGTTGAGCACCACGTCCTGCTTGGCCAGCTCCAGCAACATGGGGTCGTCGAAGAACTTGCTGATACTGACGTCCTCGCTCAGGCCCTGCGGAGGTGGAGGTGGAGGCGGAGGCGGGGTGGGGCGGGGCGGGGTGGGGTGGGGTGGGAGCAGAGACACATCAGCCGCGCAAACCGCTGACTTTTTAGGGGGCGGCGGCACCGGAGTTCCGGTAAAAGGATTCACTTTGAAGAGGGAGAAGCCGCCAGGCTCGCAGGAAGTGAGCAAGCAGGAAGAAAAAACAAGAAAAAAAAAAGCAAAAAAAACAAAACACTAAACCCGCTTCGACAGACTGGGCTGAGCTGAAACCTTTTAAAGTTTAGAATGTAGAGAGGCGAGGCCGTAACGTGGACTCGGGGGCCGTTACGTGGACTCGGGGGCCGTTACGTGGGCCTAATCTTAGAGAGAATCTCATTTCCAGATGGAAGATTAGAGCTGATCTACGTCTAAGTGAAGGTTTAAATTAAATCTTTGGATTAATGGATGTGTAGCAGCACCCAGACCATAACCTTAGTCTCGGACTTCCTAGTCTGCGGCTTATTCATCTTAAATTAAGCAACGTCGCAGAAAGGCATTTTTTAAACCTGGATTAATTGAAGTAGGATTATCTTAGTCCTGGTTCACAGTAAACCCGTATGGACATGTGATGTGAGGGGCGGCGGCTCCCGGAGGAGCAGGAACCACCTGAACGGACGGGCGGGCTCACCTTGCGCCGGCGGGTCTTGATCATGAACTCCCGGGCCAGGTGGGGGGCCGGCTGCGGCTCCAGGGGTCGGATCACGATGCTCTTGTCCAGGGGGTCGCCGGGCACAATCTGCAGGAGGGATTCACAGCGAGACTTTGACACCGTCGAGTTCCGCTCCGACCGGAAGGGGCCCCGGAGCGCCTCCCGGTTCGCACAAACACATTTCTCTCCGATCAGGGTACGATGAGTTCCAAGTTGAACCTTGGTGAACTTTGACCCGTAAACGTTGATAGACCAGTAGCAGAGAGATGCAAGCCTCGCCGACCCTTGAAGGGGCCGCGTGTTGGAGAGTCCAAATCGGAGCAGGATATCGTATGAGATGTGTCAAATATTCTTATTTCATGCAGATCTGCGATAACCTGTTCCCCAGAAGAGCACGCTACCCAGCTATGCCTGTCCCGCCCCCAACTGCCTGCAACGCAAAGACACGCAATCTCCCTCGCACCGCCGCGAGACACGCGCTGCCGCTGCCACAAGGAGTCGTGACTCGAGTATGGAGCCGAAAATAGCAGAACGGACAATTTCACACAAAGTCACTGTCGCTTCAACCAAAACGTCTGATTCATTTTCGTTAATGAGTCAGGGGTTTGTCCGTCACCGCCACAGAGGACGAACGGCGAGCGCGGTCAGTGAGTGACACTTTCCATGAGCGAAACCGTTTATTATACACATGTATAAAACGTTTATATGTACATATTGTGCTTGGAAGGAATTATTTTCGCTGGACATTATGACCCGAGAGATTTAAATGTGTAGGACATCAACAGAATTTCCCGTTCAAAAACCGGATAACGGAAACTCTGAGATAGATATATATATATATATATATATATATATATATATATATATATATATATATATATATATATATATATATATATATATATATATATATATATATAAAAAAAAGGTCTGGTCATAATCCTAAAAAAATAAATCCAACCAGTACTTTTGGATTTTTGGTTCAGTTTGATTGGCGACAAATATGTGTGAGCACGTCCCTCATTGGGGAAGTGTGATCTGCTAAACGGTGCCAGAAATGATTCAAGTCCTCCTGTCGTGACCTTTCCATAAGGCCAGTCCATGCCTCGCTTTAATGAAAAGGCAACACTGGACCAAAACCACTGCTCCTTGACCCCAGGGAAAGATTAAATGGGAGGGAAAAGGAAAAATAAATCGATACTGGGCTGAAGCCCGACAAGCTGTAGGAGCCTGCAGGGAGGAGGAGGTGAGGAAGAGGAGGGTCTGAGGGAACACAGTGGAAGGAGTTACAACGTGGGGGCTTAAGGGAGGGGGATTTATTTTTCCCCGACGTCCAGATGACGCCGGCGATTCGGCCTTCACCTGCCAGTGGTGGAACACGGAGAGTGCGAAGGCCTGGCCCTGCGTGTGCGTGCGCAGGTCCGTCTCAAAGCCGAACGAGTCGATGGCCGGGATGAAGGCCTTGATGGTGTAGAGCGGAGAGCCGGGGATGGGGGCGTCCTGCGTGACGTGGCCTCTGCAATGGGACACACACCACACCTTAAATAACTCCAAATCTTAGTATTATAACGCCATTCTTTTTTTTTTTTTTTATTATCATTATCTATTTATCCCCGGAGGGAAATTCAAACGTTACAGTATAAAAAAAACTAAAAACCCGAGAGGGGGAAAAAAAACAAAAAACAAAACACAACCAGTGCAGTCAAGAAAGTGACAAATTAAAAAGAGATAGATAAAAGAGAAGACAATAAATAAATAAATACATACATACAATATAAGTGTTATGACTACAATCATCACGACTGCTATCTTATTTGGATAGAACAGTACAGTTGGCCCACGGTTCGGTATGTAGCAAGTTTTTTTGGCCCACGGTAACGGTATGGTTTCGGTATCTTTATATTTAAGAATTTTTTTTTTTTGTTTAAGTTAAAAGGTGTAAAAAATGTTTTTATAGTAGTCTGCCATGAATTGGGGGATGGGGGGGGGATTCAAGTGCATTGGTGGGTTGTAAAACTTGGTAAAACCAAAACCGCCGCTCATCAGAGAGACTCTGTTCCCATCGTTAACCTAAGAAAAAGAGCCATTGGTGTGGAAAGTGGAAGCGAGAGCGTCTGAAGAGAAGCTGACGTGGTCGTCCCCGGGGGTTCATTCCCTGACCGGGCACCTCAACCCCGCAGTTGTAATATGATTCTTCTTTGTATTTGAAACGGCTCTTGATCAGTCAGCAAATCCAACAGCAGCTCCAAGTCTCTGGTATCATGTAGATGTAACGCAAACGCATTTTGAAACGTATTGCACTCTTTACAAAAACATTTCTATGTCGAGCCGAGACAATGAAAAGGCTGCGCCAACGCCAGTGGACTTCTGCATCGATATTGAAATACCACGGCTCAAGCGTGCGTGTTGAACCATAAGGGCGTACTGAACTGTTTGATAACGCAGTGTGTACCATTGCATCTCTATATCTTACCACACTATAGATTTTTATTTTTTCCACTAGGGCTGTACATATGGTTTATCATAGCGGCATATGATACAACGCCATATTACATTTCAAATGACCACTTGTTCATATGTCATTTTATTTGTATTCATTCATTTTTTTTCTCATCTCTTTTTGACTTTGCTCACACTGCTCTGTCCACTTTTGTTATTAAACTCCCACATTTAATAGTTAGTCCTTTAATAGAGTCTTATCCTTCATCATTCTAACACTGGTTTAAAATTCACTGATATTTGGATGGAAACGCACTCCTGGAATCTCTGCGAGCGTACAAAATAGCCGCGGCTGTTCCAATCGGGTGATTGTTCAATATTTGTTCAGCCAAATAGTAAACCACCAAAAGGTCAAATATCAATATCATGGTTGTTGTCCAAATATATATATATATTTTTTAAAGGATTGACCGACCTCCTGCGAGCGAGAACGGTGTAGACGGCGGAGACGCAGTCTGCCGGAGCCTGAACCTCCACAAAGTAATAGGGCTCCATCAGCCTGGGAGTCGCCTGGAAGCAGAACAAAGTCAAGCTCAAAAAAGGCCCAATCATACCCGGCTGAAATGATGAGGATGACGATGGTGAAGAAGAGGAAGGGGTGGGGGGTGTGGGGGGGGGGGGGGGCTGCGGAGCAAAGATGGAACACAATTAAGAAGAGTGCACGTCAGTGGCGTAATCAAGGTAATGGAAGATGGCAGAAGGCAGAGATGAGGGGGGGGAGCAGGGGGTTAATGGGGGGGGCGCGTCAGAAGAAGGAAACTAGGGCGGAGGTGGGATCTGACCATGAGGAAAGCGGAGTAAACCACTCTCCTGGCGGTGGGGATGACCTGCCCCCCCCCTCTGTGCAGGGGCTCCTGGGCGATGAGGGCGTCCAGGATCTTGAACTTGACGTTGCGTATCGCTGGAGGGAAGGAAGAACAAAGTCGACGTCCAATCGCACGACATCTCCTTATTCGTTTAAAAGACGCTTAAAGCAATAAATCCATTAAAAAATAAAAAATAAATAAATAAAAATCATAGGCCCAGAATTCGGCTCAGGTCTGCCAATGTCTTTTTCCTTTCCCCAAACTTCCGGATTTAAGCCCCGCCTTCGGTCCAGGACGCTCACTTTCTTTAACCAAGCCTCTTCTGAGCTATTTTTTTTTTTTTTTTCTCCATGGTAATTTGAGGGGGCGGTGACATCTTTTGTTCTTTGTTGTGAGTTTCAGTGACCACAGCTAGCTACAGTGCTTTACCAAATCAACCGCGGCTGCCTTTCAATTCTTGCACGTGCCCCATCGGCGCATTCTTGGAGCCATTTATTCACCAATAACTCAGACAACCCAATCTGTATAAATTGTCACAATAGGACAAATCAAAAAAACGCAGGATTATTCTTACAGATTAAATATGATCAGCATTACCTACAGGCCTTTTTTGGGACAATGTAATACAGGCAATAATTTGCCGTATGTGCAGCCGCTGCATAACGTACGATTGTCCCCTGTGGCAGAATCTGATGAATGTGGCGCCTGCGTTCACTTGTGCCCATTAGAGGCTTTTTATGACCCTGCTCTCCTATTAGAGGATCTACATCAAGTGCAGGCGTAACATGAGCGTACTCCATTATGTCCATGTCAGGTGTGGGGGTCATGCATGCACGTGTGTGTGTGTGTGTGTGTGTGTGTGTGTGTGTGTGTGTGTGTGTTAAGTAAGTGAAAGTTGAGTGCATGCGAGTTACGGGTCCTCATCACTTACGCTCGTCGCAGAGCGGACCTTCCCTCGTTCCCCACTGGAAGCCTTGCACGATGCTGTCTTTGACCGAACCCAGCAGACTCTTGTCCACCTACAAAGACACACACCACTTTGAGACCACGCGAACAGGTGAAGGGGGTCGAGGCAAAAAAAAAAAAAAAAAAAAAAAAAAAAAAAAAAAAAACCCCACCTAAAAAAACGACACCCTAAATGCAACTTTCTTAGTACAACTTAACATAGAGAAAGTCCCAGCGGTGCAGTGTCCCTAAAGTGACATTGTTCTTTTTTTTTTTTTTCCCGTGTGTGTTTTTGGTGCGTTGTGCACCGTTGTAAAGACAGCTTCATGTCCTTCACCAGACAATTCAAATTTCAACCTGCGATTCCTCAATAATAGCAATACACGTTGGACGTTAACTGCACTTGAGTGGAAACCTGTCGATTTATGAATTAAGAACAGATCCCAAGTGGTCCATTTTGATGTTGTTTGTTTTTGACGTTGTCTATGAACTAAACAGAAATACCAGGGCTATGCTAGTGCGTTCAGTTGACCTGGAACATCAGCAAAAACCACCTTTACAGAGACATATCAAATATATAATATAATGATATGCACAGGAATATAATAATAATATATGTTTTTGGACTGAAGTGAACACAACTGCGCTGGGTTATCATATGGATCTATCGTATGGAGATTTGTTAAAAACAACTGTGTTGTTGGTGGTGCCTGCATCCAACTCTTCATGTAACCGGACGCCGCCTGAGGTGACCCCTCCTAACCATCCAAATGCCCCCAAAAAAACAATGTTACTTTAGAAACAATTAATAATGTGGATATAATGACCAAGAGGAGCTAGAACAGTCTATGAAGTATATTTAAGCAAAATCCCGACTGACAACGAGTCTTGTATCCCGATATTATTACAACAATATATCGCCCTGGCCCAGGTTAAGCCCAGCCCCCCTCTTCCACTTCCCGTCCAGGCCTCCCATCCGCCCCTCACCTCGGAGGGCAACGTGTCGTCCACCAGGATGTTGGGTCCCGTGGTGTCGGGTCCAAAGGCCCAGATGGAGCGAGCGGCCAGCAGATCCCAGTCATACTTGGTCTGGAAAAACTCGCCCAGCTTCTTCCTGTCGCCGCGGGAACGGAGTGGGTCGTTAGCGTGATTAGTTAATGGGGGAGGGGTGGGGCAGAGGGGTTAATGGAGGAGGAGAAATGGACGAAGGTGTTTATACTAATGGTGTGTGAAGAGTGTGACCGTCCTGGCACAGCGGCTCAGAGCTGGCACGAGGACCGGGAAGCGCGTGCGCACACACACACACACACACACACACACACACACACACACACACACACACACACACACACACACACACACACACACACACACACACACACACACACACACACACACACACACACACACAACCATTACATTCCATCACAAACGAATGTTTTAATCTATAGATCGAAATAATACCTTATCACCATGGTCATCCATTTATAGAATCCATTTAAAATAATGTGTGAGGTAACAGGCTGTAAAAGTAAGTATTATGGCCTATCACTCACAGGGTCTGTCTACCTTTTCTAAAGCATCTCTGTAAGTGTTTGTTTTTTTTACAATTTTGTCTTTGATAATGGTAATCTCAGGTTATTAGTTGAAAACTGAAAGACATAATTCAATCAAAATTCACACTGGAGAGGCTGAATAATAACAAAGCCACATTGGGTGACACTGAAGTTAACCGAACCCTGTGCGAACGATGGCCATTCGGGAGAACATGAACGAAAACACCTGAAAACGTACTCGATAACGTATTTAATATCCATTCCACAATAGATATATCCTTTTGCACTCTCCAGGCAGTCTTGCCTGACAACAGACTAATGTGAGAAATCCTTCAATCCGTCAGACCAAAATAATATTGTAAGTGGATGTTCATCATGTTAATTCATCAAACTACTTGTTCCCTTTACTTCCCTTTAGTCCTGATGTGACGTCTGGTTGTAAGAAGTTGCATTGGAATCAACCCAACCAGCTTTTTTTCCCCTCTAAAACAAGAAAGAAATACGGCCCCCAATGGCCCCCAAGAGTTCAATGAAGGAAGTGCAGGAGGTTACAAACAACATTTAAATTTTTTTTATTATATAAGTTTATTATATTATTATTTTACATTTACATATAAACCCATCAGGCCTTTGTTTGAAACAAAGCCTGTAACCATTTGGAGGCCTTCCTTCACTGCGAAAACAAATGCCTGAACAACCCAGTCATCAAGAGTCTGAGCACTTGCTTCTAAGATGTGAAGAAATTCAAAAACCTTCCATAGTGTCGGACACTGATTAGTTCCACAGCCAATACAAGTTCAAAGCTTGAATTACGGACGAAAAAACCCCACTTTGATCAATTAAAAGATCAATTAATAGTGGCCACCATTAACACTCTCAGAGCGATAAGGCCTCATGGTAACCAGGGTGGCGTCTCATAGTTTCACCCACTGCTTGTGTGTGTGTTCGTCAGGAGGCTTGAAAGGATCTCACCTGTTCCACGTGATCTGCACCACTTCGTTCTCTATGTCCTCTGCAAGACCTTTCTCCAGGGGCTCTGCAATCATCGTGATCTTATTCCTGTCGACCGACACACACACACACACACACACACACACACACACACACGTCAGTCCATCTGGTTTCACAGGAAGCAGATTAACATCCTAAAACCTTGGATTTAATCTTCAATTATTGTGAAGTTCAACATCAAGCAGGTCGCAGGCTTAGCTTTCACCCCAGACATAGGTTATACACCAATCAGCCACAACATTAAAACCACAGACAGGGGAAGTGAATAACATTGATCATCTAGTTCCAGTGTCACCTGTCAAGGGCTGGGATATATTAGGCAGCAAGTGAACAGTCAGTTCTTGAAGTTGATGTGTTGGAAGCAGGAAAAATGGCAAGGATCTGAGCCACTTTGACAAGGACCACATTGTGATGGCTAGACGACCGGGTCAGCGCATCTCCAAAATGACAGGTCTTGTGGTGAACTGGAGACAGGGTCATGCCCATGGGTTCATCGATGTGCGTAAGGGCGTGAAGTCTAGCCCGTCTGGTCCAATCCCACAGAAGAACTACTGTAGCACAAATTATTGAAAAAGTAAATGTTGCTATGATAGAAAGGTGTAGAACACACAGTGCATGGCAGCTTGCTGCGTATGGGAGCGCTCAGAGTGTCCGCTCAGAGTGTCCACCACACAAAGCACCTACAATGGACACGTGAGCGTCAGAACTGGACCATAAAGCAATGGAAGAAGGGGGCCTGGTCTGATGAATCCCGTTTTCTTCTACATTATGTGAATGGGCGGGGTTAGGGTCCAATCAGGTGGAGCATCTGTGGGATGTGCTGGGACAACAAGCCCGATCTGTGGGGGCCCCACCTCACAACTCACAGAATGAAAGTATCTGCTGCTAACGTCTTGGTGCCAGATACCACAGGACACCTTCAGAGATCTTGTGGAGTCCATGCCTCCACGGGTTAGAGTAGACTTGGGCAGATTTACAATATAATCTTCTATCGGACTCCATCGATCGCGATTGACAAGGATGACGGACGATTTAAAAATAAAAAATTCACTGCCAGGAAAAATCAGAGCATTGAAACTGTAAGTGCAGTTTACACTGTTCTGAAACTGGGGGGAAAGACAGGAAGTGGGAGAGAGCGAGAGGGAAGGAGAGCGGGGACGGAGGCTCTCACCCTCTCCGCTAAGAGCTGTCGAGTAACCACTGGTGATGGGATCTCACTTCCCTGCTCCACAGTCCCGTACAGAGACGTTAGGACCCCCGGCTCCAGTTGTAGATATTTTGCCACGCTGGGCAAACAGAACGTAGCAGCACGGCGGGGCGCGCCTGCGATGGTGTGCATCTGGACATCAGTGATCTGTGCTCCACTGTGCGCACATTGCGGGTGTGCCAAGTCCTCATAAATATGCATCTTGCCCAGACAGTCCACTACCTCGATGCCCATTCACACTAAAACAAAAAAACAAAAAAACAAAAAAAAACAAACAAGCCTGATAAAAATGGCACCATGGAGCAAAGGGGCAGGTGCTCGGCACCCTCTGAATTTTGCACGATCACCCAAGCCTAGGTCAGAGCTCTTTTGGCGGAACAAGGGGGAGCTACACAATATAAGTGGCTGTTTTAATGTTGTGGCTGATCAGTGTCAGAAGTGCCAGAAGTCAAAAAAGTCCCTAAAGCAGCTTTTAACTCATTTTGGAAAAGATATCCCGTTGAAATGCATGAAGACCACTTCCAAACAACAAATTACTTTTTAAAGAAATAATCCAATTGTTCCCCAGCCCCCTCTCTTTTTTGAGTTATGATATCATACCAATGCATCAATAGTTTATATATTGTCCTTGTTGTTTGTAATAAATATAGATAATTAATGCTTGTTTAAAGTCATTAAAGAAAACAATTTTGTCATCAACATCATAATTTAACATATTTATAAAAAAATATATTTATATCTTTTTTGATAAGAGAAGAGAAATAAGAGAATATATATATGATAATACAATACATGGGTGTGAATTAAGGTGAGAATGGAGGAAGTCAAACTTTCCAGCTACAAGCCCCACTGGTTGTGTTAAACACTCACTTCTTGTTGGGTGTTTCAGCGAAACACTTGAGGGACGACGTCTCCACGACTGTTTCGCAGAACGTCACGACAGGATCGGCAACCTGTGGAGACAAAACAGGTCAATCTCACAGATTACAACTTTAAAGTAAGTCATAGAGTTGGTCGGCGGCATAAAGTGAAACAGACCTTGATGTCAATCTCAGAGTACATCTTGCGCAGGTCGTGCATGACGCAGTCCAGGTACAGTTCGCCTGTTCCCAGGATGACATGCTCGCCAGACTCCTCCACCTGGAAAAAAAACCCATCAAACACACAACCATTTAATCGTCAAACAGAGCCAAGCAGTAGCCAGCGGGTCGCCTCAAAACTCTATTTGTGAGACGGACGGTTCGCCTTTCTACCTTTGTGGTGAGGGAGGGGTAACTCTTGTTGACCTTCCTGAGTCCGTCCAACATCTTGGGCAGCTCTGAGGGGTTGACGGGCTCCACGGCAATCTTGATGACAGATGCCGTGTTGAACTTCAGTGCCCGGAAGATCTGAGCCTGCCACACAGAGGTTAGAAGAAAACAAGAGGAATCAGATTTGACTGTAAATATATAAGTTTATAAAAACCTCTTGGTAAATAGATATCGCTCTCCAAACCTCCTCATTGCCTCTGGGTTCTGTGATGGTGGCCGTCTTGACAATAGGCTGGTCGCAGCCCTCGAT
This sequence comes from Zeus faber, assembly GCF_960531495.2. Lineage (NCBI taxonomy): Eukaryota > Metazoa > Chordata > Actinopteri > Zeiformes > Zeidae > Zeus > Zeus faber. The sequence goes on along the minus strand of NC_137205.1, from coordinate 27,203,487 downwards.
GAGAACCCAGTTCCCGGCTGGGACTCGGTTCACCTCGATCTGGTACCTGGTAGGGTGAGAGGCAGGAAGGGGAGGACGTTACCCAGAGTGCATCCCACAGGTCATCAGCAACCATCTGGGTTTTATAAGTTTTATATTTATAAGTATAAATTTGTCTTGACTACTCCAAGAAATGTAACTACTCCAAGCAAATGAATCTGAAATCAATCCACCATTTCCTTCAGTAGTAGTAGAAAACATTTCAGAAGATTACCTCACATACAGTATAAATAAATAAGGCTGCCCCCTGAAATTCGACGAATCAGTCGGAAACCCATAAGTGGACTGAGATTCTTCAAGTCGAGCAGTTGTTTTTTTGACATTCAGTGTGCATTACAGTAACAGGTTACAACAGATAGAAGTTTACAAAATGTACAGGGACCACATGTCAATGAGGAATTATAGAAAAGGGGAATCATAAATATATTTTCATATGTGTGAATTGAACACGGCTCTCCGTGCGCCCCGATCACCGTGCCCTGTTCCTCGGGAAAAAAATATAATAAAATAAAATAAAAAACAGTGATGGGAAGGGGCACGACTTGTAGACTCGTTAAGATTATTTTCCTGGCATTACGCATGGAGAGGGGGGATCCGGGTGATAGTCAGAGAAAGTGTCCCCCTTACGCAGTTTCGTTCCATACGCAGTTGTTTCGTTCCTTAAGCAGATGTAAAAATAAAATACCGCATAATACAAACACAGACAATGCATCCTATTATATAATTATAGAACCCTGAATCGCGATTGTGGCGCCGCCCCTTGTGGCCGCCCGTGCGAGCACCGCGTGTTGATTACGCACATTTGAGTATTTTTCGAGCTTATAGCGCTTGTGCGTAATCAACGGGTGTCATGACATTTCACTGCATATATGTACGACCGTATGTGTATGTATGTGACAAATAATCTTTTGAACTTGAACACACTGTTGTGGCGCGTGTTGGTACCGGAGAGGAAGATAGGTGCCCAAATCACCTATCAAATATATTTTTTATATATAAATAAACAAATATTAAAGTGTGAGCGTACCTGGCTACAGAGATCCAGAGTCTCCCCAGGGTGCAGATCTGGGAGTCCTCCTCGTCCTCCAGTGTGTAGTTCTCTCCCAGCACCTTAACCGGCTGCCCCGCCTGGATGGTTCCACTTAGCACGCGGCCAAACGCGTGGAACTGCACGCCATCCTCGGTGCTGTACATCTTGGTGGTGTGGCACATCAGAGGGCCCTGCAGGAGAGGCGGAGGTTACGGGAAGGAAAGTCTGAGCGCTGGAATAAAGCAGGTCTCCTTAATTTTTACTCCCTGATGCAGTTAGAGCTCTGGAACATTGCAATCAATGTCCCTCATTGTCTTGTGGAGGGTTGGTAATGACTTGCTCATTTCGAATCAATTAAAGTGGCCCGGCTGCTAGTGACCCTCGCAAGAAACAAATTCCACCAAGTCGGGGCTTTACTGGCCCACCTCCCGTCAGCAGAACGTGAGCGCTCGCTAATTAGCGTGACTCACTTCAGGGTCGCATTCCGCCATGGCCTCCCCCAGGTCCGAGTCCAGGCCCCCGGCATAGCTGTGCTCTATCTTGTTTCTGGCGCCATCTTGTGGAGACGGTATGTGCTGTATGCACATGTCAACAAAACCTGTGGGAGATTTCCACGCGTCGCTTCAATACAACAGCACAAAGTGGACAGTAAACAATCCGTAAACAGAGAGTCTGCAAGGGACCCCCTGTTTTGAGAGCTTGAAAGCTCAGCTGCCATCGAGGAAACAGTAGACTGACTGGCATCGAACAACAAAATTGACCAAATGCTGATTATCAATTAAGAGGAAATACAATTTTTACTGGTATGTTCTTTAAAGTTGTACTAGAGGTTGAGCGACGTGGATGACGGAGACGGTCTGCGGGGTGGGCGGACCTACCGGTGAACTCCCCAAAGAACCGGTTGCAGACGAGCCGCAGCAGGGGAATGATGTTGAGCTTCAGCTCCTCCTTGGTCAGATGGATCCCCAGCTCGTCCAGAACTCTGGGCAGCGAGGTGTCCACGTCCCCAACCACCTGCACGCACACACGGACACACACGGACACACACGGACACACACGGACACACACGACCATTAGGGCGGTCACATTTATCAGGTTTTAGTTGCGATTTTTATGCAAATAATTGCAATTACAATTTAATTGTCTTTTTTGTTCACTTTAAGCCACAGATATAACTATACACTTAAATGACAAGGTCTCCCTGATGCATATTTAAAGTGACATGAATATTGGAAGTTACAATTGCCTCGACCCGCCGATAGAGCTTATATAATTCACATTTTATTAATTCAACCATTTCTAACATTGGCGGTTTAACATTCCCTTGAATTTGGATGGATATACACAAGCGTAGAATCTCACGATTTTCCAACATGGTTGCGATCAGGCCACGGTGTAATTACTGAGAACCATTTTCAGTGTCTGCTTCATATGAGGTCTTGCCTGTGAGAGGATCTTGTAGAGCGGTTCCAGGACAAACTCCACAAAGCTCCGCTGGGAGTTACTGGTGGGGGCCTTCTTGGTGAATTTACGACTGAAAAATGAGAAAAAGAGTCACGTTGGAGTCAAAGCTGCAGATGATAGAAGAGGAAAAAAATGGGAGCGAATCAGAGCAGCCGGAGTTGATAGCTGAGCATCAAACATCAACATGAGATGTGATAGGTTCAGTTAACAGTGCGTATCGACGTGTGATGTGATTGGTTCAGGCCATCACAGCCACTCACGTCTTGGGGTTGAAGTAAATGTCTCCCCAGAGCCTCTTGGCGAAGTCGTTGTAGTTGATGTCACCTGCGAAAACCAAGAGAAGATTCAAATGCCGAACACCGCAATGTTGCCGTCGTATTCCTCACAGCTGTGACGTGGATTTTCTCACCGTAGGTGTCGGAGTAGATCTTGGCGAAGGAGCCCAGGGTGAAGCAGATGCTGTACTGGGAGCTGGCGAAGCAAACGTTCCCCAGCAGAGGAGACACCAGCATGTTCTCATCTGTGGAGTAAGTGCTGAGAACAGAGAGGAACCAGAGGAAGGTCATGTCTCCCAGCTGCATGAAACCCCGTGGACAGCGTCCGACGTCGGACCGCTTTGGAACTTCAACGATTCAAAAACAAAAAGCGTATCCAGCTCTCAAGCCCCGGTCACAACACAAGCTGTGACAGTTAGGGCTGTGGCGATAGCCGCGTTACCGCAAATACCACAGTGGCGACGGCACCGCAGGGTCAAGCTCATTGTGGTCATCGCCGTAAATAATAAAATAAAACATATCTTTTTTTGTTTCATTTTTTTTTTCTGGTGAAAGTTACAGGAGTTCATACACTGTCCTGGCTCACAGGCCGCGAGCGCCCCGTCGCTGGCGTGTGCAGAACTGGCGGCAACTTCTTCGGTACCTTCACAGAGTGAGACAGGCGTGCAAAATACGCCCCTATTTATAATTCCTCCTCCGACACTAAGAACAAATATCTTCTCTTGTCACCTGAGCAGGCTGTTGACTTCGTCCACAATGTGCCGCAGTTTGTAGTAAGCGTCTGTGGGCGGCAGCTTCAGCTCCCCGATGAGACGGTCGACTTTGTTGATGCAGATTGTGATGGCCAGACGCTCCTGGACTGCGTGCTTGATCAGCCGCTCTGTATTCAGCATGACCTTGATAGACGGACAGAGGTCGTGGTTAGCAGAAGGGTCTTAGCCGTATACATGCGCAGAGTCCAGGACACTCTTTAGGGAATCACCGCGGACATAGTAGCCGAAACTGGGACGCGATAAAAACAAGAAGAAGAATGAAGACGGACTTACTCCCTCCGCCGCGTCGATGAAGAGCACAATGCCGTCCGAGATCCGGATCCCGGACGTCACTTCGTCTGAGAAGTTCACGTGACCTGAGTGTTCAACACAACGTCCGCTTCCTCAGTCCCGATTCAAGTCCAAGCAGAAGCAGAAGCAGCAGCCTCCAGTAAATATACGTTACCTGGCGTGTCCATGATGTTGAAGAGGTAGGATTTGCCCCTGGAGTCGGGCAGCACCATGGTGACGGGCGTGCTCTTGATGCCGACTCCTCTCTGTGGAGCAACGTGAAGTTAACCGTGAAAACATATTCCTCTCTTCAGGCTCTGATTGGCAGCGTCAAACTATCATGATTTAAAAATCTGCCAAAAACACTCACCTCTTGTTCAGTGAAGAGGATATCTGTGTAGCGGAGCTGTAAAACAGACAAAGAACTGTGTAAGTCAAACACATACTGTCACATCTCTGTTTCTATAGCAACAACATCCGAAAACCAGTTGACGAATAATCATCAGACCGGCAGTAAAATGAGTCTTGAGTCATTGGAGGCTGGCAGCTCAAAAAAAACAAAAAAGAGTCAGACAAAGAAGGTTGGCGATCCCTGACCTAAATAGAATCCAGATTGATGCAGATTAAGACGCCAGGTCTGAGCGGCTCGCCCAGCTCAGGTGTTAAAGAAAAAAAAAAAAGTGCACGTGCCCCAGAGATGGTACTTACGTCGACATCGTCTCTCTTCCTGATCTCCGGGTGCGTCTGCTCGATCAGGCAGTCCACGAAACAAGTCTGAACAGAGGAAATGAATGTGTTGACTTCCCGTGTGGTGTGACTTGGCACAAAACAACCGTTAAAATTGATTTTGCTCCTACAAACGTGCTCTCTAGCGGTCAAACCAGAAGAACACTGTGAGAATCAAGTATTAAAAACACTGGCTCTTAAAAACTTCTCCTCTAATGTAAAAGATAAATAAATAAATAAATAAATAAATAAAAACTGTGATTGGATTATATATTTATTATAGAATTGTATAAATAAAACCAGAGGCAGCTGGGGGTGTCTGACCTTGCCGTGGTGCAGGTGACCGCACAGGGTGACGTTGCGGATCAGCTCCGGACTGTCCATCAGGTCGGCAAGGAACCTAACAACAAGAACACACTGTGAAAAACACGGAATGCTCTGCCAACATAAAACCCTACGGGGAAATCCTTGTTACAATATATCAATATATAGGAAACCGATCTTCTTGTATATCAATAAACATGAAAATCCTTGTTCTTGTACATCAATTTAAAGGAAATCCTTGTTGCGCAATTTAAATAAATAGGGAAATCCTGAAATGAATTAACTTTATTATAAATGGTATTGATAATTAATAACGAAACCTTTCATGTGTTGCACTGATTTATCTTAAGCAAGAAACCGTGATGGCGGGAAACTTTTCGGCATTCATTTCATTTTTGGTTTCATATAATTTTTATTTCTTACAACATCTTTAAGCAGACGCTTTTGTCCAAAGTGACTTACAATTATTCATACACTGATGGACGCAGCCACCGGGAACGATGAGTGAGTTAGTGTCTTGCTCAAGGACACTTCTGCATGCTAGCAGGCTAACCACTCTACCTCCCGAGCTACTGCCCCACGCATAAAAAATTAGCGTGGGGCAAAAAGTCAAATTGCTCCTTACTCCATTTCATAGACAGTGACTGGCAGCTCCTGCTCCATCAGAGTGAACTGCTTATTCTTCACAGGCTTGATGATCGGTTCTGAAAGCACACAGAGCAACGTTTCACTATTCCCGAATATCTGTGTGCCGGGTTTTCTTAACAAACGTGTTCAGCACATATAGCTGATAAGAACTTGGTTTGATATAATTTTAAATATTGGCCAAAATACATTTTTTGTCTCTTACCTGTGAGAGGCTGCGTGTCTTCTTCTTGGACGATAGTTTCCACTTCCGGCCCATAAACTTCTTCGGCTGTCGGATAATACTTTTTATCCTCGTGCAGAACCACCTCCATTCCTGGGACATCTTCATCGGCGTCCGCGGGCTCCTCCTCGTCATCTTCATCAGCCTATTTTGCAACGGCAAGAGGAATTCAATGCATTAAGACAACGCATTTTGATGCCAAATGAATCTGAAAACCTTGTGTGGAAAAATATTTACAGTTCCAGGACTTTTTGCATGCACCCTGGCCATGCGAAGGTGTAACAACCACTGCCCAAACATAAAGATACCAGAAAAGAAAAATAATGATAAAGAAATTAATATAAAAGCTGAATTTTTACCTCATCAACATCTCTGTCGTCTGCATCGATGTCATCTTCGTCGTCAGAGTCCAGCTCTGGACCGATGTAGTTTCCAAACTCGTCGTACAAATCTGCCTCCATCTTCAAGGGCAGTAAGAAAAAAAATAAAAAATAAAAAAATAAAAAGAAATAATTTCATTTTAAAATTTCAAAATGATGTTGAAAAACAAACACTTACACAACGCAGTGCATTAGGTCTGCATCATAACTAACTTACATGACAGCTGAGTTTTACAGGGTGAAAATATTACAATTATCTGACTGTGAATGTTATATTAAATATGTATACTTTAAAAATATTGAGTGTATAATATTTATTAATAAATGTATTGTTTTAAGTGCCCGCTGACTCCAACAAACAAGTCTTTTCTGCTGCTAGCGGGTTAGCATGCTAGCTAAGAGGCGCTGCTCTCCAATGAATGGCTGCTAAACGCTACGTATGAGTTGCGTTGTTACATTACTAACACTACGGCTCCTTTATAGGAGATTATCACGCAAAAAAAAAGCTGCAAAACCTCACCTTGTTTTGTAACGCTCGGTCGAATTCTCACTTCAAATCGTTTCCCGGGGGAGAAAGTCCGTTGTTTATTCAAACTATGGACAACAATCTGGCCGCTGCCGCCATGCGCACGCAGAAGGACTTCCGGGTTTTCTTCTTCTGGGTTTGGAAAAACCCCCAAAAAAACCTCCCGAGCGTCCGGTGAGCAACGAGCGCCACCTGGCGCCGGGAGGCGTCACCGACCGGCGTGCGGCTGCACACGCTGAAGGATCCTTCAAGGTCCAGACAGGAGGCAAAACAAAGCAGGTAATAAAGTCATGAAGGATAAAAGTAAAGTCGAAGAAAATAAATACATGCACGAAACTAAAAATGTCAGAGAATAATATGTACAGAAGAATAATTGCATATACATATATTTGTGATGTGCAGCTGCCGGACTTCTACTCTCTGAGGTGAGTACTGGAGGTAAGTTAAGGTGAGGTCATTTTGGGAGGATTTAAATGTTTATTTGATACAACAAGGACAATTAATACTATTATATAATTATAGAACCCAGAATTGTGATTGTGGCGCCGCCCCTTGCGAGCGCCTCGTGTCGATTACGCACATTTTAGTATTTTTTAGCCTGTAGAGCTTATTGTGCGTCATCCCCGGGTGGTGATGACACTTTACTTTACTTTACTTACTTTACTTACTTTTTTTTTAATGTATTTCTTTATTTGTTTGTTTGTTTATTTATTTATTTTTATTGAATACATATACATATATATAATTTGCATAATTTATATAAATATATTTTAAATGTAATACATATATATATAATTCACATATATATACATGCATATATATTTTCATATTAATTTATTTATTAATATGAAATGAAGTATATATATACACACACACACACACACACGTGTATACTGTATGTACAGTGAGTCCTACCAGCGCACAGCTCAGTACAATCTGCGCAGGGGAGATGATAGTATTCACACTTACTAACTTACCTCTCCGCTGCAGCTTGTTTTCCATACATATGGATATTATTAAGTCCTGCGCGACCGGGTCACAGCCCGCTCCACACCAGGTGCCCTCTCCTGCACCTCCATCTTCTCACATGCGTCCCCTCGTCGTCCCTATTGTCTCCTCTTATTACTATTCTCCCGCCGTGTTTGCCAGCGGTACCTGAGCATCCCATTTTCACCCCAATTAGCATTTAAATGAAGCACCGACGCCCCCCACAGTCACGACCCCCAATCGGTTTTCATTATGCAAACCCCCGCCCAAGTCTGAAACACACAGTGAGTTCAACCCACTGGATGGATGGCGTTTTTAAACCTTTTACTTACTTTGCCCCCTATTCGTTTATAAAATACATGGAAATATATTCATTCAACCAACATGCATGATTTAATACAGCTGTAAATGTAATCTCTTGTACTTGAACATTAAATATATTATATTTGAAAAAATATATTGAAAAAATCTAAAGTTCCTGTAAGTTTTAGGTGTACTTGCATAATATTTTTTATTATGTATGATATACTGGGATAGTCTAAATGATGTATACGGCTTATTCAGGATAGATAGACAGACAGTAATAAATGCAGACAACGCTTCAGCTGATGGCTTTATTCCTGCTGGTGTCATTGAAGTACTACATGCACTGCAAACTCAATACAGAAAACAGGACAAAAATCCTCAGACAAACATACAAATCCGACACATTAATGTAATTTCCAGATCATTTCATAAACTTCATGTTTCATGTTATAAATAGTGTGGTTCGCTTATCCGCGACTCTGGAGTTGCTTGAAGGTAGGTCTAGAAATATACCTGCAGGTGGCAATGTTCCTCAAGTTTCCTATTTTGTTAAAAAAAAAAAAACGGAACTTCACTTCCCACTTGAAAAGTGCAGTTGATCACAAATTGCACTTGCAAATATGAAGCTGTACCTGTTGATTGTCATTTTAAATGTCAATGAAAGCAATTGTTTTCTTTAAATATTAAAGCACCTGACCCGTCATGGTCCTCCTGACACAGTTAGGGAATAAAGAAAAAGCAACAGGGCTAAAAACAACAAATAAACATAGGCATACTGTTAACTAATAAGGCATTTGTTTATAGTCGCCTTGATTATTATTATTTTTTTTAATTTTATTTTATTTTTTTTACACATACCCTGTAAAGGCAAGGATTCCACCCGTCAGAGACACGGCGGGGTCCCCATAATGATTAACCTCGGTGGTGTTTTTATGCGGCCTCCGCGTCGACTCTGACCTCCGACCCAAAACGTGAGAACCGGGGACTGCGACGCAGACTGGACGGCAGAGCGGGCTGCTGTTGTTGTTCTTCGCTTCCCTGAAAAATGAACCAAACCATCTTGATTTCTTTGTGTGTTACAGCTTATTGAACGAGTATTACTAGCACCTTTTTTCAGACCCTTTCTTCCTGAGACTTGAACCACGTTGCGTCTGAATATCTTTTCCGCGCGGGAGACGCCGCCGCCGCCGCCCGTTGTACTTGTGCGTCGTCGCCCGGCCGCTTCACTCTGCCACCAGCTTCCGGAGCCGCTGCACCACCTCCTCCGCGTTGGCCCAGGGGACGGTGACGGCCTTGAACTCCCCGGGCATGGCCTCGTGGATCTCGGTGACCAGCCGGTGCATGGGGAAGTCCCGGCGGGGGAACACCACGTCCTTGGGCCCCAGGGACATCGCCGGGCAGAAGTCGTTGGCGCCGTCGCCCACGTAGAACACCCTCTGGTAGGGCCGCCCGCGCTCCTGCATCCTGCGGGCCACGTAGTCCCTGACGATCGCCTGCTTGCACATGTTGCCGGGACACCGGGGGCAGTCGTGGGAGTGGAAGGGCCGCAGGACGAGGCGCCCGTCCTTGTTGAAGGTGCCCGGGTTGGTGAAGATCCTGTGGAAGAGCTGGCGGGCCCCCACCCGGCGCAGCCACGACTCGATGAAGAAGGTGTTGGCGTCGGACACCAGCACCACCTCGAAGTCCTGCGGGGGCCGCGTGCGGAGGAACTGGAAGAGGGTGAGCATGCCGGGGGTGGCGGGCATCTTCTCCATGATGCCCCGGATGCTGCTCTCCGTCACGCCCTGCTCCGCCAGGAAGCCCAGCACGCGCTGCATGTACTCGTTGTAGCGGCCCGGCTGGTAGGTGTCCTTCAGCCAGCCGGGGAGGTGCTGCCCGGGGGCCGCCTGCACCACCATGTCGTCGCTGGTCTCGTCCACGATGGTCTCGTCAAAGTCAAAGAAGATGAGGAAGCGCTTGTCGGAGGAGATCTGGGCCGAGTGGGCGGCCATGATGGCTCGGTGTGCGGGCGCAACGTGCTCCTCCTCGCCTGGGGGAGGAGGTGAGACATAACAGCAGTTGAAGACAGAGTCCCCCATGATTTCCTACGCCACACCCGTTACCGCCGCCGCTGCTCCGCTGCTCTCCAACATCCCACGCAGGGGCGGGGAAGCGGGGAAAGGTGGAGGCTGTCTGCGAAACAGTCCATAAATAGACAGGAAGGGGAAGAACAAGAGAGAATTGTGGGGGGGGGGGGGGGGGGAAAGACAACGCTATTGTTATAACGTAGATATTACGAGGAAATACAACCGCAGTTCAGTAAAACCCAGAATGGACAGAGGTGAATCACCAACAACGAGATTATTATTATTATTATTTTTTTTATATTTTGGAATATGATCAGCATTCAAGCCATGAAAGGCGTTGACCTTCTGAGAAACAACATGTGAGGGAAGCCCGTAGAAAAAAAAAAAAAAAAAAAAAATCCACCACAACGGGTTCAGACAGTTCAAGTGTGCGCGCAGAGCGGTCTTTCTGGTTGTGCCGCTGCGGTCTTGCCAGCCCTCACCTGGCGTCACCGGGGGCGGATGAGCAGCAGCTTCGGGGAATGTTGTCTGTGGAGGAAAAAAAAGGGAAAGTTGTGAGAACAGATGATGAACAGATGATGAACAACTGTTGCAGCGGTCAAAACTTATTTTGTTTTTCCATCATATATATATATTTTTTTTTTAATAATTTTGCATGGGTTGATAATTGATAGATAATTTAAAAAAAGTGATCATTATTATTGACTATTATTTTGATGCGAGCCGCTAAAACCAAAACTCCACCGAAAACAAACAAAAACACCGTCCAGCGCACAGAGCAGACTCACCGCCGCGGCACGGGCTCCAGGATCAGCTGTGCATTATTTGGGGATTTTCCAAAAACGGCGGCTCTTCATCCGAATCGGCGCATCGCTTCTGTGCCTCCGCGGTACTCTGCTGGATTCTCTCCGGAGCGGACGCTCCCTCTGCGGCTTTTATGCGCAGACACAAAACACCGGAGCGCCGGTGACGCGGCTTTGCGCCTCCCCGCTCGCCCGCCCGCAGAGGGCGGATCGACAGGCGGCGTGGAATCCGTGGAAGTCTTAAAGTGGTAATCCATGACATCATTTTGTTCAAATAAAATAAAATAGAATTAAAAAAAACAAAAAAAAAAGTATTTTATTACAAAACGTAACTAGCACTTTATAAATAACAGCCTTTATTTTCCTCTGCATACTGGTACCATTGCTGGTGGCGGGGTCCGCCTTTCCCGGCACAAAAAAAAAATGCAAACATCACGCGTGCGCCCTAAGCAGCAGAAAGTTAAGGCGGCGGCGGTGAATTCGGTAAAGCAGCTTAGCGCGTTGTGGTCAGTTAACTGTCGATACGGACGAACGTTCACAAAAAACAACAGCATCCGCGGATCAAGAATTATCCCGACCGCCTCAAGTCACCAAGGAAAAACAAAACAAAACAAAATCCACACAAATTGAAAGGGGGCAAATTTTGGAGAAAAGAAAAGGCGACGATAATGGTAACAAAAAAAAAAATGGAATACTGGGATTTGTACTATGATCCAAACACAGATGATCGCATGCATTACCACTTTAAATCTTTTCCCCCTAAACTACGGATCCTGCGCCAGAGGCGGCGACGGCCCCTCGGCCCGCTTGTGGCCCGACGGGGCGAAAACAAAGTACATCTTGAGGTTTCCGACGCATATTTAAGCACTGCGTGAGCAGAGCCAGGCGGTGAGTGGAGCACAACATTCACCTAAAAATACATGCTGCCATCGTCCTGTCACACAGTTCTAAACAAAGATAACCTTTCAAAAGCTGAATCGCCACAAAACAGCTCCGGCGTAGCGAGTTGTTTTTCCACCATCTAGAGTACTATCGATAAAAGCCTGCTGGTGCTGCGCCTAATGAACCGCACAACACCAACGCATGAGCACAAAACAACCCCCACCCTCCTCCGCCACCACCTCCACCTAATGACTTGCAGCCCGGGTGGCTGATTGTTTTCCAACCCTAACGGCAGCGTGGATGTACAGACATTACTTTTCTCGTTTTGAATTTTTGGCTATTTGAATATATTTACAGGAGGCACTGCGAGAGGTGTGCCAAACTGAGGACATTGAAAAGAGGGAGTGAGCTCCGTTCGGTTTGCATACACATGAGCCTCTGCTTTTAGCCCTTTACACAAACATACTAATCTTCCCGTCCGCTCTGGACAAATAAATAAAACCTCTTGGCGTACGGAGCTGGCCGCCAGGTCGCGTGCTGCCCGGCGGACGGGGCAGCTGGTTGGTGACGCGGTGCACGTGAGCAGAGCGTCGGAATAATGTACCTCAAAACATGAAACGGAAAAAAAAAAAAAAAAAAAGCACGCACACACACACGGCTTTTCAGAAACGCAGAGCTGCGACCGTGGGGTTCTGCACGCACAGACAATAATAATAATAAAAATAATAACAACACCACCACCACATGAGCGATAACCATGGCTACTTGTTTTACTTCTCTAAAGTTAGCAGAGTCAGTTACATGTACATTATCAAAAAAAGGCCCAACATTTCGAGTTACTCGCAACCTCCAGGAAAAAATAAAAATAAAAACATACAAAAAAGACAAACCAGGACTTTATAAAGCTGCACATTTTGTACCAGATACAATAATAAAACACACAATGCTACATTAAGTGGTTAAAAATACAAAGGGGGGAAAGGGGGGGGGGGTGGGGGCAAAAAAAATAAAGTATATTGTTTATTTTTTTCCTTTTTTTTTTTTTTTTTTTAAACATCTTTGAAGAATATACAACGTTATTTATTTTCTCCTTAACTAGCCAAGGGTTTTTAGTAGAAAGTGCATTCTATATAACAAAAAGTAAAGAGAGCAGAGGAGAACCGGACCACGCCTGAACGCCCGGCTAAAGGGTGTAGTTCAGATGGAGCTGGGGGTGGGGGGGTGGGTGTTGTCATCCTTATCAGATCGTCCTTAAACATTA
>NC_137205.1:27145507-27188007 GCF_960531495.2 Zeus faber | reverse complement strand
TCAGCATGTTGGAGAAGCGGAAGCGCTGGCCGCACACGTCGCAGGGGTAGGGCTTCTCCCCCGTGTGCGTGCGGCGGTGGCGCTTCATGTTGGGACGACTGGTGAAGCTCTTCCCGCAGATCTCGCAGATGAACGGCTTCTCGCCTGTGGGACGGAGGGGAATTAATAACAACAACATCGACGACTGACGGAGCCGGGTTTTCAGATACAGACACCGGGTCTGAGCGCCTGCTCGAGTACTCGTGCTTTCAAAAACACAAAACCAGATCCCACTGTAACGCAGGGCGGGGCGATATATCGATATAGTACTGATGTGGTGCAATCAATATCGCCTGAGAATTTGGTCATGGTAATACCAGGAGATAGTAAAATGTTTGCCTTTAAGGCTGCGTTACAGTAAAGCAATGCAATTTTCTGAACTTGGAGACTGTTCTCGCCGCTCTGTTATTTTGAATAAATGACTAAATGAGTTTGCCGAAATAATAAAAAGCACACACAGGGTCTTTTGTGTGGTTAATGGTAGGGCTGTCACGATTGTGACATTTCGGCTGACGGCTAACAGTCGTACTTATTCTCGGGATTGATAAATGAATTGTATTTTTTTGTTCATTTTTATGTCACGAGCATAGAATGAGTCTATAGCAGTGTAATTGAACACCGAACAATTGAACAATGGAGACGTAGGCAGACAGTTCATCTGAGTCGACTAGATAATGATCAGCACATAGATGCATCCCGTATCCATTGTATTCAATGCCACATTCGTCACGCTGGCGGTCATGGCATCAGAGGATTTTGCAATCGGCTCAAACAAGTGATTATGTTAATAACTGTGGCAGCTTCGGTTATTGTAATTGTAATTTCCAGTATTTGCGCCGGTGTTTCGGTCCAATGCAGACCCCCTCCAGTGCAGCGCTCCGGATGCTGTTTAGCACCTGGCTCATCACGACACATCCCACTCATTTAATCCCCCCCCCAAAGGAAGTCGACGTCTTCCTCGCTCCGCGGCGCTCTCTTAAAAATGCTAATCAGTTGCCATCTTGAATGGAGAGTCTTCACTGTCAGTCCGCCCACACCGCAGGAAGCCGTCGCAATTCACACTGTTTTTTTTTGGAGAGGGGATGAGAGAGTGAACAACGGCGCTCCGTTGGAAGGCTCCACTCGTTAAACCCCCCCCCCCCCACGGAGCCATTCAACGTGCCACCGACACCCACGCAGACTTCTATCAGCGGGCTGCAGCGCGGCTCTCCGAGTGCCGCCTTCTGGGGTGCGATGTTATGTGCAAAAGCGACTCGACAAGCCGCCGCGAATGGCAAAAAGGTGACGGTTAGTGCGGCGGCCTCCTGGGCGCACGAGACCGCGTGAGCCGGGTGTCTGCATTCATCGGGGAGCTCAGACGAATACCCGCCTAAAAGACTTTCACCCTTAAAGAACGCTTAACGCAGATTATCTGGACAAATCCTCTCTCTTATTGAATAACACATGGCAGGTTAGTATAAAAAAGGTACCTAAATACTTGGCACAGGGCTGAATAAAGAACTGTGTATAAGTAGGGAAGGTTAAGAACTAGATGGTTCTATGAGCCGTTATTAGATAAGATGCAATAAGAACAGTTTCCTTTCGGTCAGATAGCGAGATAAGAGATGAGGAACTGGAATGAATCCAACTGGTGGCCCCCCACAGAACTCCAGACAAATAAGAACAAGGATTTCCTTGGATGTGAATATGTCATCTATGCACAAAGTGAGTGTGGTTTCATCTAGAAAAAGTTAAGGATGGCAGGTAAGTTTGAAGATATGAATCAGCTCGGGCTGGGTTAGGGTAGGGTTAGGGCTTCTATAAAACCGGAAACGATGACTCAGATGAAGAATAACTCGACTCATTTGAGCGAAAAAAATGAATATCTATGAATGAATAAAGGCCCAATACTTGAATTCAAGACATTTGAAGGCCAAGGCCCTGATGGAGGAGGTCTGGTGAAAAGCCCTGGTGGAGCTGCATGGTGGGGGAGCGTGTTTTCATGTATTACAGGACACGGCAGGGTGTGGCCCCTGCTGCTGGCCGGCTAAATCGGTCGGCAGCAGCGGGGGGAGGAGAGGGTAATTATACCCCACGAATACAACCCAAATAAAACTGCCGGGGCCCGAGAGACGGAGTGAAGGACGGCACGGTCGGCGTGGCTCACTTTGGACTTGGAAATAGCAAAGGGGTGGGGACTTAAAATCGGAGGGACACAGCGGAGCATGTGTCTGGGTAGTCATTAGAAACCGCAGCGATGCGGGGCGGCACTCTGACGCTCCAGCCACCCTGTCATTACAAAGGGCCGGGCACGGAATCGCTGCTCCGACACTACTCATTTGGTGGAGCTCCCGTTTCTTATTTATTTTTCCCTCCTCCCCCCAGCCCGCCCCCCCTTTTTTAGAAAGACGCGCTGAGAACGGCTCATTGCGGGGACAAAGCTCTGCGGCGAAGCCCAACTTCCGACGTTTGAGCGCGTTTGACTAAAGTCCGGTGAAAACACGAGCGGTCCGAAAGGCACCGTGAGATGTTTTGGTTCTCAATGGAGGAGGCGAGAAGGAGGCGATGTAAAGAAGGCGTCGACGTTCTCACCTGTGTGCGTTTTCATGTGCTCGTCAAAGTACTGTTTCATGTTGAAGTCCTTGCCACACCACTGGCACATGAACTGCTTGTGCCCAATGTGAATGCTCATGTGGGAGCGCAGCTGGTACTTGTACTGGAACCGCTCATCACAGTTCTGGAGCAGAGGCAGGCACACACACGCACACGCACACACACACACACACACACACACACACACACACACACACACACACACACACACATTAGATGCCTAGATTGGGAGGGATCCATCTTTTCCTGCACGTCCCCTTCAATTGGAATCATTGCTAAATAAAAAGAAAAGTCCACCTCCCCGCTCTCAACCTCGACTCGAACTATGGGTGTGGTTGGCACAAAGCCACTTCAAGACGAGTCTGTTCACCCGGACGTCATCTTGGTAAGGCTCAAGGCCTGTTAATTTGTGACTAGCATAAGAATACTGTATATTTCAATATACAGTTCTGTTGAACATATCACTATTTAATTTCAAAGTGGCCGTTTGGATAATCATACACTGCGTTTCGCCAAGCAACATTTAAAAAAATGTGTGAAAATATTAACCAAGGTCCAAAACTCTGTGTCTTGGGGGTCACAGGAATAAGTGTATGGGAGCAGTGATGTGGCTGAGAAAAACAGTTAAAATAACTCATAAACTTTTATGCAAAAGATGAAGTACATAATGCTGCTTCAAGAAAGCTTATTTATCCCTCAAATCCCATGTCAACGTCAACAGAAGAAACCGACAACACAAAGGCTTTTATGTGCAGTTGTGAAGCATCAAGTCACACGCTCCCATGTAGGACCTCCGATGGCGCGGCTCAGTCAGACCACAAACACGTGCTGCACGCGGTTGATTCATTGCAGTTTGAACTAGATCCGTCAACATCTGGAAACTTGTTCCTCGGTATAAGAGCCCGGACAAGGGTAACCTAACAGGTTGCGACTGTTAATGTTCAGCAGAATCAAGCGAGTCCTAATCCACGTGGTTTTTCCCCCAAACACCGGCAATATGTGCAGGAGCGTTTTATTTCCTCTAAAAAAGAAACAAACAAAAAAAAAAAAACCCACAACAGTTGGCAGGTAGACCATCGGTATTTATGTCCCGCTCTTGTTTGACACGGAAGCATGTCTGTTTACTCAGACATTTATTCACGGCACGGACGTCTACCGAGCGTACGAGATGCTGAATAAGAACCTATTGAGGAGCCGCCACCAACCACACATGGCACTCTACTCAAACAACCGGGAACCAATTGCACAGTCAGTCTTTTACGAGAGCAAACCCATCGAAGCAACAACAGTTTCGTGTCAGTTGTGTCGCCGTCTGAGTACAGGGTTCAGCAGCACAAACAAATGTATAACTTCAGCACATGGATGATTCAACAGTGAACCCGCAGCTCGACAACAACAACCTCAAATGCATATCACAATATAGACAAAATTAAAAAGTAGACCCAGTTAATACCACCATTATCAGAAATAATTTTAAAAATACGTTTTTTCTTCTTATGTGGCGACACCATTGAGTGGAAGGCTCCTCCGCTCCCCCTGATGCTTATTCAAAGTCAACGCTGCTCTCAGACTGCATTACGCTGACTGAGGTGTACTTTTAAACAAAGCAGCTTGGCATCTCCACAGCATGGGAGTCAGTCGGAACACGGACTGTTTTATCTACACTGGCTTTCAAATTAAAGGCTCGGGCATAAACAGGCCATACCAGTCAACACTGTATTGTGAAATCTAAACAGGCGCCGATGGCAGTACTGGATCTCTGCTCTGACGTCTGACGCTGCAAACTTACACGCTAAAAAGACACTGGGAGTTGATCCGCTGATAACAGGGAGCTGCTTTGAAGCTAAACTGGCAGAAAACAGCTCTCGGCATGGGAGTAGAGGTATCCCAGGATGCAGTTCTGTGACGGTTAAAGGTTTCTACGGGAACACCATGGAAAGGCTGGATGGAGGCTAGGTTAACCTGTCCAAAACAACACACAGTCTGACCGGAGGGTGTAAAGATATCACATTTAGGATGTTAAACTCATGTTCTGCAAGGTATTAAATTGACCTTGAAAATATACTTTTTTTTTTTTGCCATTTTTCCACCCAGGCCTCAGTAAAATGTTGGTTCCCACTATTTTTAACTGTCCACGGAAAACCCTTTCTGGACACTTAACTGCAGTATTGGGAAACTTAACACTAAACTCACATTATACTCAAAGACATACATGCCAAGTTAGAGACTAGAAACAGGAAGTTGCATCACCTCCTACTGCTCTGCTGTAGCCCACATTATGCTCTGAATGTATTGCACCGATTGCAAAAAGTAGTTTTAAATAAAATGTGATATTAATGTGCCTTAAAACATGTAAAAGAAAAAAAAAGAAAAATAGGACTTTTTCAAAAAGGAGATCACATTTTTTTTTTAGGCCCCACTGCACTGTATTTAAGCTGAGTGAGAAGCTGCAGCAGAGGGGTGAGTTTCTCAGGTTGTGCTATGAACAGTTATAAATGATGGGAACCACATTTTAATGTGACCTGGGCTAGTAAACAGCTAACCTATCCATGAGGCGTCATAGGAGGTTATGAAAGAGAAGACGAGACGGACAGACGTGTGCGTGTCTCACCTCACATCGAAATGGCTTCTCTCCAGAGTGCTGGAGCGAGTGAACCTTTAATGACATGCTGCGTTTAAACGACTTCCCACATGTCTCACATGTAAATGGCATGTCCTTGGTGTGCGCTGAGAGGAAGGGGGGGGAGAGAACAACATTAAGGATGTGGCTAATCAAGCAGCGCCAACATTTTAACAGTACTCTGTGTTACAGATAGCTGTGTGATGGGAAAATCTATGAGTCAGTGTGTGTTGAAAAACGATTGTAAAACAATATCACTATAAAACCGGTACAGAAATGTTTCCATTTCACACTTCGGATGGAGGACAACGTGGTAGTGGTGTGTGCTTGTCGCAGGAATTTGTGAAGTTTATTTACGCATTATCGTTTGTTAAAACTATAATTAGACTACTTATAATTAGACTGTGTAATTAGGTATCTTGGAGCCAGCCTCGGAATTTCCAATACATTCAGAATTGCCATGGTAATCGCTAGGCTGGCAACAATGAATCCGTAACGCTCCCATTAAGCCATTACTTAAAAATGCATTCAATTTTTAATGTTTGGTAGTCAAAAGCCAAACTTGGATTGCAAATGCGTTTACTCCACTCATAATTATCAACACAGACATCAAATAAGGGGAAAAATATATATATGTCAAATGAGGCCATGGCAGCCGCAGGTATAGTGACAGAATAATTAGTAACATTTGCACTGGCTCACCGGACCGGAAACATTCAAAATTCACTGGCCTTGACATTTGTTATTTCAATGTTATTTGAACATCAAATTATTTTGGCTGGAGGTATCATAAATGGTGGTACCTCACTCGCTAACCTCAAGATTCAAGAGGTTTATTCGTCACATACATATACATACGTTCATACATATATGCAGTGATATATTGATGCAACGCATCTGGTGATTACACACATCATGTTCTAGACTAAACACAATAGCTACCTTATTTGTACTTGACTAACTAACTGAAACTAACTGATTCCTAAAACAGTGAACGCAGTAAGTAAATAGAATATAGAATAAAATAAAATAAAATGACCCAAAAGTAATACAGGGTGGGGGTACAAAATAGAAATAAAGGGAATAGACTTATGTGTATGGGATAGGCTATTATGCATATACAGATAGGTGCATTAAAGAGGGTGCATTAAACCTCGACTATATAACTGCAATGCTAGTAACTACTTCATGTTACAGATTGAAGCCCTGCTGCTTCAATGTCTACTGTCATTTTCTTTACTCTGTGCCGTCATGATTTTTTTTACACCTAAATTCTAATGCAATGAGGTGGAGCTTTTCTGTAACTTTGACTTGGGGGGGACTTCACTTACCAACCATGTGCTTGCGGACGTGAGCCATGGTGTAGAACTTCTTCTCGCAGATTTCACAGGAGAACTTTTTCTCTGCGTAACCGTGCACGATTTTAATGTGCTCGTGCAAGGACCAGAGCTTCTTGAACGACTTATTGCAGGAGACGCACTGGAGAAAAATGTGACAAGCAATTCAAGAGGCAATTCTCATATCTCACAATGTGTTCAGCAGTAGTTTAAGTGCATTTTTAAAGTCATAAAAGAAATAGGAGGGAAATCAAAAAATGAACATAGATAAGATTAATAAATAAATCAGAAGAAATGAACCCCAAACACATGCACGTAGGGTCTTATTCTATGTTGAGAA
This sequence comes from Zeus faber, assembly GCF_960531495.2. Classification (NCBI taxonomy): domain Eukaryota; kingdom Metazoa; phylum Chordata; class Actinopteri; order Zeiformes; family Zeidae; genus Zeus; species Zeus faber. The sequence continues at coordinate 27,181,079 of NC_137205.1, read as the reverse complement.
CAGACTGCATCAGGACTATCTGCATTCTTATACTGTAGCTCCCCCTGCTGTTCACTTAAACTCATCGTCTCACACACACACACACACACACACACACACACACACACACACACACACGTGCACACACACACACACACACACACACACACACACACACACACACACACACCTTATTAAGAAAACCTTTCCCCGCACCAAACATTCCTTTTATTTCAATGACAAGCAGCCTTAATCAGTCTAAAGTAACTATCGACCAAATAAGTACTGATGATTACTATTCATGTTGATTTAATCTCAAAGTTGGCCTATTTTGAGGATATATAAATAAAAAACCCTCTCTGAGGCTAAAATGACACTAGATCAGCCGTTGCGTTCTTTTCAAAAGTCTCCATAAACAGTCAGCATTTCAATGAGGTTATCCCGTTGGCACCCTCTCATTGAAATTCGCCATAAAATGGTTTAAAGTAAGAGATGCTGTTGTCTCTTGGCGCTAATGTATGTCACGTAATGTTTATGGTGCAGTGTGTAGAATTAAGGGGCATCTAGCGGTGAGGTTGCAGATTGCAACAAACTGAATACCCCACCCCATGGTGGTGCAACATGGCTGCCTCCGTGAAAGCGACGGTGACTACGAACCTCACGAAAAACACAAAAGGCCCTTTATGGAGACAGTGTTTGGTTTGTCCATTCGGGGCTGCTGTAGAAGCATGGCGGTGCAACATCGCGACCTCCGTGGAAGCATACTATGTAAATAAAAATGGCTCATTTTAAGGTAACACCAACTATTAACTAACAAATACATTCCGTAAATTCTACACACTGCACCTTTAAATGCTTCCATATGTTTGGGGGCAGGTTTAAGCAGCTTATTGAGGAACTGTCTTTGCCTTCTTCAGTCAACATTTAATATAGCGCCTGATTCATGGTACTGGGTTACTGCATTTTAAGTACTTTGACTTTTCCATTCATGTGGTTTGATGCATTGAGAATATTGCAGAATTATTTACAGTGCTTTTCTCTAGAGACAACGGGATCGCTGGGGGGCATATGACGGGAATATGACGCGATCGCATGGTGCACCTCTGTCTCGAGGAGAAAAAATAAACAAATAAATAAAAACTCTGCACCAATTCTCAGTTTACGCTTTTCATTTTCCAACCAAGTAAGAAACAAACGAAATGAAATCAATCTAAACCTTTCTCTATGAGATTATTATTGCTAGTAGTGATATTGTTATATTCTAGTCACAGATTTGCATACTGAGTGGCAGGCAGGTGCGGGGGGGGGGGGGGGGTCCACGAGCACCTGCCCCTTTGCGTTCTTTTTTTCAATTTTGCTTTTCAAGCCTGAGGGCATCGAGGTAGCGGATTGTGGGGCAGGATGCATATTCACGAGGAACGTTTCCTCGGTGCACTGGCGATGTGCGCACAGCGGGGCGCAGATCACGGAGGCTCTCGCCCACAACTGTGCGCATCGGGACCCCCGTGATCTGCGCTCCGCTGTACTGCTCCATTTGCCCAGAGCAGAAAAATTTCTTTTTTTCAAGCATCTGGCCTGTAGAGCGGGGACGTGAGATCCGATCACCAGTGGTTACTCGACAACTGAGCAGAGATGGCGAGAACCTGCTTCCCTTTCTCCCTCTCTAGTTTCAGAACACGGTCAACTGCACTTGAATGCTTGGATTTCCCCTGGCGAAAAAAATAAAATATATATTTTTTAATATATATATATATATAAATAAATCATCCCTCATCAATGCAAATCACCATTGATGGCGTTGATCGCCGATAGATGATTTAATCTTAAATCTGCCCAAGCCTACCGTCACACACGGCATGAACAGGAGATGCTTTCCGCACGCACGTTACATGAACGCCCACGCACAACTTCCTAGTTGGAGGGACAGAAAGGGCTCCGTTCTCCGCGAAAGAAAACAAATAGTGTTTTAATTGCAGATGAGTTTATTGTATTTGAATGAAACAAAAAAAAAGCGCCGTGCTCAACCGTGCGTATCGGGAACATCTCCATCACTCTCCCTCACCCCCCCTTCAACAACGTTGTGTATAGTGTATGGTGATATTTGGGCAGGAATGCGTCGCGAAAATTTTGGAGCCTGATCTATACTTGCTTCAACTTTATTGCACTGTACAAGCACTTCAGCTCATTTAATGGGAAGGAACTGTGTTGTTAACACTGTACGCAATGTCCTCCTGGTTACATTTTACTATCGTGTTGGAGGGTCGCAAAAGTACAGTGGGGTCACCGTTCAGTATGTATCACGTTTTTGGGCCATGGTAACAGGACAGTTTCGGTATCTAGCTATCTCTCTATATATTTATTAAAAAGTTAAAAGGTAGATTTTTTTTTTTCATAGTCTGCCTTAAATAACTAGCGTAACGCTCTGTGTATGACTGTGGGAAGAGACGGGGGTTCAAGTTCATTGGTGGGTTGTTATAGTAAATTAATCTGATTGGAGGTGAGGTGTCCAGAATAGTGGATAATTCAAATATACATTTTTGTTTAAATATATATATATATATATATATACACACACATATATATACACACACACACACACACACACTTATTTTTTTTAATGTGAAACTTTCACATTTAAAAAAATTAACAAAATCAGTACTATTATTTGTGGAGTATAAAGTATACAGTATACAAAGTATACAAAGTATACAAAGTATACAGTATTCTTTACACATAAATATAGTAAAATAACTAACTCACTAACTAACTAAAATAAAATTTCAGTCAGACCAGTGTGTGTGCGCCTTTGCTCTGTGAACCTGACGGGCTCCTTTTCAGCCAGGGCACCTCTCGGCGAGGGAGGAGCATAGGCTATCTCTTGAATGGAGGGGGAAACATTTGCCAGTGGCACCAGACCGCAGCTTAAACAAACAACGCGACATTAAACTGTAAAACTTGACAAAAATAGGATCGGCTCGGCACCCAGCAAGACTCCCTTTATACTCCCTTCCTTTCTTTCTGACAAAATAATAACACCTGGTGTGAGTGGAAGCGAGTGTCTGAAGAGAAGTTCCTAATAAATAGGGACACGGCCATCCAAGGGGGTTATTTGCCGACTGGACTGATTGCACTCTTTACAAAAACATTTATAGTGTAGTTTTATCTTGTGTTTCTATGGAAAAGCCTGTGTAGCTGCGCACAGTTGAAAAAACGAATAGGTAAATAGAGCTCTCACGCAAACATAGAGAAATGTCGCATGGCTCCGCGTGGACCACGAGTGGCTGATGTGGCAGGTGCAACCGCAGCAGTGGATTCAATAGGAAGCAGCACTTACTGCACGCCGCGACACGCCCGTACAGTGCGCCAATGCGCCAGGTGGACTTCTTCCGCGATACCGTAATACTGCAGTTTACGTGTGGGTATTGAACCGTAGGGGCCACACCAAACAGTTCGATAACATACTGTGTAAAGCTGCATCCCTATAGTGTAGTAAACCGTATTTCCTGAAATAGCGACCGGGGCTCTATTTACCTCAACTGCAGAAGGTTTATGTACTTTTCATATGTTGTTACAATCAGCAGCTCGGGCATGGCACTGAAATGAAGCACCGAAATCAGCGTTGGGATTCGGTCCGGGAGAAACCGATCGTCAAGGAACCGGTGTCATAGTGGTACTGGGCAGCTCTACAATGAAATAAAAGGGCTTGATGGTCACGGTTGCCCTCTGATTGAGTCAATTGGCAGGGACAGTAAACAGGAAAACGTGCATCCAAAAATAAATCTATTTGTTGCATTAGTGATATTTATATATTGCTGTTACAGTTGGAACCAGAATGCTGCCGTGCATCGGAGCGTTTATTCACGTTCACACAGGGACCAGCGGACAGCAGTAGAGCAAAGTTATTACAGTCAGAGATGCAAGCCACTCGCTTTTCGGCGAATGCCACTGATTTCATCAATTTGGGTGACTTCCACTCCGGTCTAAAAGCGTTCCAAAGCGATGCTGCGTTCACGGGCTCAGAAAAACTGGAATGCGTGTCGTGTTCAAGGACCCCGGAAAGCCCCCAGCTACCACCATAAGTATATTTTACACCTTTTTTCACCATAGACGTGTTTGCACTGGGGATGTTCATTTTGAATATTTTTATAACCGACCCTCATTAAGCGATCATGAACCAACAATATTAAAATATTAGTGCACTGCCCCCTCCCCCCCAAATTAAAATAATTTGTTTTTTTCTTTGACAAGTAATAAACTAAGGGAATCATAAATATTTTTATACACAAACACAACACTCAGTGCGATCGGAGATACGAAAGGGAACGGCACACGGAGGAAATCGTGCCTCATCTGGTGGAGCGGTACTTTTAGATGGAAAGATAAAAATGCAGATGCAGATCAAAATATAGAGGTGACTAAAAATGGCAACCGTATTTTCAGTTTCGGCAACCAAAAGCTGATGCCTGGTTGCCAAACACTTTTTAAGTATAGTGTTGAGCCCTGAATAAGATTTTACCCATTTTAAAAATTATAAAAATAAATAAATAAAAATAGAAAATCCAATGTGGCGGTCAAGGCTGACATTATGGACACTGCTAGAGCCTCAGCTTTATCACACACACACACACACACACACACACACACACACACACACACACACACACACACACACACACACACACACACACACACATACACACACCCCCCCCCCCCCCCCCCCCAAGAAGCGATCTGCTACGCAGCAGTAGGAAATGGAATGAATCTATACATCTAAAATAAAAAAAAACACGTTTTTATTTGCATTGTCTGGGAGCGGAGCACCGCACTGGAACAGCGGTGCAGCTACGATCAGTTCCCTGCCCTCTGCTCTTTATTTGAGGCAGGCGTTTATTTGCTTGTGTAGACCGCACCTTTGGTTGTTGGTTGTTTAAGCATACGATGGGGCCAATGTTAAATTATTATTACTACAATTAGATAACGTGAGAAAGCCCACACTGAATTTCAAAGAATCTCAACATTAAATGACCTATGCAAATCTAACATATCACACATTATCGACAATAACACATCTTGCTGTGTATAGTCTGTATTTCCTCCAACGCCCAGAAGGCAAGGAGCAAAGAGCGAGGCAGACACACCTACCAGCTGAACAATGACTTGGTGACATACATAAGAGTTATTAAATTTTTTTTTTTTTAATAAATCGCTTTATACAAAAGGTGTTGGGTATCATCCATATTACTTCTGGTAAGTTAATGAAACAGCTCAAGAGATATGCTGTATGATGTATCAAACCCAGAGATCCAGTCTTGTATTTTAATCCAATCACATTTAGGCTGTTTTCTAACCTCAGTCAACCGTTTGTCCAGTAAATGAGTGCAAGGCGCTCTTACCTGGATGTTCTTCTCGCAGTCGGTCTGCTGGTGCAGCGCCAGCTCGCTCTCCAGAACAAACTTCTTGCCGCACTTGTCGCAGATCTGCATGCGCCGGTGGGTGACGTTCATGTGCTTCTCCAGGTACCAGCGGGTGTTGAACATGCGGGGGCACTTTTCACATGCCAGCATCTCCTTCTCCACCCCAACTTCGTCACCTTTCCCCTGCGGGGGGGCGGCGGAGCCCGCGGCGGGCAGAGCGACCCTGGCCGCCTTGCTCTTCTTCTTGGGAGACTCCAGGAGTCTTCGTCGTCCCCTAGTGGTCATGCCGGTGGCGGCAGCGCTCAAAACCGAGCGAAGGCTCTTCCTCCTCGGCTGACTGGGAGCCGCTGTGCGACGGGCCCTCTTGGACCTCGTTCTTCGGCTCGCCATCTCCTCTTCATCCTCCTCTTCCTCACTGGGGCTCTCTTCTTCCTCCTCTTCGTCGTCGTCTTCCGTCTCCTCCTCTTCCTCACTCCCAACTCGCTCGGAATCCTCCGCGGGGGAGGCGGTCTTGTTGTCTCCCTTGGAGACGTGAAGCGTCTGATTGTTCAGGTTGACCTCCACGATGATCTGCTGCCGCTTAAAACCTTCCTCCTCGCCATTCTCTTCCTCACCTTCTTCTTCCTCTTCTTCCTCCTCCTCTTCCTCCTCCTCATCCTCCTCCTCATCCTCTTCGCTGTCCTCAGAGGTGCCCCCATTCCCTGCCTGGGACAACTGGTCGCCTGGGACCTCCTGCCCCCCTACCGACTCTCGGTAATACTGTTGATGTTGGGGGGTCAAGTGCTGGGTGGGCGGCAGACCAAGCACTTGGTCTCCCAGGGCGCTCTTTGCCGCCATCTTACTGTCGACCAGCACGGAGTAGGGCTTGCCGCCCGCCTCCCGCTTGTACAGCTTGCCGGTGAGGTCCAGATCGGGTCCGGAGGTGTGGAAGAAGGCCTGGGACACCTGGGCCCTGCGTCCCTCCTCCTGGGACATTCCAAGGCCCGGAACAGGAACCTCTTCCTTAAGGCTCTGGCAGGATTTCATGAAGGGAGAGAGAGCAGGAAGGATGGAGAGAGAGAGAGAGAGAGAGAGAGAAAGAGAGAGAGAGAGAGATCACAGGAAAATAGTTGACTCTGTGCACACTGGCCCGCTCTACGAGGAGGGGTAGGGGGAGGAACGCCGATCCCCCACCCCTCCTGCCAGTGAACAGACGGGGAGGAGGAGAAAAGGTGAGGGGCTCAACCGGATTCAAATAGCGTGTCCATTTTCTCCCAAGGCAGGAACGGCGGTTGAGAAGACATACGACCTGATCCAACTTTCGTCTCTTGCGGCCCAACGATCACACGGCAGAATCAAGGTTGGGGGTTTATGACACTCCGCGTCTGACGCAAACTCTTCGGGCCAAAGCCCAGGTAAACCTCCCCCACAACCCCCCCCGTTCTCTCGCTGCCCTTATCCTTGACTTTCCCAGCCACTGGAAGCTCCACAGCGACTCAAGAGGAACCGAACGTTATCCGCGGAGGAGGCAGCAGTCAGGATTTCGTCTCTCGTCGTGCTTTTTAAGAGACGCTTACCATCTGCTTTCTGTGAGATAAAACAAAGAGACAGAAACGGAGGTTAGAGATGTGGTTTCCGTCCTATCACAGTCTCCAAACTGAAACTACAGTTGTAATACCGTGTTGTAAAGCCGGCTTGACACCACACAACCTCAAACCTCTCCCGTGTGTGCGCAAATCAGAAACCTTCGGCTTTGTCAGTCAATTAAGGTGGAAGAAAAGCCAGCAAATACCCACAAAATACCTTTACTAGTATGACCGTTAAATCTGCATATGACCTTTACTGCAGAGACATCCTCAAAGCATCCACCTGGCAACCATAAAACTATTTCTGGAACTGAGGAAGTTATATTAGATTTATTCACTACGTTGTTTGAACAAATAGGTTAGTAAGTCATGCAAATAAATTACTAAAAGTAATCAACACACTATCCAAGAGTGAGTACTTGTTCTCTTTGGAAACAGTACTGTTGCATCCCTAGTTATAAGAAAAATCCAATGCAAAGGAACATACGCCATTACTGCAAATATAGATGGATGAAAGTATTTGACAAGACGTGAAGAGGCCTTAAACAAAGGATTGCGTTATCAGAAAACACATTTGATAAACATAAGGGGAATCATAAACATATGTTTATATGTGTGAATGAGAACACGGCTTTCTGTGCGCTCCGATCGCGGAGAGCCGTGCATTGTTCGCCAAATGAAATAGCTAAAAACAGTGTGTTTTTAGTTGCTTTCTTTGGGGATATCAAGCTACACTAGCAGCGCGTAGTGGGTGACGATACTTCAGGGCGGGGTCCTACACTCGAAACAGCGCCCACATTTCCTTTTGCACAAACAACAAACGTCCGCTCTCCTCCCCCCTTAAAAAAATAAAGTCACATCCATCAGTTTGTCTCAAACTAATACTGGATCAAACACATGGCAAAAAACTTCCTATGAAGTACATCTATGTTCATCATCTTCCACCATTTACAATGTTTTTGTGATTTCCTTGATGTAAATCCTACAGGTGTAAATTCCACCTCCGGCTAATGCCACTCCCGCTTTCCCGCTTAAATTTTTCTTTAAAATATAAAAAAATGGGGGTGCAGTAATGGAACGTCACACAGATTCTGGCCAACACTCCTCGCTAGAACTGGAAAAGGCTTTGAGGTGGCAGACTTTTGCATATGTGACTTACTCAGCGGGCCTGTTGTCAGAACGCTGCAATCGACCAAAGATTTGGGACTGTTGGTACTTTAATCAGCTATTTGTCAAAAGGGTATATCGAATAAATATATTGCAGCAGAAAGTGTCATTGAAAAACATTTATTTGAAAATGCAAAACATACTGAGGTGGCGTTTAATATGCAGTGGGGATTAACGTGAGCTACTGAGACTGAGAGAACTTAACTGAAATATCCCAACTTAAATTTTTAAGTTGGATACAATAGCAATCAGGGTACAAACATAACCACATTTTAATTGTATACCAAAAGATCAGAGTACAAAGCCAAGCGGGAAAAAATGTGCAAATCATGTTTAATTCATAGATTCTGTATGCAATTAAAAAAAAAAAAAAAAAGAGTTGTAAAGCGTTTTGTGACAGTTCTCTGGTTTTCAGCAGCACACCTGCTTTCTTGTGCATGCCGACTGATCCTTTCTGAGAATTGGACGGCAGCTCTCAGAGCTTTAATACCACAGTCGGAGGGAGGGCTCTGCACTGACAGAGCAACTGAGCTCACTTGGCTGAGTGGGACACAAAGTAGAACAGATTATTCTGTGAAGACGACAGGAACAGTAGGAATGCATGAGAAACAGCAGCCTAAGCGGCAGCAGACTGCTTCCGGGGCCTAAATCTTATAATATGCGCCAGTGATCAAGATGGAAATCGTGAGAAACAAATATTACTACAGATGAAAGCATAGTGACTAACCTTGTTGTGTTGTGTGCAAAGGCAAATTCAATTCAATGAATCGAGACGAGGTTAAAATTCGTGATGAACCTACAGCAATCGAAACAGACATGCAACGTGCAACGAAACCCTGAACAGCCGCTTAACGTCGACAGCGGTGAGTCACTTCAGCGTTTTACTCACAGTGAAACATCAGAACGCTTTGATGTGGGAGGCACAAGTATCTGTGGTGATTAGACTACGCCATCACCTCGGCAGATCTTGAGATCAAACCTAGCGGAACGGGGATTGTTTGTGACAGCCTTTTTTTTTGGGGGGGGGGGGGGTGGTGGTCGGATTTCAAACATGCACTTTGCTCCCTGCAGAGCAAAAATGGGTGGCACGAACACGTATCAATGAAGTTCAGATCGATAACAGATATCACTTGTTGCAAGCTCATTTCGCCAAACACAAAAAAATATTCTCAGATATAATCACACATAGCACACAGCCTGGATGTCATTCGAAGACATGGTGAGCTACTCAAAGTTTATTTTCATTGCACAGCATGGGAGCCGTTCCAAGAGAAAACCACAACATATACCCAAGTAAGTGGCATTAACACGTCAATTATAAGACGATTCTTAGAGGCACAACCACATAAACACAGACATGACTTGAGAGTGGTAAAGGCTCCACCTTAACCATGCGCTGTGCAGGAGCCCGTCCGGACAGCAAGGTCCCTCCCGGCCGGGACTCTGATGAGCTTTCCCCACTCGCAGCTCTGCGAGAGAAACGTGTAAGGGGTTCACGTTCCTGACTCCATCCGACCTCCTCAAGACCACGACCAGCTCACTGTGCCGAGCCCTGCCGGGGGGGCCCCTGGTCTCCGCGGGCGCGTGGCCCTCAAGACTCTGGTCAGCTCGAGGGATACACCTGCTGGTTTAATTCAAACGCGCGGCGGAGACGCGGTCTGATCCATCACGGAGTGTGGAGGATTATCTCAAACCCCGTTCCGTCCCCACACCGAATACTCTCCGTTCAGTACGGACAAGACTGAAACGAAAAGCTGACAAGTCAAAGAGACATGTCAGCTTAGTACTGGCATCACATTGATCACGGGTAACATCACATATTTCATCTGTAGAGTATTTTCACCTCTATCTACACTCGGTGCTAGCATTCACACTGTCATTGTCACAATGCCATAGCATTTTAACACACAGGGCACATGTTGTACATTCAATCGATGTCTCATATATATATATATATATATATATATATATATATATATATATATACACACATACATACACACACACACACACATATATATACATACACAAGTTGTTTTTTCCATGCTTGCCTGTGTCTGATTGTACAGCAATGCACCAACTCATACCAAGACAGATTCCTTGTACGTGGAAATGTACCTGACCAAATAATTCGATTGTGATTGTGATAACAGCAAACATCCACATGCAGCTTGTGTTTACATCCTGCATACACATCTAACAGTCCAACGGCTGCTTAAAAAACGATAAGTTGCTCTTGTAAGGGGACGAAAACTACTGCCCTTACAAATAATTCATGATTCACAACAAAATGCATGCAAATGGGATATATATTCGACTGGGGAGGGTTCGGTTTAAATGACATGTGATCCGTGCTCAGCTATTGATTGCTATGTTTGTATACAATGCATTTTAAACCTTATGTAAAGCACTTTGATTTGCCCTTGTGCGTGAAATGTGCCTTACAAATAAACATGCCTCACCTTGTCTTGAGGAGCGACCCAACTATGTGCGACTCCAAAAACAAAGCAGCTACATTTAATGCAGCTTCGTAATAAACGCCCTGATAGTCGCCAAAATCACGTCCAGCCTTCGGTAGAGTTCCGCTCAGCTGGGTGTGCACTTGGGTCAAAGTTTGGCGTGCGGGGGAGCCGAGAAAGGGTTAAAAAAATCGCAGAGAACGCAGAGCAGGGACCAGCGGGGAGGCCTGGCCAACTCGGGCTAGTTAGCTCAGTTAGCTCGGCTAGCATTCCCCCCCCACCACCGCCGCCGCCGCCGCCGCCACCACCGCCGCCCCGGCACACAGCGAGCCGCGGCGCGGGACAAGCCGCCCCCGGGCACACAATGCCCGACGCGGTCACACCGCCTCAACAACGGCGTCGGCCGCGCCGCGCACCGCCACCGGCCCCGGCGGTAGCCCCGCCGCCGCGCTAGCCACGGCGGCTACGGCACTTCCACTGTCCGGACCCAAACACGGCGCCGCGGCTAGCCCGCACCTAGCTTACAGCGGGAGGAGATATTTAGCAAACTTTGCAGCCGCCGCGCGAGTCTCCTCAGCGGACGACAGCGGCGGCGGGTGCGCGGTCGCCCTTTCTCGCGTCGGCCGCCATTGTCACGTTATCTCGAGGTTTTGTTTTGTTTTGTTTTTCCTTCTTTTCTTTTTTTTTTTTTTTGTAACGTGTGCGGGCGGCAGCTTTACCTTGGTCGCGAGCGCCCTCCCTCCTGCGTCTCGTGCAATCAGAGCTGCACAGATTCGGCGTCGCGCGCTCCCCAGCCCCGCCCCCGCCCCTCGCGCGCTCACCTTGCGCTCGCGTATGTGCGCGCGCGCGCGAAGAGCGCCGCTCCTCGGGCTCCACTTTGGAGGGAAATCGCAGCGGTGTCGCGATTGTCTTCTCGCGTCGCGTCCCCTCCTGGGACTCGTACCTGCGACTCCGCCGCCGCTACGTGGCCCGAGCAGGTCCCACCCGGGAGGGATGAGGGGGGGGGGGAGGAGCGGGAGGGAGGGAGGAACCAGAGCCAGACAGGGCCCGACGCGCTCACACGACTGGTCCCGCCGAACAGAGGACAGGTCGATGACAGCATGTTTATTAAAACAGTCATTTGGGGGGTGGGGGACGACATTCAACCTGGATAAAAATCCCAATTGTGTTATAATGGTCAAATGATACGCTATAGATGTATATGCACGTAAATATCACACAACATAAGAACAAATAAGTTGAAGAGATCCTCTTTAACAAAGATAACACTCAAACCACCCAGTCAACGTAGGGGTTAAAAAAAAATAAATTAATAAATAAATAAAAAAGTCACGCATTACATACTAAATATAACAAATGTTTCATATAATAAAGACGGTTGTGAAGGTGATCGGGTTTGTGTCGATGAGTGGCGACCCGACCGGGCAGAGGACGGCGGCGCTGGAAAGGAGCGGGGGACGCAACACGGGACACTACGCTGTGGAAACGCCTTTATTTCTTATTGATCTGAGACACTTTGGAATGAAAAGCTCACATTTGCTCCCGAGAAAGTTGCGACGCGAAGACAGCTGCACGCGGGCAAAGGCCGCTCTCTCGCCCTGTCTCTCTCTCTCTCTCTCACACACACACACAAGCTCTCTCAGGCATGATTCACGTCACTTGATGGCCTGCGGGGGGGGGGGGGGCACCCCGTCACCGGCAAGTAGAACCATAACGTCTAAGCAATAAATCAATCAATCAACCAGGCCTCAAAGAGTGAATGAACAGGAGCGCAGATTAAACCAAACATCAATCCTTCAAAATACATTTAAATATACTGAGACCAACAGGTGAAAACAGATCAGCAAAAAAAAAAAAAAAAAGAGGCCAATAGCAGTTCTCATAACGTCGGGGATGGATTACCATTATAATTTATTTATTTTTTTCTTTTCCAATTTATCTTCAGATTATCTCATATTTTATAATCACATGCAGTTTGCGTAATACACAACCATCATCCACGGAACGGCCTTAAAGAGGAAATGCTGTAGTGCCAACATGTTTCTGATCGAATACTATATGCAGATTACCACACAAACAACTTATTTACTCCACCTCTACCCATGCACACTGAGGACTCTACAGCTCCACCCTCCACGGACCTCCTCTCACCACCCCCACCTGCTAAACGATGGCAGCGGCAGCGTCCCACCCGATAGAATGGAGAAGGCGGCAAGGGGGGGGTCTGTGTGAAATTTTGGATTTTAAATCCCGGAGCCGCCTCCTCCCTCACTGGGGCAGCTGGAGCAGCGTGGCCTGGCCGCCGGGCAGGTAGGTGACGTTGCGAGAGCGCGCCAGCTGGAAGGCGATGTCCTCGGCCGCCTCCAGCTTGCGCAGCTCCACCAGGCCGTCGCCGGCCTGCATCAGGGAGTTGGCGATGAGCAGGGCGGCCTGGGAGTCGCCCTCCGCCGAGATGATGGCCGCCTGCTTCTGCTGCTCCGCCTGGCAGGGAAGGGAGAGGAGAGGGATGGGTCAGCGCCTGTCGGAAGTCTGAAATCTATCAGACTCGCCGAATCTGATAGATTTCATATGGAGTAGGACGCCGAAACTCTGAAACAGACGGTACTTTTCTCTCCCGACAAAACCAATGGCAAGAGCCGAGAAACCCCCCCCCCGAATAAAACATCCATTCATAGTGTCAGACTGAAGGAGAAACACACCGAACCCGGCCGAGCACCTGAAAGACTGACACCGTCGGTGATTTTGGCGACGGCAGGCGTCCCATAAGGAGTGTACGCCGAAGAACGCGGGATATACTTCAAATACAACCTGGTATCCAATCGGTTGTCATTTCATGAGTTTCCCCATCAAATACCAACATTTCTCATATCTTGACGACTCTAATAACAGACAGACAGACAGAGACTGGCTGGTTTTCGTGATAACCCGCCATACAAACGGTACCTTCTCCACCACGAAACGGGCCCTCTCTGCCTCCTGCTGGGCCACCTGCTTCATCTCCACGGCCTCGGTGAACTCCTTGCCGAACGTCAAGTGCGTCTGTCCAAAGATGGGAAGCGAAATTAATGAGTGGGCGGGAATATCGAAGCCGGGGCGGCGATGAACCAATTCCCCCCGACTCGCCGCACCAGCGATACGTCGTCCAAGATGAGGCCGAAGGTGGAGGCCCTCTCCGTCAGGTCCTCGCTGACCTGCCGAGACACCAGCTCCCTCTGCGTGATGAGCTCGCCGGCGTCGAACCGAGCCTGCGGGGAGAAAACAAACCGGGACGGGATTTAGCGCCAGGCGCCGGAGAAGGGAACCGCTGCGCATCCTCGGCGTCTCATACGCACCACGACGGATTTCAGGACTTCTGTGGTGATGGAGGGCAGCACCCTCTCGTCGTAGTCCTCCCCGATGCTGGTGAAGATGCGTGGGAGGTGGGAGGACTCCGGCCGGAAAAGGATACGGAGGGTGATGTTGACGTTCTGCAAATCTACAGGAGGGGAGGGCCAAGGCAGCGTTCAGGGCAGCAGATACTTTAAAATTACAAATTAAACATTGCCTTCATCCCTTGCACAGCAAGGGATGAAGGCAAAAATAAAGTGCGCCGCACACATTCGAAATAAGCAGCGTTACATTCCTCTATAAAATTACCCAATTTTACATGCAACTGAAGCTATGAGGCTTTTCATATATTTTCTGCTTACGAAGACAGAAATAAATTAATTGTAAGTTAGATTAGTTCATTTGAATCTACAGGAAAACAACTGAACAATGTAAAATTAGGAATATGTTTGACAGGGATGTAAATTTAAAGTAATTTCCTTAATCGACAGTTGTTAACCTTAACAATTGTAAAACATAACAGCTAATGAGTCACCAGGGGGTGGCACCATGGATACAGGGACCTATGCGACATCGTGCACCTCCGAGATTTTGTGACTTGGCGCGGGGAGCTTTTTCCCCCTCATTTCATTTCACTTCACTTCAAAATGGAGACGTTCAAGGCAAGACTCACTGAGCTTGTTCGCACACACAGGAATATCTACGACCCGTTTTTGCACTTTTTTCCGTCCCCCCAATGGAATGAGCCGAATGTAACCTAACAGATCAAACCCGGTGCACATATGGACAACGAGAGGCAAAATAAAGTTACTAAACTTATCTATAATAAACAGACAAAATCATTTAGATCACTATATTTTATTGGAGTTATCACCATACCAACACATAGCTTGTTTCGTTTTGCCGTCGTAACTCTCCCTCGCTCCGGGTTTTCTGTCCCCCCTCCGTGCCGTTTCCATCTCAACGCAGCATTAGTTGTTGAGCAACAATAAACGTACAAGTTTCTCCTCGGCAACAAGAAGCTCCCGTTTCCTACTCGGAGCCATGTTTGTTGTTTGTCGTTCTTCCGGAAGCCTCCGTCTACTTCTACTACTACTACTACTACTACTACTTCTTCCTACCCCCTTTCCTTCCGGTGATTACTACTACTTCCTGGCTGGGTATTTCTTTCTCGAAACGCCCTGAAGACTCCCGTTGATGCAATTACAACAAGACCGCAGATTGTTCAGTTCTTATCCATAAGACAAAAATCGTAAACATTATTATCAACTAATCAATGGTCGATTAATCCTTAACATACCCAGTTTGGGACAAAGACCGAATGTCCATCAGGACCAGTATTGGAATGTCAACGGACCTTTACTGCCTGTGATGACGGGCACATTGCGTGGTCGTGAACGGCAGTCAAAGATGATTGGTTTCTGGACCCAGGGAATCAGAAAGTGGGTCCCTTCTCCAATGACAATCTCCTGCACCCCCCGGAACCTGTCGAATATCACAGCCCGGTGCCCGGCATCCACTGTGGCGACAGAGAGAGGGGGTAAGGCCCGGCATACGACTCCCAAACACAGCCCAGAGCGTTGACATTGAGCATGACTGTCAACACTTGAGGGCAATACACTCAGTTAAGACTTCTTCAAAGGAATTGTGAGATAATTAAATACGGATACAGTGACTAAACAAATCTACGTATCAAAATAGACAAATTAATAGATACTTGCCGTTGAAAAGGGCGGAGTTCACAACACCCCCACCAATGGCCAGGGCCAGACCCAATTTCCCAATTGACTCAAACAATTTTGCCATGACAGAGATGCTGAAAAGACAGGGAGATGCATTACATTCACTTACAGACCTTGTGTAAGATTAGTATCATGTTCATTATCTCAATATGACAAGTTGCAGAGGAGGTTGGAAGAATTCACTCGTTCATGCAAGATCGGCTTGGCTGTCTGTATAACGTGGACAGGTCAGCTGTCACGAGGATTTTTCCAATTTAGATGTTTGCATCCAAATCTCAGGGGGGGGGGGGGGGTGTTGAGCCAATGTGTTGACATCAGCCAATTGACTGTCTGGACAAATTGTTCATGTTCCAATACTCTTTAGGCTTTTCTTCCCAAAGTGAACGCGCATGATCGCCCTGCTAAGAGCGGCATACAACGAACAAACAAGATATTTCGATTGTTGATCGAAATTATTTTAATGACAATTAATCGACGAACAAAATTTAACGACAGCCCGAGTGTTTGTCAAGCCAATCCCCCAGTGACCCCTCGTCCTGCGGGGCGGAAGGTTCTGCGAGGACCGAGTTGGGATCCACTGAGATAAGTACAGGAAGTATCCAACTATGTTCATAATGGATCCCTACTGCCACTCAACCCATTTTACTTTTTATAACGTATCTTTATCTGGTTGTTTTTAACACGGCTTTGCTTTATTTTATGACGTGACTTCACCAACACTTCAAGACAAACTCCTATCGACGGTGGCTAGCGTGCGAGCTAGCACGGATGCTAACGGCTCCGTACAGCCGAGGCGTGCGGCGCAGCAAGGGCAGCGTGGTGACACTCTGGGACCGACCGTAAGACGAATGAGCTCCCGAATATCGAACCCTCGAACCATCGATCGTCGCAGTATTCGCGTTCGATTCGTCTCGAGCGCGACGCGAAGCCGAGCGCACGCCTCCGTGTTGCTCAAACGCGCTCCTCCTCCTCCTCCTTTTGTTTGTTTTTTTTAATTCAGAGACGCGTCAAATTGGGAAATTAACTCGGAACGATTCGACGCCAGCGCCGCTACGCCCGGGGCGTCGTCCGCCGCAGCCGCTTACCGGGTGAACCTCGGCGGCGCCTGTGACCTCCAGCGGAGACGGAGCGAGAGCCGGGGTGCGTTGAAGCGTCGTCCGTGCTGCGCGTGCGCGGGCGCTCGAACAACGCCCTCCGCGATTGGACGGCGGGAGCAACGGCGTCGGCGATTGGGTCGAGAGCGCGTGGTTTCCTGGTTGCTGCGTTGCGTTGAAGCCGGAACTCGAACAAAAATAAAATAAAAATCCCCCCCCCCCCCCCCCCCCCCCAAAAAAACCACGCTCCCTCCCTAGAAACGTGACAGGGAACCGGCTCGCGAGGCCGCCATGCTTAGGGTTTGCAGCAGGTAACAGACCTGGCGCCCGGGGAGCATGGCGGCATGCGGCGTTAACAACGAACACGGTTCAATTAGAATGACTTCTCATTTTTAATTTTGTATACGCCCAACCTCGATTTAAACCAGGCGGTCGCTTTAATGTAATGGTGCGTCAACGCACGTTTTGTGGCTTTGACAGTGTTGCCGAACCAAACACACGTTTTCTGCCGGCGTCCCGCGTTTTCCGCGAGCGGAAGACCACCGCGGGGGGAACGGCCGACTTCCGACCTCCCCTCGAACGCAGCGCGAATACGGCAGTCGTCCGGCGCCTTCCCCGACACGCGTCCTGCCAGTCGGACCTATTCGATTGGATTTGGTCTCATTCGATTAAGGGATAAATACACATGAATAAACGCTTTACACTGTGGTTACCCACGTTCCGCACGCCAACCTCTTAACGCGAAAAAAAAAAAGTATAAATAAATAATAACTTTATTCATAGTTAATTATTTCATAGTTAATAACTTGTTATTTTAATTGTTATTATACTATATAATAATAATAATAATAATAATACAAATACAATATTTTATGTTGAAATGAAGACCTCGCGATCCCAAACTTCTATTACATTTCACTGCATATATGTATGAAAGTATGTATATGTATGTGACAAATACAAATCTTGAATCTTGAAAACGTATGACGTATAACGCGCCGTCAGGCCTGCTCCTTGTTACACTGAACTTCAACACGTTTTAAGGAGACACACGCACGCACACAGCGCCGCCTGGCGACGAATACGATAAATCACAGCCATTTCTAGTTTCACTTTTTGTTCCTTCCATTGTCTTTTAGTTTTCTCTCTCTTTCTCGCTTTCTTTTTTTTTTCGGTGTCGTCGCTTCACGTTCGGCGACGGCTCTCCCGGAGGAGGCAGCATGCGCGGGGGGTCCGAGGTAAGGAGCCGAGCGGCGGGCGGCGGGCGGCGGGCGGCGGATCCGCGGCGGTCGGGGCGGGGACGCGGCGGGTGCGAGGCTCCTTCTGGTGGTTTCTGTCCGCCTCGCTCCGCCGCCGCTGCCACGGTGCTTCCGGCGGTGGAAATGCGACAGTGAACCGAGTGTCCGCGGCTAAAAGCGGACGCGACGCGGCGTCAGGCCTCATGCGCGACGGCCAACCGCGTTCACCGGAGGTTAGAAGGTGATCGTACGTGACTTATAGCGTTATAGTGCCGCGTTTCTCAAACGGGGGGGTCCTCGTAACCCTAGTGGGCACTTTAGGGTACCGCGGGGGCTACTCCGAAAATAAACATTTTAAAAAAGTGTTTAAAAAAATGGTGGTTTTAAGGAAACACATACGACGCACATACAGTACAACATCTATGTTCATTTTCTTTTTCCCTTTCCAGTGCCGGTGATGGGGGTAGTCAGCTGAAAAAAAGATCTGAGGGGGGGTACACGATTAAAAAAAAGTTTGAGAACCAATGCATAGTGCATAATTGTGAAATAGTGAATATAGTGAAATAGTACATACTGTATAGTGAAAACGTGAATATAGTGCATATAGTGACTATAGTGCAGAGTGAAAAAATGCATATAGTGAAATAGAATAGTGCATATAGTGAATATAGTGCATATGGTGAAATAGTGAATAAAGTGCATCTAGATTACGCACATTTTAGTATTTTTTGTATTTTTAGAGCTTACAGAGCTTATTGTGCCGAGTGTCATGACATTTCACTGCATATATGTATAACCATAAAATAGTGCATATAGTGAAATAGTGCATAAAGTGAAACAGTGAATAAAGTGCACATAGTGAATATAGTGAAATAGTGCATATAGTGAAATTGTGGATATAGTATAATAGTGCATACAGTTAAGTAGTGAATATAGTGCTTATAGTGAATATAGTGAAATCAGATTGGGAGGACATGCAGGCGGTTGATGTAAGGAAGGAAGATGCGCAGAACAGAAGGTATTGGAGGCAGATGCTCCGCTGTGGGGACCCCTAACGGGAGCAGCCTAAAGAAGAAGAAGAAGAAGAAGAAGAAGAAGTGAATATAGTGCATGTAGTGGATATAGTAAAATAATGAATATAGTGGAATAGTGAATATAGTACATACAGTAAAATAGTGCATATAGTGAAAAAGTGCATATAGCGGTATAGTAAATATATTGCATAACGTAAAATAGTGCATATATTGAAATAGTGCGTATAGTGAAAAAGTGCATGAAGCGGTATAGAGAATATAGTGAAATAGTGCATATAGTGATGTAGTGAATAAAGCGCACAGAGTGAATATAGTGAAATAGTGCATACAGTTAAATAGTGAATAGTCCATATAGTAAATAAAGTGCATAAATTAAATATAGTGAAATAGCGAATATGGTGCATATAGTGAAATAGTGCAGATAGTGAATATGGTGAAATAGTGAATATAGTGCATACAGTGAAATTGTGCATATAGTGAAAGAGTAAATATAGTGCTTATATTGAAATAGTGTATGTCGTGAAATAGTGGATGATCCACTTCATAACCTATCCTGTTTCTATACTACCTACCTCTGCCCTGTACCATATATATAGTACTTAACTAGACGCAGCTGTAATTCATGATTTATTAAGAGAGATGATTTATAATGGAGAAAAAAAAAACAGTCCGTAAGTTTGTTAAAATTTGTCTAAAATTGTTCTTAAAGGGCATTATATTTGTGATGCCTGCAGACATCTTGGTACATGTCATGGGGTCCCAAAGTTCCCTCCATTGCACATTGACAGTGATCGCAGTCGGCTCTCCCCACCAGATGGCAGCCAGGGAGCAGACAGTGAGAGTCAGCGGCCTGCCAACAGACTTCACTGAAGACAGGCTGACCGACAAGCTTCTCATCCATTTCCTGAGGCAGAGGCATGGGGGAGGAGAGATCAAATCCATCTCCGTCGTCAAGGAAACGCTTGTTTCTGCCCTCATCACCTTTGAGGACCGTGGAGGTCGGTAGGGCCACAGTGCGAGTGTGCATGTCTGTGCCTGTTGTGTGTAACGGTGCGTCCCTCCACCTGCGTGGACGGATGCTTTTCCTCCCCAGTCTTTTTTCATATTGTTTATTCAAATGATCGTTTTGTATAATACAGGTATTATACACAAAATAAGTTATATTGTTTTATATTATGTAAGCTATATTTCATCAACATCTAGAAGAGAATTGCATGTCTCAGATAATCTGCCTGGATATTTAACATCTTTAATTAAATGCAGAACTACCAATCATGGGTTTACACCAGTGCATAGGACGGGTTTGCTCTAAAAGTTGCTCCCACACGTAGTAGTGGAATTAAATACAAAGAAACTTGAAAGTAGAGTAAGCTTTAATTGCTGTTTTAACAACATTTTTTCATCGTTTTTACTGGTGTGTCTGTGTTGTGTCATCTATTCACCCATAACTAGGCAATACAATGCAATACACCTGTCATTTCATTGGAGAGTTATGGTAGTACAGGCAGTAATTGTATGGTAGTACACAGTTATTTGCAAAACCTTGACAGTAAAGTTGCATTGTCTTGCAGTAAACCAAAATGTTAGCTTCCAATTCAGTGGTGCCAACTGGTCAAAGTATTGTCGCATACTGAGATGAGATACCTCTGCTTACCCCTCACACAGTGGCACAGAGAGTTATTCAACATGGCCACCATATTTTGGAAGTGGATGAGGAACAGTATGAGCTTACTTTGACTGAGCATCCTGAAAGCCTGGAGCCTGATAAGGTATTGCATACTATCGGATTTGTTAAAAAAAAAAAAAAAAAAGAAGAAAATGAACCAATCAGAAATGTTGGACACCAGTCATTAAATGTTATGTTTCCCACTGCTTCCTGCACCACAGGTCGTCTTGAGCATGTCCGTAGATATTAACTATGACCAACTCCCTATGGGACGAACAACAGTGAAAACCCTCCATAACAGCTTCCCTGACATAAAGATAAGCTTTAACAATATGGAGAAGTTGTGCATACTCGTGGGCCCCTACTCTCGGATACAGGCTGCTTTGGCACAATTGCTTGGGCTCCCTAGAAGTCCAAAATCTGCAGAAAACAAAAACACAGTTAACTCCGCCGCGCCTGGCTGCAGGGATACCAACCCAGTGCAAAGGGCTCGTACTCCAGAATTAGAAGGTCAGCTCAGGAAACCTCACGATCAGAGTGAATATACGGATCAAATTCCCATTGCCAGACCCGCCGGGGATCATTACTTAACCCCTAATAGGGACTTCGCGTCGGTGGGTCGTCATCGCGACGACAGGAGCCAAACAGAGGCTGTGGCCATGGCTGTACAGTTGCCCGGGGGTCCCGCAATGGTGGAGGAAGACTTCTCACTAATTGTGGACACAAACATGTTTCAGTATCTGCAGAAACACTTCAGAGGGGAGTACCAGCAAATACTCAGCCATCATGGTGTGGACGTTATAGACGCAACCTCTAAAGGTGTGACCACCCTGTTCCTCCAGTGTGGAACGGCAGTTGGGCGGGACGATCAGCAACTGGACAAGGTGAAGCGCCTCAGTTCGGCAAGGAGCAAAATAAGTCAACTCTATCAGGAGAATGAGCGCAAGATTTGTCAAGAACAGCTGTTGAAAACGGACCTGTGTCCCCAAGGAAGCCTGCGAAGCGCTATGGAAAATTTAAGAATAAAACTGCCAAAGCTTCTCCTGAACGAAGATGATCAGAACGTCGTGATCATCGGGACCATCAGTGACATATCTGAGGCCAAGCGGTTTCTCCTGGACAGCCGTGAGCCAGGCAGCATGCCGGACAGTGTTGCCAGTCTTCTGAGATCTCCTTCATTTGAATTGAACTCACAAAAGCCACTTGAGAGACTCACTCCTGCCCGCTCATCAATACCAGGATCTCTGAGTGCTACGGCAGGTACATCCTCGGAACCAAAGTATAAACTGGCAGCGAAGTTTAAGAACTTGGGTGGATTAGGAACGCGGCCTGGTGACTTCACCACACCCAGGGGCTCGACTTATATCACACCGACAGGCCGCGGTCCCATTTTAGGCCATGACATTATTTCAGATGCTGCAGGGCCATCTTTGCAGGATACCACAGAAGACACCTCGTTTGCGGGCGGAGACAGGACACAGGATAAACCCTTGCGTCGTTCGACATCAGCGACTTCAAAGGAGAAGTATACCGCAGCTCTTTTGAGAACAGCTCAGGACAGCCCATCAGGGGGCGGCACACAGAGAGTCACTGGGACTGGAGTAAAACGAGCCCAAAGCTTCTCAGGGATGACCCGTCGCGAGGCCCAGGCCGTCAGACAAAGAGAAGGCCAAGAGGATACAGAAAAGGCCAAATACACGGACCTGCGCAGATCAGGTAGCTTCAGTAGCCAGACCAGAACGGACAGAAGGGAACCTTCCGTTGGAGAGATGACGGTTCCTCATGCGATCTGGTCGTACATTAAAGAGGTGTTTGGGCCACGACTGGAGGACCTGACGACTGGCATAGAGATGACGGAGAGCAACGCAGAGTCTCACCGTCACCTGACTATCGTCTTGACGGCGGCGGACTCGCTGAGAGTGAGCGCTTGCCAGCAAGGTTTGCAGGAGCTGGTTGCCATGGTTACCGCCGACTTCTCCGCGCAGAAGCTGAGTCTGCTGGAGCTGGGTGTGACCGACCCGGCGGATGAAACTCTGAGGGCGTGTTGCGCCGACGTGCGGAGCCGTTTAAAGAAAATTGTTATCCACATATTGAAAGAGTGGGTATTGATCCTTGGTCCCAGACATTTGTGCCATCATGTGAGCAGCGCGCTGAGAGAAGTGTTTTCCGGGGGACCAGCTCTGACACCTGGGCAGGAGCATCGCTCCAGAACCTCGTCTGCAGCTCTGAATGAGGTCATCCCCACACAGGTAAACACGGACCCATATTTGAGCCTGTACGATGTCATTACTGCACAGCTGAAGCCGGGAAGACGGTGTGATAGTGGCGCCGATAGAAGCCAAGATAGTAACTCCGTGCAGCGAGAGAAAAGTCCAGAGGTAATAAACGCATCTGTTGGCCAACCCTCGCATGAAGGAGACCCGGTCGTGGAAAAGATAAAACACGGAGATGCCGTGCGTTTGGAAGGAGAGAGGGCCGACTCATCGGCCAGCCAATCTTCTCGAGGAAATTACACAGGTCTGAAGCCTTTGAATGGCGTCGGGCCAAAGGAAATAAATACCAGTGAAGACAGGGTGACGCCACAAAGACAGAGCAACACACATGCAGAGCTGAGTCAGAAGAACAGCAGGCAGCATGGAGGACCAGCGGGCCAAGGGGCCTCGGAGGGCGTCTGCATCTGCAGGGGGAAGGGGGCGTCGGTCCGCTGCAGGACCTGTCCCCAGGCGGAACGCGCCATTGTCCATGGGAACATGAGTTTCCGCGAATTTCCCTTTGACCGGTTAGGAAATAGCGAGGACTCACTGGGAGTTGTGAAGATCACCTACTGTATTCCTGATGGCGTCCAAGGGGTGAGAGGCCAATTTCTTCCATTAATGAATAAAATGCCCGAGACAAGCGATTGATAACACCGATGCATGTGCGATGCGGTTCAAACAAGCTGATGTGAACATAGGAAGCTCGGGGGAAGGCACGTTTCACCATGGCATTTTAGCTTATCCTCTCCGTCTCGACAGGTGGGTCACCCGTCTCCCGGTCGCCCGTTCAAAGGAGGAGTGTTCAACGGCTTCTTCCCTCTGTGCGAGAGGACGAAGAAGCTGCTGCCCAGGCTGGAGAAAGCCTTCAAGCGAGGGCTCACCTTCACCGTGAATGGCAAAGTGGAAGAGGAGGCCAGGGTCACCTGGCACCGCATCCCGCACAAATCAGGGTAAGAGGCGCCGGGGCGCCGGCAGGGCGGGGACGTTCAAAGGTCAAACGGCGGCAGAACGGTGCGTTTAGGACCCGAAACGAACAGCGTCTCCGGTTCATATGTCGGCCGTTGGTCGCGGTATCAAGTCGTTGATTGGTTCACGGTTCATTTTCCGCGCCGCGTCGTCGTGAATGCACTTGGCCGGCGGGTCCGTTTTCTTAAAGTTAATTTGTTATTTTCTTTTCCCCTCTTAGGAATGAGTATCCAGACAACGGATATTTGACTTGCTTGTCTAAGATCCTGACTTCTCACGGGATTTAGCACGAAGCGAGTCCAAAGTCCAAGGAAAAAAAGAACCGACCAAACCGACGAAACTTTGTTTCGATTGCTGTTCCTTTTCTAATTTAGAATTTGTCATTTCCACTGTAAATGATCCTGTTCACTATGTCCTACTTGGTTGACTACTGATATTCTCTGTGTAAAAATATTTCAGATAACGTCTTGTTAAATTGGTTAAAATGGTTGGTGCCGTCTTCTTCTTTATCATTTTACGTTTTCATTTTATGATGGTTTTGCTTAAGTGGACTCACGTTGTGACACAGAGTGTCTTTCATTTTTAATTATGAAGCTAAAATGAACTCAATTAAAACCTCACTGCTGTTGTTATTGCCCAGACACAAAGTTTGGACAGTCACTTTAAAACCACGTCCTTTGTCCTTTGCATTTCCATTTTTTTATATTCTTCAGCTTGTTTATCTACGGCGGGCTGTCGGACAGAGGACAATTAAGGCCCCGTTCCTCTCTCTCTGCTGCCCTGTCCAGTCTTTTTTCCCTGCGCTCCACTGTTGTTTCACGGGGTTCGGACACAGTTGAAAAAAGTAAAATCCCATCTTTTTGTTATGCTTTTTTATTAGTCCTGGAAAACATGTAAGGCATATGGTAACATTACACACTGAAGCATTACAAGCTCTAGAGCCCATGTCGACAACATGGTACCACGCAGTTAACCCAGAGTCAAGCACAGAAGCAGCATCAATTCGAAGGGTTTAAAAAACAAAGTGTGGACGAGAAGATTGTTTTTTTTCTGTTTTTGTCTTTTTTTTTTTTTTTGCAACCGGACGGAAAAAACGAACTGTAAGGAAGCTGAGAGAGCGGAGGGGCAGGCGTCGTTTCGGCGATGAACCGTAACAGCGGGGCTTCTCTGAGCCACGGAGGTGAAACTGTCCTTTTATCTGAAGCATTCCCGGAGGTCGGAGGGATGCCCGGGCGCGCCTGGACGGACGGACTGACGGACGGACCCCGCCCCCCG
This sequence comes from Zeus faber, assembly GCF_960531495.2. Taxonomy (NCBI): domain Eukaryota; kingdom Metazoa; phylum Chordata; class Actinopteri; order Zeiformes; family Zeidae; genus Zeus; species Zeus faber. The sequence goes on along the minus strand of NC_137205.1, from coordinate 27,155,898 downwards.
GCGGAGCCCAAGTTGGAGGCGTGGAAATGGGGGTGGGGGGTGGGGGGGGGTCTGCGGCTGGAGGAATCGATAAGACTGAAACGGCACTCTCACGATGCACGACACCCCTATGTGACGACTAAGAGCTAACATGGAACAGATAGTGAACTACTACTGACACGCATGCCGTGCTTCAAGGGCACATCTACACATGGATTCTAGCGCTGTGCACGACGGCCCCCCCCCCCGACCGGGGGGGCCGCGAGCAAGCCGGGCGTCTCTGCAACGCTGCGGTGGCGCCGGCGTTTGCACAAGCTTGGAGCGGCGGCCGAGGAACACAGCCGGACACGTGCGTGCGTGCGTGCGTGGTTGCGCATGTGTGTACGCTCCCAGAGTGGCTTGGGTGATGTTGCAACGGTCCTCAGACTGATCCCCCTTCACTCCGACTTGAATACTAAAGCCCACATCAAACATCTACGGCGTGAGCGAGGCAGGTCTGTCCGCCGGCGGAGCGATCGATGGGTCAGGATTAGAGTCTCTCGCCTAAAAGTAAACCTTCGCGTCGATTTAATCGTCGAGTGTAGAGAGAGGAAAAAAAAAAGGGGGGGGCGGCGGCGGCGGCGGTTTCGAAAGCTTTGCTCGCTTCATAACCCGGGGCCTCGAAAACTGCTTTCGGAACCGCGGAGCCGGCACATTACTCGGACCCCGAATTACGACCGGGCCGCGAAACTCAGCGAGGCCATAACTTCCGCATTTCGACTTTCAAAACAATGTGGATCTTCGAGTCTTGCATAACAACGTCTGGAGGGGGCCAGCTTTTCGAGATGCCACACATGCACACATACACACACACACACGGCGGTTTAACATTGTGTATAGAGGAACCCGGGTCTCGAGCGCATCCGAGTCCCGAAGGTTCGGGGCGGCGGGGGATAAAGCCGACTCAGCCCGTGAAACCCTCACCGAGCCAAAGTCGGATCGGCCGAGTTTGGCGGAAATGTGGTTTGCTGGGTCCGGCCTGTTTCGGCGGCGGCGGCGGCGACACCCCACACTCCCAGCGCCACAGCTGGGGGAAAAACATCTGCTCCCTCGCTTTGCTCCGCGCGCCAAAACCTTGGAGCGTTCGGAAAAAGGCTGACAGGAAGGCGGAGAGTTTTAAAATATGTAGGGGGGTGGGGGGGGGGAGAAAGAAAAGAAAAGAAAAGAAACGGCAGTCTGCGGAGTGTGTTGGAATTCAGCGCCTCCACTCCACATGTCTCCGCTGCGTTTCGGGGTTTTTTTTGTTTTTTTTAGACGCCCGCTCCACACGGTGATACTGATGTTTTGTCTGTAAACGGTTCAGTGTGAATCAGTCGGCGGCTGCGACGGTCGGTCATGTTGTTTATCCTATGACTTGGGTTCTGACCTGATGGCGACGCACAGTGAAAGGTGTGGATGGATTTTTTTTTTTTTTTTTTTTTTTTTTTTTTTTTTTTGGGGGTGGGGTGGGGGGTGCCTCAGAGTGAGGTAAGCTGTGTAAGGGAGGCACAGTGCTGCACTCCAGCAAGACCACATCTGATTCAGCGCTAAATCCCGTTACGTTTTTTTTTTTGTAAACTGCAGCAATTTCTTTGAGTTTGTTTTGTCATCAGCACCCATCATAATCATCATTTGGGAAACAAATCTTACACGTTATGACAACTTTGAATCGTTTGTTTTTTTTGTGTTTTGTTTTTTTTTGTTGGATTTTTTTTTTGTTTGTTTGTTTTCTTTTGTTTTGTTTTTTGTTTTTCCCAACAAGGTCGATGAAACGTGTCCAGAAACGGATTATTTTTTCATTTCATTTTATGCACTGTTTATAGGCAAAGACAGAGCAGTACAAACATTTTGGCACAATTGTTCAGACCAACAGAAAGAGTTATCATATCTAAAAAGGAATGTATTTTCTTTTTCTTTTTATTTTAAGCAGGTCCCCCACCTTACGCGGAGTGCAAACTTTGAACTTTAAACCCTTAGAAAAACAAAAACAAAAAAACGAGGAAAAAAAACAAACAGAAAAAAAAACAACGAAACAAAACAGAAGAAAAATGGTAAAACAACATAACATATGAATTAAAACATCCTGTTACTGAAGCGTCTTGTTTCTCACATGGCACTCGGAACAGAAGCACCAGTTCCACAGGTTCACGACGGGAGCCCAGCAGATTAGGACACGGTCACTCCCCACACCGGCACGGCCCTCCCACTCCAGCCCGGCTCCCTGGGCCTCCACTCCACCTTTCACCTCCCACAGACGGGCGTTTAGTGCTCAGATTTTATTTCTTCTTCTTTTTTTTAAGATGCGACCCCGGGGGAAAACACGTCGGAATGGGCAGGTGGGAAAGGACTGTGTGTTTGTGTGTGTGTGTGTGTGTGTGTGTGTGTGTGTGTGTGTGTGTGTGTGCGTTTGTGTGTGTGCGGTTGCATCAGTGTGGAGCTTTTTGGGTTCTGCTTTTCTGCTTTTCTTTTTTTTTTGGAGGGTTTGTCTGAAAACCTGGAGGTGGATGGGAGCCGGCGGGGGCTGGAGTGAAAGCGCCACGCTTGTAAGTGCATTAAGATCAACGAGCAGAGTGCAAAAATACCAATACCAACTGTCCTCATAACACAGGCCTCTTATCAGCCTCGGAGAGAGAGAGAGGGAGGGAGGGAGGGAGTGTGAGGGACAGATAAACCAGGATAGGTTGGTGCTTTCGTTTTTTTTTGTTTTGTTTTTTTGTTTTTTTTTACCTGACACACGACCTGAGGACACACACGTCTTCACACACAATGACACACCACACACAACACATGAGGGAGGCCACTCATGCTTACACAACACCTTTTTTTTTTTTTGTTACATTTTTTTTGTAGTTGTTTGTTTGTGTGTATGTTTTTTTAATTATTATTATTTTTTTTTTTTTTTTTTTTTTACAAAGTCACTAGTCACCCTCCTGGCAGACAGACAGACAGACAGACAGGCAGGTTAATAAATGGAGGGAGAGCCAAACTATCGCTAGTGTGGGGTTTTGGCCGTCGGGGGGAGCAGTGGACTCTGGTTTAACATCTGTTAAAACTGTTTGGAGTCAATACTGGACTCAGACTCGAATTTCATTATAACATGAAATAAAAAGCACATTTTGTTGGAGAGACACTAAAATATTAAATTTTCGAAACTGAAATTCGGTAAAACTGGTTAATGCACCTTCTGCCGAATACTAGTGCACGGTGCGAGAAACAGAGAGAGAGAGAGAGAGAGAGAGATGGAGCGAGAGATGGAGGGAGGCAGACCACAGTGCCATCTCTGACGAGCCTGACGCCTGTTGCTATGCCGACCACACAGAAGAAGATGGGGAGGGAGAGAGAGAAAGAGAGAGAGAGAGAGAGAACGAGCGAGTGAGAGAGAGCAAAAGCCAACGCAGGAGAGGGCAGAGTGGGTCGAGTGGAGACGGGGATGGAGGCTGAATCGGACTCTCCTCCGTCGGGTGATGGGGGGGAAGGGGAGCGAGGGGTCGACGCCCGCAGGAGGGCGAGGGACGAAGAGTTCGGAGTCCAGAGGGATGCGACTCTCCTGCGTCCAGGAGAGTCGCGGCCAAATTTTTGGATGCAGGTTTTTTTTTCTGGCCAGGGGCCGTTGCTCTGATCTCCGAGAAGCGGCCACGCCTCCTTTTCAAGACACACAGCGTACGTTTGGATGAGACTTAACTGTGGCAGATGTTTAAAAGATAGATTTTTTTTGTGTCAAACATAATAATGCATTTCCTGATTAAAAAATAATAATAAATAAAAGGTCTCAAATGGTGGTGGTGGGGGGGGGGGGCAGACCCCGGACCCCGGACCCCCATTTGGGTTTGGAAAATCTCCTCTTTCTAAGTTTGGTCAGTATGAGTGGTATTCACCTTCTTAACTTGCTCATTTAGAGGCCTTAGTGTCCCAACATGACAGGGCCTCATTCATCACATTCAGAGTGTGTGTCTATGTGTGTGTGTGTGTGTGTAATTGGCACGGCATCCTTCTTGCCAACAGTTAGTCAGCTAGAAAAATCTGTAACCAGGGGCGACCAAACTATTCAGTCCCGAATAAAGAGCTTCATTATGGGGATTCCATATTCAGACCAAACCGAATTATGTGGCCCCCCAAACGCGATGGGTGAATCTTCTGTTCTACTGAGACTCTGGAGACACACTGAACTAATGCTTTTTTGGGTGTTTCGGGGCCGGGGACTAGGAGCGTGTTGTACCTCGCACCCGTTCTCTATTCAAAGTGAGACGTTTGAATAGAGACGCAGCTACCGGCAGGATCCTGGATGTGAGGGACGGACGGTCGGCCAATCGGAGACGACTGTGACTCATCCTCAGTGGCATAACTGTGGATGTGTGGGCGCGGTTCTTTTTACCTGTCTGCCTGCCTGCCTGCCTGTCTGTCCGTCTGTGTGTCCGTCTGTCCGTCAACTGGTCGGTCCGTCTATCTATGTATATGTCTTTCCGTCTGTCAGTGGGTCCAGGCTGTAGCAGATGGGGGAGGCGGGGAGCAGGTGGGGGTCCCAGTGGGAGTCAGAGAGAGAGAGCAGAGCGTGGCAGTGCAGAGGATGGGGATGGGGAAGCAGGTTGCCAAGGTTACAGCAATCTGCCCCAGGACTGGACATTACCCACAACCCCCTGCGGGTCTCCAGGCTTCTCAACAAGCAGGCGTGTCTAACGTAAGAACAGTGGGGTTTTTTTATATTTTATTTTTAATATCTCATTCAGGTCGAATGGAGAGCTGAAATTTGCGGCGCTGGTGACTAAACCAGCCTGAAATGTTTGGAGAAATGGCAGGAGTGGGGGTGGGGGTGGGGGTGAGGGTGGGGGGTTGGGTGGAGCCAGGCCTGAGTGATCGCTGCCACCAGGAACAGAGAGTGGCTGGGCGGATGGAGGTGGAGGTGAAAGATGACCTGCCTAGTGATAATACTGTAACTCCTCCCCTTCCCCACCCCACCCCCCTGCTCCCCGTCCCTCCACCCCATCCATCCACCCATCTATCTTTCTATCTGTCCATCTATCTATCTGTCTATCTGTCTATCAATTCATCCAACCATTCATTCATCCATCCCTCCATCCATCCATCCCTCCAGCCCCTCCCAACCCCACCTTATCCCTCAGACCCTCTGCTCCCAGGACTCCATCTCCCCGCCGGTCTGCTCCATCTCATCCACCCCTCCCTCACTTCTCCTCCTTTTTCTCTTCCTCTTTCTTCTCTTCCTCTTTCTTCTCCTCCTTCTTAGGCTCCTCCTTCTTCTTCTCCTCCTCCTTCTTCTTCTCCTCCTTCTTGTCATCCTTCTTCTTATCATCCTTCTTCTTGTCTTCTTTCTTCTTCTCCTCTTTCTTCTCCTCTTTCTTGGGCTCCTCCTTCTTCTCCTCCTCGGGCATTGGCTCCGTGGTGAGGACCACCTTCCCCACGTTGTTCCTCTCCTGCATCTTCCTCATGGCGTCACCCACCTGCAGCACGGGCGGAAAAATAGAATAAGGGCGTTGCAGTTTGTAGAGCTGGAGACCAGGAAGTGACACGGCTCGTCTAATTGAAACCAATTAGATTTGCTTTTACATGCGTCACGCGACCGCAAGCTACTTTTTCCCCGTAGACAATCAATGTCTAGTCTAAGAAATAAACTCATAAATGAGACTAGCATTCACCACAATTATTGCTTTTAACATTGCACAATAAGTATGGAAATGTTGTTTTCCATAGCCTTTGTTTATTTTTGCCTCCTTGCTTTCAGCAAAGAAACAGCTGATTGGCTGATTGGATGGAACTGGATGATGGGCTTGTCTGCAACACAATGCTAACGTCTGTGTTGGCCTAGACTAGAAGGAGTCGCTAGAAGGAGTCATTAGAAGTATTTGCTAGAGGGAGTAATTAGAAGGAGTCGCTAGAAGGAATCGCTAAAAGGAGTCATTGGAAGGAGTCACTAGAAAAAGTCATTAGAAGGAGTCATTCGTAGGAGTCGTTAGAAGGAGCCAATTTAAATTTGTAAGCAACACAGTGTTACATATTGTTCTAAAGGACACACAGAAGATTAAAATGATTATTATTATCATTATTATTATTCACTTTACTCCACGCTTGCTCCATTAAGCTTCTCATCGGATGAAAGGCATTGAAATATTCAAGACCAGTGTGAAGCTCAAAGCCTCCACAGAGGTTTCATTGGCCAGATTTTTCTATTAAAAACTCTGTATTAATTTTTTCTGTCTCAATTACGGGTATTAACATCTTGCATTCTATAGGACGACGTGGAAGCGGAGGGGGCCTGCGCGCGCGCGCGCACACACACACACACACACACACACACACACACACACACACACACACACACACACACACACACACACACACACACACACACACACACACACACACACACACACACACACACACACACACACACACACACACAGTTGTCTCCAGCTGTGTGGCTCATCACCGACAAAGGAACACGAAGCAAACGCGGCCTCTTGTCACGTTACCATTACGGACTCCTGTTACCGTCCGAGCTGCTTGTTCTGACACTGTTTACTCCCAACGGAGCGACAGACGCCGGATAAATGACTTTTGGAAAAACCACTGGGCCGTGCGGCGTGTCCATCGCAGTGGAAAACAAAGACACACAATTCTGTCGAGTCGTCCAAGCGCGAACAGCGGCTGAGCGGCGTTGGGCGGCACGGAGACGGGAAGCAGCGATGGGGATGACAGCAGAGGAGCGAGGCGCGGCGAGGGCCCCCGGATCCCGGCAGGAGCGACCAGGAATAATGCGCGTATCTGATCTAAACATATACGACCCACACATAAACATGTCATACGAGCGGAAGATTGAGGCTGCTTCAACGTAGCGTTTTAACTTACGAGATTTGAGAGGAATAATGATTGGGAAGCATTTGTCGAGCAAGGATTGTGTTCCTTCAATGTCTTGGTCTAAATTGATGAACAAAAATAGAAATGTAGTATTCATAGTATTTCTTTTCTATATTTTTTTATTAAATAAATTTTGTTTGTTTGCTTTTTTGCATTATTATTATTATTATTATTATTATTATTATCATCTCGGCGGAACCTGATATTTTCCTAAAATTAATACATCATAGTGGTGTGAAAAATTGACTTCAGGGCTGTATGGATGTCATGGAACCGAGGAACCCACGGACACGATGAATACGATTTTATATTCAGGGCAGTTCCGACACGCCCTTGTCCAAGTTTGATCCAGATCTGTTCATAGTTGTGGAATAAGTTAGTAAAACAGAGTGTTTTGTATCATCTCCGCAACGGTGAAATCACTGCACGCATGCACAAGATGGTGGTACGCACGGGTCACGTGACAGCACCGCAGCCTACTGGTTAGTCATAGAAAATCGGGACCCCACCGAGATGGCGGCACGGACGGACGCAGCGGCTCAACTGGCTCGACGCTCTCTGCTTTTTGGAGCCTTTTCTTTTTATGTGTCAGTTTGTCAAGCCACAGACACAATGAACACGATTTGTTTTGGGGGCAGTTCCGACACGCCGTCGTCCAAATATGAGCCAAATCGGCCCCAGTCAAGCATTTCGTTGCGTCACTGGTCACGTGCAATCACTTCGCACATGTGCTAGACGGCGGCGCGCAACGACTGCCTGACATGGCATTTGTAAATACCCTGGATATTTAGTCTGCTGAGTGGACTATTCGATTGGACTTCAACTAAAGGAATAAAAGACACAAACAAGACAGAATGTACATACACAGAAGCGCAGAGGCAGCCGCCTTTAAACACAAGGTAGGCGTGTACGGAATGCGGAAAATGTAACATAATCTAAGATTTTGCTTTATTAATATATAAGGAAATGACTGACAGGTATTACTCTATTACTATTAACCTATATTATATTTGAAAATAATTCCGTTTAAGTATTTCCAGAAGACAATTACATTGAACAATGCGATAATCACTGTTAAATACGAGGTGTTGATAATGTAACATAATCTTTTTACATAATCTTATTTAATTTATTACTAATCCGACACACACCAGGGTGAGTTATAAAAAAAAACAACAAAAAAAAAAAAACATCACCTTCAGAATTTATAGAAATTTCGGAGATATATTTTTCTACCATCTTCTTGAATTGTTGTAAGTTGTAACAAGAACCATAATAAATTACACAGTGACAGGTATTACTTTATTACTATTAACCTTTATTATGTTTCAAAAGATTTAGGTTAAGGTATTACCACAAGATAATTTGATTAAACATTCGTCATTAACCTGTACTTGAATATCGTTATGTCACAGACATCACCCCAACCAACCTGTATTGCTGCCCACAGCTATATTTATTATTATTATTATTATTATTATTATTATTATTATTATTATTAGGGGTCCAGCCCTATTGTTATTCTTCCAATTATTTTCCTCAGAATGTTTCGGGCTCAAACTATCTGGAACAGAACAGGGGAGGAAGCTACGAACATGGTTCACCGGGACGTCGCAAACATCCTGTGGCTCAAGTTTCATCCAAATCGATCCACATACTCAGAAGAAATTAGTGAAAAAACGACAACATCTGACCCAAAGTAGCCAGACGGTCGTGCCTCACCGACACGCCAACGTTGGAAAACTAATGAAACAAGATGACATTTAGAGTAAGATGCTTCGTGACGTCATCATCCAATGTACTATAAATGTGAACATTATGGTTCAGAATGTGCATTTGAGTGGTGTCCGGGGCGCGCTTTAGACACTCTGTAGTGGTTAGACATTACTAAGTAGGCGTCTGTGTATGTATTCATGTACCTTCTTACCTGGTACATGTCTGTGGATCTGTTTGATTGATATTTTATCTCTTTGGTCCCCGTTACTTTGCCGGATTCTTGAAAAAAAACACGGAAACACATTTAATCCACAGAAACTCGTCACCACGTCGAGTCGACTCCACACGACTGTGCGAATGAGTGATGCGTTCATGCACCAGGAACGCGTTGGAAAAAATAGCACCCGTGAAATTGTAAGTAGTCACAGAAATACACGATTTGTATTTCCTGGAAACGTAACCTATCGAAAATGTAATCCAAGGAAAGGAGTCAGCTCTAAAATTACGCAAATTCGATTACCTTCGTAAACCTCCGTAAATGCGTCACTTCAACCATGTGACACAAACAGCCAATCGTTTGTCCAAGCTCAGCTCCAAACACGGCTTCCAGCATGTTAACAGCGGATTATTCATTATTCTGAACTCATCCTGGTACATTTCTCCCCCTGCTGAGCCACCGGGGGTCTCGCCCTCCTCCGACTGTTACGATAAGGCTTCCTGGTGTCCGATCCTGTCTCCATCACTTCCTCCGTCCCCACCTCCCCTCTTTCCCTCCCCTGCTCCCCCCCCCCCTCTCTTTCTTTCAGTCCCCCTGCCCGTGGAATCGGGCGGCCAGACCACCTAGCGACCGGTGTCACAGCAACAGAGGACCATCGCCTAGCAACGCAAAGCCTCGCCGAGTCCTGGCCCTGACGACTGAAGCGCGCAGTGACGCGTGGGAAGAGGGAGGGGGAAGCAACCGGTGTCCTTCGGATGGAGAGAACGCCGAGCAGAAAGATGGAGGGAGGGAGGGGATGAGGGCGCGCTTCTGGGAATTATTCGCCCGGCCCTCCGCGAGAAACCAGCGGTAGTAAGCAGGGTGATAATTATGGAGGCGTCGCTCAGCCCACGAGGCCTTTTCTGCCTAAGAATAACGGATCCGCATGAGGTGTGAACACAGGACGGGGGGAGGGGTCGTGTTCCGCGACGCTCCAGGAACCCGGTTATTGATTATCACGGGCAGACGGCGGCTCCTCCAATAACACATTAATAACCATTAAGGGGCCATATGCAGCAGAGTCACGTGCCATGTCGTCTGTAAACACGTCGCTCATGTCTTTAATCCTTCTCTGGATCCATAAAAAAAAAACAACAAAAAAAAAAAACATAATTTGCATTTTCCATTCATCATGTTTTCTTGCATTCTCTTCCTATATCTCTTTCTTCTGGATCAGGACCCCTCCCTTATGCGTGCGCATACACACACACACACACACACACACACACACACACACACACACACACACACACACACACACACACACACACACACACACCCACACACACCCACACACACACACACACACACACACACACACACACACACACACACACACCAATGAAAGTCACCATAGCAACAAGAAAGTGGAAAAAGATAGACTGTGAGGACGGAGGGGAGGGAGACGGAGAGAATATAGCAGAAAGAGAGCGGGAGAGAGAGAGGGAGTCAATAACCTAAAGACAGAGAAGGAGATTCATATAAAGAAGAGAGAGGGGAGGGAGGGGGAGGGAGGGAGAGGGAGGGAGGGAGAGAGGGTCTGTCAGAATGGAAG
>NC_137205.1:27123007-27140507 GCF_960531495.2 Zeus faber | reverse complement strand
CCAGGGGACACTCAGTCTGGCTCTGGCAAAACCTCTGGTCTGGCAAGAGACGTCATGACTCATGGATAGGTGAAAGAAAAGAAAAAAAACCTTTTGGGTTGTTCACATTATTGACATCCAGCAGTTGGTCTGTGGACTGGAGAGACGTATTAAAGCTTAAGGATGTTTTCCCGGGTAATGGTCACTTAGGGAGCCGCCGAGGCCTCAACCAAACTAAGCCTTGAGGGACAGTTGCTCAAGTCGACCTAAAAGCCCATTCCACATATCTCTTCCTATGGCGGGGAAATGCGGTTTGCATTATTTATTGTCCCAGACAGGGCAGTCAATAACACCGCGGTTGTGTGTTCGGCTCAGGGGAAAGGTAACGAGAACATTAAATACAATCACATTACCCTGACTGGACTGAGGAAAACACACACGGCCGCACAGACGCACTCGCATTCGGACAACTCTGGAGAAAGTATTCATTGTGCCTCAAATGACACCGCTAAGAAATACTTGGCCTATTCAGGTCGGCTTGCCTGAAATTCCCAGGAAGCCATTTTTCCTCAGCTGAGGTATCTTGTTTTGGTCGAGGAGAGGAGATAGGCGTCATTCTCTCATAAATCACGTAAACATTTCAGCGGAGAAATAACAATGCATTGTCCACGATGACCTTTGGAGACCGGGCGTTGCGAGAATGTGTGCTTCGACTGCTGTTTGGGGTATCTGTGTTTGTATTTGCTGTATTTGAACACATGTGTACATAGTTTTTTGCAAAGGGCTGAGCTGTTTGCAGAAGCGGCCACAGTAAGTAGTAATAGGTGACTGATAAGCGACAGCTTTTTTGAAATGGAGGCTGAACGAGGACTTGAAATGAAAGGCACTCGTAAAGGTCATTCATGCCTGGCCAAGTAAAGTGCACATGGTATCTGGTGGCGGAGGGAAAAGAACAACACAGGCGGCGGATTCACAACAGGTAAATAAGATAGATTCTCATTGTGAACACGGTGTGACAAATCATCTACTGACTAGACCGCGGCGCACAAACTCCAACAGATTCATGGCCAAGGCTTGCATTTGTTGCATTGCTGGAAACCCGATTTCAAAAACTAAAATCTAAAAAGGACATCCCAGAGGCTTGAATGTGGGAACATGTCCGATGTTGGTGGATTTTATCGGAGCTCACAGGCAATGCAGAGATTTCAGGAAAACACAATAACAGCCGATATTTAAGTTGCATGAATGCAGTGAATCCATATTCCAGATGGAAGGCAGTTTCCACATTACAGCTAATATTTGACCTCAATCGTTGCACTTGAGTTGTGAAATGCATAATGTTAGACCATAAACATATGAATCGTACATTTTGGTTTGCATAAGGATGATGATGGACCTTTGAATCTCACAGGTTGTACCTGTACTCCAATCCAAACATCAAACACCTACGAGAAAGACGTACAACTTAGTACCAGAACATTTAGTATAAATTATTTTGCCATCAATCAGTTTGGGGACAACATATTCCCAAATAAGGAATCTCTACCCAAGACAAAAGGAGAATATCTGTGATATTCTATTCAACCGAAAAGCGTTCTGTGCCCCCTCTCTGAGGAAAGGTTCAAGAATATTCATGCCACTTCGAATCCTTTCACTCCAGCATTGGTAATGACTGACGGTAGGACCGAAAAATAGTCGGAAACCACGCCTGCTGAGATGGAGCGGAGAACGGATGAAATAACAAATCAAGGCTCCTGAAGTAGGAGGGGAGTGCTGTCGAGCCGCTGTAGAAAAGCACGACTTCTGCTATTCCTCGGAGAGAAAACCAAGTTTCTGTTGCCAGGGAAACCTCAGCCAAATTGCCGATGACTGAGCAACGGGAACCATTTTGTTCCATTGATACTCGTCCTTCGGGTGTAAGCGGGAGTCATTGGATAGCAGTCGTAACCTCGTCACCAGTCCACGTTAGACAGACGGCAGCCTCAGGTAGTCAGATATTTTAGGGTGTGTGTGTGAATCCTATCTAATGTGACAAGGCTTTCTTTATTTAACACATTTGTCCTATTTGATTTTAGGAAGAGCCATCATCAATGTTTTCAAAAAACACTTACGCCGTATGGACAGAGTTATGAAATAACAGATGTTGTGGCATTTCAGTTTGGCATTTCAGTGCCAAAGGCTCATAAGAAATGAATGAATCTAATAATCCAACATTTAGACCATTAATATGGAGATTCAGGTATCAAGGTGTAAATGTGTTTTCCTATTCATAAAGACATTTATTTACCTGCAAACGTTCACATTATGCGTAGCTCTTGTTCACACATCAGCACATGCAAATTCAGACACATCGATTTTTTAAAAATCAAATAAATCATTAACGGCCCAGCTCCGCTGGAGTCTTACGGAGATGCTTCAAACAGTCGACCTGCTCTTTTCAGCGCATTCGCCACCTTTTACCCGATTCCCTGAGAAGGAGCCTCAGACTGCTGACCTTAAGACTGATCCTCCATCACAAGATCGCTCTGCTCTGCCAAGAATTCCTTCCTCCATTTCCCGACCCAATCACACGCATAGACACACACGCACGTACACACACATCCATACATTCACATATTTAAAACACACAGAGGGAGAACATTCTGGAAGGGGCGCCGGTATCCTCCTAATCTTAGCAAGTATGTGCACACATTGTAATGTTGGTCCATTACGCACCTATTGTTTTAATCTCTGCTTTGCCTCTCTAGTTCAGTTTATATATATATATATATATATATATATATATATATATATATATATATATATATATATATATATATATATATTTATTTATTTATTTATTAAGGCTGTCAAAGTTAACGCGATAAAATGCGTTAACGCAAATTAGTCTTAACGCCACTAATTTATTTTGACATTAACGTGGGGGGGCAACGGGGGAAAGTGACTGAGAAGGCCTTATTTATTTATTTATTTTTAGAAAGGTTACGGGTCAAATACAGACATTTACAGGAACATATTTCAACAGGAGGACAGCAGGAGAGAGCGTTAAAATACGGGAGAAGCACGGGGAGATCGGGAGGGTCGACAGGTATGTGGGCTTATGCACGCACCTGAGGCAGATTGTGTCAGACTGAGCCACAAGCGTCATAGGCTGCCTACGATGTCATAGGGTGCCTACGACGCTTGTGGCTCACAGCGCCTGTGATGGGCTAGCAGCAACCTTGACAACGACACATTGATTGATGGACACACCAACAGACAAATTCAGACGCGCGGTGCATTGTGTTTTTTTGATTGGGTTGGGTAATGAGTGGGACAGAACATGATAAATGTCTATGTAAGTACTGAAAACGTCTCAAATTAGCATAATAATAATAATAATAATAATAATAATAATTATTATTATTATTATTATTATTATTATTATTATTATTATTATCATCATCATCAGGGGTCCAGACCTAGATCGATTCTATTATTCTATTCTATTGTGATTCTCCTTGGCATTTCTCTGGCTAAAAGTGTCTGGAACACGACAACCCCTGAACCTACAGACACGGTTGAGGCTCGTTGGAACCGGGACGTCTCAGACATCTCGTGGTTCAAGTTTCATCCATATCGATCTAATGAACCAATGAAATTTGACCAGAAATAGCTGAACGTTCGTGCATTCCCAAGACACCGACGTTCTAAAACTTCCGGTCGGGCGGTGGAGAGAGATGAGTTTGTCGAGTTAGATGCTTTGTGACATCATCATCTTTCAATTTGTTATATATTTGCAGGTTGTGGCTACAAACATCCATTCGCATCGTGCGAGCGGTACCTGCCTGACAAACTATCAAGCAGGTAAGATAAGACACAAACTGTAGGAGTCCCTGATGCGTTTCATGGACACGAAATGCATCCGAAAACTAGGACCCGGAAAAAAACTATAAATAATCACAGAAAGTCGTCTCCGCGTAATTACATCACTGCGTCATTGTAGCCCCTCAAGGCATCAGATGATCACCCGTCCGTCACCTGTCCAAGAGTGCAGCTCTATTTCCACCGACAACACTGTGAGTTATAAAAATGGGAAGTTCCGGTTTCCAGGAAAACATCGACGGCTGTTTTAAAGACAGGAGGATTGCGCTGTGCAGGCCCCGTAGTGGTTGCTCCGCAAGACGAGCAACCGGGAGACGACAGACCAGGGGGAGCCCATGCTGCGTTCAAGTCAACTCGGAAAATCGCTCTGCGTTTCAGAGAACTCGGGACACTGTAATACGTATCAAACACGACTAAACTGGAGCCTGTGTATTGCTGCCTGTAGCTATATTTATTAATTATTATTATTATTATTATTATTATTATTATTATTATTATTATTATTATTATTATTATGAAAACCAGGATCATTTGGGAGTAAATGTTGAAAACCGGGACATTGCAGTTTTACAGATATCTGTTGGGCTTGAGTTTGCCATATTTAGCATTTTCTTAATGCTAAATGCAGTACCTTGGAGGGTTGATGTCCAATATAAGGATTAAAGAGTGAGTGACCAAGTGTTGCTATGTCGCACAGTGTTTTGTTTCGTTCCATAAGGAAACGGAGCGGCACAGTGGAGCGCGGACCACGCGCAGCTGTGATGGTGCGCATCGGGACGCCCATGACCTGCGCTCCGCTGTGCGCACATCGGAGGCACGCCAATACACTCCTCATCTGCAAATGCATATCTTGCCCAGACAATCCGCTACCTCCATGCCCATTCACGCTCGAACGCGCCTGATAAAAAGGGCACCATGGGGCAAAGAGGCAGGGGCTCGGGCACCCTTCGCCCCCCTCGTCTGCACGTGCCTGCTCCACCCCATCTCCACTGGTACCAGTTTCTACCACCACCACATCTCCACCCATCTCCTTCAGTATTAGCTGCAACCTCCACCCGGTCTACACCCCGTCTCCACCAGTACCAGCTTCTGCAGACGTCTAGCCGCTGCAGTTCTCCGTCACCACCGCTGTCAGGACTCCTCGCTCTCCTCCTAAAGATCTCCACACAAATCATTGTGACATTTGCTGGCCTCTGATTCATTTGTATTAAATGCTGCGTTTGATTCGATCTCAAAGCACCGGGTGTAGCTCGTTATCCAATCAGGGGATAAGCAGTCGGGGACAGGAAGTGAGGTCCACCGGCACTGGACCAAGTAAATAAAACCATTATTTCGTTCCAGTCCAGTCCTGTGGTCCCTTCTGCCAGCAACTTGGTGAGGTGTGTTAATCACACACACACACACACACACACACACACACACACACACACACACACACACACATATTCCGATGAATGGAAACCAAGTCATTCCTACTGGGAAACAAAATATCGCTCATACAGGTTACCTTGTAACACCATGAAATAAATTCATTAAATATGATCCTAATTTTATTTGGCATAAAAATTGCAATATCGCTGTAGGCTGGTAATCTGTGATAAAAGGAAAATATCTCTGCTTATAATCTGCTTCCAACATGTTAATGAAATGAGCTCTTATTTATATTTGTGCTCAGTATTATGTTTAATTGAACAGATCAGCCTGCCGCTGACTTTTGGCGTATTTGGGATTCCATCGTTGGGTTTTGCTGTTGTCTCATTATCCCTGAGACGAGAATAAGGCGTCACCAGGGACGACTTAGGCGGATTCCTCACACTAATTCCACTTGTTCTGCTCAAAATTGGATTGGATTGTTGACACTGGGGACGGAGCGAGAGTGAGAAGCAGCCACCTGTCCGTTCTGCGTCGGACGGGGGAAAGGCATGTGTTATGAGTCACACTGGGCTCTGTCTCCCCCGTCCCGCTCCGTGTCCTCGGTTTCGCATTTTGGCACAAATCGTGGCGTCCTGGCGTCTATAGCACGAGCGCTAAGAGGGAAGAGGAATTCTCCCCTACCAAAAAAAAAAAAAAAAAAAAAAAAAAAACACACACTGTGGAATCCAGGCTGCTGATCCTGTTCCACATCCAGAGTTGGACACCTGGGCTTGATGGGGACACCGGGATGTTTTTCAGATTTTGAAGAAAATGCTGAAATCCTCCATCAGTACTGATGAAAACATTATTTTTCTGGTTCCAGATTAAAAATAGCGGCCGCACCGGTGGGTTTGTGTCTAGATGTTCTTCCCAGGCCTTACTTTCCCGTCTAATACAATTCCACTGTTTCCTTTGCATTAGCCAGCTTGTTAACCAGATGTGGGACTTCCTGGTTCTGAAATTGAAAAGTATTATCAGTCAAGCATCTGGATTTCCTAATTAGCAACAGCCCAGAGGTCCAACTACTGAGTGGTATCAGCTGGTTCGGTGCACGGCTGGAGCAAAAACAGGACGGGACTTTTACTTTCTCAACCTGGAATCGAACCTCATTTTCTATCATGAGGAGTCGACAGCGTGTCATCACATCGTGCAACGGGGGAACCGAGACCAATCGGCCAAAGTCGTTCTCTCGATACTGGATCAATCTAACGAATTCGGACACTTATCGCACGGGTTGACCGCCCAACGGTTAAAGAATATAAAGCTACGGTTAAATGAATCCCAGAATTTCCTTTAAACTTGTCATTATCCTTCAAATGGCGATTGGAGTTGTGGTTACCTCGGAAACGCTTGCTTTTAAGGTTTTACTCCAGATTATGTAATGCAATTTTTTTTTGTGGCGAGTGCGTGCGTGTGCATGCGTGTGTGTGTGTGTGTGTGTGTGTGTGTGTGTGTGCGTCTGCGCGCACGCGTTTCCGTGCTCACGCTCCAGGCCACAGCAGCGTGTTCTGTGTGTGTTCTCTCTCCAGCAGCGCAGAGGAAAACCATTTTTAGTGACTGCGCGAGTGAATTATAAAAACATCCTGTGGCCATGTGAGGGGACTGTGCCTGCGCTTCCTGAGCAAGAACACACACACACACACACATACGTACACACGCACACACACATATCTATGAGATTATGAGAATGAAAATCAGTGGAAATCTGATTCTCATAGGAGAATCAATATTTTCTTCACTGAACAAATCACTGGACCAACTTAAAAAAAAAAAGATTTTACCTTTGTAAAATCCTTTGTAAAAAACAGCAATTTTTTTCCACTTTTTTTTTTTTAAGTTGATTCAATTATTGTTTTCAGTGTACCAGAAACTCAGGAAAAAAACATGGTACAATTTAAAAAATAAACAGGTGTATTAAAAAAAATAAACAGGTGAATTAAAACCAATGCCACCCAAACCAACCCCACACCCGCACCCACACACACACACACACACACACACCCCCACACAATCCTCCTCATATACACCTGCAATGTGGAGCGGTACTGGGCGGCGGGGGTCACAGGGTCATGTGTCAGCGGCTGCAGTGATGGCCGCTTGAGAGAAGCGATGTGATTGGTGGGGGGGGGGGGGGGGTCGGGGGTCGCTGCCCTGGTTTCTCTCTGTCTATCTCTCTTTCTCTCTCCCTCTCTTTATCACCGCAGCTGATCTGCCTCCGGGCACCGGGTACGGGAGACTCACGCCCAGACAGCCGAGCCGAGCGTTCTCCGTGGTCAGAGCGAATTAGCATTCCCCCAAAGTGGGGTGAGACCTCCAGCGCAGACAGATCAGGGCGGAGAGAGGAGACCATTACCGGGGGATCGGCTGATCTCTTGTCTGCCTGGATCCAGAGCGACTGGAACACTGTAATTACACTGGGGCTGAAACTCCAAAGACAAGGACCCCGGATTCCTCATCTAGTGAATAATGAATAGGAAATACACGGCAAAGAAACCGCATACTGACACATGGAACGCTGTATTCTACTGGATACTTTTTGTTTTTTTTGTCTTTCCATTGCTTGAGTCAGGTGACACGGTGACACAATTGACCTTGGTTCAAATGCTGTGTTGGATCCATATCTGAGGGGAGGTGACACGTTCTTCCTGTTAGCGGGGGTCCCTCCAGGTCATCGGACGCCATATTGCCCCCGGCGATCTCAATGAATGTGTGTGAACCTGCGATGGACAAGGCGTTCCATTGAATTGATTTAATTATTTATGAAAACATGTAGTGCAATAAAATAAAACAATTATGAATAATAATAATTCCTCAGGGGGACCCCTGGGGGGGGCACACAGACTCCAGTTTGGCAACCTCCTGTCCTACAGTGTCACAGAACTCGACATAAGTGAAGTTACACATTACAAACTTGTATTTTTCGTCCTTCATAAACACATATGCATCCATATGCATGAGTGCATTCTAATGTGGCGGCTAACAAACAAGTCCTTTGTACGTCTCGCGGCAAATGCAGCTCATACATGATGGGATGTTCGGTATGGAAGTACTCTGAGACAGGAAGGGCTGAACAAAGCAAAACAGTTTAGAGTCTCACTCGCAAAGCTAGATCGCAATGCTTCGGATCTGTGGCGAAAAAAAAAAAAAAAAAAGCTTATACTTTTTGTACCGCTGGGCCCTGTGGACACGGAACCTGCACCATTAAAGGAGAAGACTGCAGAAAATCAATGGCAAAAAGGAGGAGGGGAAAAAAAAAATTACCATGAAATCAGTCACAAAACATCGTATTCATAATATCAGGAAAGCACTGTCTGCCGGTGTCTTTAAAAAGTGGCCTAGTTCACATAAAAGAAATCCCTCGAATTAGCTATCAATTTCTTCAAAGCCAATGAAGAATCCTGTATCCACAGTTCTAGGCCAGTAGAAAATAAAAATACAAGATCTATTGTCAATTTTGAAATTTTCAGCCTCCAGATTCCATTGTTCACAGCGAATAAAACCACACTGGACCGAAGGAAAGAATCCCGAATCTTTTGCCCAAAGCACCTCGGGCTCCGAAGCCGAAATAACCCACATGCACAGAATGATGTTTGGATATTCCTGCTGCAACATGTAGTTTCGATTACACAATCTCTGTCTGCGGCCGAAAGTGCAGCGTCCTACTTAGAACCAGACTCGGCTCCCGCTCCAGAACTCATGAATAAAACAGTGGTGGACTTCATCACTGGACGTAAAAAAAAAAAAAAAAAACACAACGCAAGTATGCAAGAATGCGTGGAGTGGGTGTGGTGACGGGCGCAAGGCCAGACCATAAACACTCGCTGTGGTTCATGGAGAGTTCAGGCCGGTGGACGGGCACAGTGGAAGCCCCGCAACACACATCCAAAATGTCAGGGAACTTCCCCCCGCACCCACCCACCCAGACCCTGCGGAGGAAAAACACAAAGGGAGTACGTGCGGTCAACCCGATGATGAGGAGCCGAGCACGGGTACGCGAGAGTCATCCGGAGGGGTGGAGGGATGGATGGATGGACAGAGAGACGGAGGGAGGGGGTTTAGGTTGGAGGATGCAGATGTGCGGAACGCTGGAGCAGCGAGGTGGGAATGGAGGAAATACAATGAGCTATTGTTTGGGCGGGAGGACAGCAGGGGACACACGTGCGCACACACACACACACACACACACGCACGCACACGCACATACACACACACACACACACACACACACACGAGCACTCACACACACACACACGCATGCACGTACACACACAGACATACACACACACACACACATACACACACACACAAAGACACACACACCCACACACACACACAAAGACACACACACACACACACACGCTGGGCACTGCCAACTCGGCACTATGCAATGGTCAACTGACACCAAGGAGCAAAGTTTCATTTGATTTGTAGAGAACATTTTGTGCAGTGATGTAGCAGAGATGTAGCAGAGATGTAGCAGTGATGTAGTAGAGATGTAGCAGTGATGTAGTAGTGATGTAGCAGAGATGTAGCAGTGATGTAGCAGATATGTAGCAGTGATGTAGTAGAGATGTAGCAGTGATCTTGTACAGATGTAGCAGCGATGTAGTAGAGATTTAGCAGTGATCTTGTAGAGATGTAGCAGCAATGTAGTAGAGATGTAGTCGAGATGTAGCAGGGATGCAGCAACGATATAGCAGAGATGTAACACAGCTGTAGTAGGGATGTAGCAGTGATGTAGTAGATGTGTAGCAGAGATGTAGAGATGTAGCAGTGATGTAGCAGAGATGTAGAGGTGTAGCAGAGATGTAGCAATAAAGCATTGAGGAAGTGGAGATGTAGGAGTGATGTAGTAGTGACGTGGCAGTCGTGGAATGAACGGCATGAAAGTGCATCGACATGAATTGATACCGATACCAGTGCCAGGTCAATACTGGTGTGTGGTGTGGGGGTGGTGTGGTTTGAGCAGCCACACCTGTCTTGGCTCTTATTGTAGTAATTGTGGCCGGGATCAGGGTGGCTGTACGCCTGTTGCTCATCGGAGCAATCAACGAGCAACAGGTAAACCCTACACACACATACACACACACACACAGAGCCTTTGTCACGACATGTGACCATCTGCTCCCGGCTTGTTCCATCTGTCCACTCCAATGAACTGGCATGTTTGTAACATCTCTGCCTGTGTCTCTGTGTCAGAGGGCCCTGAAAACTCCGCCTATCGGGTGGTGTCTGGCAGGCGGAACTGCCACATGGTGAAAATGTTCTGATCCCTAAGCCTGATAAAAGAAATCTCAAAATAACATCGTTGCAGCTCATCGCTCATATTTGCTCATTTTGGAAGTTGCAAACCGTGTTACGTTATTGCTGATATTCAAAGCAGTGAAGAAATCAATTAAGCCTGGAACCCGGTGATAACATTCAAACCTGCAGTGAATTTGAATCCTTTTTTTTTTTTTTTCATAAAGGCAATAAAATCTCTAAAGGGATTTTTTTTAATCCTACAATGAGTACGAGTCAATGTCAAAAACTGATATGAAGTCTCTCAATTTTGGCCACAACAACAATAAGATTGATACCAGAGCAGGGACCTCCCTCTCTGTCTTTAAGAAGCACTTGAAGACCCAGCTCTTCAGTGAGTACCTCCTCTCCTGACCCACAATTACTTAGCACTACCGAGCAGTATTTATTGTTACACTAATGTCTCTGTCGCAATGGAGCTTGAATGTTATTCTCCCTTGTAAATCGCTTTGGATTAAAGGCGTCTGCTAAATGACTAAATGTAAACGTAAATGTAAATAAGATTACTGTTTTAAAGACTGTCAGTATTTTTTTGATTCAGAATCTCCCCCTCCACCTCCCCCCTTTCCCCCTGTCTCTCTCTCTCTCCTCCCCTCTCCCCGTCGCTCCCTCTTTCCACAGCAGGTAGCTCTGATCTGATTAATCTGATCCTAATGACACAAGTGTTTGACAGGCTCCGGGGTGGGAACAAACCCGCCTTGCGCGCGGCACCCAGCACCAGGAGCGTAGAGTGGTCACATGACTCAGGACGTTTGTGTGTGTGTGTGTGTGTGTGTGTGTGTGTGTGTTGCGTGTGTGTGTGTGTGTGTGTGTGTGTGTGTGTGTGTGTGTGTGTGTGTGCGTGCGTGCCTGCGTGCGTGTGTGTGACAATGTTAACCACTGCAACTAATCCTACTACAATCAAGTACCGGTCGCAATTTCCCAGTAAAAATACAAAGAAAAAAACACAAATTACAAGAAGCGGAAATGAATGAATTAATAAAATAACACTTTGCATTCACATTTATTTTAGGAATCCTGTTTGAGTTCAAAGAGTTGTCATGGTAACAAGTAACGACTATTAAGTGAATACATTTAAATGCAGGGGGGGAAGAGAATGACGGTTACGCAAATGGCCTCTGTAATAGATTCGGTCATACGCTGTCAGCATCCTGATATCAGATGATCGCTCTGAGAAAGAAGAACAAGCTTGTGATTCATCTCTGCTCTGGCACCTCTGGGTCAGAGGGATGCTCATCATTTGCATCAAAATTCTATTCATTGCAATGCAATCTTCCTGGTCGGTGGATTGACTGGTTTACAGAACATACTTGGCGGAAATGGAATTTAATATTTATAAGTGCGTTTTTAATTGGTGTACAATCCCATGAAAAAAGATAATCGATGTGTTTTTGTGACCTTGGAACGAGCCGTTGTCATCTACATAGGGAGCGGGTACGCTTCCACGCAGGCCGCCATGTTGCACCGCCATTTTCGTCTACAGTAGCCCAGAACAGACAAACCAAACACTGGTTCTAGGGAGGGCAGTCACGCAGTCTGGCTCGGGCAGTGTCCAGCGCTCCCTTTACGGCAGGACCACACTGTCACCCTGAGCTCTGGCAACGGCAATTTTCACATGGAAGTCGGCGCGAATCTAAACCCCGCCGACCCCTCCAAGGTCTCAGACAAAAAAATCCTCAGCTTTGTGAGTAAATTAGCTGTGAAACGCATCCGGACGAAGCATGCGAATACGACAAAAATCTCCTACAACGTCATGAATTAATGGATTCATTCCCTCAAACACCTGGGGCCCTTTGTGCCGGACGCAGAGAGAGAACGCAGATGCAAGGATCATCTGCGTCCACTTATGTCCGGCCTCCCACACCCACGCACTGTCCCCCGTGCTGCATGGCCTCTCGGCACACGGGCGCAGGAAGGGAGGAAGAGGACGGGGGGGAAAAAAAAAAGAGATGGGGAGCGAGAGATGGAGCCGTAAAGAGAGAGAGAGAAAGAGTTAGAACCTGAGAGCGCTTCCTTGGGGTGATTGGACTGTTATTTCTGCAGCTGGTCTGATCTTGAGGGTCTCGCACTCCATCAGATCCCAGTGTAGGTGCTTTCATCCCCCTCGCCTCGCCCCACCCACTGGGCGTGGCCTCTGACCCCACATTACCCGAGTTGCCAGGTGTCTGGACGGCACCGTCAGTGGAGTACACTGCAGGACGTCATGTGTAGTAATGGTGGGAGACCCTCCCGACTCTCCAGTAATTGGATAATTATTGCGGCGCGCATCTCACTTTACACTGAATCCGACAAACGGCAGCGACGTAATCTCATTAATTTCGGACGGAGAGTCGAACACTGCGTGCAACTCTTGCCACAAATTTCATTTTCCAAACTACGACCGTAAACCACTGTCGCAGAGTATGACAAGCATGTGTTATTGGAACTGGGCTTAAAGCTAAGTACATAAGTTACTGATATAAAATAATGACGTAAGTAATATTAAAGGTAGGTCTGTACCAGACTCAGAATTTTGTCAGTCGAATCGAATTCGGCTGTTCAATGTGAGTATTCGATTATTCGGACGGGTAGGAGCGATCACTCATGCCTAGGTTGGGTACCAACCGAACCGGTATTAAATGGCTGTCGGGGCTAAATGATTAAAGACTGTAAGTACGTTACTGAAAGTACGTTACTGGTACTGTTAACGGTTTTGGAGAAATTAAGAAAATAGATTTTCTATTTACTTAGGCTATAGTACCCGTTTCTAACTTGCAATTAGATTAAGATATCCATCTAAGAGGCCTTCTCGCTTCTATCAGAAGAGACATCTCTCCCCTATCTCTCTCTCGCTCTCTCCCGCTCCACCGCCGGAGATATGGAGATAGGCGTGAGGGGGCGGGGCCTCCCTCTGCCTGGCTCTCCCGCAGGCACGAGGAGACCCGGATCTGAGTGAGTGGCCCTGGCACGGCGAGCGCAGATTGTGCCCCGGTCGCAGTATTAATTCTGCTCTTAATTTGTTTTAGTTTTTCTCAAACCCCCCCCCCCCCCAAAAAAAACTAAACGATAAGAGTACTGGTAAAGTACCGGATCGATAAGCAGTATCGGTAAGAGTAGTAGTACCGTTAAAATCTTAACGATACCCATCCCTGCAGGTCGTGCCCCCTTCCCACACGGTTTTTAGTTGTTTTATTTGGCGGAAGGGGGCTCGGCAATCAGGGCGCCCGGGGAGCCGTGTTCGATTCCCACATATTAGAATCTATTTATAATTCCCCTTATTTATAATTCCTCATTTAAATGTTATTCATTATCGTATGCTTTTATCTGTTTTATACTGTTATTGTAATGCACACTGACAGAAAAAAAAATAAAAAAATGAAGAATCTCAGTCGACTGACGGGTTTCTGACTGACGATCCCACTCAGACTTTCAGGGGGCAGCCCTAAATAAAGGGGACATATTATGCTCCTTTTCAACAAGTTAATATATGGTCTCTGAGGTCCCCGAAACATGTTTTTGAAGTTTTTTGCTGAAAATATCACTCAGATTATGCATTCAAGCCATTGCGACATGCCTCGACACCATGGTGTTCCAAAATGGGCTTTAATTGTAAATGAGCAGCCAAGCTCCTAGTTCTGAGCCAATGGGGTTCGACCTTGAGTCTGTTTTATTGACTCTGTAAACTTTCACTGATTGTACCTTATCAATCGACTAAAATCTGTTTCTAAACAAATTTGAGGCGAGAAATGAGCAATCCAGTTACTGAATCTTCACTCAAATTAGATCCACAAGGTTTTGTTTAAAAGTTTGTTCAGACTTTCACCGAGGTGTCCGGAGAAGGGCGGAGCAGGTCGTGCACCGCAGCCTACGGTACATTCAACCTACCCTGGACACACACAGAAAGAAACACAGCAAATACTTACATTTCCATCGTCTGAAATGTTGTCACGGATCGCCGGTATTAATTCCTCTTTCTTTTAAAAGATTTGTGCTGGTCCGTAAGCCAACAACGCTCAGCCGTGGGTGGAGTAACTCATATGGAGGCCGGTTACGATAAGAATAACGCCCTTGGTGAATTGTATTAGGGCAGCAAAGCCGAACGGCTCGTTTCACCACACGTTTTCATGAAATGGACAGCTCCCAAAAAACTGATTGAGTTGTTTCTTTTTGAGTTGTTTGTGTGTTAGTGGACCCATCAGAGACCAACATGTATGTGCACAAGCAAGGAAAACTAGGTCCCTTTATGTGAGCTCTTTGCAAACCTCTACCTTTCTCTACTCTACCTCTACTGTGCTCTACATCACACCCTACACTACCTCTAATATAACTATACCCTACCTCTACCTCTACCTCTACTGTACTCTACCTCTACTGTACTCTAGCTCTCTCCACTCTAGCTTTACTCTACACTACCTCTAATCGAACTATACCCTACCTCTACTGTACTCTACCTCTAATGTATTCTACCTCCCTCTACTCTAGCTCTACTCTACACTACCTCTAATATAACTCTACCCTACCTCTACACTACTCTACCTCTACTCTACCTCCCTCTACCTTTACTCTACCTCTACACTACTCTACCTCTACTCTACCTCCCTCTACCTTTACTCTACCTCTATTGTACTTTACCTCTAATGAACTCTCTCCCTCTACTCTAGCTCTACACTACCTCTAATATAACTATACCCTACCTCTACACTACTCTACCTCTACTATACCTTTACTCTACCTCTACTTTACTCTACCTCTACTGTACTCTACCTCTCTACTCTAGCTTTACTCTACACTACCTCTAATCTAACTATACCCTACCTCTACACTACTCTACCTCTACACTACCCCCCTCTACCTTTACTCTACCTCTACTGTACTCTACCTCTAATGTACTCTACCTCCCTCTACTCTAGCTCTACGCTACACTACCTCTAATATAACTATACCCTACCTCTACACTACTCTACCTCTACTCTTATTTTATTCTACCTCTACTGTACACTACCTCTAATGTAGTGTACCTCCCTCTACTCTAGCTCTACTCTACCTCTAATCTAACTATACCCTACCTCTACACTACTCTACCTCTACACTACAATACTCTACTCTACCTCTATTGTACTTGGCTTACATCTACACTACCCTACACTACCTCTAATATAACTATACCCTACCTCTACACCACTCGACCTCTACTCTACCTTTACTCTACCTCGACTGTACTATACCTCTCTCTAGTCTAGCTTTACTCTACACTACCTCTAATCTAACTATACCCTACCTCTACACTACTCTACCTCTACACTACCCCCCACTACCTTTACTCTACCTCTACTGTACTCTACTTCTACTGTACTCTACCACCCTATACTCTAGCTCTACTTTATTTTACTATACCTCTACTCTACCTCTACTTTCGAGGAAACTGATGAGGGAATCCACCATTTTCAGCAATATGTTGATGAAAATATCTGCTCTGATTTGATTCTTTAATTTGTTGATATGAAGACGTAATAGGGATTTGTTTTCCATCCGTCATCTGACGTTCATCTCGTCCTTTTCATCGGCCTCAAAGGGTCGCTCACCTGCTGCGGCGTGGATGAGGATACTCTGGTTGGGCCGCAGGTTGCCGAAATCAAACAGCATCATGTAGGCGGTGACGTAGTTGACGGGCAGGGCGGCCGCCTCCTCGAAGCTCATCCCCTCTGGGATCAGGAAGGTGTGGGTGGCGGGCACAGCCGCCACCTCCTGCCACAAGCCGCTGCGGTTCAGCACCATCACCTTGTCGCCGACCTGAGGGGCATCACAACAGTTTACCGTGAGAGTAATCATGCTGACGCATTAAGGTCTGATATCATCATCCATGTGGAATGGGATATTGAAAAAAATGCGACTTGATTTTCTGCTTTTCTGACACATGTTGGATGTCTCTCGTGGAGGAAAAAACGATTATAAGTCGATCAATACCCCAAGCTGACACTCTCAGTCTGTACTAGTGAGTTAAAATGAACGGGGCTGCCCTCCTGCTTTGCCCCACCTCCCCTGCATCCACCTGTTTGTGGAGGGGATCCAAGCCCATCACTCCTATGTTTCTATCCCACTAAGCACGCCAGTGTAGCCTTACACCTCACCAGGAGTGATGAGCAGCAGAGCCCGGGCGCCAAACTCGAGCGATGAAAAATGAATGGAGATCGTTTTAAAGTAAATCCGTCAGAAATGAGTTTAACCTCCATTCTGACATTTATTTCATTTCAATTTAAAAAATAAATAAATGTGCGACTCGTTTTCAGGATCGACCGCTACAGCACATTTAAGACCGGAAAGGTGTTATTATTATTATAATTATTATGATTTAATACGTGCAGATACGTTACACGTCACGTAACCATCTCTTTAACTAACGATCCATCACACGTTACATAATGTTTTTCCTATCACGCAAACCAAACGAAAACCTACTTCCGAACCACGTCACGACATTCTCATTTTTCTTTTTTTTTTTATCCTGAAATGCCCTTATCAGAGCCCCCTGGACACACACACACACACATGCGCGCACACACACACACACACACGCACCCCAGTGAGGCAGCTATCCAATCCGGAAGGCCCGTTCGAGGGACACAGGAAGTAGAAACAGGCGCAGTATTCTAATCCTCTTCCTGTTTTCACCCTCCCTGCCTCCCACTTTGACCGAGGAGTTGCTTTTCTCTCTTCCCTCCTTTCTCTTTCGCTTCCCGTCCCCTGGTTTCCCCTGAACTCCTCCAGAATCCCTCAATTCCCTGTTTCCCCTCTGTCTCATCCTGTCTGTGTCCCTGTCTCTGTCTCCCCACCGCCCCTCCCTCCCTCCCTCCCTCTCCACACCTCCCTCCCTCCCTCCCTCCCTCCCTCCCTCTCCACACCTCCCTCTCTCCGTCCCTGCCTCCCTCCCTCTCCACACCTCCCTCCCTCCCTCCCTCCCTCCCTC
>NC_137205.1:27090507-27118007 GCF_960531495.2 Zeus faber | reverse complement strand
AAATAGGGAAGGGTGACACGCCCATGTCTAGTTGTGGCATCACAGCATCCAAATTGTTCAGGCCAAGCTCCCCTCCCCACCCCCCGGCAACAATGAAGACCCAACACCCACACGACGGGTCCAACACGAATTAAAAATGACATGAAAAGTGCGATCTTACTTTTCTCTCCGTCACCTCCTCCCCGACAGCCTCCACCACCCCGGAGCACTCCATCCCCGGGGTGACCGGCGGGGACGGCAGGCGCTCGTACAGCCCCTGGCGGGCGAGCAGGTCGGCGAAGTTGAGCCCGCACGCCTTGACCCGGACCAGCACCTCCCCGGGCTTCAGCGCCGGCTTGCCCTTCTTCACCTGCAGCTTCACCTTGTCGTAGCCCCCGTAGCCGGTGAGGACCAGAGCCCGGTAGGTGAACGCCTCCTCCTCGGGCACCTTCTCGGCCGCCGCCGTCGCCGTCGCCGCCGCCGCCGCCGGCGTGGCCGTCGCCTCGGCGGCGTTGGCGGGCGTCGGCTCCGGCTTGGACTCGGTCTTGGGTTCTTCGGCGGGTTTGGTCTCCTGCTTCTGCTCTACAGCGTTCTGCTGCTGGGCTGGGGCATCTTCTCCAGACATCCTGCACGGTGGTTCTGTTGAGATGGGGATAACTCTAAAATATATATTAACTTCTGGTTTCTTCTGCCTCCGGGGGCTCTTCTGCTTCTGGTGGTGCCGTGGAGGGCGAGTGGGGTGGAGATGTCGGAGCGAGGTGTTGGTTCACAGGTCTTGCATAGAAGAGAGACTCGGACCCTGGACGGTGGGCTGCGCCTAATGGGAGGACAGGCTGCCTGGCAGCGGCTTGGGGCCGACGGAGTCACCGGTGACGGAGTGGGAGTGGGAAGAGGCATGGGCGGGGGGCTGGAAAACACGGAGCGGAGCCCGGAGCGGTGGAGTGGCGTCTCTGTAATTGGGTAACGAGATTCCGTGGTCCGGCCATAGGTTCCTATGTGAGACATCCACATCACGCAATGAATTTGCAGTTATTTGGAGAGGAATGCCGGATACAAACTTCATGTCTGCTATAAACGTAATCATATAAATACAATACATATGGTACATATACATAACTTATCATATTACAGCATATGTTTTTATATTGCCTATACATGTTTTTATTATAAATATATATATACACAAACACACATTATATATATATATATATATATATATATACATACATACATATATACACAAACACACATTATATATATATATATATATATATATATATATACACATACACACACGTACGTACGTACATACATACATATCTACATACATACATACATACATACATACATACATACATACATACATACATACATACATACATACATACACATATAACGATCATCCACAACATTAAACCACCACTAATAGCCACTAATACTGTGTAGCTCCCCCTCGTGCCGCCAAAACTGCTCTGACCCATCAAGGCATGGACTCCACCAGACCTCTGAAGGTGTCCTGTGGTATCTGGCACCAAGACGTTAGCAGCAGATCCTTTGAGTCCTGGAAGTTTTGTCGTGGGGCCCTCCCGGATCAGGCTTGTTGTTCCAGCACATCCTGCAGATGCTCCATCAGATCGGACCCTAACCCCGACCATCCACGTGATGTAAAAGAAAACGTGATTCATCAGACCAGGCCACCTTCTTCCATTGCTCCATGGTCCAGTTTGTGTCTACTGTAGGTGCTTTTGGTGGTGGACAGGGGTCAGCACGGACACTCTGACCGGTCTGCAGCTATGCAGTCAGATACACAGCAAGCTGTGATGCACTATGTGTTCTGTCAACTTTCTATCATAGCAGCATTAACTTTCACACCAGTTTGTGCTACAGTAGTTCTTCTTTGGAATCGAACCAGACAGGTTAGACTTCACTCCTTCACACCCCACAAGACCTGTGGTTTTGGAGATGCTCTGACCCGGTCGTCTAGCATCACAATGTGGTCCTTGTCAAAGTGGCTCAGATCCTTATGCTTGTCCATTTTTCCTGCTTCCAACACATCAACTTCAAGAACTGAGTGTTCACTTGCTGCCTCATACAGTATATCCCAGCCCTTGACAGGTGACACTGGAAGGAAATGAGAAATGTAATTCACTTCATCTGTCAGTGGTTTTAATGTTGTGGCTCATCGGTGCATGCTGTAGACATGAACACACAATATTGGTTGAATGTTTTCTTACATGATTATACCCACTTTGTACAGATTTCAAAGGAAAATTATACTTATCTATGTTTTTCTATATGAAATCATATTCAATACATTTGTTTATATTGCATTCATAATATGAAATATGAAAACACGTCATATGTACGTCAACGTAGGTCATATAAAAACATATTGGGTGCTGAACCAGCACATACAAAACGAATAATATAAATATAATATATGTATGTTGTTAATTTATATAGAGATATCGCATATATCCCACCACTTGACAGGTGCCATTGGAACGAGATCAGCAAGGGTATTCACTTCACCTGTCAGTGATTTTAATGTTGTGGCTCATCGGTGTTTGTGCGTGTGTGTGTGTGCGTGCGTGCGTGTGTGTGTGTGTGAGATATATATATATATACACACACACATACATACACACACCATTTTATTCTTCAACTTCATTATTTCTGCATATTACACCACATTTTTTACATTTCCAGAAGAATGAATTAAGTATCCATCTTTCTATCTGTCTGTCTGTCTGTCTATCTATCTATCCATCTATCTATCTATCTATCTATCTATCTATCTATCTATCTATCTATCTATCTATCTATCTATCTATCTATCTATCTATCTATCTATCTATCTATCTATCTATGCATTCAATTCCTACTTCTCGAGTCTCTGGAGTTTTCCCCTTTTATAATTTTACTGCACTGTATTTGTGTGACTATGTGCGCGTGATAAAGAATCTTGAATCATGGTGGAAAGAGTAACTCCACATATGACAAAGCCGAATACAGAACAAAGTGCTACCGGACCTTTTTTTCTGCAGATGATGCTCATTACAACTTGCAAAAACAAAATAGTACGGATGATGTCATAGTCATTTGCAAGGATATGGACCCAGTGAATCAGCAATGAGCAAACCCCAAATCAGCAGTTTGAGAGACCCAGTCCCTGATTTATTTTTCCAACTAAAGTAATGTGTTCGAAATGTAATAGAGTAAAAAGTTTTGAAATGTTACTTTCCACCACGGATAATGCTGCAACATCTTTCCATGAATCTTTGCTTTGTTTTGTTTTGGTTCACGCAAGCCGAATAGGTCCAGTGATTTCGTATGGTCAGCATTTGTTTTTTAAGCGTTTATTGTCAACGCATGTGGCTTCTGAGCCGCTCGGGTCCAAAGGGAAATATCTGTTTATTCTGCATTTTACACACAGTGATTTAGCTGGAGGAAGCTTGAGCCTCATTGTTCCAACTTCTTAGTACACACAATAATAAATACATATAGGACTACGGGCGTATTTGGACTTCAAGCCACTTTCTGAAAGGAGGGTATAGCCTAACCTGTATTAGCAGTGTAAATACTGTGTTATCAGTCACCTCCATCGGATAATATTCTTGCTGTGACTTGGAAGAGGCTCATACTGGTAGGAGGTAACATAACTAACCATTTGGTGTTTCTTCTTGTGGTACACCCACTTCAAATTTGATAAATAGTATTCATGTGAGTGAAATGAAAGTAATCAATCCCCCCATCAACCTGTTGGGACTGTAGTATACCGCAGGGGTGAGGAACCCTTTTCCAGTTTGGGGGAAGATTAATAATGACATCTGGGATCGCCGGCCACAGACATGTTAATTACAAACACATTTTTTGGATGTTATTCTGAGTGAATCAGTAAATCCGATCTAAAACACAACAGACCCTGCATTGTTCTATCGTAGCGAGCAGGTGATTTGAATATTGAAATAAAAGGCAAAAACAGGCAGTTCTGTTTTTGTTGATTTCATTTTCCAACACGCGGTTTTGTCATTTTGTTTTGGAAATTGTAAAATAAGGTATGAATGATTGCTTTTTACTTGACTGTTTTTAATACAAAACAATACACATATATGAGACGTGGGAAACATCCACCCTGGTGATGTTGACTCGAGGGCCGTAATGGGGCCGTGGTCCGGGGCTGAACCGGCTTGTTACAGCTTGCAACGACAATAAGAGGAAAATATTGTCAAGCATTCTGGATGACACGCCGCCCATACGCTTAATACATATATTCTAGAAAAAGGTTGGAAATCGACAAAGTGTTTCTTTAATACACACTCTGCTGGTTGGTTCCAGGCCCTGTGACCACAAAGAGGAGTGGAGAGACACCTTGTGGCCACAAAGTGCTACTCAGCACCGTCTGCTCAGCACTGGCCCTGATCGATACCTCCCCTGGACTTAATGCAGCACAATGCAAGTCATAGCGACCCCCTTACCACAGAACTCATCCTGCCACTGTGCTACATCAGTATTGGCGAGGCCGCTTCATCCGTGTTTCTGCTTGACATCAAGATATCAAAGGCATAATTACTTGTCTCTAATTATTGGTCCCAAAGTGTTTCGTCTCGAACTGTTCCAAGCAATTCTCAAGTAACTCTCAAAAAGAATCCTGGACACATCGTTGGATTCCGCCGGGTGTGAACCGGGGGTGGATACTCATGCACATTTCAGCCGGTTGCAATGATGCAGGATTTGAAAAAAAATAAAAAGTAAAGGAGAACCAACTCACGTTGATCAAAAATGCTTTTGTTTTTTTTATAGATTAAAACAACACTTAAAGCAATTTAAAGTTGGCCTCGTCCAACCCCGTCTGGACCAGGACCTGATATTCATCCTATAAATCGTTTAAACCTTTCACCCGTTAGTCCAAATGTCACGTTAGATATACATCAGATTTGAGTGAACTCCAGGAGGAAATCAGCTATCCTAGCTCAGCATACTTAGCCGAGCTGGACACAATCCTACCCCCACCCACCCTCCTTGGTAAAGCGTTGTGTCACTGCACTCCACTTATAGGAGGAGGAGTTTTTTGGACTCAGTGCCGTCCCTATATTCAGTCAGCATTTCCATTGTGACATGATCACCCAAAACCAGGTGAGGGAGACTGGATCTACATTTTTAAATAGTCATCAACGTGACATCCACAATTGGAGGTTATGCAGTGCTATTGGCCCTATGGAAACAATTAGGTGTATCATAAACTAGTATTCATATACACCGATCAGCCACCACATTGAAACCACCACTAATAACAACTATTATTGTGACAGCTACCCGCAGCAAGAGCTTCAGCTACAGTCCCCCCTCGTGCCGGCAAAACAGCTCTGACGCGTCGAGGCATGGACTCCACAAGTCCTCTGAAGGTGTCCTGCAGTATCTCAGACCCTAACCCCGCCCATCAACATGATGTAGCGGAGGAAACAGGATTCATCAGACCAGGTCACCTGCTTCCATTGCTCCATGGTCCAGTTTGTGCCCATTGCAGGTGCTGAAAAGTGGTGGACAGGGGTCAGCGTGGACACTCTGACCGGTCTGTGGCTACACAACCTTTCTATCATAGCACCATTCACTTTTTCACCAATTTGTGCTACAGTAGCTCTTCTGTTGGATCGAACCCGACAGGTTAGACTTCACTCCTCATGCGCATCAATGAACATTGGGCGTCCATGACTCTGTCTCCGGTTCACCGGTTGTCCTTCCCTGGACCACTTTTGGTAGGTACTAACCACTGCGTACCAGGAACACCCCACAAGACCTGTGGTTTTGGAGATGCTCTGACCCAGTCGTCTAGCATCACAATGTGGTCCTTGTCAAAGTGGCTCAGATCCTTACGCTTGTCCATTTTTCCTGCTTCCAACACATCAACTTCAAGAACTGAGTGTTCACTTGCTGCCTCATATATCCCACCCCTTGACAGGTGACACTGGAATCAGATGAGCAATGTTATTCACTTCATCTGTCAGTGGTTTTAATGTTGTGGCTCATCGGTGTATGTTGCATATATATGAACACACAATATTGGTTGAAGGTTTTCTTACATGAATATACCCACGTTGTACAGATTTCAAAGAAAATTATACTTATCTATGTTTTTCTATATTAAATCACATTCAACACGTTTTTTTTTAATCTTGCATACATCATATGAAATGCACATCATATGAAAACATATGGGCTAGTGAACCAGCACATACAAAACATATAATATAAGTATAAAGTATGTAAGTTGTTAATTTATATAGAAAGATGTGTACATATGTTTTTTATTTATTATCTTGTTTTAATTTTTCACTATCTCGACTGAACTGTTTAAGATAAGATGAGATAAGATACATTTTTGCTGATGTAACACCTCAATTTCCCTCTGGGGATTAATGTAATGTATGAGTGTTATCTTATCTTATCTTATCTAATAACTCACATGCACAACATACTTGAGGGGGAGTAGTCCAGTGGGGTTGTGTTGAGGTTTGGGGAGATCGCGCCCTGTTCAGCTCTTACGCATTAGTTTGGATTTTCCGCCTTTTAACACATTAGCGACGCTCACATTGTTTTTTTTGAATAGTCCGTGAAGCAACACCGAGCGGACTGCGGATGGGTAGCCCCGATTTCAACCATGATCAGGACAAACAGAGTAGGCCACACAATGTGACGGCAGCGTGATGGGATGCAGGCTTTGTGGTCTCGAGGGGACACGGTGATTCTGTGGAGAGCCTCAAACACCACTTCCTCCTGCCTTTTATTCTGGATTAAGTGAACCTGCCGTAGCCACAATGTTTTCAGGAAACCCTTAGAGGCATGGATTATCTGCCACAAACCATTCCGGGGTGGAAAGGCCTTGCCACGCGCCGAAAAGGCAAATTCAATTTACACGAGGGCCCTTTTTACAGCGGTCAGACTAACTCTCCATCACATCCATTATCAGCAGAGCCTTCAGAAAGAAACAAATACCATCAGCAGAGTCAGAGATGAACATGCGTGCTTATGAATATCAGATCCAAACAGAGACAGGGAGTTTTGGCTCAGAGGAAACAAACTCAAATTAGGTATTTTGTCATAACTCGTGTATCATCTGGACTGTTTAAGTGGCGAGATCTGAGCTGGTTGTCATGTACAGTAGCTCAACCAACATAAGTCACAGAACCAAAAAAAAGTCATTTCTTCACGTGCCAATCAAGACAATGCAATGTAGCGTGCGGCCAAAAGGGGGCGGTGTTGTCTTCTGAGCAAAGCCGGTGAACGCAATGAATGACGTAACAGTCCAGCATTGAGTTGTCATTTACAATGTCAGCCAGTTCCACATCAATTTATCAGAAGCTGCACAATGATCTGTCTCCTTTGGATGAATTTAAGATCAATAAGATGTACACGGCATAGGGACGCACAAGGAAATTCACAATCCTACACCGGCTTCTGCACTGAGACATTGAAATATATTTTAAAATATCCTTTCTAAAACGTTTTTCCTCATAATATTTAAGGAATTGATCACATTATTATTATTTTTTTTAAATATCTCCAAGAGATGTTAATTCTCCGAAATCGGATGCTTAGCCATCCAGTCAACTTATTACCTTGTTGGGTTCGAAATCATATCCCACACATATATGATGTATCGCAGCGTCGGCGACAGAACAGGAGGAAATCAGTGGATAAAATGACCCGTTCGATTGTGATTCACAAAACTGCTCCAAGCATTTCAAGTCACCACTGAGGGATCGCTCTTCCGTTTGTCCTCACAATAGTTCCTTTGTCCGGTTGGGACAAGGCTCGAACAACAGCCAATATTTTCTTGGTTTTATCGGAGCTCGTTTTAGAATACTTCTGTTTCCTCGTGAATACAGACAAAGGGGCATTGCAATATGAAGAGATGGATGGATGCTTTATTATCCCCCCAGCGGGCGATTGCGGAACGTTGCAGAATGGACGGCCGGGATGCCAGGATACAACGGCTTTGTTTAAGAACCATATTGTCGGAATCATCTACGAGTTGCTCTTTCCTGGCAGTTTGAACTAATAGACCATTGGTCGTTCCAGGCTTTCCCCTTCCTAGATGAGAACGCCGAGGGAACAGGGCTGTTGAGTGTAAAGGCCCTGTACATACACCGATCAGCCGCACCATTAAAACCACCGACAGGTGAAGTGAATCACATTGATCACCTCGTTCCAATGGCATCTGTCAAGCAGGGCTGCGGATATTCCTCGATAATCACATCAAATTTGTTTGCGTTATTATTTTTAATATTCAAATATATTCAAATTTTTAGTGCCTGAATTTAGTGCTGGGGGGCGGGCGTTACGCACGTTGTGCATCTCCGCAGCTCCGACCAGACCGATATTTTCTCCAAAAAGGTGCACTCTCCCTTGTACACACAGTGAAACGCCGGGGGAGCAGATTACAGGATTATTTCTCTTTAATGTGTGTTCGCTGTGCAACAAACTGGATGAAATTATATTGAACTTTGCTGCTCATCACACATGAATTTTATTCGCTGACACGAGCCAAAAAATGTATAATCAATTATTTATTTATAAAAATAAATACACAATCGAATGGCAATTCCAGCATTTGAATAGTGATATATTTTTTTAATATTCAAATTATATTCTAATTTAGTTCCTGCAGCCCTACTGTCAAGGGCTGGGATATATGAGGCAGCAAGTGAACACTCAGTTCTTGATGTTGATGTGTTGAAGCAGGAAAAATGGACAAGCGTAAGGATCTGAGCCACTTTTACAAGGACCACATTGTGATGCTAGATGACTGGGTCAGAGCATCTCCAAAACCACAGGTCTTGTGGGATGTTCCTGGTCTGCAGTAGTTAGTACCTACCAAAAGTGTCCAAGGAAGGACAACCGGTGAACCAGCGACAGGGTCATGGACGCCCAATGCTCATTGATGTGCGTGAGGAGTGAAGTCTAACCTGTCTGTCACAACACACAGTGCTTCACAGCTTGCTGCGCATGGGACTGCATAGCCGCAGACCGGTCAGAGTGGCTATGCTGACCCCTGTCTACTGCCAAAAGTGCCTATAATGGGCATGTGAGCATCAGAACTGGCCCGTGGAGCAATGGAAGAAGGTGGCCTGGTCTGATGAATCACGTTTTCTTCTACATCATGTGGATGGTGTGTGTGCATCGTGTACCTGGAGAAGAGATGGCACCAGGATGCGCTATCGGAAGAAGACAAGCCAGCGGAGGCAGTGTGATGCTCCGGGCAATGTTCTGCTGGGAAACCTTGGATGCTGGCATTCATGTGGATGTTACTTCCACAGGTACCACCTACCTAAACATTGTTGCAGACCAAGTTCACCCCTTCATGGCAACGGTGTTCCCTGATGGCAGTGGCCTCTTTCAGCAGGATAATGCGCCACACTGCAGAAATTGCTCAGGAATGGTTCAAGGTGAGTTCACTCAGGTGAGTTGACTTGGCCTCCAAATTCCCCAGATCTCGATCCGATGGAGCATCTGTGGGATGTGCTGGAACAACAAGCCCAATCCACGGGAGGCCCATCTCGCAACTTCCAGGACTTAAAGGACCAGCTCAGTGGGGGAGCTACACAATATTAGTAGTTATTAGTGGCGTTTGTAATGTTATGGCTGATCGGCGTACATAGACGCCTCTTAGCTGGCGTTGCCGCCATAATGGACCTGGCAAATCTGGCCTTTAAACAAATACAAGTAGTAGGAGTAGTAGTAGTAGTAGCAGTAGTAGTAGTAGTCATAGAAGTAGTAGTAAATTTAAAAAAACAAAACTTTTTTCTACTCCACGTGGATCATAAACCCCTGAATATAATTAGAACTCATCGAAATCGGTTGAGAAATGTAAATGTCAAAGTGATTTTTATCCAATAAAACCGCGGCTCCCTCGTTTCCCTGTGCTTGTTTACAGGCAAGTCGTGTCCGTTCCAATATGACGGCGACGTTTACGTATCGCCACGACGATGTTGTTGGCCGGAAGTAGCCGCGCCGCCATTGCTGCGGTGTGCTGTCACTACTGTATTATTTGTTTCCCATGATACTCTTAGAGTTATATAGTTTTTTACAGTACATGTTCTGCTTGGGGTGAAAACATTACTACGCCTGGCAGCCCGGGTACAATACCGGCCGCTCAAGCCTTTAATAGCATCCTACAAATACGAGATGGAGATATTCACAAACAAGGGGGTTGGAAAAAAGAGGAAAAAAACTCACGGTAATTTAAATTTAAATCCCAAACGTATCACTGAAGTGTACGACTCATCGAAGTCCATCACAGAGTCCAAACCGTTATTTATTTATTTAGCGAATGCAAAGTCCCTAAGCCAAGCAGTTGCCTCCTGGTCTGCTGTATGGAGGGTGACTAATCCTCCTTTCAGTTTTTGAAGAGGGCAAACTTCTATGATGTGTTCCATGGTTTGCTCCTCTACACAAGCACACAGTGGAGTGGAGCTACTGCCCCATTTGTGAAGGCTGGCCAAGCACGGGCCATGTCCAGTCCTGAAGCGATTGAGCGTAGACCATTGTCTCCTTGGGAGGTTGGTGCCAGGGACCTGTTGATTGGGGTCTGACACCAGATGCTTGTTTGGGACCTCCTTGGACTCCCATTCTGCTTTCCAAGCCAGTTGATGACAGATGATGCGGAAAGTCGGTGACCTGTTCCAGGCAGTGCCGCTTGCGGCCAGCAGGGGGCAGTGTTGGTGAGCAGATAGAACAACAATTACAGTCCAAATTCACCTGCACCGTCCAGGTATTATTATAGTGCAGAATATTATTTGCACAGCATATTATATTGACATGTAAATTAGTACTGCAGTTATTTATAAGATATTTCCATTATCAAGAACTATATAATCATTGCAACTTTGCATGTCTTCGAACAAATATACATATTTTGGGTTATCAGAATATATCATGGCCAGTATATTAAGATACAGGTCTAGTCATAAATAACTGTGAAGATATTAAACTTCGTGGGCAACTTTTTAATTTTATTTAGAAAGTCCTGAAATGTGCTTCCCAAAGCTCCTCGAGGGGTTTGGGGTAATTTCCTCCTTGGACAGATAAGGCAGTGTAGTGTCACTGCTTTTTCTGCTTATCAACATCTCCTGTGCTTTTGGTTTGTTTTGGTTTTCTTATTTTTTTTTAAATTTCATTTCATGAGTTTATTCTACTTCGGGACACTTGCAGAGGGTCTCTGCAGTCTGATCGGGCTGCACGGAGGCACAAAAAAATTGGAATTGATGGGCCTTTTTAAAGAGGAGAAAATAAGAAACATAATAAGTACATTTATCAATTATTTTATTATAAATGGTGTATATCAAAATATGAAAAATATTAAATACACTAAACAAATATCCATCGTTTTTTCTAATTTCAATTTATTTTACTTTTATTTATTTTGTCGTATTTAAGAAAAAAAAGGCAAGATAGACAAATAGCAAAAAAAAAAGAGAAAGTAAAATAAGTACTGTAGTGTAAATAAAAAAATAAAAAATCTTCGAGCAAATATACAGTATATACGCGGTATAACGAAGGGGTGACAATAATATTACTGGAAAAGACACCCCGAAAATATCTGTAAGTATAATCCCCCACCCCGTCACATACGCCCTGACCCCAGCTGTGCGGGGGGGGGGGGGGGGGGCGTGGCCAGTCAGAGCGCCAGGGTCCACGGAGCTCCGCCGTGACTCGGGCGGTGCGTGCGTCCGTGGGAAGTGGAGCGGAGTCGGGGCGAGAGTGTGGACCGGGCTGGATGAGGCGCACTGCGAGCAGCGCACCTTCCCGTGGGGGGTCCCCTCCATCATTAGACCGGTCCCGGGCCCATCCCGCCGCTGCCCCGTCCCGCGCGGGAAAATAAAACACTGTGAGCGGACCCGACGTCGCCCGAGGATGGACGGCCAGGGCAGCCGGTGCAAGATCGTGGTGGTGGGGGACACGCAGTGTGGGAAGACGGCGCTGCTGCACGTTTTCGCCAAGGACTGTTACCCGGAGGTAGGGACCCCTGTCAGGCTGCTGTCGGTGGCTTAAGAGGGTGTTCAGTGCGTCCGAGCGGGGTCAATAAGAGAGTTTGTGTCTGGCTCACATGTCAAAATACCAACTGGATATTTGGATTTAACTTTTAATTGATATTATTAGTATGGTTATTATGCCTCCTGCCTCCCATTAATGTGAAGCACCTTTATTTGCATGTCGTGCATGAAAAGTGTTAGACAAAGCTTATTATTATTGATATTATTATTATTATTATTGATATTATTATTATGATTATTATTATTTGACTGTCTTCATTAATGTAAAACACCTTTATTTGCATTTTGTGCATGAAAAGTGAATAGTGACAAAGGTTATTATTATTATTATTATTATTATTATTATTATTACTATTACTATTATTACTATTGTTGAATAGTTAAGATAGTACTTTATTTATCTCCCAAGGGGGCAAATTCGGATGTTACAGCAGCTCTGTGGGGAACATGAAGTGAGCACAGAAGTGAGAGTATAATGAGAGTATAATACACTAAATTAAAAAAATACATGCGTACAAAATAAAAAAAAACAATGAATTAACAGCTGGAAAAATTCACAGTGTAGATTTCAACTATACAATAGAGAAACGTAAATTATTCTTATTCTTATTGCCTGAAAGAAATGTATTCGAGTAATAAGGGATTAAAGGGATAAAATAGGAAAAGGGATCAAATTAAAGGGGAGCGGCGGAAGTAATCATTGACAGCGAAGTCTGTGAATGGAGCCGCCGAGTGCCTGAAATGTCTCTTGGCTTTTCCAGAACTACGTGCCCACGGTCTTTGAGAACTACACGGCCAGCTTTGAGATCGAAAAGCAGCGGATAGAGCTGAACATGTGGGACACCTCAGGTAAGACGACCCAGCGCCCCCCCGCGTCCCCCGTCCCCCCCCGCGGCTCGGAGACTGACGGACGTGACGTTAAATCGTTTCTGATGCCGCGTCGCCGCGCCGAGCGACCCTGACCCGCCGCGCCTCCCAAAACTTTCCAGCCGTGTCATCCCTCTGATGAACAGCTTTGACCTTTTTTTCCCGACGTGTGATGGAGGTCTCTTGACTCGGCCGACTGTTATTTTTTGCGATGGCACTCTTTACCGGAAACCTCAGAGCCGCCGCACTGTGCGCGTGCGTTAGCGTGGTTACGCGTGTGCGCCTGTGTGTGTGTGTGTGTGTGTGTGTGTGTGTGTGTGTGTGCGTGCGTGCGTGCATTCCACCCTGTGATGTATGTGTTTTACTGCGTGTGAGGGCAGTTCCCATGGCCCGGCTTGTGGTCAGGCGAGCCGGGGACGTTGGGAAAGAGGAGGGAAATAGGAAACATCCCAGTGGTGTTTGTTGTGATTGACTTGTCGGGAAGAGAAAACAGCCGCGGTCCGGTCAGCGGCGGCAGCAGCGGCGGTGGCAGCCCGTGTCTTTCGTCGTTGTTTTTTTATTTTTTTTATTTACGCTGCACGGCGGTCATGTGGGCGTGTTTTGAAGGCAAGTTAAAGATAACGCCCAATTGTTCCCCCGAGGGCAAGTCTTCCCTGGGAAAGGAGCTCTGGGTTTCCAGGCGGCGGCCATGACGTTCTCCGCTGGCACGACGTCCATCGTTGCTGTTTGTTTTTTACTCCATGCCCGCTGTTGTTCGGGGTGCGTTGCCGCTCTGAGTTTTTCGGAAGTCGCCGTCGGTGGACGGACGTGAAGACGAGAGAGCGGAGAGCTCCCCGCAGGGGGCGACTCCCTCCCCGCAGGGGGCGACTCCCTCCCCGCAGGGGGCGACTCCCTCCCCGCAGGGGGCGACTCCCTCCGTCGTCCCGAATGACTCCCAAACCTAAACAAAATGAAATAAATAAATTAAAAAAAAAGTGTCTCCTTGATGCTTGAATAGTGTCCCAATCGGGGCCTTGACGTGAACCCGAAGTCCTTGAATGCCTGGCAAATCAGACCTGTATGCGGGGGAAGGGGATAAATCAGTTTTTCAAGCACTTACCACGCCGCGCAAAGTTTAACCGTCAACCATTTTTGAAGGGGCCCCCTGGGTGGGTCCCAGGGGGGCCCCAGGTTGAGAACCACTTGAGCAGACCGTCTAAGGTCTACTTTTGTGCGGGGAACGGGTAATAAGTGCTGGAAACGGCCATTGAAGGTCCTTAAAACATGGTCTATGTGAACCCTGTGCCGTTCTGCCGTAGAAAAATGCAGGTTTGTGTTTTTTTGTTTTCCTTTTAGTCTTTGCTTATTTCTTGGAACGCCCGGTGACCTTTCAGAGTAGGATCCACTGGGGTCCTGTCAGTCAGGGGTCGGGGTCTCTCCAGCTCCCTTATCTCTTATCTCCCCCCTAATTAAGCTCCTTAAAGTGATAAAGCGCCTCTGGCAGAAAGAGCCTTTTTTCCTCCTCTCTCCCCCACCCCAACGGAAACGTGATGTCACTGTGTACGCAGCCCCCTGGGTGTGTTTGTTAGCCACGCGTGCATGTGTGTGTGTGTGTGTGTGCGCGTGCATACGTGGATGTGTGTGCATGTGTGTATATATGTGTGTGTGTGCGTTTGCATGGGTGTGTTTGTGCGTGCGTGCGCGCGCGTCTGTGTGTCTGCGTGTGTGTGTGTGTCTGCGTGCGTGTGTGTGTGTGTGTGTGTGTCTGTGTGTGTGTTCATAGCTACTGTTCACTGATTCACGGCAAACACAGATGTTCGTATCTCACCTAACACCAGGAAGTGGATCCGCTTCGGTGTCGCGATGGAAACAGCTTTGATCCCAGTCAAGAGGCTTCTTTTTTTTTTTTTTCGAGCGTTTCCCACGTAGACCCTCCCCGTCCCTCCGCCGTAACTCTCTCAGTTTGGGCTCCGGCTCCATCCCGCATCACAAAAACCAAACTGTCAATTGCTGTGAACCTCCTCGTAGATACTCAGCTGCTGCTGATGTCTTCCCTGCCGGGCGCTAAACGGCTTCACCAGGCGTTATCGATCACCTTGAGACTTGTGGCGAAACGGATGTCTCAGATTTTTAATACCTCCCCCGAAGAGACGGACGATATATATACATATATATATATATATATATATATATATATATATATATATACATATATATATATATATATATATATATACACACACACATATATATTTATTTATATAACACCTTTAAAACATAATGACGCACCCAGCTCTAGACCTCTGATTAGTTTAGGGTCATTTATTTGCTGTCGTTAAACAAGGTGTCGTCCATCCGGGGACAGGGGCGTTGGGGGCACTGATGCTATTCAGGTCATTATTAAGGAACGTAAAGGGTGTGTGTGTGTGTGTGTGTGTGTCAGTGTGTGTGTCAGTGTGTGTGTGTGTGTGTGTGTGTCAGTGTGCGTGCGTGCGTGTTTGTTTGTTTGCGTTTGCGTTGTGGACATAAATGAGCAGGACGGTTATTCTACCTCCTTAAAAAGCGTGAACAGAAATGGAAGCCTGATGGCTCCACGGGCCCGGCAGGGGGGGGGGGGGGGGACACGCATTCAGCTCTGCTTTGTATGCTGCCCTGCATTCAGCCTCGCACCATCTGGAGAATTAAGTCAATTAGAAAACCGATTGAATGAGATTCAAATGAGTGTGTGTGTGTGTGTGTGTGTGTGTGTGTGTGTGTGTGTGTGTGTGTGTGTGTGTGTGTGTGTGCGTGTGTGTGCGTGTGCGTGCGTGTGTGTCAGAGGGAGAGAGTGAGTTCAGATGGTTTGAACAGTGTTGTTGCAGCATTTCATGTGACTCCACTCTATAACTACAGCTGTGCTGGATGACAAGCGTCCCCCAAACAAAAATAAGTCAAACACGACCACCGGTCGGTCCACTGACGCTGGGTCTCTCTCGGTTGGAGGCGGGGTTTTTGGAGTGGGAGCTCTGCTGCCGTAGTGATTTAGTCAGCGCTCCATTTACTTTCTGTTCGCTTACATTTTCTTGCTTTTTTTTTTTTGACAATTTTTGGAAAAAAAAAAAATCGGTGAAACGTCATGTCCCTCCGCCTCCTCCCTCCCTCATAACCCGCAAAGTTCTCCTGCACTTAAAGTGGAAATCCATTTGTAAGATCGTCTGCGTTTGGGAGTCCCAGAACTCCATTTGAAACGGCGAATACTTTTAACCCGAGTGTGCTGGTTTTTTATTTTTTAGAAATGTTCATCCGTATCAACAGTTTACTGACCGCAGAAAGGCAGGCGGTGGCCTTTCACTTCTCAGACCCCGCCACCCAACAGTGGGGATGGCAGGCAGAGCAGCGTCTACATAACGCAAATACATGAAATCGGTTTCTCATGAAGTGCCGGGCAGCTAAATAAATATGTGACAAAATGAAATATGGGATTTCTTTTGAACAAAATAGTCTCACGTATCACCACTTTAATATTGAAATGGTGCAGATTCAGACACCCGGCATGTCCTCGCTGTACGGTATGTTAAGGGAAGTGTTTCCCGGTGTGTCCCTTCCCCAAAGTTTGAAGCATAAACCGCGCGTACCACGTTGGCGTCCCTACGGTGTTACCCCGCCGCCCGACGAGCTGCTTCCCAGAACGCACCACGCCGTCATGGCCGCGGGAAGGGTCACGCAGCAGTAAAGTCAGGGTGGAGCATGCTTTGAGATATTT
Source organism: Zeus faber (assembly GCF_960531495.2). NCBI lineage: Eukaryota > Metazoa > Chordata > Actinopteri > Zeiformes > Zeidae > Zeus > Zeus faber. The sequence goes on along the minus strand of NC_137205.1, from coordinate 27,101,387 downwards.
CATTCTTAAATGAAATTACGTCCCCTGGAGCCACGCCACAGAGCTCTCTTTCTCTCCGTCACTCCGTCTCTCATTCCCGCCTTCTTTCCCTTCTGTCCTCCCCCAGCGCAGGGCGTCCTTTTTTTTTTTTTTTTTTTCTTTTTCTTTTCGGGGTCCGTTCCGCGCGGCAGGACGGGCGGCTCCTGTGGCTCCGGGTTTGATCGACTTTTGATGCGAGGGATGATATGACAGGAGACGACGAAAACAAGTTATATCACTCAGCTTTCTTGAAATCACTTTCTCCTCTTTCCGCTCTCTCTCTCTCACACACACACACACACACACGCACACACACACACACACACACACACACACACACACACACACACACACACACACACATACATACACACACAGATACACACAGATACACACACAGGCACACGCACACTTTTTGACATTCCAGAGCTCTGTATAAACATGAGGGTCGTCCATTCCTCGCTGTTATCCTCTTGATTAATCTTTAATGGAGAGCGGGTGAAGTTACAGCCACAACATGGAGATTTAATAACCTGCTTTCACTCGCTTGCATGTCACACACACACACACACACACACACACACACACACACACACACACACACACACACACACACACACACACACACGCACATACACACACACAGCTATGGCTGGTCTGATGTGCGATCCCTCTGATCATAATCGATCAGATCTTTTGGAGAATATTTTCTGGCTTCTGCATTTCGTCTGTTTTCTCTCTCTTTTTTTTGCCTTTATTCTGATCCGTAACAAAAATATTTGTTCAAAAATCAAACAATGTCGAGGCGATGAGTGACTTCCCAACCGAAATTGAAATATATGTATAAATACGTAGTTAAAAGCTGTGTGTTTGCCCTTTTTGACATTAGTACGACCACATAGTTTGAGGTAATGTTTGCAACGGGTTTTTGCATTTGCACACCAAAAAAAAAAAAAAAAGCCTCCCGCAGAGAATCAGGATCTGGATTTAAATGATTTGGGGAGTAAATTTGCACGTGCAAGGGAGTTTGATTTGGCGTGGCCGGCGTAGGAGGCTTTGCCGAAGGGTGGGGGGCTCGGGGGCGGATGAAAGTGTGTGAGACGTTGGATGTTTGTTTGAGCCGCCGGAGGGGACAGGTGCCCGGGGGAAAGCCGTTTGGATCATGCAAAGCAGGATCCCGCGGCTCCGCCGGGGTGTCGGCGACTGAGCCTGTGGAGGTTTTCCTGACCTCTGCCTCACCCCTTCACTCGCTTTCATCGCTGCGCGTACCTTCCCGAACCTTCTTCACGTCTGTTTTGAAAGATTAACACGCGCACGACCCGCCACCATGTCTACTACCCCTACATATCTGAGAATACATTATAGAGTCACGGAGGGCAGAGACCGTTTCAACAAAATTGATAACAAAATTCAGATTTTTATACATTCTTTTTCTCCCTTTATGTAATGTCTCAATCATGTTAAAAAAAAATCAGACTGACATTATACATTCACTTATGAATCATGATTTATATGATAATGAACATACTGGATATGATTATTATAGATTTTTTTTCTTCAATCCAGGTCCCTTTTTGGGAAGGTCTCCTGAGGTTGAAAGGGCTTAAAATGTACCTTACACTCCGCCAAAAGGAAGGACTTCAAAAGTTTAAGAAAAAAGGAGGGTGGCGTCTAATATCTGGGTTTGAAAGCCAGTGCGATGAGGAATGGAGCCGCTGCCATGTTGTGTTTGGGCAGCGGCTCAGAATAAACCCACCCCTTTGTGCCCAGTCTGAAATCTCCAGAGACGGTATCGGAATGCGTGCGAGGGTATTTGTGGACGGGTGAGCGCGCCGCACGTAAGCGCCGCTGTGATGTACGACGGGGGCGGTGGGGGATATATTCCCCTCCCTCTCAGCCCCAGGTCGGGGATGAGCCGACAGCCTCGCTGGCCACCCGCACCTGATAATCCCAGGGATTACAGGCGGTTGCGCTCCGACATATTAGGAATCAGACGGGCAGCGGCGGGCCTGCCAGACGCCTGTTATTTGACAATAACAACAAAAATGAAAGTAAAAAGAGATTCTTAAGCCAGTGTTTCCCGACCTTTTTTCCCGCCACAGCACGCTTTTTTTTTTTACGATGAAATGATCCCACGGGCCGTCGCGTTGTCCCGCTAAAAGAGGGTGCTTATTATTACGGCACACTCGTTGCCATGCAAGACTCTCAAGCGGTTTCGGCAACACATCTTTTAAACGACTCGAGCCACTCCGACAAGAGAGCGGGGCGAGCGAGTGGATCTTAAACTCACAGACTTTATCGCTCGCTGGGACTCCTCCCTCGATCCCTCCCTTGCTCGCTCGCTCGCAGCGCGCTAAACCGACCCAATCGAACGTGCAAAAGGGTCGGAAAACGGAACAAACGGGTTTGGCGTCACTTTCCGAGTGGGACTCGTCCCTCATGAACGCGGAGCCGCTGTTTCCGGCTGGAGCCGATGAATCCGCCCGAGTGAGTGCGGCCTGGCAGTTTTGACCTTGCAACGCAAAAGCTCATTTCCATCGTTCGCTTTTTTTCGACGCGGAATTTGATAGAATTTCCGCGGCACACCCGACAAGCTCATGACACACCAGCGGTTGAAAAAACACTGTGTTAGACCACAAAGAACAAAGAAGATCTCATTATTTGACAGGTCTTGTTATTCTTTCTTTTTTATATACAGTTTTATCTCAGACAGACTTCAGAGGCTTCTGCAGGAAAGAGTAAATAACCTTGCAGCGCTCGGGAAGCGTCTTTTCATTTCATTTCCTTTCATTATAGCAGAGTTTTTAGCCGCTCCCAGAAGGAAAGCGTACGGTTCTGGTCCAAATCATCGGATTGGAAGGCTATGGATAAACTTTAAATAAATTGCTTTTTCATTTGTTAAACCTGAACATATTCAAGGTTTTCTCAACTGAAAATGTGCCTCTTAATTTCCCAATTTCAAGTTGAGAACACCTAAAAAAATATATAGGGTTAACAATTCAAAGTAATTTGTTTGGTCCATTCCAATGGCACGTGGTTTGATATATATAAAAAAAAAAAACTACAACCAATGGTACATAGAAAACAGAAAATAAAAAGTCAAATAATACCTCACAATACCATCCATTCAAAAAGGCCAAAGGATAAACAGTTTATGTACAGTCCTGTGCATAAAGATCATATAATGTAAATATATATTAGAAGACATGTCATCACTATTTTGAATTCCATATGTCAATTCCCTTTACTCTTCTCTTTCTATATCGCGTAAGGATCTCCATCCACCTTTACTAAAAAAACAAAAATAACCCCCTAACTCTACTAATGCTATTTATTCCTATAGCAGGTTTAGCTGTAACTGTGATACACGGTTGGTTTGATGCTACATGTACTTATTGTAAAAAAACACGTCATGTGCAGTAATGTAATGTTATTTTTTCCATTTGCTGCATTTCCTGTTTTCTATTCTTCCATGTGACCAGGCCCAGGAACGACTCATTTGTGGGTTTTCCAGAAGCTTGGGATATGAAGGGCTTGTTTTGTGCGGGCCGACGCCGCGGATCTCCCTCCGCGGGACCCAGAGGCTTATTACGTTACAAGGGGGTTAAACCGGCTCAGGGCGAAAATCACCATGTGTCCATATTTGTCTCTGAGAACCAGAGACGACGAAGAAACAAACGAGAAGCAGGAAAAAACCCGGAGCAGAGGAGAGGACACCCTGGTGATCAAAGAGCTTCATCTCTCCTCCCTGACTCCCATCGCTCCCTTGTCCTCCTTGATGACATTTTGTTCCATGCTGTTTGTTTTTCATACGTCGAGCCTTAAAGGCGTCTGTGGCTGCCAACCACGCTTCGATTTTTAGTCTGTACTGATTGGGCTCTTTTTCCAAGACGTTCCCCATTGTTTTTTCCCCGGCGGCGTTAACAAGCCTGTTTTTTTTATTAAAGAGTAAACAGTCTTTTTGATTTTTGGGCACCTTGATCCATGTATGTTTTTCTGTTTAAATGAACCGCTGCCTTTGTGGAATTCACCAATCGTGAGCACATGGGTGAATTTGAGAAAAAAAAAAAATTATATATATATATATATATATATATATATATATATATATATATATATATATATATATATATATGTATATATAAAAAAATCACAAATTAAATTTACACCATCAACATTTCTTAGTAACTGTGAGTGAGAGAGGTATGGAACATTTTTGAGACAGCCTTAACACTTAAACATTTTTTTTATTTTTTTTTCAAATTTAGATTAAGTTCAGGGCCCGGCACCAACTGTTAGAAGTGGTTGCCAAGTGAGAAACCATGCATCAGCTGCTGGTTGCCAAGACTGACAAAACGGTTGCCAAATTTTAAATGAAGAATTTAATCAAATTGAATTGAGCGATAATGATCCCATATTTTAGAATCCAAATTTCAATATTCTTATATTGTTTCACCATTTTTGACGGAGTAAATCGATGCACCAGGATAACCCGGTTTCACTGGCCAAAGTATCCAAACATACAGAGGTGTACCGTGCTTAAGGTGACCCAAATCTGGTTTCCTGGGGCAACTGGGAAACCGTTACTGTCGGGGCCTTGACTTCTTACTGACAGTACTATGGGCTGCCGGCAGCGCTCGCTTAGGAACAGTGTTCTCCCTCTGTGCTGGAACTGAGACACGGACCTGCGTTGGTTGACCTGCCGTCCTGGTGGAGCGTGGGCTGTGGAAGCCCCGACGGGAACACCAACGCTGCACTGAACTCCAAGAAAACCCGCCTGGAGCCACAGTAGACGCCTGCAGACATGCATTCATGCAGCGTCCACGCACACGCCCAGACTAACGCTGCTGTTCGTCTGCACGTGGGTCCAAAGCGTCCAGGACTCCATTCTAAGACTTCCTCAAAATTAGTCCCCACGCTTAGACTTAGCCCCCCGCCGCGACGCTCACGATGATGAATTCGTCTTTTAACGTCGCCATCCCTGTGAGGTCTTATCTCCGGAAGGCGGGTGGAGCTGCGAGCCGCTCCAAAGCCTCCGTCTCTCTACATCCCCGGCCTGGATCGCCCCGCTGTACGCTGTCAGATTACTGCCGGGAACCAGGCAGGGGCGTGTAATCTGCTTAAACGCCCCGTCCAGGGCCGAGCACTGACGCGCGCCGCCGAGCAGTGAGCCTCTCATTCCCTTAATAGTCGAAACAATTCGCTATTAGGAGACGCAACGTTCAGTGGCCAGTATTACAAGGCCGTCGTGTATTATGTTAATAGCCTTCAGAGCTTTTGACTGTGACAGACTCTGAGACAGCGCCGGCCCACCAGAGCGGGGAGGCTTTATTCGGGACATCAGAAGGGGAGCGAGGCGTAAGATGCTTCGCCTTCCTCCGTCGTCAGACTTTGCGCAAACCCTCCCCGTCTTCTGTGTGCGCCGTTGAAGAAAGACAAACTCGGCGTCTGTGATGTGCGGTCGCCTCCGTGGCGGACGGTCCGAAGGGCTCGGTGTACGTCTCGGATGAAGGCCTCTTTTCAGGGAGGCGGTGTAACAGAAGTGAAAATGGTGACAACGGGGGTGAGACCCACCTGCTCGCCGACGCTCCCGGGGCGGTAGCTTCGAGTTTGCGCTGGACGCGGCCAGACTGCCGTGGCTCTGGAGGGGAAGTTGCCTGCGTCTTAAGTTCTGTCGCGCGTGTCACCATTTATATTGGAAGCTCGGACCTGAAAAGCCGGATTGGTGGATTCTCTCCACCTCATGAACACAGAGGAGGAAGATTCTTTATTCATCACGCGGCGCCTACACACCAACACGCACACGCACACGCACACACACACACACACACACACACACACACACACACACACACACACACACACACACGCTACAAATGGTGGCCTTCTCCAGGGGGCACCTAGGAGCAGTGGGCAGCATACAGCGATGGGCCCTGGGACCAATCCCAAACGTCCATCACTTGTCAGGTGACGATCTTTTTGCATGCATGTGCACAAAGCATGTGGTCCTGACATTTGTTACATGGAGGAAACCCCATGTGAGCGCTGGGGGAACGTGCAAAATCCACACAGAAAGGCCCCTAATCAGGAGATGACACCGGAGCACGACGCCAGCAGCACCTCAGGCGGGAATCAAAGCCCAGCGCCTTCTTTCTGTGAGGCAGCAGTGCAATGCACCGTGCGCCAACAGAGAGGTGTGTGTGGTGATTGGCCAGTTCAGCTGACGCCATGTGCAGCCATTGTTAATGTCCCTCTCTGTCTGTCTCCTCTAATGACAATGTCTCTGCAGAAGATGAACAGATATGGGTTCTGTTTGGATGTCGTTAAGGAGGGAGGAATTCAGAAAGTGCGTGCGTGTGTGTGTGTGTGTGTGTGTGTGTGTGCGTTTGCGCGCGTGTGTGCGCACCCATGCGTACTGGTATGTGTGGTGCGATGGAGCAGGTCAGTGTATGGGAATTTCAACGGCCTTGACCCCCTGGCCCCTCCATTGTACCACAGCTGACCGGAGAGGGGGCGGTGGTGGTGCCGGTGGTGGTGGAGGTGGGGGAGAGAGTGGGAGGTCTGAGGGCGGAGGCACTTCAGGGCACAATGGGAATGGGAAGCACAGCAGCTGCCCCGGGCAGTGTAGCCCCTGGGGTAAGAAGGCGGGGTGTGGAGGTGGCAGAACACGCTCTGACAGCGGTATTAGTTCACCCCGTTGAATGCTGGGAACGGCAGCAGAAGTAGGATGTACACAAAGAGGAACACACATCTGCCCTGACACCCCACCCCAACCCACCCCACCCAACCCCACCCAACCCCAGCCCACCCCACCCGACCCCACCCAACCCCACCCAACCCCAGCCCACCCCACCCGACCCCACCCGACCTCAGCCCACCCCACTTCTGTTGTGTTGTTGTTGTTCATCAGGTTTGACAGCGACACCCGAGGGACCCAAAATCTCGCCTGTTCCTTCAGAGTCTAATTAATCAATGTCACATATTGATGCCTATGGAGAAACAGAGGAACGTCAAATAATGGACAACACGTGACGTAGCATTATGTCTTAATATCGAAAAAATCACATCATATCTTTCTGTCAAGATAATGATTGATTCCCTCATCCGTTCCTTACAGGGTTGAGGAAGAGCTGAGGGAGGTAGAGTAGAGACTAGTAGAAGGAGGTGTAGTAGTAGTAGTAGAGTAGAGGGCAGTAGCGTAGAAGTAGGGTAGAGGGAGGTGGAGTAAAGGGCAGTAGAGGTATAGTAGAGGTGGAGTTGAGATATCGTAGAGTAAAAGAATAGTAGAGGGAGGTGGAGTAGACTAGAGGGAGGTGGAGTAGAAGTAGATTAGAGGGAGGTGGAGTAGAGGGCAGTCGAGGTGTAGCAGAGCTATTGTAGAAGTAGAGTAGAGGGAGGCAGAGGAGAAGTAGAGTAGAGGGAGGCGGAGTAGAGGTAGAGTAGAGGGAGGTGGAGTAAGAGTTGAGGGAGGTGGAGTAGAATTAGAGTAGAGGGAGGTGGAGTAGAAGAAGAGTAGAGGGAGGTGGAGTAGAGGTGTAATAGAGGTATAGTAGAGCTATTGCAGAAGTAGAGCAGAGGGAGGCAGAGTGGAAGTAGAGGTGGAGTAGAGGCAGAGTAGTGATCTCAGTAGCTCCAGCTCCGCAGGTTCCCTCGTGCTGTTTCTCTTCCGCCCATTGGGAGCTTTTTATGGGGATGTTTTTCTTAATTTCCCTGAGTCTGTGTCTGTGTCTCCACTGAGCTGCAGAATCCACTGCGTGACGCCATGGAATCCAATGCCGTGCTCAAAGATAATACAGTAGCCATTATACCAATCTGCTCTCTCTCTCTCTCTCTCTCTCTCTCTCTCTCTCTCTCTCTCCTGCTCTTAAAAAGACCTCCCTCCTCCCGTCGCCAGGGGGACAGAACCCCTCTCAGCATCTGTCTGTGACCCATCCAAGCATGAGGGGTTGTCTCGCCCCCTCCGTACCCCCACCTGCATGTGCAACACACACACACACACACACACACACGCACACACACACACACACACACACACACACACACACACAGCCGCTCCCATCATTTATGGATGACTTTATTTATAAACAGGATGTGGTTGGTCTCACTGTCGTCTCGTCCCGGTGGTCTGCAGAGCGACCTTAGGTGATGAGTGGAGGGGGACAGAGTAGAGGCGAGGTACAGTAGATTAGAGGTAGAGAAGAGGAAGAGAGGGGTAGAGGTAGAGTGGATAGAGATTTTATTTTATTTTTTTGTCATTTTTGCTAAGCATTCACTTTGTCCACCTACATAAACTATCACAAACTTGGCTGTGAGTCTGATTCAGCGTTATGTCACTTCAAGCTGCTGGCAGCCAAATATATAAGAAAAAACATCTGTCTGCACTTTTTTTTTTTTTTTTTTCAAATTGTTTTTGTGTCAACAGATGACAGCGTTATGATTACATTTATAAAAGATGTTTTTCTACAGGCAACTAAATTTTTTACGCACGGCAAGAATTTGTCTACAAATTCATATGATGAAATCTCCAGGACAGTTCCACTCACAGACATAAACAAAAACATAACAGGGTGTTGGTGTTCTTTGGCGAAAACTGAATTCCAATCTTTTATCCATTATGTTTACATCATGCAAATCTGCATAATGGTGTGTGTGTGTGTGTGTGTGTGTGTGTGTGTGTGTTCAGTCTCCTCCATCTCTTTGGTAGTCATATGTGATCACAGCGACATACAGTATGTGAGGTTGCCATAGCAACGCTGACAAACCAAACACGGAGCCAAGCGAGCTGAAAGAAAAGAAGAAGAAAGAAGAAGAAGAAACAGTCTTTAATTGTCACACGACACATGCTTGCACACACACACACATGCACATGCTTGATGGTGGCCGGTGAAATGGCTCCTCTGCATTTGACCCATCCTGGCTTGTCCTTCCTCCGGGGGCACAGCCAGGAGCAGTGGGCAGCATACGTGGACGCGCCCGGGGACCAGGTGATAAGTGTCCATCGCTGGTCAGACGATGATGGGTGCATGTTTTTGGTGGGGGTCCTTACTGACGTGAGGTGGAGGAAACCCCATGTGAACACGGGGAGAACATGCAAACTCCACACAGAAAGGCTCCTGTTTTGGAAGATAACCCGCCAGAGCACGGTGCCAACAGCGCCCCAGGCGGGAATCGAACCCAGGACCTTCTTGCTGTGAGGCAGCAGTGCAATGCACTGTGCCACCGTGCCAATAACGCGCTACCGTGAAACTCGTTATTTAGCGCAGTGTTTACAGCGTTTGAGTGGATGGAGTGATGATAACTTTATTTATAACACTTTATTTTTAAGCTTTTCACTTGTGTCACCGTCTTTCACCAACAGAGCACATCTGTTTGTTTTGTTTTTTTTACTTTATCTCATTACGATGCTGCATAAGACCTTTGAATTCAGGTCAGATGTTAAAGATTGGGTTCGTATCAGACTTTAATACGACGTATGGAGGAGGCCTGTGACCCGTCCAAGAAGGTCAGATGGCACCTCCACCTCGAAGCCACTCGACTCCATTTATCACTCCGGACAGCCAAAGCTCTCATCACTCTGAGTTATATGGGAAAAGATGGACGGTCATTATTAATCTGCTGTCAAATGAATGTGGATCTCTGGGTCTCCCAACAAAACTGCCTCGATATCAAAAAATCTTTAATTTTGATCAAAACGACCAATCACGACACCAGATTTGCAGCACAATGAACGTTATTACCGGGATGAGCCGCAAAGAGTCCGCAAGTTAGAGACATTCATTCCTCTCGATGATTTTAACAATTTCATTATATAAATAAATCGCCCCTCGGTCCCTCTCGGAAAAGAGGTTTTTAACCTGCTCCGACGAAGTCCTCCTGAACGTCGGAATGACGGTTATCGGACGGCGACTCCCTTGGTAAAAACCACGCGGCGCCGTCAGCGAGGGTCCCTCCGGGGTCCCGAGCAAAAAAACGGCAACACCGAACATCTGCTGCCCCTCAAGCAGCTTTTGCCGTTTTTCCTATTGAATAATGTTATTTACCGGATCCTGTCTAAACATTGTGTTGCGGCAGCGACGCTGGAGGAAACACAGACTGCTTCGCCCTGCATCTGTACGTGCAGCCAGCAGCAGCTGCAGGGTGTAGACGCACTATCACGGAGACAAACGGACAAACTCTCCCTGGCATAATAATAATAATAACACATTTTAAGAGTGAACAGGAAATGTGTCCGATCCGAAAATACTATAAAGTATATACAACAGTCTAAACAATATATATTTATATATATATATATATATATACAAGAGATAAAAAGATTGATGCGAATTAGATGGTTCTACAGAGATATGCAACGAACTTTAAATATAGATTTGCAGAAATAAGCTTTGTAATAAATATAGTGTCGTCGGAGCAGCCAGGACGGCGTCTGGTCCCCTCAGTGACGGTGTTCATTTTAGACAAAAATATATAACATAGCGTCCCCCAGAGCCTCAAAGAGAGACATCAAATATCAGAAGATGAAATGCAAATATCTCTCTCTCTCTCTCTCTCTCTCTCTCTCTCTCTCTCTCTCTCTCTCTCTCTCTCTCTCTCTCTCTCTCTCTCTCTCTCTCTCACTCTCTCTCTCTCTCTCTCGTCTCCTCTCTCTCTCTCTCTCTCTCTGTCTTTCTGAGGTAATCTGTGTGTCTATCTCTCTGGAAGGGGGGATTAGAAAGACGTCTCACTCCATCCTCAACTCCCCGGGGACAGGAAGTAGATAAACAGCGGTGAGCAGCATCACTGTCTATCAGCCGTGTTCCCCCAGCTCAGAGCCTGTCCCCGACGGCTCCCACGCTCTGTCCCCACGGCTCCCCCTCTGTCCC
>NC_137205.1:27078007-27085507 GCF_960531495.2 Zeus faber | reverse complement strand
ACGTGCGCCCGCTGGCGTACCCCGACTCGGACGCCGTGCTCATCTGCTTCGACACCAGCCGCCCCGAGACGCTGGACAGCGTCTTGAAGAAGGTGGGTGCTCTCCGCCCGTCTGCTCTGTCTTCTCGTTCTAACCCGCGTGTTGTTCTCCAGGTATTGATGTTCTAGCGTCTTCATGCTTCCCGTCGGTTAGGCGAGGTCATACAGTAGGTCCTCTCATGTTTAAAATACGTATCTTCATAGACAGCGGCACCATGTGCAGCCAAATATCTTATAAATATGAATATAAATATATTTCCACAATCGAAGTACAGTCAGCGGTGGTTTGCCGTACTTTCTACTTCTATTCTATTTTCTAATACATTCTTGAAGGACAAAAATCACAATATATCTGCAGGTATTGCAAAATGCATTTGGATTCCTTCCATATATTTACTTTTTAAAAAAAATATATTTTACATAAAATTTTTCAACGTATGTCCGTACACGTTTGTTCGGAAAGGAGGTTCGTCTTCAGGGGACCGGGAGAGAATAGTTGTCTTTCCCGGTTCTGCTTTTTGTGGTTGTTATTGACTCTGCAGGACAACTAAGCAGAATTTAGAATATTTTTGCCGCGTCGGCGTGATCTTCGATGTCACTCATACTTGTATATCTGTCGTGGCCGGTGGAGCAGTATGTTCTACGGTCGACCGGATCGGCCCGTCCGAACAAAGCTCCGCTGCCGCTGCCGCTTGACCCCTCTGATCCCTCGGGGGCGGGGGCGGAGATCGGACCCCGGAGCCCGGCCGGTCCTGGGCTCTGGCGGGACATCGGATACGGCGAATTTCGCCGTAGACCTGAGGCCTCGGAGTGCCCTCTCCGAAGTTTAAAATCTGTGTTGGAACAGATGGTGTTGGTTGACATTTGTTTGGTGGCCTAGAAATGGTACGTTGGGCTTGACACCGAGAGCAGACCGTGTGAATGTTTGGGTGGAGAATTTAGTTGTGGTTGTAGACGTGTGTATGTGTGTGTATTTTGTTACCTTGGGATAGGCTGGGTGCGTGGCAACGCCCCTCTTAACTGGCTTGTTTATGTGCCTGTGCATGGTATAAAACAAGCCCTTACTCTCATCTTGAGGCCATGTGTGGCCATATCCCCTTTGAAGAGGCTGACGGTTGCCATGGCGACCTGTTGACGTGCTCCGCCGCTCGGTGGGAGCCGACAAAACGCTTTGTAGCCCTAACCCCGGACACCTCTTGTCTTTCGTCTCCCAAGAGCCCCTGGCGGGCCTCAGCGCACCCTTAGCCGCCGTCAAGCTTTTGTCTTATCCCATGAAGCCCCCCGACCGGGCGGAGGTGGGCGGGGGCTACCGCGACCTCTGACCCCTAGCTGCCACCGGCGTAATCCGCGAAACCTTGGGCCACAGGGAAAAACCTGTCGCTCGATCTCCGTCCCGAATGAGACTGTTGACCTCCAGAGGCCCGAGGGCTGCGGGGGGGGTCGCCGGACGACAGTTTGTGTGGGGGGGTTAAACAATCAAATGATCCGATTGGGCGGTATTGGGGGAACGGGGTAGGGACGCGAGAGGTCGAAGGTCGCTCTCGACTTGAAGGATGAACGCACACATGCCGGTATTCTGCACATGGCATCCTGGATATTCCGATGCTATTTTAACCCCTTGGAAGATGCTTCCATGGCGTCTGGTGTTGGTTCAGCTGAGCCTTGAAACTTCGCTCCTGTGCTTTAAACATGGAGGCTCAGACTATTTCGCCCTGTTAGTCATGTCGCACGCATGCTGTCGTCATTCACCAAATTCTTGACTTACAAAATTAACTTATTTTTTATCATTATTATTATTATTATTATTACCAATAAATTATTATTATTATTATTATTATTATTATTATTATTATTATTGTTATTGTTATTATTATGATCATTATTGTTATTATTATTATTATTATTATTATTATTATTATTATTATTATTATTATTATTATTATTGTTATTATTATTATTATTATTATTATTATTATTATCATCAATAAATTATTATTATTATTATTATTATTATTGTTTTATTTATTATTTTATTTTTAACACTCAACTCAACTTCACTGCAATGCCAGTTTATAATATTTATAATAAATCTGGATTTATTCAAAACTTAAATGATGCATTTCAATGTACCAGTAACAAGGCTATCTCTGCCGCAGCCCAGTTCCACCGCGACACGTGTATTGTTTCCGGTATGAGACGACACCACGACGGAGTATTTTTATCTCCCTGGATGGGAGAATGCCCTACTCTGCATGTTCTCACGGTCTCAACGCCAAAGCTTGTTTTTGCCTGGGTGCCGCTGTTATCGACCGGTCTAACTTATACTTTCCCTTAAACACAAAAGTAATTGGGGAAAAAAAATGACCAAAGTAGTTTATACTCTTTGTCGTAAATCACTGTGACAGTTTGTCTGCCTGGAGCGCTCTGAGCTCCCACCGCGGGCGCCGTGCCTTCCACTCTGCAGCGTCCCGCACGGATCCTTAATGTCCGATCGTTAATGTTGACGACGCTTCGTGTAAACTGTTTGTTAGTTTTACTTTTTGAAAAACGCTCCGCTAACGGTGATGCCGCCGTCTTCTTTGTTCTCCTCTAAGATGGGATACATCTGCTGGACCCTAAAAAAAAACAAACAAAAGAAAAAATGTGTTAAATAATTTAGACTTCTGCTGTGTCTCATGTTTTATTTGAGAAGTTTTATTTGTTGTTTTATAAGTGGCTGATCCTTTCTTGATTTTTAAATCGGGCTGGTGCTAAGTGGTAATCCGTAAGATCATTTTGTTTAAAAACTCCCAATATTTTATAATTAATTTATCTGGCACTTCATAGGAAACAGCCATTCCATGTATTTGTGTAATGCGTACAGTATACTGCTGTATACGCTGTTTCCATCGTTGGTGGCGGCGTCCGCCACGCGCAGGAAGTGAAAGGCGGTTGTGGTGAGTAAGCTAAAGCATCGTAACTAGCTTTGGTCGACATTCCCCCCAAGAAATAAATATACGTCGCAGTTTCGAATGGAGTTCTGGGACCTACGTTATCCACAACATAGATGATCTGATGGATTACCACTTTAATGAACGTCTCTTAACACCTTTGTTATGATTTGTTATTTTACCCGAGGAGCACTTTGTAACGTTACCGCCGATGCGTTGCGCGTCCACAGTGGCAGGGGGAGACGCAGGAGTTCTGCCCCAACGCCAAGGTGGTGCTGGTGGGCTGCAAGGTGGACATGAGGACGGACGTGGGCACGCTGAGGGAGCTGTCCAAGCAGCGGCTCATCCCCGTCACGCACGAGCAGGTACGCCAGGACGGGCCGGAGGGGCGGAGGGGTGGAGGGACGGAGGGGTGGAGGAGCTGACTGCAAATGAAGGAGGGATGAGTAATGAGAAAGACGACGAAGGGAGAGGCAAAGACGAGTGGGAATAAGCACAACAAACCTGCACAACAAAAACAATTATTAAATTCGAAAGCCAATGTATTGTAATATAGGATATTTGTGCCAGGTTTGCCGTTGCTTATTCATTCATTCATTCATCGGGGAATTGGAGAAGAGAAGAAGGGAAGAAGAGAAGAAGGGAAGCAGAGAAGAAGAGCGGGACAAGGACTAGGGGAACAAGAGCAGATACAGTGGGGAGGAAAAAATGGAAATGAGAAAACTAATTAAGCAATATTAATGCTGGTTTGCTGTCACTCATTTACCCATTAATCCATGCATCCATCCATGCATCCATCCATTCTTTTATCCATTCATTCATTCATTCATTCCTTCCCCCGGGTAAAGGAGAAGAGAAGTATCGAGGAAGACGGGGGACGAAGAAAACAAGTGCAGATAGGGGAGAAATAAAGGGGAATTAGTAAGCCTGCGATGCAATATTGATGCTGGCTTCGCTGTCACTTATTAATTCATTCATCCACTTACTCGTTCACTCGCTCATCCATTCCGTGGTGGATCAGCGGAGCCCAGGGGTCCCCCGGGGGGGAACCGAGAGAGGAGGTTTTTTCCCCCAACACAACAAAGTAGATCAGGAGCTGCGTGGGTTCCCATCGGACCCGATGCTGCAGTCGGCGTTTTGACTGCAATGTGCTGACGGAGGGAGGGAAGGAAGGATGCTTATGGGGGGCGGAGCAGGGGGGCCGGAAGAGGTCATGTCGAGGGACGGACATTTTATTATTTTATTTATCCGTCTGGCTGAACTAAAATATTCATGCGGGGTTTTTTTTTTCCGGGGGCTAGGGCGAAAAGGGAAACACGGCGCGTTGATACAGGAGGGGGGGTGTTTACGGCACCGCGCCGTGACCTCCAAGCCGAGGGGACGCTTGAGAGACCGGCGTGTGAATCTGTGAATTTTAATCAGCTTCCTGCGCGTTAGACACACAAGGAGCGGAGGTTTTTTTTTTTTGTTTTTACCCCCCCACCCCCCGAAACACAAAAGCCCCTCAGAACAAAGAGCCCTTCTTTCCGTCATCTGAGCGGCTGTTCATGGAGTGTCTGTGCAAACAGGAGGAGTAAACACCGCAGAGCGAGGGCGACGAGATGCGGCAGCATGGACGACCTCCTTTAAAGGGATTAAGTCAAGTCAAGTTTATTTATACGGCCCTTAATCGCAATACAGTCTCAAAGGGCTTTCGCACCCGCTTAGAAATCAACCACCTCCCCTGGTCTGAGCCCTCATCCGGACCAGGAAAAACTCCCAGAAAACCCTTGGGCAGGGGGGGAAAAAAGGAAGAGACCTTGAGAAGGGACCAGAAAAGGAGGGATCACCCTCCTGGGATGACCAGGCTGCAGTGGATGCCGAGTGGGCAACATTAACATAATATAATATGACAAATCATGGGATATTGTGTTTAGCGCTGAACGATTAATCAAAGTCAAACGGACATCGCAATGTAATAGAAAGCAATTTTCAAATTGCAAAGGCTGTGATTAAAAAAAAAAAAAAAAAAAAAAAAAAAAAAGGGGGGGGGGGGGGGGGGGTTAATGATACACAATCGGAGCAGAGAGGGAGCGATGAGCTTGCGCACCTGTCTCCCTCTCCGACAGCGCCGAAGACGCGTCCCTCAGCAATGGGGTGGCGCACCAGAACAGTGTGTTTTTATTTGATTTCACGCCTCCTTATGGAACGAAACAAGTGCGAGCCCCCTCGGGATTAAGCGATTGTTTTAAGGGAACCCCCCTGCTGTCCCCCCGGCCCAGGCCGCGGTTCGCGGTGCAGGGCGCGTGCCGCCGGCAGATCATTGAACGCCTGAACACTTTCAGAATACTTTCAGAAGTCTGTTTTTGTACTTTTGAACCTTTTTCAAATTTAATGAGCACAAAGCTGTCCCAGACGAAGCTCATTCACGTGCACGCACGTACAGTCTGTGGATCTATGCATGCAACACTTTTATAAAAAATATTCAATTTCTGCTAAAACACTGCATATTTTTCAAATGATCAGTCCTTGAGTAGCTCTCAGGTATTTGGAAGAACGCCATCATTTTACCAATGCTAAGGGGTGAAGCCAGGGTGAAGGCAAGTTAACAGGTCGGGTGTGGCTAACCAGATGCAAAACTGTGAAAAGGAGTCTTGATTTAAACATTTCTGCAGGAGTTGCAGCTCTGATTTCCACAGACAGGTAGGGCGTTCCAGAGTACTAGGGCCCGGAGTGAGGATGCCCCGGAGCCTGTGGACTTGGCTTGAGGCTCGTAATGGTACAAAAGGTACCAATAAATCAGTAAGATGATAAGGTGCTGGGCTGTGTAGTATTTTATTGGTAAGTAGCAAAACCTTCAAGTCAGATCTGAGGTAAACCGGGAGCCAGTGCAGTATTGGGGTAGTATGATCAAACTTTTTAGTCGTAGTCGAGATTCTAGCCGCAGCGTTTTGTACTAACCGGAGGCTTTAATACTAGACATGGGAGGGCCAGAGAGCAGCACATTACAGTGATCTAGGCGGGATGTTACAAATGCATGGACGATGGTCTCCGTATCACTCATGGATAGAACAGGCCGTATCTTAGCAACATTGCCAAGATGAAGAAAATCAGTTCTGGTTCTTAATATGCAGTTTAAAAACACAGAGTGGATCAAATATAACTCCAGCTGTGTTTTTCTTTGTTTGATTTTTTCAATATATTTTTTAGTAGATTTTGAATAATTTAAACGCTATTGCGAGAAACCTACCTCAAAATGATCTCCTGGTTCTGCTGACAACCACGGTAACACATACTGTGGTGTTTTGTCAAAGTTGCTCAATTCATCATCATTTTCTTTTGTCTTAAATTTGTCCCTTTTGAAGGTTTCTCACAATAAAGTTGGACATTTTCCAAATCCCATAATAAGAGACAACATTAAAAGTCCAAAAAGGTGAGCTAACATCAGGAAAATGGTCATGAGCTGACTAGTAAACCTCAATTTGAGACCTTCACACTATTACTCCATTACTCCATATTTGTTAGAGACGCTGATATTTGCCTCTCACAGACGCATAGCAGAGGACAAAAAAAGACAGAAAACATTGGAAAGGCTTTCCCCAGTTTGGTGTTGATTTGGTGTTGAACCGAGCTGCTCCAGAGGGGGCCGCGACCACGCGCTGAACTCCACATTTCCACACTAATCCACTGAGATCTGATAAGGTCTCTGCGCTTATCGAGTCTCCCCTCCCCACCACGGACGCCCAGAACCGCGGGGAGTCACCCAGAACCATCTCTTCCGCAATCAATTCCCCAAAAGACAAAGAACAGGTTCCACTGAGTCTAGCTGAAGTACACGTTGACCACTGTAAGTTCAAGTCCTTGAATGAAATTTAACGTTTCTATCGCGGCCTGGAACACCAAAACATTACCACCCACTTTCAGGCAGCTCAGCGCTCTAGAGGGGGTCCCAGGGTCTTTTCAGCCCAACTACTGTTCAGCCTCCTCTGAGGTTTGTCGGGACCTTTATGAACTGATTTCCGCCCGAGTTTAGCAGAGTGCAGTGTTCTCTGCCAATAAATGGTAAAAAAAAGAGGCAAAACACGAATAAAAAACCAGAAATCACCGAAGAGGAAAAGCAGCAGCTTTGATGATGAAGAGGACGAGGAAGACCAGGTCCGGGCAGAGCAGGCCGTCCCCGGCTTCCGTCAACAAGGGTTGAAAACACCATCGAAATCATTATAAAATATTTCAAAATGATTGTGTTTCACATATATCAAAATTGAATCTCAAATTGTATTTCACTCCAAATAAATTCGTTTTTTTCGATTAATTCATTCTTCAGATCATACAAAACATATTTACACGTGTGTTGCAACGTCTATAAATAGCAATGGATTTCATTGATTAAATGGTGAATAGATAAAACAACACGAAAAATAGTGGGATGGGGCCCAAACGGTTGCTTTTTGCCATTTTACACTTTCACTTTTGCTTTTAGCACTTTAGTCTCACTCCTAATGAATGGAAGCTTTTTTTCAGCACAAACTGAACTCGATTATCATGTATCTAAA
>NC_137205.1:27068007-27070507 GCF_960531495.2 Zeus faber | reverse complement strand
TCACCCGGCCAAAATCTAATCGCCGCGACGTCTTGGAGGAGGAGCGCCGGCCGACGGAGAAGGACAAAAACGAGAAGGAGGGAGGGTGGAGAGGAAGGGGGAGAGGGGGTGACCGGGGCTGACGGCGCTTATCGGTTTATCGGTGGTCTATCGGTTGACGGGAGGCAGTGAGCCGGTCCTAATCAGGCGGCTGTCGCCGCGGACACGACGGCCGCGCGGTCGGCCATGCAGCCGAGTGTTTACCTGCCCGGCTCCTCCGCTCCGCACCGGGAAACATCACGTCTCCGCTCCTCGCCTCCTGGTCCGGACGATTCGGTACAATTTGTCCACATCAGTCCACAAAGTGCTTATTTAGTTCAAGCTGCTGCCGTGCATTAAGACAATTCCATGAATGTGTGTGTGTGTGTGTGTGTGTGTGTGTGTGTGTGTGTGTGTGTGTGTGTGTGTGTGTGTGTGTGTGTGTGTGTGTGTGTGTGTGTGTGTGAGAGTTTTTTTTAAATCCATGGATAAACTATGTCATGACGGATTAATTTTTGACACCAACATAACGATGACCGCCTTGATCAACACATCAGTCGGTCGGGAGTCACTGAGCGACTCCACAGTGATGTCAGAGACAAACATCCCTCCCGTGGTTCCTCCTGAAGGGAGGGACACGGGGAGCTCTACCGCCCTCTGCTCTGCAATAACTCTACTGCAAGTCCTCCTTGCTCCACTCTACCTCCAACCCTGCTGCACCTCCCTGCACTCGACCTCTTCTCCACCTTTAGTCCACGCAACTCTACCTCCCTCTGCTCTGCCTACACTCAGCCTCCCTCTAGTCTACTCTATCCCTACTCTACCTCTACTTTTCCACCTCTTCGTTACCTCTACTCCACTAAAGTCTCTACGCTTCCCTCTCTACCTTCCTCTACTCCCCCCCACATTTACTTGACCTTTAATCTACTCTTTATGGAACTGATGAGGGAACCCACAAAGGGTATGATGTCATCGTAGTGTTGTTATAGGGATGTAATATGATATAATGCAAGTCCCCTTCAAGGGGGCAATAACGTTTTCATTAATTGATGAAATATCAAGTCACTGTGTGACATTTATCCGTTTGTTTGTTTTTCACGAGTGTTAATATGTGACATTGATTCACAAGACCGTGCAGGTTAGTTTGCGGATGCACTCCGCTTGCTCCCATGTACATTGCATTCACGAGCACAGTTGTGTATTATTCATCCAGCGTGTCTGGCTCACGGGCGGAGGGGACGGGGAGCTTTGGCCAAAATCCAATTCAAACTCGAACCCCTCTGCCAGTTGCTAACAGCATATCACTGAGTTGGCAGCGACGTGCTTTCATGCTCAGAGGGCACATCAGATCCAATTTGGCATTTTGGTTATATCGACTGCTCGTGCCTTGTAAAGGTTAGATTCTACCATTCAAACAAATAAGGGAATGACTGCGTTTTAAAACCTAACAGCGCTATCTGGAAGAGGCTCCCCCAACACCTTTGTACTCAGTAATTCAAAAAAATCTAAACGGAAGTGTGTGTGTGTGTGTGTGTGTGTGTGTGTGTGTGTGTGTGTGTGTGTGTGTGTGTGTGTGTGTGCGCGTGTGTGTGTGTGCGGGTGTGTGTGCGCATGCGAGTGTGTGCGTGTGTGCGTGTGTGCATGTGTGCATGCGTGTGCGTGCACGCGTGTGTGCGCGCTCATGCGTGCGTGTGTGTGGGTGGGTGCGTGAGTGTAGGTGTTGTGTCTGTGTGTGTGTGTGCGTGTGTGCGTGTGTGTGTGTGCGTGTGTGCATGTGTGTGTGTGCGCGAGTGTGTGTGTGTGTGTGTGGGTGGGTGCGTGACTGTGCGTGTGGTGTCTGTGTGTGTGTGTGCGTGTGTGCGTGTGTAATCTCACGCTCACATGCACGGACGCAGCGCAGTCGTCTTGATTCCGTCCTGTTTCACTCTGTTTGGAATAACAATTCATTCAATCAGTCTGGGTCCGTCTGATAAGGCGAGAATTATAGGCCCCATTAATTCACGAGAACTATAATGTACGCAAACAATCTGTTCATAAGCGGGAAAAACATTAATGAATTATCACATTTCCTCCCGGCGAAATGGAGTCACACTCGCTGATGATTTCTCGCAAACCCCTGGCGGTCCTCGTTTGCTTGCGTGTGTTTGTTTTAACGTGACTATTTACACTGTCTCTGTTTGTGTCAAATGGAACTGTGTATGTGTGTGTGTGTGTATGTGTGTGTGTTTGTATGTGTTTGTGTGTGTGTGCGCGCATGTTTGCGTGTATTTACAGTGTGTGTGTGTGCGTGTATGTGTGTGTGTGCGCGTTCTTGTTTGCATGTATGTACAGTCTGTGTGTATGTGTGTGTGTGTGTGTGTGTTTGTGTGTGTGTGTGTGTGCGCGCATGTTTGCGTGTATGTACAGTGTGTGTGTATGTGTGTGTGTGTGTGTGTGTGCGTGCACGCGCGTGTTTGCGTGTCTGTACAGTCTGTGTGTGTGT
>NC_137205.1:27065521-27067807 GCF_960531495.2 Zeus faber | reverse complement strand
TGAAGCGTTCCCCGCTGACGCGGCATCGTGTTTGGGGTCCTTCAAACTTCCTACTCCACAAGTTTCTCTTTACTTTGTTCCTTTTCCCATTCAAACAGCAAAATGAAAGCCAGCAGCCTCTCAGTAAACAAGCCTTCAGGACATGATTAGGCGATGGCATTTTCATTTGAAAAGTTCCCTTGAAGTTCCATCGATTTCCTCCTCCATCGATGAGACAGAGAGAAGCAGATTGTAGGTAAGTTGTTTTTCTCAAAATGCGAGCTACTGACGGAGCTGTCAGAGCGGGCGTTAGTCATTCTGTTCCTTTTTAATCTCTTCTGCTCTGACGCCGCGGCGTATATGCAATACATAGTGAATTATCTATCCATTTGTTTTGACAGATAAAACCCTGGTACTCACTGCAGTGGGGTACGGGGGAGGACCAGGGCTGCCATGAAGAATAGGATTGATTGAGGAAGAGGAAGAAGAAGAAGAAGAAGAAGAAGAAGAAGAAGAAGAAGAAGAGGAAGAAGAAGACGAAGAAGAAGAAGAAGAAGAAGAAGAAGAAGAAGAAGAAGAAGAAGAAGAAGGAGGAGAAGAGGAAGAAGAAGAAGAAGGAGGAGAAGAAGAAGAAGAAGAAGAAGAAGAAGAAGAAGAAGAAGAAGAAGAAGAAGAAGAAGAAGAAGAGGGAGCAAAAATAGAAGAGGAAGAAGAAGAAGAAGCAGAACTGCAGTAACTATTTTTCATCCATCATTCATGTCCTGAATTTCCTCTTCATATTCCTGTGCGTCAGTGAGGATATTGTCCACACATACACACACTCTAAAATATCACCAAGCAGCTTGAATCCACTTGTTTGACCTCTGACCTCAGACCGGAGCCCTGCGGTGCTTTTCCGGTGAACGTTGAGATACTCCAAAAGACATGCGACGAAGTAGAAACCTCTGAGCAGAAGGTGTGACGCAGTCTGACCCACTGAACTTATCCAGTTATCCACTACTTGTACGAGTACTTTTGCTCGAGTAGAGTACCGCTCTGGCTAAATGTGTGCATGTTGGAGTTTAGGGTCGTCTGTCCGTGCGTCAGCATCGCCTGCGTCAGCGCCACGCGGGATACAGTGGAGCCGGCAGGCAGAGCCCGTAGCCATGGTGACGGGGACTGTGGTGCTGAAAGCTAACAAGACAACAGTGGTTATTAGAAGCCAGGCCCTTCCTCTCCCTGCAAAAATTCCCCGCTATTTATATGCTATTCCTCTATTGCATGGACGGGTTTCATGACATTGATTTACTCTGTAACTACCCGCACATGGAGGTCACGGGATCACCTGCTCGTTGGAGTCTTTCAAAATGAATGCGCGCGTCATCCACCGTTCAACGTTGTTCCTGGTGTGTTTCAGTCCGTGAGAGGTTCTGTAGCTCCTGAGAGCTTTGGATTGGACACTTTGGTTGAGTCAGGCTCCAGCTGGTTTTGACGGAGGTGGTTTTGGTGAATACGATTTTGATCAGGGGCTCCACTCTGATTAAAGGGCCAATAGAAACAACCTGGATTCAGTGCTTGCTGAGGAAAATGGAAGGTGTCTAAAAATGGATTGCGTCGCGTCGACCAAGCCTCTCTGGGCAAACAGAAATACTCGATTGGAGATGAGTCAGGAGATGAGTGTTCGAGCTGTCAGGCTGGGGAAAGAAAGGAAAGTGGGAGCTGGGAACGCCCCCACCTGGTAAAATACACATCATCTCTGGACTACCTGTATCTTAAACAAGCGTAACGGCCCTGAGTCTCATGTACAAAAAAACGTGTCCACTCAAACCCAAAACCAACACGATTGCAAATGACAAACATCACAAAGGGAGTGGCCTCTTAAATCTACTTGAACCGAGCTTCGAACCAATGCACTTATCACACCCTTACACATGATGGGAAACATTTCTACATCTCCCTGTCATTTTGAGAGTTCGCTGTGAGTGCCTGGGTGCGATGTTCAGCTCAGCCAGAACCTGGGGATAAAGCTCTGATGGAAAATAAGAACCTCCGTCTGACTGGATAAAACATGGTGAACGTGCCCAGGTAAGGAAGTGAAGGGTTGCTGGTCAATCGTAATGGACCCAACACTGTAATGGTTTCTCTGGATACCGTGTGGCTGCGTCTAAGAAGGCAAATAGGTTTATTGCTTAGTTTGATGTTGGTAAAAGCCCAAATTTCTCAGTAATAATATGGTAAAGTAGTTCCTGTTCAACCCAAAGCCTTGTAGTCAAAGGCTGTGACAGCGGAGCCTTTCTAACGCCTCTAACACTAGGCCAATAGAAATGT
>NC_137205.1:27033021-27060521 GCF_960531495.2 Zeus faber | reverse complement strand
TCATCTCCATGTTGTTATGGCTTACCAGAAATGGGTGGCGGATGTAAATCATATCGCAGACCTTAATCTGACCAATGCGATAGATCCAAGTCAGTGGAAGCAGCGCACACTGGTCTTAATTTTTGGGATGATAGTCAGTTCTCCGACAGTTATGCCGAACTTGGAGAACATTTTAAACAGCTGTTTTCAACCTGATGTGACGCTGAAAGGGAATACTTTCAAGAACCTCCAGAGGAGACCGACGACACGCCCAGTACTTGTAACAACGGAAGAAGTTGATGATGTGATGAAGTCCGCTGAGGTTGGTGATGCAGATTATGAACAAGTAGCAATGCAGAAGATTCTCAAGTTTACCTGAAAATGCAGCCAGGGGTGAAAAGAAAATGAAAGGAGGCCCCAGACAGGCTCTAAATGTGTAGCTGGGGTAGGGTTGGGGTTAGCCCACATAATAACTCCAAGGACTTTGAAGATATTTGGCATATGCACATGTATATTTTTTGAGATTATAGAGCTTGTGCGTAATCACTGGGTGTCATGATATTTCACTGCATATATATATACGACCGTATGTGTATGTATGTGACAAATAATCTCTTGAACTTGAACTTGAACTTGAACTTATATATTAAATGACACACCGAGGCTGATATACAAAGACTCATATTATTGATACATTCTACATTTTGTTGTATTGTCCGCACTTTTAAACTCCTAAATAATTCCACTATAAAACATGTATATTCTTACTGTTAAATAAAAGCCTTTTTAAAATCAAAAGATTTTGTGTGTCAATGACGCTGTTCAACACTCCCTCAAAAACAAGAATAATGCAGAGATTGCCCCATTCAGCAGGGTGTCAAGACCCCATTCAGCAGGGTGTCAAGTGGCCATGTGACAAGTAGCCATGCGGCTGTGTTGGTCCTCCAAGCCATTTGCATTCTGGGAGCTGGCTGAATTAAGCCAAGTGTGGGGGGAAAACTTTGAAGGTGATAATATCAGAAACAAAGTTTTCCACACCCTTGTCATTAACAAGTCATAGCTTTAAAGAGATTTGCTTGATTTGCACAAGTGACACCTTGTTTTGAAGCTCCAATTCTTCACTTTCAAATGATGTGAAATAAAAAGTCAAAAGCCATCAAATGTACCTAAAGTCTGGAGTGGGTGACATATTTTATCAAGTGCCTGTACACAGATGTGACGATGGCGGCTGGAACAGCGGCAGCTCTCCCGGCGACGAGGAACTGGCACCGAGTCACAACATGCGTGAGAATGGGTTTCAAATGTAGTTGACTAATTTAGTCGGCATGTGAGGATGTGACATTGCAGCCAATCAGATCTCCACATGTTTCTCGCCGGCTGTAAATATAATTGCCGGTGCTTCCTTCCAGCCGCTGAATCTGGGGCTGAGTTCAGACAGGAAGACTTGTTGCCATTATCACTAATCATTACAGATTTGAATCATCAGCAGTAACCTCAATCAACCATTCAGAGTCCGCCATGACCCTCAGAGATCCAACGCTGTTGCCGGCTGCAAATATTGTACTTCCTGTAGTGAGTCTTCAGATGCCATGTTATTGCGCTTCCACCCCCACCCCGTCTCCAGTCCGAACGATATAATGGACGCAACTACTCTCCACCAGTATCAGAATCTGTCCTTACAAACAACTCCCACACGATTCTTTTGTATTGTTTGATGAAGTTCTACTGCCAAACTTTGACTATTGTTTATTGAAGGTTAGTTTCATTTGATCCGGTCTCTCCAGAATGAAATCTCATTCAATTTATTTGTTTGACGGACACTGTCTGTTTTCCCATTGTCCACGTGCACCAAGCAGACTATCCTGACCCTGTACATCAGGGTGTGTGTTTGTGTGCCCTCTCTCGAAAGATTGCACCCCCTTGACACAACCTACCCCCCCCCATCCCCCCCGCCCAAGGTTTCCAATCCCCTCCCTGCCCCCCCATCGGTATCCTTGGTTGCTACATCCAGTAAGCATCCCTGAAAATACGGGTTCAGATGCTGAAATCACTAGGCAATTTCCATTGGAAATCACTTGATGATACATGTACTATTTCTCTTCCATACGCCCTGAAGCTTTGTTTCGTTCATAACAGCTTCATATAACGTTATCTGAGATAAGACATAGTGGAACCAGAAATTGGACTCCAACATCGTGCAGTGATTTCCCAAATCTTGATCCATCGCCAACAGTGATTCACAATCCTCGAGCATGCACCGGGGGCAGCCATGGAGAGGGGTCCGCTTGGTTGTGGAGTGCCTCATTCATTCTGTGTTTTATTGGTTTTCCAACATTGAAGACGATGGGCGGGCGACCGGCGTTCCTCAGAGAGATTGGCGATGTGAGAATAGAAACCAAATTAGCAGAAAAACAAAGAGGCATCCGAGCCTGAAAAGCAGCCATATACAACGCCTGGCAGACGGACAGATCCGCTCGGGCTGATTCCCCTCAAAGGAGGAGAAGAGGAGGGAAGGGGGGGGTGGAGAGGGGAGAGGAGAGGAGAGGAAAGGAGGAGGAGATAAGCGGAGGGGTTGAGGAGAAGATGTGGAGAGAAGGGGGAGGAGAGGTGATTAGGAGAGGGGAGGGGAGGGGAGGAGAGGAGTATGGGATGAGAGGAGGAGGAGAAGAGAGGGGGAGAAGCATGGCCTCTTCTCCTCATGTGGTCAAAACAAACAACAACCGAGCACTTGGGACATCAAAGCAGCGTCCCACACACACACACACACACACAAACGCACACACACACACACACACACACACACACACACACACACACAGACACACACACACGCACACACACTGTGTTTGTCTGAGGTACCTCCGGTCATGTGACACACAGGGCCAGGTGCATGCTGGGACCTTGGCACCGGCCACCCCTGTCTGTCTCCACCCGTGGCCAATGGGAGCCTCTAGGCGTTTTGGTGGCCGTCCAGGCAGACTCCTGATTGGCCGAGCACCGGCTGTGCCCCCACATGCCCTCACCCAACCTGCCTCTCCCCCGGCGTCACAACAGACCTCTCATTCACACCCCCCGCCCCCACCCCCGCTCTGTCTCCCACCCTCTCTATCTCCCCCTGCCAGGTGGGGGCAAACACATGCCCGCTGTCTCATAAACCCTGCGAGGTGCCAGCACAGCGGCTCTGGCTGCCAAATGTTTTTTGGGGAAGAAGCAGACTGACAAACAATACAAAGAATAAAGGCCCAGGGATGTGTTTAACCCTTTGAAGTCGCAATAACAATATTTTTTTTGTTCATAGAAATAACAAGGGGAAACACAGAAATAGATAATAAATGGAGAAAACCAGGAGAATGTGCAGATTCTATTCCACGTTTGCATATGTAAGTGGAGATTTTATCGTAAGAAATCCGTTGTGTAATCATTTTTCAACCACAGATTTACAATATGATTTATGAACTGCATCACCACCGATGTCGCAATGTAAATCACTGGAGGACTTGCATACTCCTGGCCTGACCATTTTTGGCCAAAACTTGTTGGCTTTTTAAAACCGGTTCAGCTGTGATAATTTAGGCCTTCCAAAATCACACTTTTTGTCACCTCTCCTCCTGTGGTTGGAAACGCACATCAAGATCTTCTTTGGACCAATGTTTGTCCATTACTCCTTCAGAAATAAATTATTTACTTGAATTGACAAAATGATAAACCAGACTTATAGCTGAGTTTGGGGCATAAGGAGCTAGAGAGTTTATTTATGTGCTGAAGGAAATACTGAATGCATAAAGACCCAAGAGGGTTCAAAAGTGTCTAAACAAAATGAGGCTGTGCTGAGGTGAGCAACCCGCAGTGGCTGGGGGGACTTGGCGCCACCCCCAGTCTCCATGAATGATGACGCCAGGGAACGTTCTGAGATAAAGCTGTCTGCAGCTTAAGTTTTTAAACACCTCAGAAGTAACTACTGCATCGTTATAGACCAGAACTTTACAGATGGGAGAAGTCTAGTGAACACCACCACAACTACTACTCTACTGCTTATTACAATCCAAGTGTAATTTGTGGGGTCTTACCAATGATATATTACTATCATCTAGGGTGTGTCTAAATTATGTGGACACATTTTCTGACTGTCAATATTAAGAATGAGGTCTGACACTGCATTGTCATGCAAAGGTGCATGACAATACCCACCAGAACCACCACAGCAGGATTTGTTGTTGCGTTCCAGCTACTGGGGCAGAGCCAGAGTCAAACTTTCCACCCACCGGACATCCACAGGCAAGTTTTGGGTGCGCGATGACAACACCTTCATGACACCAGGTTGCCGTCACGCTCCACGCTGGTCCCCGGGCACTTTTAAACATGCTCTCGGGGTGCCGCTGGCTCCCAAGCCTTGCCGGCCTTCAAAGCTCACCTGGGATATATTCTTCAAACAGCTCTCAGGGCTTTAATGGAAAAACTTGAACCTGCGATGTCAGTGCTGAACCATGGCGACTGAACCCGTCAGACCACCTGCTGGGATCCCGCTTCCCTGATCTTCACTGGCTTCTCTTGACTTGAAGGTTACTACTATAGATAAACTCACCAGCTAATACACCTCATACAATTGGGTCTCATTTCCTCTCCTCTCTCTCTCCATCCCTCTCTTCCAGCTACCACACTGTGGACCCCTCTCCCTCTCAGTGGAGCAGTCGGGTCTCAGTTCACTTAAAAAAATTCAAGTATCAAATATTTTAAAAAATCCCATTTTCAATTCTCGCAAAAATTGAATTAATGTAAATTCTCCTGGATTTTTGAGATGGTGGCACTGGTATATTCTGTCAGGAATGGCTCTCAGCCTGCCAGTTCCCCAAACATCCAGCAGAGGCCACTATGAATGTATTGTCTGTGCAATTATGATTTAACTTGTTTCACCCATGTTTGTTTGATTGTTTGGTTATTTATAACCCTGCCTGACTGAGGCCCCTTGAACGGTCTTGACATTTGCTCATGGACCATGCACTGTTTTTGAGTTATATTGAAAGATAAAAAGTCTTTCCATTTATGTTTGGAAACCTGCCCCTTGTCTCATGTATCTGCGTTTGGGTCTGCAATTCACCTCTGGTTGTGACAGCAAGACTGAACCAGAATGGACCCAGTAGTGTTGGATCATCTTTACTTGGCTCTGACCAACAAAGGTGCCGCAGCTGGTTGGCAGACACTTCTTAACCAATCAATGGAGAGCATGTAAGACTTCAATAAGTCGTCCAGCTGAACCAGGTGGCAGCAGCCACCAGTCAACCTCACCCTGCTACCCCAGAACGTTACATCCAAGGTTTACAGCTGCCTACCCTAGTACACTACAACGGTGACCCGGGTATGCGTCAAGGTACACTGACCCAGTGTGCATTGACTTTTGACATGCAGGTGAACAGGTTCCCTAAAGACAGTCTTAAAATAACTTACATTATCAAGGCATTTATCTGTAGGGCACTCTCCTGGGCCACAGCCATCTGGGAGCAGCAATCATCACTATGCTACACCTACCCTCGTATCACAGAGCATACCATTGACTTCCGCACACTCACAGCAGAGAGTGGGTAGAATCCGGAGGCTCTCATCACTGCCTTTCGTCACGGGTCGTCAGAGGAGATTAAAGACTTTCTGGCAGCCAGTGAGACTACAAATGAACTAGATCCATTCATTGACGCAGCCATATGGGTCGATAATCGCATCAGGGAGAGGGCCTAAGAACAGCACTCTGCCGTACCGCCACCACGTGGAGCCTGGGCAGCCAGAATGATGTCACCGCCCAAAGAGAGATGGAGCTCCCTAAGTCCTCCACCACTTACCATCCATGGACCTATGCAGCTGGGGAGGACTCTGCTCAAAGACTCTCATACGGTGCATGAGCGCTGAATGAGGGAGAGGTGTTGCCTCCACTGTGTTGGTTCTGGACAATTCCGTGCTTCCTGACCTGAGATTTCGGGCTCACCCAGGGGTAAGGGACCTGTGATGAGCTCCATCAGCACTCCCGAATCTGGGGTACTTCTGGGAACCTTTGGGGTCCTACTAGTAGCCTCGCTCTTCCAGGAGGATCAACGGCACCACCTGAAGGTGTTTGTGGACTCCGGATCCGGAATTTAATGGACATCGTGTTAGCCAATTAAGATCACCATAAGATCTTAAGATCCCCCTAACCATTCTAAAACCTCCTGTCACTGTAACAGCCCTCAACTGCACCCCCCCCCCCCAGGGTTCAGGCAGTATTGATCACCTCAGTATGCCCATTCTTTATGTATAGAGGGGTTACATCCAAAGGCTATCCCACTTATTCAGTCCCCTGAGTTCCCTGTAGTCCTTGGATTTCCCTGACTCACTTTGCATAAACCCCACATAGTTACTAGGCACTGTCATCGCTTGGGGTCCCACCTGCCATGCCACCTGCCTTTTTCCTAAGTCCCCTCTCCAACCTCCCTAGTCCTTCCCGAGTTTTCTAGAGTCCCGCCAAAGTACACTTCCCTTCCTCGCCATCGCCCCTATGACTGTGCCATTGACCTGTTCCCAGGGTCATGTCCACCTAGTGGACGGATTTTCTTTCCCTCTGCTCCGGAGAAGAGAGCCATTGGAGGGGAATATCAAAGATTCCCTTGCCACTGGTTTCATCCGCCTGTCCAACTCTATGGCTGGGGCCGGGTTTTGCTTTGTGTGGAAGAAGAATGGAGGTCTCCGATCCTGCATTGATTACCGGGGCCTCCATAGTGTTACACTAACGAACCCCTACACTCTTCCACTGATGTCCAGTGCGTTTAAGCCTCTCCAGAGGGCAACAGTCTTCACCAAACTAGATCTCCCCAACGCCTACAATCTCGTCCATATCCAGGAGGGGGGCGAATGGGAGACAGTTTTCACCACACCCACCGGTCACTATGAATAGCTGTTGATGCCTTTTGGGTTGGCTAATGCCCCTGCGGTCTTTTAAGCATTTATCAACGATTTCCTCAGGGACATGCTGAACCTGTCCGTTTTTGTTTACCTTGACGACATTTGACATCATCTTTTCCAAAAACCACTAGGAACGTGTCCAGCACATTGAGCTAGTTCTTCAGCGCCTCCTCGACACCTCTTCATCAAACTT
Source organism: Zeus faber (assembly GCF_960531495.2). Taxonomy (NCBI): domain Eukaryota; kingdom Metazoa; phylum Chordata; class Actinopteri; order Zeiformes; family Zeidae; genus Zeus; species Zeus faber. The sequence goes on along the minus strand of NC_137205.1, from coordinate 27,053,428 downwards.
GAGAAAAGTGAGTTCAGTTCAAGATCTGTGCCATCATAGATTGGCCAACTCCCACCTCTATCAAGCATGTTCAACATTTCTTGGGTTTTGCCAACTTTTTCAGATGTGTAATCTATCCTTACAGGCAGTTCCATTCCCCAGAGATGGAGAACTCTCCCGAGCCCATTCTTTCGGCACCCAGGATTGTGGCACCAGTCTGGTGGGAAAACAAGACCATGGTTGCTAGGGCTAGGGAGACCGAGGCGGCGGTCCACCATGTCACAGCTATGTCCCCACTGCCACCCGCTCCCAGGTGGGGGCATTCCTCTCGCCTGACCAGCCACCCAGGGGCCTCTAGAACCCTGGAATTTGTTCGCAGGCATTTCTGGTGGCTCACCATGGAGACTGACATTCTGTCTTTTGTCGCTGCATGCCCCATCCGCGTGCCAAACAAGAACCCCTGGGTACGCCCCAAGATCTCTTGCGCCTTCCTATTCCCAGCCATTTATGGTCACACATTTCCATGGATTTCATTACCGGCCTTCCACCATCCCAAGGTAACACTGTCATCATGGTGATTGTTAATTGTTTTTTGATGTCCTGCTGTTTCGTTACTCTCCTCAAACTCCCCAAAGCTTGAGAAACAGTGGAACACATGGTGCAGCATGTGTGCCGGATTTTTGGACTGACCCTGGACATAGTTTCCGACCTCGGACCACACTTTACGTTCTGAAGGGCGTTCTGTAGCCTGATTGGGAAAACAGTCCGCCTCCCCTCAGGATAGCACTCACAGTCAAACGGTAAGTTGGAGGGGGTTAACCAGGACCTGGAGACTATCCTGAGGTGCCAAGTGTCCTCCAATCCTGCCTCCTGAAGAAGCTACCTCATCTGGGCTGAGTATGCATACAACACCTTAATATCCACATCTACTGGAATGTCTCCCTTCCAGTGCATACTTGGCTACCACCCCACTGTTCCTGATGCAGGAGCTCAAGGTGGGGGTCCCATCGACTGAGAGGTTTGTCCATTGCTGCTGCAGGACCTGCAGAAGGCCTCCAGGTGGCAAAAGACCCAGGCTAACAGAAGGCGGAGGCCGGCACCCACAATCCGTCCTGGGCAGAGGGTCTGGCTCTCAACCCAGGACCTGCCACTGCGGGTAGAGTCCAGCAAACTGGCTCCCCGGTTCATCTGACCTCTCAAAGTGGTGAGCAGGGTTAATCTGACAGCCTATCGCCTCCAACTACCCTGAAGCATGAGGATCAACCCCACCTTCCACGTGTCATGTCTCTGGCCAGTGGCCACCAGTCCCCTGGCTCCTGCTACCAGGTCGCCACCACCGCCACAGTTCATTGACGGGCAGGCGGCTTACACGGTCTGCTGCCTGCTTGATTCCCGTCTGGTGCAAAGGAGCCTCCAGTACCCGGTTGACTGGGAGGGTTACAGGCCAGAGGAACGGACCTGGGTCCCAGCCCGGGAAATCCTGGACCCAACTCCCATCAGGGACTTCCATCGCCTCCACCCCAGGCATCCTGAGGGAACATCATGACCTGTTCCTGGAAGGGGGGTCCTGTCAGGAATGGCTCCCAACCTGCCAGTTCCTCAAAATTCTAGCAAAGGCCACTATGAATGTATTGTCTGTGCAATTATGATTTAACTTGTTTCACCCATGTTTGTTTGGTTATTTATAACTCTGCCCAACTGAGGCCCCTTGGTCAGGTTTGACATTTGCTCATGGACCAAGCACTGTTTTTGAGTTATAATGAAATATGAAAAGTTTTTCCATTCTGGTTTGGAAACCTGCCTCCTGTCTCCTGTCTTTACATTTGGGTCTGCAATTCACCTCCGGTTGTGACATATTCTAATCCAATAGCGTGTGTTTGTTTGAGACAAATGTTAATATGTCTTGGATTTGTGGATCTGACAGCTTTCGCATTCACAGCAAGAGTAAACACTGTGTGTGCTTGTGTGGTGTTGAAGCAGTTGGCCTCTTAAAGAGAGGGATTGCAGCAAGTGCTACTCCATCTTCTACAAATAAGAGACTTTAATAGACTGAGTTTGACAGTGAGGAAAAAGTAAACACAGAAACTCCTTAGACGGTTCTTTAAAAAGGCTGTGTGGTTCTACAAAGAACCAGTGAAGAACTACTTTATTTAGTGGGTGATTTTAGCTATTAGATGGTAGGTGAAGACCAGAAGTTACAGTTACTTGAGTTTGTTTTCACCTGTAACGGTACGTAAATTAGTAGAATTTAAATTATTATACTTTTACTTGAGTTCCTTTTCCAATAAAGGACTGTACGTCATTAGTTTCAGTTACAGGTGATCATGATAAATGACAAGATCTTGGTTTCAACTTGCTTTGACTTTTGAAAATGGAAATCTGATTTAGTGTATTAAGACCAGTTATGGATTATGTTAGTTTTAGAAGTGACTTCTTATATTACAATATTATTGCCATTAAATAGTAACTTGTTACGTTACAGCATTACTTACTGAGAAAAGTAACTTGTCAGAGTACTTTTGCGTTACCAAAAATGAAAACCCCTTTGCGATTCCTTGCGCATTTTGGTCAGGTTATATTGTCCAGAGGGCGTGTAGCCTCCTGTACGTCTACCTCTGAATGTATTGACTCTAGAGTAACTGTGCAGGCTAAAACAGAAAAGACAGACAAAATATCCCCTTTACAGCTCATTATTAACGATGATTTATACAACTAAACATAAAATCAAGAGGGTACCGGGGTTCAATGCATATAGCCTAACAGGTTCATAGAAGATGTCTTTCATTTGTAATTCAATTGCAATTGAAAAAGCTGAATTATTTGAAGTACATGAAAATAAATAGACACCGAGGGTACCTGACAGGTTCCACCTGTACAGCGCTGTGATGTTCTTGTCCCTTTTACCCACAAATTAAAAATAATGCGAAAAATGTTCCATGACATAAAGGCTGTGCTCTCTGCCATCTCGCTTGTTGAGCTGTGCATGCGCGTGGCAACGAAAAGCCAATCAAATTGGAAGATCGAAAACTGACCTTTCACCTCTAGCCAATCACGGTTTCTCGTTATCGAAAGAAGCCCCGCCCCCTCCCTCGTGGGTAGGTTGCACTTAAGTTGTAAACACAGCGGCAGTGGAAACAGAGCGGCAGCGTCCAAACCTCGTTGGAGAAGGTGAACGGTGTGGATGTGTCTGGATTTTCTAAACAACAACAAAAAGGACAATGAAATACATTTTAACATTAATGGATTGCTTATTCCAAAACATCAGTAAATAACTGATTACTTGAATTGCAAAACAAACGCGTGACGTTACCCGTTTCAACAAAAAAGTATTTTGAGTACTCTAACTCGTTACTTTGTACCCCCAACTCTGATTAAGACATTTAAATTTTTCTTTCACACAACAATTCCTCTTCCTCGCTGTTTACAGCCCAGTGAGGTGTGTGAAAGCTCTTTTAGCTGAAATTAGAGTGGAAATTTCACACTCTGCAGACTATTGGCGCTGATACTCTGAGACGCATCGTCTGGGGGTCAGGCTCCACCTCCAGCTTTCGGCTTTCAGCTTCCACACCTCCGTCAGATGTTCTTCCGCACCTCGACCCCTCTTTCCATCAGCCATTCCTAGAAGGGTGATATCTGTTTTTCTGATTAATGATTCAACAGCTGATATCAGCAGACCATGCTTTATAGAGAGAAGAGAGGCTGCATATATTTCCTTTTGGCACAGGGACCTCTATTCAGTGTGTGTGTGTGTGTGTGTGTGTGTGTGTGTGTGTGTGTGTGTGTGTGTGTGTGTGTGTGTGCGCGCACGCTTGTGTGTGTGTTGGCTGATTATTTGGAAGTGTCAACCAGGCTATTTGTACTTTCAGCCTGTTACTAATGCTACTTCACCGCATTAAAAACCACAAGCACGCACGCACACACCACTAATTCTTTGACGTGAGAACAGTGTCATTGTTATATGGCTTGTGTAAATGCCCCAAGATAATTAGATTTACGACAAGCGGTTCGGGAATGTAGACTGGAGAGTTAAAATGGTTGTCAACAGTTTGGGAGTGCATGCGCTTTTGTTTTTTTTTACCTAACCCTTATTTTTCCGTTGTATATTGGGGCCGTGGTATAATGTAATACAATGGATACAATGGTTTAATGGGGCACTTGTGACCACATCTTTTTGTCCTCTGGAGACTGGCTTGTTAAAATGAGAGGTGGTGACAGGTGTGATTATCCAGCTAATACCATGGTGTCGCAGAAAGTAGGAGACTGATCTTAGGGATTAACCAGCACAGAGATAGTTTAGTTGCTCTGAGAGCCGGGGTGGACAAAGTCATGGAAACGCCAAGACATACAGGCTATCGAGGACCCAATGAGAAGCAGGACCGCCACTTGTCTTTGGAACATCTGCGATCTTTCTTGGAAGTCCCTGAACCGTGTGAAGTGAGATAATGAACCATCCTTCAAGGGTAAAATACTTCTTTGATGGATGAAGGGATGTCAGTTCCTGTCGGTCCAGTCCAGTTTGTCCATTTTTGGAATGGTCTGACAGGATTTTTTTTCTCTGACTATTCCCCCATGACACGGTGAATAATTCTGCAGTTTTTTGTGGGCGATGAACCTGCAATCGAGGTGGCACATATGGCCACTTTGGAACTCTGTTGCTTGACTCATGCTGCTCTGAAGACGATTGAAGCGTTGATTTTCAGAGCGCTGTTATAGATGACGCACAGTGATAATTGGCAATCAAGCTGATATGACTCACCAGCGCAGCCTCATTTGGGATTTAACCACTTCAAAACGAAACGCCGCTATCATGGTGCTTACAGCCCAGACTCATGACTTGAGGTCGTTGTCAAAACATATGTTGTGCAACATATTGTCACATATGTGCAAAAACTGATTATTTCTATGTTGATGTAGTTAAGTTTACCGAGGGAACTGATGAGGGAATCCACAATGACATCACAGACGAAAAGTGGAAGAAGGATGGAGGTCTCCGACCCTGCATTGATTATCGGGGCCTCCATAGGGCTACAGTAAGGAACCCCTACACTCTTCCACTGATTTACAGATTTAACAGATTTACTCTGAAAAGACGAATAGCGGGACAAGAGAGTCTACTCTGCCTCTACTCTACCTCTACTCTACCCCCCGTGACTCTACCTCTACTCTACCCCCCTCTACCTCCCTCTGCTCTACCTCCACTCACCGATTTTATTTTTATTCATTTTATATCTGTGCAAATATTGCACGAATTGCACAACCTTAAGAATGAAGTTTTTGCTGTTTGTTTTCCGGTGACTCAGTCAATGGGGAAATGGAGCCATTTTGACAGGTTTCTGTATCTTTGTGTGTGTGTGTGTGTGTGTGTGTGTGTGTATCTGTGTGTGTGTGTGTGTATATCTCTGTGTCTGTGTGTGTGTGTGTATATATCTGTGTGTGTGTGTGTGTGTGTGTGTGTGTGTGTGTATATATCTGTGTGTGTGTGTGTGTGTGTGTGTGTGTGTGTGTGTGTGTGTTTTGCCACAGACAGACGCACCGTTGTGATGCTGTTGGCACTCGGTAGGGACATTTGCTCGCTCCTCAGACTGGATTTCTCAGACTGTCACACAGGAAGACAGCTGGAGCACAAAGCTGCTTCACATTGTTGTTACTTTCCTGCAACAATGGTGTTATAATAATAAAGCCAATTTCATGGGGCTTTACAACAAAAATATAGGTATTATTATACTAGGGTCAGGCGGTGTTCTTGTGTAAGGGTATATATATATATACCCTTACACTATATACTGTGTATATATGTATGTGTATTTTTTCTATATAGTATATACAGTATATATATATATATATATATACATATATATATATATGTGTATGTATGTGTATATATATATATATATATATATATATATATATATACATATTATTCAGTACATATATATATATACAAACTGTTATACTTACTGTATAAATGGGGTGTACCAATACACACATTCATATTGAACCGTTCGGTACGAGGCTTTTGGTTCTTATTTGTTGGACTAATCCTATTACATTTGGAAAATAAAATATATCTTAAATTGTGTGAAATAAAATGTTCTCAGTGCCACTACGCTCAACAAGGCAGCCCAAACGACGTAACAGACAACGTGCTGTCTGCCCATAACACTCTACTCCGGTCAGGCATGCTGGGAGGCACACTGCACTAAGCAGCATGCCACGTGATGCCATTATCACTGTGGTGTGGGGATGGTGTGGTTTGAGCAGCCACACCTGTCCTGGGTCTAGGTAATTGGGGCCTAGGATCAGAGTGGCTGCATACCTGTTGCTCGTTGGTTGGTCTAACGAGCAGCAGGTAAAACCCCCGTCCCCACACACACACACACACACACACACACACACTCAGGAGAGGAGCCCTTGTCATGACACGTGTCTATCTGCTCCTGGGCTTATTCCAACTAACTCACTCTCTACAATAAACTGTGTGTCCCCCCTGTCGTCTGTGTTTTTGTGCTGGAGGTCCCTGGAAATGGTTGGCTGGAAATGGCTGGAGATTGGTTGATTAAAAAAAAAAACGACGGTACAGCTGGTACACGAGAGAAGGTTACATCAGTGGGAATACTCCAAACACATCAACTCATTCACGCCGACATCACCCCAGTGTGTCAATAGGCGAAACTACACAAAAATAAGGAGCAACACACGCTACAAACTATCCCCGCAGAATTTAGGCAGCCATTCCCAACTAATTCAAACAGGGCAAAATAAATCATTGCGGTGATTGGTACATTTATAGCCGCGGATATGAGACCCTACTCTCTAGTGGAAAACGCAGGCTTTACCACCACGTTCAATGTAATAGAGCTTCATTACACTATTCCTTCACAAGCCCGTTTCAACCAGACCGTAAAAAAAAAAAAAGCCCAAATAGTGAACCAATTGTCCGAGCACACATCACTTCTCTAACCACAGATGGCTGGATGTCAAGGGCTACATAAAGCTACCTGACTTAAACGGCACATTACCTTGCTGCTGAATGGGAGATGAAAAGCCATGTTCGTCAGCCGCACTCTTTGAGAGTCACACCAGCGAGGATTTGGCCAAAGGGATGACAGAAGCAGTGAAAGTGTGGACGCTGCTGCGAGCTAATGTAACTACTCCTGTGACTACTAACAATGCCAGGAATATAGTTAATGCTGTTGGAGCTGCTGGACTAGGGCCACAAATTGGGTGCTTGCCCATGGCATTAATCTCGCATCTCAGAAAGCAATAGCAGTGCAGCAGATCTCGCACCTCCTCGCAAAGATCAGAAAGATTGTGACCTTCTTTCACAGAAGCACGACAGCGGCCCATGTGTTGAAGACAAAACAGAAGTTGCTGCAGCTTCCAGTTCACAACTTATCCAAGATGTACCAACTCGTTGGAATTCAAGCCATGATATAATTTAAAGATATATCGAGCAGCAGGCTGCAGTGTATTCTGCAATGACAGACAAAGCTGTGATGAAAAATGTCGAAGACATTGTGACTTTGTCTGAATACGACGTGATACTGGTTGAGAATGACATCACATTTTCGAAAAACCCATGAAAAGTGTGACAACCCTTAAGTGCACTGATTCCTCTTCATCCACGTCCATGGTCCTGCCTGTGAAAATGATGATCCTGAAAACGATGGTACTGCCTGATGATGACAGCCCAGCTGTGAGGGATGTCAAAACAGCCACCAGGAATGACCTGCAGCAGAGATACCAGGTCATCAAGATACCTACACAACCGCGTCGCTTTGGATCCACGATTCAAGTCACTGCTACACTTGAATGCTGCCACTCGCCTGAGAGTCTATGAAGCTCACACCACAGAGATTGTGAGCATTGAACAACAGGTATTGTTTATCTTTTGCTGTTTACTATATTTTGATTAATTATTTGCATACCTGGTCCTTTTATTTAACTAGTTTAAGATTTTTTTAATTCAATATTATATATATATATATATATATATATACCCTTCCTGGATTATGGTTTTGTCATGGCGGAAAGGGCTTGTGAATTTCAGTGATCCCCCAGAGCTATGTCATCAGGAGCTTCATGCTTTACCATGAAGTTTACCATGCCCGGAACAGGGTCACCAGGACCCACTCCCGGAGCCAGTACTCACAAGTCCACGGCTGACGGCAGCGCTGTTTGTGTTTGTCCCAGTGGATGAGAGGGCCGCCTCAACGCGACCACAAGTTGCAGAGAAGAAAACTCTGACTCTGTTATTTGTGTATATGCACTGAACAACAATTCAGAGTATTCAGCCTTCTTGGAGAAGGTGGAAGGGGTGCTGGAGAAGGCCCTACTCACTGACTCCATAGTACTATTGGGAGACTTCAACGCTGATTTTGGCAACGATGAGGGAACCTGGGGGGGCGTGATTGGAGGGAATGGCCTCCCTGATCTGAATGTGAGTAGTGGGTTGTTATTGGATTTGTTGGTTGTTATTGGACCCATATTGCGCTTGCCATGGATTGTCCATAACAAACACCATGTTCAAACATAAAGATGCTCATAAGTGCACTTGGCACCAGAGCAGCTTGGGCCAAAGGTCAGTGATCGACTTTGTAGTTGTTTCAGCAGACCTGCAGCCATATGTTCTAGACACTTGGGTAAAGAGAGGGGCTAAGCCGTCAACTGATAACCATCTGGTGTTGAGTTGGGTCAGATGGTAGGGGAAGCTGCCAAACAGAAATGGTAAGCATGAACCTGTAGTGGTGTTTCTCTGGGAACGACGGGTGGAGGAACCTGCCCTCAATGACTTTAACTCTCACCTCCAGAAGAGCTGTGGGACATGGAGTCAGAATGGCTCCTGTTCACAATCTCTATTGTGGAAGCAGCTGTTACGAGCTTTGGTCAAAAGCTGGTCAGTGCCTCTCATGGCGGCAAGCCAAGAACTCGCTGGTTGACACCAGCAGTTGAGGAGTCCGTCAAGCAGAAGAAGGTGGCCTTTTGGGCTTGGTTTGATCAAGGGACTCCTGACTTTGCAGGGAGGTATTGGCAGGCAAAAAAGGCTGCAGCAACAGCAGTTGCGGGAGCAAAATCCAGGATGTGGGAGGAGTTGGGCAAGGCTATGGAGAAGGACTTTCGGCGGCCTCAAAAATAACATTTGGCGAATCAAGAGGGGGAAGAGGCACATTGCCTGGGCAGTTCTCAGCAAGGGTAGGGAAACTCTGACCTTGACTCTGCATATCTTCGAAAGGTGGAAGGAAAACTTTGAGGAACTCCTGAACCTCATGTGCATGTCCTCTGAAGAGGCAGGACTGGAAGAGTGAGGGGGTCAGAGTCTATATCCTTGGCAGAGGTCACTGAGGTTGTTGGAAATCTCAGTGTCAAGGTGCAAGGAGAGGATGAGATCCCTACAGAAATGGTGAAGGCTTTGGATGTTGTTGTGGTGTCTTGGTTGACACGACTCTGCAATGTCGTTGTGTGACATCAGTACCAGTGCCTTTTGACTGGAAGACCAGGGTAGTGGTCCCTATTTAAAAAAACCGGGGACTGGAGGGTGAGTTTCAATTTTCAGGGAACCACATTACTCATCCTTCCCGTGTAAGTGTATGCCAAGGTGCTGGAAAGAACACTCCGGCCGAGTGTCGAACCCCAGATTCAGGAGGAGCAATGTGGTTTTCGTCCTGGCCATGGAAGGGCAGACCAGCCTTTACCCTGTTGCAGATGATAGAGGGAGCATGGGAGTTTGCCCAACCTGTCTACATGTGTTTTGTCAATTAGGAGAAGGCTTTTCGACGATTGTGTTCCCTGAGGTCATCCATGGGAGGTGCCGTGGGAGCATGGGGGGCCGGGGCCGCTTCTGCAGCACCTCCAAATCTACGGCCATGGTCCTCCCATGGAAATAGACATCTTATATGTATGTGTAGGTGTATGTATATATACATATTTAATGCTTGATGCTTATGCTTGAGGGATAATTTCACTCCCATATCACCTGGCTGCCATGACAACTAAGCTGGATTCCAGACATTTAAACCTTATCTCAGATTCAAATGCCTTCCAAATGTCAAATTGTTCAGTTTGTTGAACTGTGGGATCCAACAAAACCATCTCCATCATCTTCATCGCCATCTTCATCATCACCATCTTCAACCAAAGAGCTGATGACAGTTGGGATGTTTTTTTGGAATCCCCCACCCACTTACCCCTGAGTGACGGGTCCGGCAGCCAATATGGAGCTCGGAGGGATGAGTGAGTCCAGTCACATCTGATGGTTTACACACAGCCTGCGTCCGGCCCCAGGGAGCTCATTACAGCACAGCCTGTCCAAAGGAGCATGCGCACACACACACACACACACACACACACACACACACACACACACACACACACACACACCTACTGTATAACCCTGCTTGCTTTTAGAAGAGAACAAAACGATGCGAGCAAACTTCCTCCACACGACCCCACGTTGGCTAAACCACAAGCGTAATAAGTACACACACACACACACACACACACACACACACACACACACACACATACACACACACGACTCACAGCTATCGACGTGCTTAAGACAGCCTGTGGATTCGGTGCAGGTGTGTGTTGCAGGTTGGTGAAGGTCAGTGCAGAAGGTTACACGTCCTCTTTGTGTCTGCCTCTCCGTCTGTCATGGGGATTGTCATCTGACATCTGACAGCAAGGGTGGCATACTCACATACACACACACACACGCACGCGTGCACACACGTGCACACACATACACACACGCACACACACATGCGCGCGCACACACACACACACGCACACACACACACATGCACACACACACACACACACAAGGCGGCAGACAGACATTAAACCGGAGTTTAATGGCTGCAGTAGGTTATGAACAGCGTGTGGACTCTCACTCTCCAGTGAGAGGAACGAGAAGCTGATTTGCATCATATTTCTGATTTGTTCTCTATATATGTGTGTGTGTGTGTGTGTGTGTGTGTGCGTGTGTGCGTGTGCGTGTGTGTGTGTCAGGGTAGGTTGACCCGATGTGTGTGGGACAACGAGCATGTTGTGTGGGACAGTGTGGGACACGTAACCAGTGCTGAGAGGCAGTCCAACATTTTTGATGTATTGTCTATCTAACTTAAAAAATGAAATGTCTTTTATTTTTCTCCTCAGCTTGTAGCATCTCGGTGCTTTGCGCTTTGTAAGCCTCACATGTCGCTTCTCGACATATTCTTCTCTGTGCAAATGAAAAAAAAAGTCCCTCTGAGAATGGCTTTCCACCTGCTTCGTCCAGTTAACTAGTTTCCCAGTCTTTTTTTGTCGCTGTATTTCCTTTTCATATTCATATATTCATATATTTCATATCTCATATTGCGCCCGAATCTGCATCGTTTGTGACTTTGTGGTGTCTCACAATTTTCCCCGGTGGGCATTGCAAAGCCGGGTTAACCCGCACTTGACCTACAGAAGCGCAGTTTGATTGACATCCAACGCAGCCGGGTGGTGACAGCCTCCCCTGCTTTCTTCGTGGCCATTGGACAAAAGCCCGATTTTAGAAAAGCTTCTCTCCTGCAGTGGTTTGATTTTTTTTTTTTTTTGAAAACCGGAGTCAATACAAAATGTGGGAACATCGTCTTGACGTGTGGGACGGGGGATCAAAGTGCTGTGCAGTCCAACATAAAGAGGGACGCCTGGTCACCCTAGTGTGTGTGTGTGTGTTAAGATGTTTGCAAGTAGATAAAGTACTCAGAGCTTTTCCTTGCACAAAATTTTAAAAAAGAGTGAATGCACCGAGTTGACATTTCTACTAAACTGACCAAACCGCGTGAGTGTCCGTCCAATAGCAATCATGTGCTAATACTGATATTTTAACTGCATTGTGTTCCACAAATCTCCTGTTAGCTGCAGTGTGTCCGCATTTCTCCATCTCCGTCGGATCAATAATGCAGCGTCACCCCTCGCTTTCCGCAAACAGCGCCAGATACCCGGGTTTTTTTATTTTATTTTTTGTTGTTGTTGTTGTTGGGAAAAGTATGTCAGCGTTGGAGTGCCGCCGCGGGGTCCCGGTCTTGTCAGCGGGTCGAGACGGGAACTGGATGTTTAAATTCATGAGGCGGCCCCTCACGTCTGAGGCGTGTCAGCGGAGATGAGGGGAGACGGGGGCTCGGGTCGACACGGAGCGGAAGTGCGGAACCCGGGGCCGGGCGCGAGGACAAAGCGTGATCTGGCTTTTCCTCGACAACAACAAACATCGCCCGGGGAGCGCTCACGGTTAAAATGGGCGAAAAACAGGGTTTTTTTTTTCGATGCTAAGGAAGGGGTTATTATACCCTGTGTGGGGTGGGGGGATAGGTGGTTTCAGTGAAATTATATTTCCCCTGAAATTTGCGCTCACCTCGTCTCTGTACTTCACGCTGGAGACCAAGAGCTTTTACAAGCCTGAATCAAAACATACTTTTATCACCGGAGGCAAACTAATTTCGGGGTCTCTCCAGATTTTCTGAACCAACAATGACCTCAGATTCCTCCAAAGCATCAAAGCACCGCCTACACCACCACAAGAAAATAATGATTATAAGAAGTATCATGCGTGGAACACATGGCTCTCTAAAGGCCATCATGGCACTTGAATAAAGATTTAATTCATATGCATCACGTCTCCAACACGCATTTCGGACAACGAAAATACCGTAAAAGGGAAAATGCAAATCAATTTCAGCCTTGACTCCCTCTCTCCGTCTCTCCCTCTCTCTCTCTCTCTCTCTCTCTCTCTCTCTCGCTCTCTCTCTCTCGCATACAAACACTCGTCCTTTCAGCCGTTGCATAATGTTTGATATCCGAGCACACATTTTCCGATACGTAATGCGGCTGCCGAACAAGTTAAATTTGTGCAAATTGTCAATATAAATCATCTACCTGACCGGCATCATAAAAGACGAGGAAATTTCCGCAATTTAAAATCTGAGAACGCCGTCGTGCCGGAATGATTTCAATCTGAATGTGAGCGGATGAAACGCTTTCGCAACCCCGTCACGCTGTTAATGTTCCATGAGATATAAAATGTTTAAGTAGAAAGCCTACTTCCGCACCTGCCAGGGTGAAGTTTGGAGACGCTGCTGTCAATGTCCAGATCCCTGGCCCGGCCCGGCTTGGCCGGGTTCGGCACCGGCTTGCACATTTGGTCGTGTAAAGACAGCTGAACCGCAGCAGGAGGACTAGAGGAGGCACCACTTTTAAATTGAATTTTAATCTGCAAAACAATTTCAACTATTGCGTCTTTAAACCGCCCAGCGTCCTGTTTGGGTCTCCGGTCCGCGGAGCGACACGCGGATTAGCGCCCCGAGATGGAGGTGGAGGGATTTTACGAGGCTCTCAGCCGATAACTTGGCGACAAAGAAGCCCAAACACCTCTTTTCTGTCAGCTCAGCCAAAAGTGTATGTTTCGATTTCTCCGAATGGTACAGCTCTTTTTTTTCTTTTTTCGTCGAGAACCAAATCTGAAAGAAGATCACATCACTACACCACATCCAAAGTGAAAACATGGAGCCGTCACGTTCGCTGCTCGTTTTAAACTTTTTTTAAAACTTTTTTGTTTGAAACAGTGAGCGAGAGAGAGAGAGAGAGAGAGAGAGAGAGAGAGAGAGAGAGAGATGATTAAACATTGCCTAGAGCTTTGTTTTAGGACACTTTTCCCTTTATAACTGGACTGATTTTGTGCTCTGCTCTTCACAAAATACTTTACTCAACCACTTCAACACTAATGTGTCCAGTTAGACTAAAGATTGTAATCATTCACCTTAATTCACCCCTGAAGTAATAGGATCACAAGGATAGAGACACAAAGAATAAGAATAAGAATATGAATAAAAATAAGAATAAGAATACAAATAAAAATAAGAATAAAAATACAAATAATAATAAGTATACAAATAAGAATACAAATAAAAATAAGAATAAAAATAAGAATAAGGAGAAGAATACAAATAAAAATAAGAATAAAAATAAGAAGAATAATAAGAATACAAATAAGAATAAGAATACAAATAAGAATAAGAATAAGATTACAACAAAAGAATAAGAATAAGAATAAGATTACAACAAAAGAATAAGAATAAGAATACAAATAATAAGAATAAGAATACAAATAATAATAAGAATATGAATACAAATAATAATAAGAATATGAATACAAATAATAACAAGAATAAGAATACAAATAATAATATGAATAAGAATACAAATAAGAATAAGAATACAAATAAGAATAAAAATAAGAATATGAATACAAATAAAAATAAGAATTAAAATACGAATAAGAATAAGTATACAAATAAGAATACAAATAAAAATAAGAATAAAAATATGAATCAGGATAAGAATACCAATAAAAATAAGAATAAACATAAGAATAATAATAAGAATAGAAATAAGAATAAGAAGAATAAGAATAAGAATACAAATAAGAATAAGAATAAGAATACAACAAAATAATAAGAATAAGAATACAAATAATAAGAATAAGAATACAAATAATAATGAGAATAAGAATACAAACAATAATAAGAATAAAAATACAAATAATAATAAGAATATGAATACAAATAATAACAAGAATAAGAATACAAATAAGAATATAAATAAGAATACAAATAAGAATAAGAATACAAATAAGAATATAAATAAGAATACAAATAAGAATAAGAATACAAATAAGAATAAAAATAAGAATATGAATACAAATAAAAATAAGAATAAAATTACGAATAAGAATAAGTATACAAATAAGGATACAAATAAAAATAAGAATAAAAATAAGAATAGGGATAAGAATACAAATAAAAATAAGAATAAAAATAATAATAATAATAAGAATACAAATAAGAATAAGAAGAATAAGAATAAGAATACAAATAAGAATAAGAATAAGAATACAACAAAATAATAAGAATAAGAATACAAATTTTAAGAATAAGAATACAAATAATAATGAGAATAAGAATACAAACAATAATAAGAATAAGAATACAAATAATAATAAGAATATGAATACAAATAATAATGAGAATAAGAATACAAACAATAATAAGAATAAGAATACAAATAATAATAAGAATATGAATACAAATAATAACAAGAAAAAAGAATACAAATACGAATATGAATAAGAATACAAATAAGAATAAGAATACAAATAACAATAAAAATAAGAATATGAATACAAATAATTATAGAATTAAGGATTATATCTGCGCCTCCCACCCCCGCACCTTGGACCCGTTGCAGTTCGCGTACCAGCAGAACAGATCCACGGATGACGCGGTCTCCCAGGTACCGCACACCACGCTCACGCACCTGGATGGCCGGAAGGGGGCCTATGTGAGAATGCTGTTCATCGATTACAGTTCAGCTTTCAATACCATAGTCCCCACCAGACTGGCTGTCAAGCTGAAGGAGCTCGGACTGAATACTCCGCTGTGTGCCTGGATCCTGGACTTCCTCTCAGCCCGGCCCCAGGTGGTTCGGGTGGGGAAGCACATGTCCAGCTCTCTTACCCTGAACACAGGATCCCCACAGGGTTGTGTCCTCAGCCCCCTACTGTGCTCCCTGTACACACATGACTGTGTGGCCAGGTCCAGCTCCAACACCATCATCAAGTTTGCTGACGACACCGTTGTCGTGGGCCTGATCACCGACAGCGATGAGAAGGCCTACCGCAAGGAGGTGGCTGCCCTGTCACTCTGGTGCCAGGACAACAGCTCCACCTGAACATCAGCAAAACTGAGGAGCTGATTGTGGACTTAAGGTGAGGATTACAACCGAGGACGCACATGTCCTTGGTGATTAATAGGACTTCTGTCGACAGGGTGAGCAGCTTCAAGTACCTGGGAGTCCACATTACAGAGGACTTAACATGGACTCTACAAACAGACACTCTGGTGAGAAAGGCGAGGCAGCGTCTTTACCACCTCAGGCTGCTGAAGAAATTCCGGGTCTCGGTGAGGATCCTCAAGTCCTTCTACTCTGGAGCAGTGGAGAGCATCCTGACAGGCAACATCACTGCCTGGTTTGGGAACTGGACTGCTCAGGACAGGCGGGCCCTGCAGAGGGTGGTGCGTTCAGCTGAACGTACCACTGGAACAACCCTCCCCTCCCTGCAGGACTTATACACCAGGAGGTGTAGTAGCAGAGCCCGCAGAATCATGAAGGATCCTCATCACCCCAACAACAGACTGTTCCAGCTGCTGCGGTCAAGCAAGCACCTCCGCAGTCACACAGCGAGAACAGAGAGACTGAGACAGAGTTTTTTTCTGCAAGGGTTGTTCAGTGATACCGTACTGCTGCGCTGTACTGTTGTATACTGTGCTGTATATCTCACAAACACTACCTCACTTTATTCACATGCCACTTTAATGCACATCTCATGGTCTACGTCTATCCCATATACATAAGCCTATTCCCTTTATCTATTCTATTTTATTTTGTTTTATTTTATTTTATTCTATAGTATTAGACTTACTGCATTACGTTTTAGGAATCAGTTAGTTGGTCTAGTAGAAATTCTTAGGTAGCTACTTCAGCCTAGGACATATTGTGTGTAATTACCGGGTGCGTTGCATTGACATTTCACTGCATATATGTATAAAAGTATGTAAATGTATGTCACAAATAAACCTCTTGAATCTTGAATCTTGAATAATAATAATAAGAAGAAGAAGAAGAAGAAGAAGAAGAAGAAGAAGAAGAAGAAGAAGAAAAATAAGAAGAAGAAGAAGAAGAAGAAGAAGAAGAAGAAGAAGAAGAAGAAGAAGAAGAAGAAGAAGATTAAAAATAACAAGAAGAAACAAATGGCCCTACTGAAAAATCCAGCTTGAACTGGTAGCTGGTAATCAGCTTGACCAGTTAGAGCTACGTTTTTGACAGCTGGTAGGCCAGCTACCAACTACTACTGGTGACACCAGCTCACAGCTCCTATTCCTACCAGTTACCATGTGGTTACCATCTCATATTCTCACCAGTTACAATCTAGTATTGCCAGTTACCATCTCAGATTCTCACCAGTTACCATCTCCTATTGCCAGTTACTAGCTCATATTACCAGTTACCATCTCAGATTCCTAACAGTTTCCATCTCATATTACCAGTTACCATCTCATATTACCAGTTACCATCTCATATTACCAGTTACCAGCTCATATTACCAGTAACCACCTCAGATTCTCACCACTTACCAGCTCATATTATCAATTACCATTTGAGATTCTCACCAGTTGCCATCTCATATTACCAGTTACCATCTCAGATTCTCACCCATTACCAGCTCATATTCTCACCAGTTACCATCTCATATTACCAGCTCTGATCTCAGATTCTCACCAGTTACCATCTCATATTACCAGCTCTGATCTCAGATTCTCACCAGTTACCATCTCATATTACCAGCTCTGATCTCAGATTCTCACCAGTTACCATTTCATATTACCAGTGACCATCTCAGATTCTCACCAGTAACCATTTCATATTACCAGTTACCATTTCAGATTCTCACCCGTTATCAGCTAATATTCTCACCAGTTACCATCTCATATTACCAGCTCTGATCTCATATTCTCACCAGTTACCATCTCATATTACCAGCTCTGATCTCATATTCTCACCAGTAACCATTTCATATTACCAGTTACCATTTCAGATTCTCACAAGTTACCGTCTCATATTACGAGTTACCAGCTCAAATTCTCACCAATTACCATCTCATATTACCAGTTACCAGTTTATATCCTCACCAGTGACCATCTCATATTACCAGCTCTGATCTCAGATTCTCACCAGTTACCATTTCATATTACCAGTGACCATCTCAGATTCTCACCAGTAACCATCTCATATTACCAGTTACCATTTCAGATTCTCACCCGTTATCAGCTAATATTCTCACCAGTTATCATCTTATATTACCAGCTACCATTTCAGATTCCCTACAGTTACCAGCTAATATTCTCACCAGTTACCATCTCATATTACCAGCTCTGATCTCAGATTCTCACCGTCACCATCTCATATTACCAGCTCTGATCTCAGATCTCACCAGTTACCATCTCATATTACCAGTTGCCATTTCAGATTCTCACCAGTTACCATCTCATATTACGAGTTACCAGCTCAAACTCTCACCAGTGACCATCTCATATTACCAGTTACCATCTCAAATTCTAACCAGTGACCATCTCATATTTTCAGTTACCAGCACATATCCTCACCAGTGACCATCTCATATTACCAGCTACCATCTCAAATTCTCACCAGTTACCAGCTCATATTCTCACCACTTATCAGCTCATATTACCAGTCACCATGGGACCAGCTAGGACCTGTAGCTGGTTCTAGCAGTATATTAAGACTAGATGATCCTTTTCAGTGGTTTTCTTGAGGGTTTGTATGAAGTACAACCACAGAGATATTACTTGTTCTCGTTGCACAGCAAACCCCAGTGGAATTTCCTGTGGTGTGGCAGTAATGAAAACAGTCAATTACAACCAGTTTATATTGTGTCTCACCAAGTGATGAAAAAGATAAGGACTTGTAGCTGTAGCCTGTGGCGTGCAGCCTCCCGCCAGGCCTCATGAATCACACCCAGAACCACTGAAGGAAGTTGTTTTTACTCACCGTCTCCTGCTGCTTTCCCCATCGTCTAAACACGGAAAGCTAAAGGGAAACGGCAGTTTCCAAAGCATTTGGGTACTGTACGAGCGCTTCAAAGGGTCACACTGGGACGCCTGGTGTTGTTGTTCATGGCGTCATTGACAACCCTGGTAATTACACACTCTACTTCAGTGTGTTTAGTGTAGGTTAGTGTAGACTCTCTTCTGTGTAACAATGTATAATCTGGCAGTGCTGAAATATGTGAAACAACACTATTTGACAGGGCTAATTCATTCACTTCCTCCATTTTCTACTCTTCAATGGAACGTCGCTTCAACGAGAGCCAATGCTGCCTTGCTATTGATTGATGCCAGGATGAATGTGTCACAATTAACCGCGGTCGAATGCTGCAGGAAATGTTCCAGATGCCAAGTTGACACACAACCGCAAAGTTATGCGCTACGCACGCTTTGATTTCTCCCGTAGAAACTTGTGATAATTGCATTTCTATCCCTCGCGCGCGCTCGCACGGAGAGCGGGACGACGGCGAGAAACAGATTTGTTCTCGCACAATTGTAAACAGCGCCGTTCGCCGTGACTCCCTTCTCACACACGTCGAGTCGTCTCTATGTAAATCTGCAGCTCTGCCGCATCCCTTGACATTGTCATTCAATGCTACCGCGCTCGCAGCCAAGGGCCCCGATTTTAGTCTCCCGGTCCGGGAGACTTTGATCCGGCTGAATACAAATGATGACACAGCTCAAAAAAAGGAGCCTTTCGCCTTTTGCCGCCGCCCCGCTGTCACTTCTGCACGGCGCCTCAAGGAACCGGGCGGACCGCTCCGGCTCGATCAGACATCTTGTCAGCGAGATGATCTGGAACTAGAAAAAGTATAAGGTGAGTATAAGATGCAGCACTGCGGCGCCAACCAGCGACCGTACACGATACTTTACTCTGAGAGAGAGACGTGGCGCAGGCACACTCTTTGATGAATTTATTCATTTTTACGTTGATATAATGAAATTCAGCAGAGGGAACTGATGAGGGAATCCACGAGTCAAATCCCTGAGCTGAAAAACAATAGATTTACTCCAAAAGGAAGATGAGGGACTGTACTCTACTTTTACTCCACCTCTAATCTACCTCTACTTCACCTCTAATCTTCTACCGTTTTCACACCAAAATGATCGGGTTAAACCCACTAAAAATAGGAGATTGACACCTTTCCCATTGCCAGGAGAAATGCCGTCTTATTTCTGGTTCGATGACACGAACACACCAGAGAAGTGGCGTGTCATGGCTCCGATGTGATAAAGAATAAAACAGTAGAGGAGACAGCAACTTAAACAAATAACGACATAATAGTTTAAAACTTAAAAAAAAAACGTATTCTGAGCCGCTCAAAAGAATCGGATCGTTCATGAACGACCCAATACTACAGTAGAAGCGGCGTGGAGCATGGATACGCCATGCTGCCGGTGTGCAGCCAGGCACAGACGCTTCATGCTGCCGCACACCAGCCACTGTGGCTTGGGGCGATGCTGGAGTGACTTGAAGCCCGGCGGGGAGCCTGGGGCTTTGCCACTGTGCTCCCCACGGTGCGATCTCCACACTCACAACATTCCCCTTGCGGGAAAAATGTAAATAATTTCTGATTTAGATATTTGGATTCTAAATCGGATATTGAATGATACATGGATATTACTGTCCTTTGATGTGCCAACGTTCAGAACTTCAACGCCCGTCGCATCGCGCTGGGGCCAAAATTAGTGGGGTTGACCTGGGTGTCCTGTTCACATCAGAG
>NC_137205.1:26940521-27028021 GCF_960531495.2 Zeus faber | reverse complement strand
TCCAGGGAAACCGTCATGAGAAAACACAAGTGGTGTCTTTGTTGGAGCTTCATCCCTCCATCCTCCTCCACCTCCAACACCCCCCCCCCCCCGCACCTCTTGCCTATCTTCATTTCCCAGAGGACTTTCAAAACTGCACTGTTGTACAATTCTCAACATTTGGCTTCAGTACCTTCTCAGTGCAAGCATCTGTGTGTTCTGTTTGTTTTTTGAAATGTGTGTGTGTGTGTGTGTGTGTGTGTGTGTGTGTGTGTGTGTGTGTGTGTGTGTGTGTGTGTGTGTGTGTGCGCGCACGTGTGTGTGTGTGTGTGCGTGTGCGTGTGCGTGTGTTGCATGCGTGTCACGCTGCAGGGGTTAATAACGGATTACGCGTCAAAGCGGTGACAATCAGGGAGCAGCGCGGCTTTCCATAAATTAACTTCATCTTTTGTCTTCAAACCCCCCCCCCCCCCTCAAATTCCTTATTATTATTATTATTATTATTATTGTTTTGAGGTGGGGACGTGCTTAATGGTTAGGGGGCGATAATAATTATATAGTCTGATTATAAAGTCTGTCTTCTGTTGTTTACTGTAAGGAATAATTATCACACGAGGTAGGAGTGGACATCCTGGACCTGAGGACGGAAGAGGTAGCTCTGGTTCCTTCTTTGGAGCCTTCAGAAAACACAGGAAACAAACGCTATCCACACATATGAAGTTGCAGGACGAGGCAAAATGGATAAAAACAATTGAATACAACAAAAAAAAAACATATCAAACATATGTGTAAGCGTGTGGCGATGAAAGCTGCTGCTCTGGACAGCATACACGAGGTATTGGCTTGTACGCAACATAATCATTGACGATACGCAAATGAAGTTTTGTGCTTAATTATACGCAGTGAAAATGCTGACGACTCACCCGAAGAAGGACCAAGACCCGGGACGACGGAGCCCACATCCCCCACCCGCAGTCCCCCCCGAGCAGGGGCCGCAAACCGTTTACCCATAATCCTCTTCCCAACACGGTTTCTGTCCTTGGCCTGAGAAAGAGCAGCGTCCCGCGGGCGAAGATGTTTTCCTCTGCACGGGGGAGATAAGGACGCCACACCCAGCCCCCAGCGCTACGTTCGCACCCACCGCCACCACCCGCACCAACCCCCCCCCCGCCCCTAGCCGTCACCCCGCCCCACTCCTCCGTCTGGACCTCCCTGCTTCACCCAAACCCATTCCCAACAGCTCCTTCCTCCCCGAGCTCAGATTAGACACACACGGAAGGTGTCAGCCCTGTGACCGTCCTGTGATTCAGGCATATAGAAATAAACTGGGATTGATTTGACTTCACCAATGGTTCATTTTTATATTTTTTCATAGTATATAGTACTTCTTTGGTTGTTGTATACCAGAGATGAAAGGTAGAAAAGTTTTTTGAGACTGGACTCTCAATGAGTCACTCAGTAAAAAGATCTGTTCACTCCAATCATTTCATTCAGTTGGTATAACAATCATTTATTTTGGTGGGATGCAAAGTGTAAATCTGTCTCGTTCAATATAACTTGTTAATTTCCCCAGGTGAATTAACTTCTGTAATAAGAATAACTTCTGAAATAATTTTCAGTATGCAAGTCAAAAATTTGCTCAGTCGCTGTGCCAGGCGTTCTCCCTTAGGAGCTCACGGCTCTTCTCTTTGGCCAACTGAGAGTCGCTTTTGCCGGAGTGACTCCCAACTCCTGAGCGATTTACATCACTATAGTACTGTATACGAGGGGGGGTTTCACGACTACTGATTTTCACTGGTCGCAAAGTTTTTCATAATAGTAGTCGACTAGTCGACTGGTAAACTCCTTTACCTTTTAAGGAAGAAAGATGCTGAGAGAGGAGTTGTAGGCGGTCTGATGATGATTTCACTTTTTCCCCGCTTTTTTTACACTCACTACTTAATATTTATATTTATAATTATTCTCAAGTTGCTTATCGGACTGTAAACAATGTCCAAATGGCCAAATATCCACTGGCTACACCAGAACCCCAGAAATAATTGCAATTGTATTTTGCAAGTTAAATTAATTAGGAGGACATAGCTGCATTAAGATATACATGTAAATACATATTTAAAAAATACATTTTACTAATACAATAATTATTGTTTATCTGGTGACATTTGGGCTTGGGCAGATTTACAATTAAATCGTCTATCGGCTATCGTCTCCATCGATCGCGATTGACATTGGTGACAGACGTTTTTTATTTTTTATCCGCCAGGAAAAAATCTGACATTGAAACGGTGTAAGTGCAGTTTACCATGATCTGAAACTAGAGAGGGGGAGGGAGAAAGGGGGCCGAGGCGCTCACCCTCTCCTCTCAGAGCTGTCGTGTAACCACCGGTGTTCATGTCTCACTTCCCCTCTACAGTCCCATACAGAGAATAAAAAATAAAGGCACATGGACCCCCAGCAAACGGAGGAACACAGCGGCGCCGCTGGGCGCGCATCGCAGGGCGCGCATCGCAGGGCGACCAGGTTCATGAGGTGTTCCACGTCAATATATCTTGCCCGGACACTCCGCTAGCTCGATACCCGTTAACGCTTGAAAAAAAACTTTTTTGAATATATTCTTGTGATGATAATAATATAGCAATATATAATATAATTGCGGTGTGGGAATGGGATGGTTTGAGCAGCCACACCTGACCTGGATCTAGGTGATTGGGTCAGGGTGGCTGCATACCTGCTGCTCGTTGGTTGGTCTAACGAGCAGCAGGTAAAACCCCCATCCTCACACTCACTCAGGAGGGGAGCCCTGTCACGGCATGTTCAATCTGCCCCTGGCTCATTCCACCTAGCCTCCTCTCTACAATAAACCCGTGTCTACAACATCGTCTTCTGTGCCTGTGCCGTCCGTGTCTTCTGTGCCGGAGGGCCCTGAAAACCTCACCTTGGTGGCGTGTTGCAGGCAGAACTGCCACAATAATCTCATTGAGAAGGATTTTGATTCCTTCATTTCTTACTTGTATGGAAAATGAAAAACCTAAACCTATCTCAGAAAATTGGAACAGAGTTTTTTTTTTTGTTTGTTTGTCCTCCAGACAGCGGTGTGCGCAGGCTCCAATGCCTGGGTTTCTATTTTAGATCTATTTATTGTCGTTTGTTTCCTGCATGTATTAAAAGACATTTTTAAACACAACTGAGTTAAGGGACTGTCCACTGCGTCCCCACTGCCGGGACAATGGGGACGCATGTCTCGCTGTTGCTTTGGGACTTCATTTAGTAAAAACTGGATGTTTTTGTGTGAATACTTTACTTGTAAATAATAAATCCTGTAATAATAATAAAAACACTTCTGCAACGGGGAGACCGCATTTTCCACATTACATTACGTTCTATGCACACGCGAACTGCACTGCTCTCATGCGCGAGCTCCCCGATAAAATCGCATATTGCCGATAGGAATTTTACATGATCGCCCAAACCTAGACATTGACAAAAAATACGTTGTCCACGATGAGGTCACTGCTGCCAACAGCGCCGACTAGTGGTTATAGTAGTCGACAAGTGGACTAGTTGGTGAAACCTCTACTGTATATTGCATGCGTATCACATAACCTCACAGAGAGTGGACAAGACGGAGGAGGGATGGGGCTAGAAATACGTTTGGACAAAGCAGACAAAGTCCGAGTGAAGCATTTTCTCCTCCATCTTTAGAGTTTGTTTGTATCTTCCTGATTCAGTCACCTTGATTTTATTTGGTCCAAAGATTATGGTTATTTGATCCCCGCTCTCAGACACTCGGCATACAGGACTTAATAATTAAAAAAAAAATTTTGACTGAAAATCGATGGTTACTTCCAGGGTGTAGCCGTGGAGTCTCCGGCTGTGGAGTCTGGAGATTTCTGTATTGACTCCGCGCTCGGGGGGTCTCACGGCTGACAACAAACATCCAACAATGACAACAGGTGGAGAGCAACAACAATCACAACGCGGCGTCGGCAATCTCTGCTGAGGGTTCGACGTCGTCAACTGCCGAGGCCGCCTTCACATGGCGCCGCTTTCAATACCACACACTGCACCTGCTCACAGACCCCGTGAGTCCACTTTTGCCGCCATCCGCAAAGAACAATTTGTCTCGTAGCACTGTAGTACTGTGTACTAGTGGTTTCGCGACTACTGATTTTCACCCGCCGCAAAGTTTTTCATAATAAAAGCCGACCAGTCGACAAGTTTTACCTGTTTTGGAAGAAAGACGCAGAGAGAGGAGTTGGAACCCATTGGCTATCGGTCTGACGCCGGCTTGGCTCTTTAATCGCTTTTTTAAAATTGAATACCGACAATGTGTGAGTGAAACAATCCAACAACGTTGTCGATTAAATCAATTAGTAGAACATAGCGGAACGAAGGCATCCATGTTAACAGATATCAAGAAAAAATAAAAATGGAGAGCGATTCGAACGCGGAGAGGGGGACAGACCGGGCCCTGTGCTCCGGGGTGGGAGCGGACGTGGGGAGGCTGCTCCTTTGAGTCACGTCCTGCCCGGTTCCGCGCAGGAGACGTCCCGAGGAGCTCAGCCACCGCACCAAAACCAATTTACGCCTCCAGAAGGTCCAGTGCGGAAATTAACTTCCTCAGAAAGCGAATCCACCCCCTCCACCCTCTCCACCCCCTCCCCCGAACGTATGAGCAGAACAGCCGGCGGTCATCGACAGGGCCAGGCAGCAGGTTGTAAACACTGTGTTCACCGTTCTACCGTTTCGCCGCTTTACCGCCGCCGCCGTCGTCTCCCCCGGCGCCGCCTTAACGAAGCGCGAAAGCTTTGGTTCCGCCCTCGACGAGGGAGCGCGGCGCCGCGCTTCAGGAGCAGTTTGGAACAGGGACGTCACAATCGTTTTTGGTGGCGGCCCCGGATGGGAATAAAACACCACCTCCCGCCGGACGGAGGTCGGAGGCGCGTCGCCACTATGGTCCCCCGCCTCCCCTCCCCTCCCCCTGGCCTGATGTTCTTTGTCCTCCTTATCTCTCCCCCTCTCCTCCCCTCTCTCTCTCTCTCTCTCTCCCGTGCTGACCCTCTCTCTCGACATCGCTTTTTGTTTGTCTCCCTCCCTCTTTCTCTCACCCCTCTGGCCCTCTCTCACCCCTTTGACTCTCTTCTTTTTCCTTCTCTCCCCCTCCCTCTCTCCTTGTCTGTCTCCCTTGCTCTCTCCCCCTCTTCTACTTCCCCCACCTCCTCCTCCCCCACCTCTCCTCTGTCTCCTCCTCTTCCTCTCTCTCTCTCCCTAACCCCCCTCTCTCTGTGTGCCTCACTCTTTCGCTCTCTTCCGCTCACCGACCCTCTCCCTCCCTCCCCCTCTCCCCTTCCCTCTCCCTCCCTCCCCCTCCTCCCACCCCCTCTCTCTCTCCCTCCCTCCCTTCCCCTCTCCCTCCCTCCCTCCCTCCCCCTATCCTTCCCTCCCTCCATCCCTCCCTCTGCCAGTACAGCAGCTGCCTCTGGCCAGCCTCCAAGTGGATGACTGAGGAGCGGCTGAATGGCTTTTTAATTCCACTTGTTAGCGGCGCTCTCCCATCGTTCCCTCGGCTCACCCCACGAGGGGGGGGGGGGCACCTTCAGATGGGGAGGGAAAGGGGGAGGAGGGAGAGATAAACAGATGTTGGAACAACAGAGGAGCGTGATCAGCGTCCCACCGCAGAAACACCAAGTAGGACCAAAAGTTTTCCGCAAGGTTTTCCTTCTTTTTTTTTTTCCAATTGTAATTGACACCAAACAAAAACAAAAACAACGACGACGACGACGACGACAACGACGACAACGACGACAACAACGACACCGACGACGACAACGACAACGACGACGCCCTTTTTAGGAGGATATCCTCCTTCTTTCCCGCGCTGTTTGTCCTGTGTCCAACCGACTGGTGTTGGAAATGCGGTCCAGCGTGCTTTACCGTGCCGGTGAGGGGATGGACGCCTTCTCATTACGTCGCCGCTCCACTTCCGTTCTGCACGTTGAGGGTTGATGGCGATGCCGCAGAGGAACCTTTACCTTTACCTGTCATGCCCTCGCCGTGCATTGTGGGATACGCTTGCCAGCGTAGCGCGCGGTGCTAGTACTATGATATTTCACTGGATGTACAATTTCACCCTGGTCCCCTTCGCACACTATTTGATGGATACTTTGCTTTGGGACAGGCTCAACACGTATTGGGTGTAATCAGTGGTGGAAGGAGCTTTTACTGAAGTTAAAGTACAAATACGCACACACACACACATTAACTCCAGTAAAAAGTGAAAGTACCATGCTGGTGTTTTCTACTTGAGTAAAAGCATATAAGTACGAGCTCTTACAAGTATTAAAAGCACTTGTCATATTCGCTCTATAATGCGGCATAAAGTACGACCGCACCGTCTTTTGTGCCGACAGCCGCCATATTGCCTTGAGATGATTCCGACGCATGAAAGCCAAGGGGAGACGGCGACGGTGTCACTCTGTCAACACAGCGGCAAGATGAAGGTTTGCACCCTTTAAATGGCACGACAGGCTTTGGAAGACTGGAATGACATTTGACTAAATAGGCCAGATATCACATATACACACACGACCCCCCCCCCCCCCCCCCCCCCCACACACACACACACACACATATGTGCAATCAATGCCCCATGTACAAGATAAATTAAAAGGCAAAGTATGAGAGCATGGTGCCGACTGGGGGTAAATATAGTTTTAATATTTCTGCACAGAATGAAAACACACACACACACACACACACAACAACACACACACACACACCTACTGACAACAGAACCCTCAGCTGAACGCAGCGACACATCAGCATACTCAAAATGCATGACAATCAAGCGCACATTTCATTTAACAGTTACCAAGGGCAACAGTTTAATGACATGAACAAGCCTTTGCATACGTAGAGTCGATGTACACTGCGTACGGTTGAAGCCGTCGCAGGCCATCTCCAAAACACCTGCAAGCATGTCCGACACGTGGAGGACGGTCAGGCACACAGCGCAGCTGGTGTAGGGTTAGGGTTGCTCTCACGTGGAATAAAGGAGTTTGAAGCCGCGGCTCAGCGCGATCGGGGCTCGGCGGGCAGGTCGACGGGACGTTTAGAGACGTGAAGAGGGAGGGAGGGAGGGAGGGGAGGGAGGGGCGCTCTGCAGCCGCACGGACGAAACACGGACGAACTGGCCCGATGAGTTATGACGTTGGGCCTAAGTGAGACGGATCGCTCCATTTAAACAACAATTCACTCGCTGCCCGTGGGATGCGTAATTGATGCGGCTCCACCCGCCTCACCCACCCCGCCCGGCCCTGCCCCACCCAACGTCGAGGAGGTTCGAAATATGGCGGGGGGGGGGGGGCGCTCCCATTAACAGGCGTTACGGGACTCTTCCCCGCCGTCCGCCCGTCTCGATAATCGATAGGTGGAGGCGCGGCGCCGTGGCCGGACTGACAAAAGCCGAGCCACCGCCGCCGCCGCCTCCTCGCTGGAGACGGAGGCTGAGCTTCCGGGGCAGAGCTCTCACCGGGACCTTGCTCCGGAGGCTCGTCTCTGGGAGCGGGAGGTCGTTGACAACGGGGGAGTCGCGCAAAAAAAGATTTTTTTTTTCTCCGGGGCGGAAGGAGGAACATCCTGTCAATCAATATTTGCCTCTACAGCTGCGACATTTGGAAGCCTACGTTTGTCCTTCACGGGTTTCTGTGACGAAAGTGAGAGGGGAGGCGAGGAAAGGGGGAAAGAGGGGAGGATACGAGAGAGATGATGGGGAAGGAAGCAAAGGAGGATAAGAGGAAAGGTGGGAAGAGGGGAGGATACGAGAGAGATGATGGGGGAGGAAGTAAAGGAGGGGAGGGACGAGGGAAGAGGGGAGGATACGAGAGAGATGATGGGGAGGAAGCAAAGGAGGAGGGGGCGAGGAAAGGTGGGAAGAGGGGAGGATACGAGAGAGATGATGGGGGAGGAAGTAAAGGAGGGGAGGGAAGAGGGGAGGATACGAGAGATGATGGGGAAAGGAGAGGAGAGACGAGGAAAGGGGGGAGGGTGTGGGAAGAGGGGAGGATACGAGAGAGATGATGGGGAGGAAGCAAAGGGGGGGGGGGTAGGAAGAAGGGAGGATACGAGAGAGATGATGGGGGAGGAAGGAAAGGAGAGGAGAGACAAGGAAAGGGGGGAGGGGGTGGGAAGAGGGGAGGATACGAGAGAGATGATGGGGAGGAAGCAAAGGAGGGGGGGGCGAGGAAAGGTAGGAAGAGGGGAGGATACGATAGAGATGATGGGAAAGGAAGCAAAGGAGGATGCGAGGAAAGGTGGGAAGAGGGGAGGATACGAGAGAGATGATGGGGGAGGAAGTAAAGGAGGGGAGGGACGAAGGAAGAGGGGAGGATACGAGAGATGATGGGGAAAGGAGAGGAGAGACGAGGAAAGGGGGGAGGGTGTGGGAAGAGGGGAGGATACGAGAGAGATGATGAGGAGGAAGCAAAGGGGGGGGGCGAGGAAAGGTGGGAAGAGGGGAGGATACGAGAGAGATGATGGGGGAGGAAGCAAAGGAGGGGAGGGACGAGGGAAGAGGGGAGGATACGAGAGAGATGATGGGGAGGAAGCAAAGGAGGAGGGGGCGAGGAAAGGTGGGAAGAGGGGAGGATACGAGAGAGATGATGGGGGAGGAAGGAAAGGAGAGGAGAGACAAGGAAAGGGGGGAGGGGGTGTGAAGAGGGGAGGATACGAGAGAGATGATGGGAAAGGAAGCAAAGGAGGATGCGAGGAAAGGTGGGAAGAGGGGAGGATACGAGAGAGATGATGGGGGAGGAAGTAAAGGAGGGGAGGGACGAGGGAAGAGGGGAGGATACGAGAGATGATGGGGAAAGGAGAGGAGAGACGAGGAAAGGGGGGAGGGTGTGGGAAGAGGGGAGGATACGAGAGAGATGATGGGGAGGAAGCAAAGGAGGGGGGGGAGGTAGGAAGAAGGGAGGATACGAGAGAGATGATGGGGGAGGAAGCAAAGGAGAGGAGAGACGAGGAAAGGTAGGAAGAGGGGAGGATACGAGAGAGATGATGGGGGAGGAAGGAAAGGAGAGGAGAGACAAGGAAAGGGGGGAGGGGGTGGGAAGAGGGGAGGATACGAGAGAGATGATGGGAAAGGAAGCAAAGGAGGATGCGAGGAAAGGTGGGAAGAGGGGAGGATACGAGAGAGATGATGGGGGAGGAAGTAAAGGAGGGGAGGGACGAGGGAAGAGGGGAGGATACGAGAGATGATGGGGAAAGGAGAGGAGAGACGAGGAAAGGGGGGAGGGTGTGGGAAAAAGGGAGGATACGAGAGAGATGATGGGGAGGAAGCAAAGGAGGGGGGGAAAGGAAAGGTAGGGGGAAGGGAGGATACGAGAGAGATGATGGGGAGGAAGCAAAGGAGAGGAGAGACGAGGAAAGGGGGGAGGGGGTGGGAAGAGGGAAGGATACGAGAGGGATGATGGGGGAGGAAGCAAAGGAGGGGGGGGCGAGGAAAGGTGGGAAGAGGGGAGGATACGAGAGAGATGATGGGAAAGGAAGCAAAGGAGGGGGGGGCGAGGAAAGGTGGGAAGAGGGGAGGATACGAGAGAGATGATGGGAAAGGAAGCAAAGGAGGATGCGAGGAAAGGTGGGAAGAGGGGAGGATACGAGAGATGATGGGGGAGGAAGTAAAGGAGGGGAGGGACAAGGGAAGAGGGGAGGATACGAGAAATGATGGGGAAAGGAGAGGAGAGACGAGGAAAGGGGGGAGGGTGTGGGAAGAGGGGAGGATACGAGAGAGATGATGAGGAGGAAGCAAAGGAGGGGGGGGTAGGAAGAAGGGAGGATACGAGAGAGATGATGGGGAGGAAGCAAAGGAGGGACGAGGAAAGGAGGGAAGAGGGGAGGATTCAAGAGAGATGATGGGGGAGGAAGCAAAGGAGGGGAGGGATGAGGAAAGGAGGGAAGAGGGGATGATACAAGAGAGATGATGGGGAGGAAGCAAAGGAGGGGGCGAGGAAAGGTGGGAAGAGGGGAGGATACGAGGGAGATGATGGGGGAAGGGGAGGAAAGACGAGGAAAGGGGGGACGGGGTGGGAAGAGAGGGAGGGAGAGAGTGAAAGGTGAGACGGGGGAGGGTTGGGGAGAGGAGGGGAGGGAGGACAGAAGAGGTGAGAGGCGGTGTGACGGGAGAGGGCGGGGGGGGGGGAGAGAGGTGAGAAGAGAGGAGGAGGGGAGAGATGGGGAGAGGGGTGAAGAGGGGAGGATATGAAAGGTGAGAAGGGGGGAGGGGAGGGGAGAATGGGTGGGGGGGGGGTGTGAGAGGGGGGTGTGATGGGGTGAGGGAAGAGGAGGGAGGAGGGGGAGGAGGGAGTGAGGGCGGTCATAACCAAACACGGCAGACAGGTGCTGCCCCCTGGTGGAAGCTCGTCCGCAACACATCCACGACCGAGCGACACCTTGGGGCAGAATAATTCCAGGGTCTCAGTTGGTGGAAGGTTATTCCCTGAATTGGGTTCAGCTCGCGGTGCTGTGGAAAGGCACAAGGAAGAGGAAACTCTGGCTTGGGAAAACTAAAAAAAAAACGTGCCAGCCGATTTAGACGTAAACTTTATTCATCAGTTATAAAACAAACACACGGAAAACACTTTGCGAAAGCAAATCAAAAAAAAAAAAAAAACGAAAAAAAAACAAACAAAAAACATTTGATCAACTAGAGCCCGCCCCTCCCCTCACAGACGCTATGACGTCACATCTCGTCACAGATTTATTCCTCTGATGTGCACACGCTTTCCCAGAAAAATAAAAGAAAATTCAAAAGAAAAAATGAGAAAAATGAAAAGGGCTCAATGTTTCATATGGCGAGGTCAAACTTGTAAAATAAGAAGAGACTGGGGTTCCCAAACTTTTTTCTTTACTTTCTTTCCCTAAACTCTGGCTTTATTCTCCCGCACAAAAAAGGTGTTTATACTTTGCCTGCCTGTAATAAACTGCCATGTGGATGAACTTAAACTTGAAGTGACAACAACTCACTCATCATTCGTGTATATACTGTATATAAAAATATGATTTCATATATGTAAATCATTTTAATTTAATTGTTTTACAACGTGTATATGATTTTTTATTTTTTCACAAAATAAACTAAATATACTTTGTGAAGAAAATGCTCAAAAAATATATTTAGATTCAGATTCCAAATCGTAATATTTTTTGTGGGAAAAAAATAAATCAAATATGAAAAACAATTTAAAAAAAAACAAACAAAAAAAAAACAAAACACAGTATGAAAAAATAATAACCTTGCTGCGGGTCCCCTAAAAATCCCCACGGGACCGCGGACCCCAGTTTGGGAACCCCTTTTGTACGGTACTTCACTAAGTCCGTCTGTACTCTAAAGAACCAGCAGGGGGCAGAGTGGGCCTGTAGACACGTCACTGCCCCCCCCCCCAGGAGGGCGCAATTAGAACCATTTAGTTGTTTTTTTGATCTAACCATGTCCAAAAACCTGTGAAAAAAAAAGACAAAATTCACTCTGTCACGTGATGTCTGGCTGCAAAGTCGATGACCCCTTGGACCCAAAACTTTTTTGTTTTGTTTTTGTTTGTCTTTAACTCGGTCACTTTTCATCCACGTCACAAGAAAAGTACAGACGGAGCAAAGCGCCTGTCAATCAACCCACGCCCCGCCCACCCAGACACCGGGGCAGTAGGGTGTAACTCTTTATTGACACAGAGGCAGTGACGTCACTGCAACTGGAAATTTTCAGGTCGGCAGCTCGGACACACTCCTCCCTAGCGACCCCGCCCCTCCACACACACACACACACACACGCACACACACACGCGCACACACAAGCACACACACACGCACACACACACGCACACACACACACGCACACACACTCTACCTCCCTCACTCTCTTTTAACTTTTCCACTCTCCTCCCCCCCGTCTCTCACTCCTTCTCTTTGTCTCTCTCCCTCCCCCTCTGCCTCACCCCTTCCCGCATCTCTCTGTCCCCCTCTCCACTCCGCCCCCCTCTCTACCTCTCCCCCTTTTCTCTCTCCTAACAGCCCTCCTTCTCGCTGATTGGTTCCAGACGTGCCACTGAGCTCTTCTTGCCGACTCAACATTCCACAGCTGGAGACGAGACACACACACACACACACACACACACACACACACACACACACACACACACACACACACACACACACACACACACACACACACACACACACACACCTACTTCCCCTTTTTGGTCCAACTTACGGGGCAAAAGAAAAAAAAAAAAAAAAAAAGCTGCTATTTTCACAGCAGCCCAGTGAAAACACCAAAAGCCCCGGAGTGAAACGGCTCCAGAACATTCCTTCGGGCCTTGGGCCGAACAGAAACTCACACTCGCAGGCTGCAGGACAAAGGAATGTTTGAGGAAGAGAAAGAAATCTTTCTTTCCCCCCCGAAATCGGCCTGTAAGCCACCATAGGTTCCGGGACGTCGCAGAGAAAGACCCGGCCGAATCGCCGGGATTTAGGTTTGGGGAGCGTTCCCTGCGTCCTCCTCCACACCAGGGGCGACCAGCAACATTCAGGCTGTTTTTGCAAACGAACCACAAAAACAAGGGAGGGTTTACATTTTTTTTTTTTTTTTCCCCCGAATATCTGTACAAAGTGGAACCGAGGGTCAGATATTTACAAAAATGGTGGAACCCGCATGCGATGAGGAGGAATGAAAGGTACCCCGGTCATAACGCGGAGACGGGCCAACGACTGGCTGGAAAAACGATGACTCAGACCAAGCCCGCGGTGGCAAAGAGACCCCCCCCCCTTTCCCACCCCTAAAAAACACAGAATCGGGTCAAAATAACTGCAGAAACAGTCCAAGTACAACAGTCTATCGTCAAGATCATCTTATGCGCGGGGCCCCGATGGTGATGCTGCTTTCCAACCGAAGTCGGAACTCGGGAAAATACGACACCCGCTACCCCCCCCCGGCTCGGAAAAGCGCGAGGGATCGAACGGCAGGTTTGAGTCGGGACTCCGAGCTAAAAAAAAATAAAATAAAATTGTAGCTTGTCGAAACTCACAAGCTGGCCACGCAAACGCAACTTCGCCGCCGGCGTCCGTGTTTTCCCGAACGGAACCGACGGAAAAACCCGGGGGCGCCGAGTCGGAAGCGGAGATTTCCGAGCTCCGTCGAACGCAGCACGACGCCGGCACCGTGTGAGACTGTAGACCGGACGTTTCAAGGTCAAAAGTTGGATTTCGTTCACTCTCACACTTCTTGTCCTTCTTCATCTTTCTTCTACTTCTGGTCCGTGGACACGTTGGCTATTGTCAACGTGTCCAATTTGGGTGTGTGTGTGTGTGTGTGTGTGTGTGTGTGTGTGTGTGTGTCTGTGTGGGAGGGGAGGGGAGGGGAGGGGAGGGGACTGGCAGCAACAACACATGCATCATCCTTATCAGTTCTCTACAGCTGCACAGATACTGAAGACAAATCAACAAACCCGAATGAAAAACGTAATCAGCACGGTCAACAACAACATCAATGAAAAAAAAACGGAAAAAAAAACACAAAAAAACACAAAAACAAACACCTGAAGCTCAGGTAAATACTGTCACGGCGAGGAAAAAAATAAGAAACGGATAAAAAAAAAAATCCCAATCTATTTTGGTTCCGAGGGAGAGATGGCGAGGGTGCTTGGGTGACGGACGAGGGCATTTCCTGGCTTTAGAGCCGAGGCGCTCGACCTGACTGCTCTTTGTCGATCGCCGCGGCCGACTTGTGAAACTGTACAGAGAGGAAAGAAACAAAACGGAGACGAGGCAGAAGTTGACTTTGGCACCGCGGGGGAAGCCTCGTCGGGACGTCGCAAAGGTCGAAACAAGACCCTGGGTCCATCAGCGGTCTTCGTAAGCTCTTTTTTTTTGGGGGGGGGGGTGCGTAAACGGGGGAAATGGTAGAAAGGTGTTTTTCTCTTGGGGAGGATTTCTTTCCTATAAATTCGAGATGGACACCCGCTGCGCTCTACGCAGCTCTTCAAAACATCATAGATCTTTTCTTTTCTTTTCATATATACACGAAGGGACACCAAACTAGACAAAAAAGGCCGCAATCTCTACC
The DNA here is from genome assembly GCF_960531495.2 of Zeus faber. NCBI lineage: Eukaryota > Metazoa > Chordata > Actinopteri > Zeiformes > Zeidae > Zeus > Zeus faber. Next base: position 27,013,929 of record NC_137205.1, on the reverse strand, counting down.
GGAATCCCAGTCAGAACGTTGAGGTCGTCCCCTTGGCGTTGTGGAGGTGGAGTCCGGGTCCGGGGGGGGGGGGTGTTCCGGGGGGGTTCCCGGGTCCGAACCGCCCGCACTACTCCGCCTGCTCGTTGAGCTCCATGTCGGACACCAGGATGTTCTTCTCCGTCTGCTCGGCCGGGTTGGAGTTGGTGCGGCTGTAGCGGGCCCCGTCGTAGGAGCCCCGCGAGCCCACCGCCCGGCGGCGGTACAGGTAGACGACTCCCACGATCAGCGCCACCAGGGCCAGGGCCGTCACCGTGGTGACGATCAGGATGGGGAGGTGGTCGGCGTCCACTGGGCGGAGACAGTGGCGGTGTCAGGTGTGGGCATCACACGAACGTCAACAATCTGGTACCGTGAGGTCATAACAGATTTGGTCGTACTTACAGGTCACTGCCGAGGATTCGGTGCCTGGTGGAGGAAAGAAAACAGACAACTCATTACAATAACTCATCAAAATAACTCATTATGTAATTACACATTATGTAATAACTCATTATGTTATTACACATTATGTTGTTACTCATTATATAATTGCAAAATGTAATTACACATTATATTTAGTCATTTGGCAACATTTGGCTGTTTCATGATAACACATGAAGTAATGACACATTATGCAATTACTCATTATGTAATTACACATTACTTAATAACTCATTATGTAATTACAAAATGTAATTACACATTATATGATAACACATTAATTAATTACACATTATGCAATTACTCATTATGTAATTACACATTATGTTATTACTCATTATGTAATTACACATTATGTAACTACACATTAGGTAGTTACACTTCTTGAACACAATACATAAGCCACATTTCATAATAACTTGTTGTGCAATGCCTTGGTTGTATTTTATTTTGCCTGCGTAACAACTTTCTCCAATGTCTGTGTCGTAATTGAACGCATGATGTAATAAATCAAAACATATTTTGCCCTCAGCGCTGTTTCAGTATTGTTTGTCCTCACTGTCGTCAGGTCGCGGCTGAAACGAGCGCCCGGCCGCGTCCACGGCACCCCGGCCTTCTAATCGTGTTTATCTTTCTTACTGCGAGGCTTTTTGCAGATGACTCCGTGCGTGCGGTTCCTGCAGGATCCCGGCTTCCACAGGCCCGTGTTGCTCTGGATCCAGAAGCAGGTGTTGGCCGACAGCATGCTCAGCACCGTGTCCTGGCCGTCCCAGTTGGTGTACTGGAGCTCGGTGTTCTCGCTCCACATCAGATTGCTTCCTGCAGCGGAGGACACACAGAGTGGCGAGTGGAACCGGCGCTGCCATCGCTTCAGCATCGGAGTCGACGGGTGTTGTGCAGAGTTTTGCTACCTGTCAGGAAATGCACCCACCTTGCGGGAGCAATCCCAGTCACACCAAGAAGAAACTCCCGCATTTCTTTTAGGCCAAGTATAAAATAGGCATCGGTTGCATGTGCCAAACAGCCACATGTCTCCCCTCGATGAAAGCCATCGCACTGCAGCGTTGCGTGCAGCATCAGTTTATATAAAGTTCTAGAGAAGTTCTGGACATTGACGCCATTACATTTAGCTGGCATCGTTCTCGACCTCAGACTTTGTTTAAGATTCATAAGTGGACCTTTCATAAAAACAGTCTGAGTGCTAAAGTGTCGAGAATGCAGCTGAGGCTGAACCTCTAGACTTGTTCATTGTCGTGGCTGGTGAATCATCAGCTTGAACCGGGGATGGAGGTGATATCTTTTTAAAGCTACGTGGCTTTACCTTTCAGGGTTATCCCCAGCCAAGCTCCATAGGCCTGTTCCGAGCGGCTCTGGATGTGTTCCCACACAAAGCCGTTCTCCGTCTCGTCCAAGACGGAGAGAAGCTCAGCTCCCACTTCAGGGAAAAAGGAAAAGGAAAGCGAGAGAGAGGGAGAGAGGGAGAGAGAGAGAGCGAGAGAGAGAGGGAGAGAGGGAGAGAGAGGGAGAGAGAGGGAGAGTGGGAGGGAGCGAGACGGAGAAATGCAAGCAAATGAAAACAAAAATTGATCACATCGCGCGTTTTAATGAGGGCGCAGTGCGCTTCTCTGTACGTTCAATAACACTGCTCTAATTTTAGGCGTATTGATCCTGTACCAGTGCTGCTGTCTACAGAGCAGCACTGAGCCCCAGTCGAGCTGAATAATAATAATAATAATAATAATAATAATAATAATAATAATAATAATAATAATAAATAAGTTCATTTGTAAAGCAAATAATTAATAATAAAAAAATAAGTGTTAGAAGAGTAAATACTAATAAAAACACACATCTAGGTAAAATCAATCAATTAGAAGATCAATAAAAAATAAAATGAAACAATTTTTAAATATAAAATATTAAAATGTGAAAATAGATTAAAATAAAAGATGAAGACAACTCAGCTAAACTTAGGAAAAAGGTAAAGATATGTTTTAAAAGTAGATTTAAAAGCAGGCGCGCGACTCGGCCAGCCCTAGAGCCCTGGGGTCCTGAAAGCGCTGACAACCACGTGACAGGACAGGCACGCAGGGATATTCTGGGTGTGTATACCTTTCTGACACGATTTGTGAGCGTCCTGCTGCAGCTTGAGGCTCTGCAGGTTGAAGGCGTAGCAGTGGTTCCTGAACGGCATCCACGCCCAGTGGCCGACCGAGTGAGGGCATCGCCCCGGGTACGTCCACTGGTGGACCACCGGCTCAGCTGGAGGGTGGAAATCCACAGGGTACGGCGGGTTAAAGGACAGGTTCACCGTTTTTTCAACCCATGCTTTTGCATCTGTTCATAACACAACCTCGCTGAACTTACCACTCTGCTGCAGCTTTACTGTGTTTAAAAGCAGCCCAGTGGGGGAAACATTAGCAAACACGTGTTAAATCTCCTTTTCAAAAGCGGGAAGCTCACGATATAGTCACAGTCTGTGTATGGTATGATAAAATAAATGGTTGCAAACCGTGCATTTCAGTTATTTTCAGGGTTTTTTTGCACTCCCACAAATCAGTTTCTTTGCTTACATCTTTGTTAACGTGAGAGACTAGAAACAGGAGGCTGTGTCGCTTCCTACTGGTGACCTGCTGTATCTGACAGTACACTCTAAATGTACAGGGATTTGCAAAGAGTAGTTTTAAAGACGATGTGATGAGCTTCTCAATAGAGACACTTGGACTGGTGAGTTGAACTGGTGGCTCCCAGTTATAAATGATAGGAACCAACATTTTAATAAAGCCTGGGTTGATAGGTTGAATAGCAAACCTATCCTTTAATATTTGTTTTATGTGTTTTCATATTAATTCAATACAATTCTTCCAGTCAGTCACCGGTGAGCTTACCACTGATTTCACAAATAGCAGCCTCAAATTTGTCGTCGCACGGAGTCATAGTCCACTGGCCAGTGGTGGTCATGTGACCACACCCAGCCATCTGATTGGGCTCCCCGTCTCTCCAGTTGGAATAAGTCACATCCTCTTCACCCAACCAGGTGAAACTCCGCCCCTTAAGATTGAAAGACCAGAAAGTTGAGCTTTACAATCCTCAAAATCTTTATCTATCATCCACGGGGTATTCTAATCAAGGTATTGTACTGGTGAAGGTATCGGAAACTTTTAAAGGACACCCAGCCCCCACTGTTGATAAACATATTTTCTGGGGAACTGAATGTATAATGAACCAAAAATTAGTTCACCCCAAAGTTGTAGAGGGAGATCCACGCGGGGCGGTGCAGGCCGTTGATCAGCAGGGTGAGGTAGGCCTGCTGGTAGGGACTCCTCACCGCGGCCAGGGTCCCGTTCAGAGACTCACACATGTGCAGGGCCCCCGTCCAGTCCAGCCTCTTCTGGACCACCCTGTAGGTGGCGCGACCCAACTCCACGGGCTCCGAGAAGGTGGCGGGGATGAGGGCCGGCGCCTGGGGAAGGGCCGGGTCTGGACAAACAGAGGCGAGGCGATCAGGAGCCGGTCCCACTCAGGCCCTTGAGGTTCACAGTTATCGCCGTCCCAGTTGTTGCTTTGTTTTGTTGTTGTTGTTGTTGTTGTTGGTAAACGTCTCGCTCGCGGCTCATAGAAACAAGCAGGGAAAACCAGGAGAGCGCTGCTACAGATTCCAACCGTGTGACGGTTGGAATCTGTACCACATTTACATCACATTTATCTGAAATTTGTCTGAAAGTGGAATTGTCATAGATGTTTAATCATTTGAAGGCAGATTCTTGTGGGTGGATGGGGTGAATGAGGGTGGATGTTAGAGGAACATAATGCATATGGTGGGTGTAGTGGACGTGAGTGGATATGGTGGTAGATGTGGACGTGGGCGGATGTGAATATGGGTGAATGTAGGTGGATATGGGTGAATGTAGGTGCATTACGAGTCGAGGTCAGCGGATTTGGGTGGATGTGAGGCGACGTGAGTGGATGTGGGTGGATGTGAGGAAATGCGGTGGACGCGGTTGGACGTCTCACCTTGTCTCCTCTGGCAGACGAAGGCGTGCTTCTCCAGTTCGCAGGCGCGTGAAGCCCACATCCCGGTGTTCTTCTCCGGGTTCCCATGGATCAACACCACACAGTTTCCCTGCGAGGCGCGACAAACAACATGGGGATGACCATCGACGGAACGCAACCGCGACTGACAAAACGATGCACGAAATCTCTCCGCCTGGCTCGGCCCCGGAGACGTGCGGCGAGTACCAGGTTCTTGTTGTGAAGCGGCCCGCTGTTGTCCAGCGGTTCCCCAGGAGCCCAGTTGGTGTAGCTGAGCAGGCCTGGCTGCGCCCACTGGAAGTGGCCTTTGGAGTCTGACGTCAGCCCCACCCACAGGTCCACACTGACATTGTACAGCAGAGTGGTGACGAAGGCTGTTGGGGAGAAAGAAGGAAAAATGTTATTAATGCGTGCGCGCGCGTGTGCACATGTGTGTGTGTGTGTGTGTGTGTGTGTGTGTGTGTGTGTGTGTGTGTGTGTGTGTGTGCTTGATGGCATGTGTGTGTATTTGTGGGCAGAGTACCTATTTTAAGTACCTTGCTCCAAATGATTTGGTATTACCGCTAGCACGCCTCCCTTCATCTCACAAATCAGCTTCGCTGCCGACCAGGTCGCCCTGTTCGCCACCTCGCGGCCGAACACACGGAAGCACTGCGGAGAGCACGGGAGCGCGATCCCTCGTAAATCGAATTCAACGCAGCAAATCCAACTAGTCTCTCTCTCCGCCCGGGACACCCCCCAACGAATCCCAAACCGTCTGCGCGCCCTTTCATTCTCTGCAGAGTCCTACCTTATGCTGGTAGGAGGCCCAGCCCTCCGGGCACCCCGAGGGGGGCAGAGGGGAGGCGGGGGTGGGGGGGGCGGTCCCGGTGACGTTCACTCGCTTGCAGATGTAGGGCAGGTCCGAGTGGCACTTCTGATCCGCCCACTCCGCTGAGGGTGGAAGGAGTTAGAAACAACAGGGATGAAGGCGCTGGGGAGCCAGGGGACGGCCTGCCGGGACCGCCCGGGCCGTGGAAAGCGGCTGTGAGCGACACGCCGGGCCTCGCCGTACCTTTGCTGACCGACATGTGGACGCACTTGCGGTCCCGGCTGAGCGGGTGCGGCCGCCCCAGCGCCCAGGAGATGTAGTTGAGCACGGAGCGGTCGGACCAGCGGAAACGGCCGTCGTTTTCGTAGGTGTGGAGGCCCAACCACCAGTTGTCGCCTTCAGCCCTGGACATCTGCGGGCGAGAAGGGCCAACGAGTGTTTATTCATACAAACCTTAACCTTGTCGATCCGCTCATTCCAGCCTAATAGAAAACAAGTGGAGGCTAACTCTTCCGTCGAACCTGCTGCTGTTGGTAGGTTGGCCGCTTGTTTGGACAAATGTCTGTGGCTCTATTTGACGACTTTCAGAGAGAAAAGACTCTACTACGGTCTCGCAAACGTGTTTCTCCCTTCGCGGTCAATGGTTAGCTGCTGCGTGTTCCTGCTGTTTCACATCAAATGTTTTCCAGCACGAGGAAGGGTCAAACCGTTTTTGTCACCGCACCGTATGTGTCATCAAATATGAACTCAATGACAGTATTTCGCTGCACATAGAACCTTGTGTTGCGCAAGGAAAAACATATTTTTTGTGATTTGTGACTTTCTAAAGACTTTTTTTTTTATATTTGTTTTCTCCGATTTTTGGCCGCCGGCAGATGTCGAGTTTCTTGAATTGACCACACAAAAACATAATTCAGACTTAGTTTAGCTGAGCTGAGTTTGTGCTGAAAACAATGTGCCCATTCATTAGCGGTAAGACCGTTTATTTAGCTGCTCAAGGTTGGAGAACCTTGGAAGCAGGCCTGAACGATTAATCAAATTCAAACCGCAAAGCGCAATTAAATAGAATGCAATTTTCAAATCACAAAGGCTGCAATTTAAAAAATAATAATTATAATAAATAAACAAACAAACAAATAAACAAATAAATTTGATATATATATATATATATATATATATATATATATATATATATTAAAAAAAAAATATATATATATATACACACTACTCACAAAAAGTTAGGGATATTCGACTTTCGGGTGAAATTCCAGGATGAACCTAAAATGCACTATAACCTTTACAGGTGAACTTAATTTGACCTTCTCTAAACTTTTGAATGCACATGTCCAACTGTTCAATGTTTCAGTACTTTTTGCACAACTTGCTGTTCTCTAACAAGGAGCTGAACGGCAAAATTCACAACAGGTGTTTGATCCATGAATCGACCAATACATTTCCTGGTTCAGTTAGAATTGGTATTTAAACAGTCCTCTTCATCATGCTGTTCACATTCTGACATCATGAGACCAAGACGACGCCTAACAATTGATCAACAGTACCTCGCCATAGTGAGGCTTCAAACAGGATGTTCTCAGAGGGAAGTGGCCACTGAGCTTAGAGCATCACAGAGTGTCATCAGCAGGTTGCAACAGAGATACAGAGACTGGAAGAGTCACAGAAAAGCATAGAAGTGGACGTCCTTTGGCCACATCCCACACTGATGAGCGCTTCATGGTGAACAGGATGATGATGCCACTCAACTCCAGGCACATTTAAGGGAGGTGAGAGGCACCCAAGTGTCACGTCAGACCATTCAAAACCGTTGACATCAGCGTGGTCTGCGTGCTAGACGACCTGCAAGGGTACCTGACCAACGACGTTAGAGATGTCAAGGAGAGCGCTATGCATCAGCCACTGTTGTCACCAGACGAGCCTTTGGTGGTGGGGGTGTTACAGTGTGGGCAGGTGTGTCTAGTCAATACAGAACTGCCCTACACTTTGTGACTGGTACAGTGACAAGCCCATACTACCTGAATAACATCATTAATCCAGTCATTGTGCCCCTGCATGAACAACACAGGCCTCATTTCATCTTCATGGACGACAATGCTCCAGCTCCTCCTCCAGGCCTCAACAGACAATAAGTCGACTTGTGAGCAGCATGAGACGTCGTTGTCAAGCTGTAATTGATGCTCAAGGGCACATGACAAGTTATTGTGACACTGACATTTTTTGTTGTGGTAAACCCACCACTGTTGTTGGCTTTTGTTTCAATCAATGGTTTGAGATGAGGAAATCACCGTTGCATGCTTCTACTTAAATGCCCTACTTTCATGATATAATATCACTGTAGCGTGAACTTTTTACATTTTCCATAAATTTCACCTGAAAGCCAAATATCCCTAACTTTTTGTGAGGTGTGTGTGTATATATATATATATATATATATATATATATATATATATATATATATATATATATATATATAATGTTACACAATCTAACCAATAGGGCTGTTCGAGGCCGGCTCTTTCTAGAGGCAGAGATAGGCGGCCGCCTAGCGCGCCATCCCATGGGGGCTTATTTTATTTTACGTCTCTTCATGGAACAAAACAAGTGCGTATGGAACGAAACCGTTTGCAATGCGAACACTTTCTATCTTTTATCACCCCCCCCCACATAGCGATGGTTTTAAACCAGCCTCCGTGCTGCCCCCCCCCCGGTGAGACTCGGCTCTCCAGCCCGGGCCGCGGTGCGCTGCCGCTGGCAGGGCCCGGAACACCTGCAGAGCTCGGACGGAGCCTCTTCCAGAATAATGCGTCTGTTTGGTATTTTTATTTTTTTTACCTTTTTCGAATTAATGAGCACAGAGCTGTCCCTGAGCACACAGAGCGGCGCTCCGTGCCTGTGGACTTAGGCACGCAACATTTTTATAAATAATAATACATTTTCCGCCGAAACACTGCATATTTTTCGAATGTAGATTTTCAGATTCAAACAATAACGAGGCTTGAAGTTAAATCCACGAGTCAACATTCTGTTGTGATTAAAGGCTTTTCTTTTTTTACAGTTCACTAGTTTAATAAAGATATGTTATTCATATCAGTTCATGCATCAATTCATCTAATTTCATCACGACACGTAGGCCTGGCCTGCAGGAAAGAGCAGTTTATATGTTGACTGTGTCCAATGTTGTGTTGTTCATACTATAGAATGATGTATTGCTTGTTTTTAGCAAATAATACAGAAGAGAAAATACTAGAAAACGAACTAATCTTGCAATCAGATTGTTTTCCCAAATGGTTCAGCCCTAGTTGGAAAACAGATCACAGCAGCAGTACTGTATTTATTTATTCTGGTCGTGGCATTGGACTTGTTTGGCGGGGGGGGGGTTGAGCACCTTGCGCAAAGTGCTGGCCAGGAAGGTCTCCTCCTCAGCTGAGTGGACGGAGGCCAGGGAGGCATGGAACCAGGAGCAGATCCGCTGGGCCTGGTCCCAGGTGGTCCGGTGGTCAAAGAACTTGTACTCGGCCTCCTGGAAGCCCACCCACTCCGGGGAGCTGGAGCCTAACAGGTGACACGGCAGCGGTTAGCCCGGATAGAGACCCCCCCCCCAGAGGTTGCACCGGAGAAGGGAGCGAAAACAGGCTTTCCCTCAGGAAACTGACCTTCAGATGCGTCTGGTTCACTCTCCACCGTCCCTGAAAACATAAACAGCACATGAGCACGTGTCCATGAAAAACACAATCGGCACGTGAGACAGCGCTGGGAAGTATTTAGGCCCTTTAGGGTAATCTGAAATAGGCCTTGAGACCCAATCTCCTCGCCCTTCAAATAAAACCCACCCGTGTTTCAAAGCTTGTAATGTGAGGAAAGTTCGCCCGATAGACACCTCTGATCGTCGCCAAATGTGGAATAAATGTAAAGCTGTGGCCCTGCGCAGGCCTGTGCTGGCGTCGCTGCTTTACCTCTGGGGATTTTGCAGATCCACTGCAGCTCGGAGTCGCAGTGCATCGCCAGCCACTTCATGGTTCCGAGGTCGGCCGCGGCGCACTGACGGATGTTGTAGTGGTAGCGGCCAAAGTTCTGGTATGTGTACTGCGTGAGCGTATTGGGGAAAAAACACCGGGGGGCGTACGTCATGTCTGATGTTTACGTCAAGATTACATAACATGACACTTTGTTTATACCTGGCAGGTTCAACGGAGGTTCCGGACCGTCTATATATTTACTGAAAAAAATCGCATCAATTGCAATTTTGCTGCAGACCCTGTGTAATTCCTTCACCGACCTCTAGGGGGGTTGCGGACCCCAGTTTGCGAAACCCCCCTCCGAACTATAAAACCACGTCTTCATCTTCGTCGGACATCTGCCTGGTGACTCACCGCCAGCCCGTCGCTCCACTTCCAGCTGCCGTTGTCCATTGGGTTCCTGCGGTTCAGGCCGATCCAGAACCAGTGCTGCTCGTCTTCCGTGTCCCTGCAGACCACACCTACGTCAGTGTATCATCATCATCATCATCATCATCATCATCATCATCATCATCATCATCATCATCATTAAAAAGCAGACCCAGCCCCAGACCCATTCAGTTCCTGTTGGGTCCAGTTGAAGCCAGGTTTGGTTGGTCTGAGTCTCCCAAATCAGACTTGTTGCACTTTCTGAAAAACCCTTTCAGAATAGTAGCGCTGGGATGCCAGATTAGGTTGGTTGCAGCTGGCGCTCCTCACGGCAGCGTTTTACCGCCAGACCATCGCATGCCGGGAGCCGCTTTCAGCCAATCAGGTCCCGGTATTGTGAGCCCATCACATTCAACTTTGTTTGGAAGGAGCAATCCTGGAAAATTGACGATCTGCTGCAGGGGCAGACGGGTAGTTCTCTGTCGCTACCATATTGTACCTCACTGTCGCTGTTACCGTGTCTACGTCAACGTGTCCGTCACGCATCCACCGTGACACCCACCCGAAGGCCTCGCGCAGGACCTGCTGGACGAAGTCCTCCTCCTTCGGGCCGCCGATGCTCAGCAGGTTGGCTCCGTATCCCTGGCAGAACAGATGAGCCTGCAGCCAGGTCAGCTTCTGCTCCGTCTGGAACGAGTCGAACACCTACACCACGGGGACATTGTCGTCAAAATCCGAAACACATCGTGCTTCCCATGTTTATGTTGGTGCACATCGTCGTCATGCCATATGAAAGAAAAATCAATAAATATACATTGTATATAAAAAACAAGAAGAGTAATCCAGGTAAAAGATAAACTATTAAATCAATAAATATAAATAAAAAAAGATAAATAAGTTAATACAAAATTAAAAATATATAAATAAAATACATAAATAATGAAAATATGATTAAATAGCGAAACAAGAAAGAAAAAGAAAGGAAAATACAATTAAATTTTAAAAATAAATAAATTAATTAATAATAATAATAATAAGTGGCGTTTGCAGACCCTGTAGCAGTAGCGCAGCTCGCTGGAGCTCTTCCAGCGCGGGGGGCAGGACCCGCTCTGGCTGGGCGTGGGCATTGGGGCGGGGGGCTCGGGGCTCAGAGACGAGTCCTGGTTCTGGCGACAGATGAACTTGGCGCGCGACGACACACAGTCCCTCACCTCCCACAGGCCCGTCGCCGAGCCCGTCGCCATGGAGACGCAGCCGCCGCCGGCAACTGTAGGGAGGGGGCAGAGAGACAGAGGGGTCATGGCTGGTAGATGGGGAAGGAGGCGGACATTTTGTTTGTTAAATAGTCAATGTAATCAATACACACACAAAACACCCTTTTACAGTAACTAGCCAGTAATTACGATTAATTTAGTAAGGGAATTATTTTGTTGTTGTATGTATGTATGTATATATATATATATATATATATATATATATATATGTAGTTATTACCACAATGAACACTTATTTCGGCTTATTTGCTTTTTAAAACTAGTAAAAGCACAACTACTGCCCTGCTGCGCGCGCGCGCACGCACACACACACACACACACACACACACACACACACACCTGGCTGGTCTCTGTTCCAGTTGGTGTAGGACACCTCGTCCCTGCTGAGCCAGTGGAAGACCCCGGGGCTGCCCTGGTCGTGGAGGCCGATCCAGAAGGACTCGCCAGAGCGGCCGAACACCAGACTGTTGGCGAACGCCTGCTCGAACCTGAAGGAAGAAGGAAACCACGTGGTGGAGACAGGGAGCGAGGCGGGGTGCAGGGGGGTCGCCGAGAAGCTTGTGTCGAAATGCAGTTCAGCCTCGTCCATTCATCGTCCAAAGGTCATGAGTCAACGTTGTGATGACCGGGGTTAATTTTATACAGGGAGCTGATCAGGGGATCCACCTCTGCTCAGCCTCTACTTCTACTCAACTCTCCATCTACTCTACCTACCCTCTACCTCAACTTCCATTCTGCTCTATCCCATCATTACTCTCTCTCTACCACTTCTCTACCCTGATCCACCGCTAGTCTACCTCTTCTCATCACATCTCTACCCTACCTCTAACCTACTTAACAATACTCTACCTCTACTCAAGCTCTAGTCAACGTCTACTCTACCAACCCTCAACTCTATATACTCTATCAATTTTCTACCCTACCTCTACTCCACTCTACAATATTAGAACTCCCTCTACACTTCTCTACCTCCCTCTACCCTACCTCTACTCTACCTCTTGTCTACCACTTCTTGACTAAACCTCTACTCTACCCTCTATTCAATCTCCCTCTAGCTCCAAAAACTCTACTCTACCTCCACTCTACCTCTTCCTCTACTCTACCTCCGCTCCACCTCCACCGCTACTCCACCTCTACTCTACCAGTCCTCTGTAGGGAACTGATGAGGGAGCCCATGGTGTTCGTCAATATCGTGATGAAATATATGACATGCTTAGATTGTTAAATTTGTCGTAATAGTGATGATATACGATTCTATGCGTTACTTGACATCTAATTGTTCTGTTTTCATGGACGTCAACGTGTGACGGTGGTCTTGCTGACGGTTACCTGTTGGTGATGGTGATGAGCGCCGCCCCGCTGTCCTCGCAGGCCTTCCTGGCTTCCTGGTAGCTGAGCTGGTCCTCAGCGACCCAGAAACAGGCCGGACTGTGCCACTTCCAGCCCTGCAGGACACACAGCAGGGCGTTGGCGTGTGTGTGCGCGAGGGTGTGTGTGTGTGTGTGGGTGTGTGCGAGTGTGTGTGTGCGTGCGTGCGTGCGTGCGTGCGTGCGGGTGTGCTGGTCTGGATTAAATGGATGGATTGCAACGGGCGGACATCTCGTTTGTTTGTGTTTCGATTGTTCAGGCTGTCTTTAAGCTGCCTATACAATGAAATAAGTCATTTTACGGTTAAGTTAAGTTAAGTTAAGTTCACAGTCGGTGTTCCCAGCCCATATCTGGGCCTCCATGTGACATTTTGTGTGTGTGTGTGGGTGTGCGCACGTGTGCGTGTGTGTGTATAAAATTATCATTTCAGATGGGTTTCTGAGGAACGCCATTTTGCACAAAAGAACAAAGATGTGACGGACTGAGATATCGTGCAGTTGCGGTAGAAAATGTTGAATGTCCCAAGGGGGGAACAACTGTGTGTCTCACCACAATAGAGAAGGTATTGGGGCTGGATAATGACATTACCATGTAACATCATAATGACAAAAACATATAACATCTATTGATTTCCAGCATGTTGCAACATTTCTAAATGCTTGATTTTTTTTTATATGGTGGTGACCTTATGTCCCTGTTTTTTCTGTCCCTCGGCCGTCCACCTCAGTTAAAAATGCTAAATCATCTCTCTCTCTCTCTCTCTCTCTCTCTCTCTCTCTCTCTCTCTCTCTCTCTCTCTCTCTCTCTCTCTCTCTCTCTCTCTCTCTCTCTCTCTCTCTCTCTCTCTCTCTCTCTCTCTCTCTCTCTCTCTCTCTCTCTCTCTCTCTCTCTCTCTCTCTCTCTCTCTCTCTCTCTCTCTCTCTAGGCGTGCAGCCGGGAGGTCACCGGGGGTAAGAGGACCGTGCACCAGCCTCGTGCACACTCTTGTGTGAGTAAGCCAGACCTCAGGCTGTTGCACGATCGTGTTTTGGCAGCGGAATGGAAACCTCAAAGGAATCCAGCTGCTCCGTCGAATCCTAGTATCTACGCTTTATACAGTAAATCACACTCCTACACTACCACCACGCACGCACGCACACACGCACGCACACACACACACACACACATGCACACACACACTCATCCTCTGAGCCATATTCATGAAGTCAAATATGACATTTTGGACCGAAAACCTACATCACATGACAATCTTTTGCAGACAACAAAAGTCTCATATCAAGATAAAGATATAATATACAGCCAAGATCAGCATCCCATAAGGGGTTTGGGCTTTAAAATTCCAGTCAGTCAGTGAAACTCACAGCAAACTAAACAAAGAGTTTGTCCATTCACAGTCCATTGTTTGATTCAACAGCTGGGAAGCGGCGCCACCACTTTGTCCAAATCGAAAAAGAAAACAACTGTGTTTAGCAAGTCTGCACGGTTCATGAAAAATGCGGATCCTTCTCGTCCCACAACCACGCCCCCTCATCACCAGTTAACCCTTTGTATGACTTAGAACTTAAACTAAAAAAAAAGTTCCTCATTTAATTTGACGAAATTACAGAATTGGCATCGTTTTACCCAGTACGATTGTTGAAGGTGTATTTTGTCAACGCTCCCCGAAAAATCGAACAGCCAAAAAAAGACAACACTCGATTTGACAGATGTTTTATTTTTCTCTCTCTCTTTATCGATAAGACCGTTTGTTTGACTTTTAACTGGAAAAGTAAAGAGTGAAACACGTAATGCATGAAGTGACAATGCGCAGGTCGCTGCCGGGCGGAAGGTGTCGGGTAGAAGCATCTTCAGGTCTCAAACAGAGAGAATTATGGAGCGTAGAATTACAGCAGATGGATCCAGCAGATGTGACTCCTTCGCCACATGGATAAATGGGGCGTTCAAGTAAAAGCTCGTTCGTTGTTCTGTCGTGCTAAATGGCGGATTTTAAATTTTAACGCATTAACACGAATGATTCCGCGTTAATGCCGACGAGTTCAAGCGTTGCAGAGATTTTGTCATATGAATTTGAGGGAAAAATCTTGCTTGGCACAAAATATTTAGCCAGAAATCCAAATATATCTGAATTTATAATAAATTCAATAACACATTTTCCTGTCTTCGAAATGTAAAAATTCACAAATCCTTTTTGTTTGTTTTTATGTCAACAAGTGACAGTGTCGAAGAGAATGTATAAATTTTCTCCGATTTGGCTGCTGGCTTTGGCTGAGTTTTTTTAATTGACGGAATTTTAAATAAGATTTAGAGCTGAGTTTGTGCTGAAAAATAATGTTTTCCTGTATTAGAGATTAGATTTTGGCCCAAAAAAAAATGGAAAAAAAAAGACCCACGACTCCTGACGGGAGAACAGTTCTTGGGCAAAAGGTTTCTAGAATATCTGGGTTTTTCGGTGCGAGGGACCTTTTGGGAAATCGGATGTATGAAAGAGGGGGAAAAGGGAGCGAAAGACGATAAAAAGTAAGGAGAGTGGAACTCCCTACTTTCTTGCAGTCCTTGTGCTGGCCCGTCCCGTCGCTCTTGGTCCCGGGTTTCTTGCAGATGGACGGCAGCGTCAGGTTACAGGGGCTGTCGTTCCAGCGTCCATCCTGCAGACGCAGACAGGGGACGATGACAGCTGCTCAGTGTAAACAAACACAGACTCTGCGTGCGTCAGGCCCCCGCTGCTGCGAGGGTCCCGGGGCCGCCCGCCGCCGGCCGGGGGTCCGGGGTTCCGGGGTTCCGGGGTCGTAACTCACCGCGCCCCAGATGGTCACGCAGTCCTCCTGGGTGTTGCGAAAGTTGTTGGGCTCGTACGGGTGCCAGTAGGTGAAGATGACGGGGGTGTGGTCGGTCCACTGGAAGTCCATCTGCATGTTTGTGTCGTGGAGTCCGATCCAGAGCTCCACGATGTCTGTATGACAGAGACGACATTTTAACCTTACTGGATAAGAATGAAGGCGTAAAACCAGGACAAAGTCAAAAAACAATGATAATAATTGTGGGCCGACAAAAGCAGAAACATGGCTTGAAAATAGTTTTCAAACTTTTTTGGATAGAGCTGGATACGGTCATTCGGGACTTTTAGGATGTCGACACTATCGAGCAACGAAATATTCTGTGGCTTTCAGAAGCAGATTTCTACATCAGAGCGATGCAGCCCAACCTTTCTTCAGGTCGCGTGTGATGAACTCCAGCTCGGGTAAGGTGTGGACGCTGACCAGGTTGGCCTCCATCTTCTGGCAGGTCTTCTGCGCCGTGTCCCAGTCCGTCTTCTCCCAGTTCAGCTTGTAGCAGCCGGCCTGGAAGGCCTGCCATCCCACCTCGCACTCGTACTTCTCATCGTCCGCCCACGAGTCTGAGGAGAAACAAACGGACGGAAATAATTCAACCTGCACAAAAAATAAAAAATGCCGATAGATTTGTGTGAGGTCCACACTCTAAAAGTGTCAATATCAAAAAAGAGGAAAAACAATGAATTGAAGATAAAAACTTGACTTAAGCAAAATCATTGGGCCAATTCGATGTGAATATTTTACTTGATAAGATTTCTCAAAAAATTGTGAGATTGTGAAAAGGGTGTACATGTGACGGTTTATTGTTTCCTTTAAAGTGTTTAATTCCACAAAAATGTGTCGACTAAAAACAAGGAAATGTGTCAACGTGCGAAAAATTCTGTCTCGTGAGTAGAGAGAATCATAAGTCTGCTGTTGTCTTTAAAACGCTGACAAAGCTCCTTATTCCACTTCAGGAAACCCAGAGAATTAACTTTCCTCAAAGGTAAAAAAATAAAGCGAATTCTTCTCGGCCAATTCACATCGAAATAAATAAAGTGAAATTGAGACGCAACTTCGGTTCAAATAGAATAGAGCCAGACCTCCCTGCAGGAGCGCTGAAGCTGCTGCTGTCGGCTATTTTGACTCACCGGTGGTGAAGGGGTCCAGCGTGGCATTGGGTCTCTTCTTGCAGACGTAAGGCAGTGCCTCAGAACATTCCCGGTTCTGCCAACGACCCGACGACTCGGTTGTGATCACGGCACAGTTGTCCTCCTCCGCGTGGCTCGGCTGGTCTGGGACCAAAGGCGAAAGTTAGCCTCGGAGTTTTCGAGGTGTTGGGCTTACACCTTGAAGCGTCCGTGTGAAGATCTCAGGTGACGGAACTCAGGACCTTTAGGTGTCGGTGTGGCAACTTTAAAAATTAAAGACAAACCGAACAGAGCCCCCACCCACATGTGTGCCAGTGGGGCTATGTGGTGTTCAGGACCTCACCCGGTTCCCAGTTGAGATACTTGAGTGGGGAGGAGTCCGCCCACTGCCAGCCTCCGTGTGTGTCCAGGTCGTTGAGGCCGATCCACAGGGCGGCGCTGTATCCGGTGAGCAGACCTGAGACGGAGAACGCTCTTTCAGGTTTTTTGGGGGGGGGGTTTTCGGGGAGATTTTGCGTATGGTTTCTTCTGACAGGTAAAAAAGACTAACGACTGGGGGAGATATGATCATATGGTAATCATCATGTACCCATCATGTACCCATTCAGGCGTTCCTGAATTTAGATTAGGAGTCTTACAAAACCTTGAAGCCGTTCCAAACATTAAAGAGTTGGATTAGTGCCTCGGATCCTTTGATATTTTTTGATCCACTGCTCCTGCTCGGGGTGTCAGGGAGGGCTGGAGTCCCTCCCGGTAGACTGGGAGATTGAACCTTGGGGGTGACATTCAAAGTAACGGTCACCAGTCCAACCTGAGAGCGGCTTAGAGATTCCCACCTGTGTGTGTTTGGAGGAAACACTAGTTCCACGCAGACAGATAACAGCGACAAAATGCAAAACCCGGCTGTATCACCTCGACTTGGGCAGTGGAAGTCACAGGTGAAGGCCTGTGCCCCGGCTCAGCCTTCGTTGGCGTCCACCTAAAAGGCACTGCTGGGATTTGAACCCAGGATCTCCTGTTTACTAGACAGGCGCTTTAACCAACTAAGCCACAGCGCCCCCGGTGCTCACCGTTGATGTAGGTCTGCTCGTGCAGCTTGGTGACGCTCAGCAGGTCCGCCCCCTGCTGCTGGCAGCTGACGCGGGCTTCGTTCCACGACAGCGTGGCCTGGAAGTTAAATTGGTAGCAGCTGTCCGTCAGAGGGTCCGTGTCCCAGAAGGTCTCACAGTTCCTGCCTGGAGAGGGACACGGAGATAGAAGCAAGTTTATCTGTGCAGCGCATTTCATGTGGAAGGACAACTGAAAATGCCTCAAGGGTCAGAGTGCAATTTGGAGCCAGCTGATTTTGAGCGCGTTTCTAGGACTTTGGTTCTTGGGACTCGAGTCCTGCAGGTTTTCTATCCTCTCAGCTTGTTACTGGAATTGGCTCTGAATGTGTCATATACCACACACTACAGACTTTATACTACATACTATATACTTCATACTACATCTGCATACTATCGTCCAGTGTACTTTAGTATTAAAGTTAACACATTGATGTGTTCTCTGACATGCTACATCATCCTATTGACCCTCTCTTCTAGCGCGTTGAGGGTTGATGGCGTCACCGCAGAGAAACTGGCGTCTTGCCCTCGCAATGCATCGTGGGATACCCTCGCCAGTGCGGGGCGCAGTGTTTGCACGCTGCAATATTCCACAGGACCTAAAAGGGGTTTGCACACTAACTCGGTGTATCCGACGTTAGTCTGGACGCCGAGAAGGAAAACCAGCCGGCGGGGACGACTGATTGATTGACGGGATGAGACGGGGGAGAGTAGCAGGATTGCGGGGCACAGGAAGCGGGGGGGGGGGATGTTTGTTGACTCGAGCCGGCGCTGACTCACTCTTGACGGGGCAGAACCCCCACAGCTCGTCCTTGCTGTAGTCGTAGGTGGTGGCGCACCAGAGGTGGCTGTCCTCGCGGCCGATGCTGGTGCAGCTGTGGTACCACTTGCCGTCGTACATGAAGGGCAGGTAGCACGGCCGCCCGTGCGAGTTCCCCTGGATGGTGTAGATCTCTGCGGACGACAACACACGGGCGCAGATTTTGGGGTCAGGGCGCGCGAGCGTGGGGGAGGGGCCCCCGGCGTGACGTCGCAGAGTGAACTCCCCTGAACTGAAACGCCACATCTGGTTCGTCCGCGTCTTGTATAATGAAAACACAAACAGGGGATGAGATTACATTGAAAATACTCGAAACAGAGCGGGGCTCATCCTCCGGACGGCAGAAGGTACTTACTTTCAGTCAACGGCCAGAAGAAATAAACCAAAAAATGACTTGAGTTTTCGGGAACAAAGACGCTGTCGGAAAGCCTAAAAGTTAAACCCGGGTGACGGTTGTGAATTTAAATGTGAGGTTTTTATTTCGGCATCTTCAAAGGATCCGATGCCAAAAGGAACAACCTTTAATTACGTCTAATAGAGGTTGAAGGTACAACTCTGCATTCTACTGGTACAGTAGGGTGTGATCAGGGAGAGAGGGAGGGAGAGGGGAGAATAACGGAGGGAGGGGAAGCAGGGAGAGAGAAAAGGGGACGGAAAGAGGGATACAGAGAGGGAGAGAGAGAAAGAGGGATACAGAGAGGGAGAGAAAGAGGAAAGGGGAGAGAAAGAGAGATGGAGAGCGAGAGAGTGAACGAGGGAGAGAAAGAGAGAGGAGAGGGAGGGAAACAGAGAAAAAGGGGGAGAGAGAGAAAACGAGAGGAGGACATAACGAGGGAGACAGAGACAGAAGTTGGGGGAGAGAGAGGGAGAAAAAAGAGCGGCGGCGAGCGAAATGAGGGAGAGGGAGAGAGGGGGAGGGAAAAAGAGAGAGGGAGTTTGAGTTTTAAGAGAGAAGGTGAGAATGAGGGAGAGAACGCAAGAGGGGAGAGAGAGAGAGAGAGAGAGAGAGGAGGGGAGAACGAGGGAGAGAAAAAGAGAGGGGGGAGAGAAATAATGAGGGAGAGGGAGAGGTGGGGGAGAGTGGAAAAGAGCAAGGAAAAGAGAGGGGAGGAGAGAACAAGGGAGGGAGAGCGGAAAAGAGAGGGAGGAAGAGAAAAAGGGAGGGAGGGCTGTTTCCAAAACACAGCATGGCTCTGCCGAGCTCGTATGGAAAGTAGGGCAGACATCCGCGTCAAACAAGGGAGGAAAGGGAGAAAATGGAGGAAAGGGAGAAAAGGGAGTGTAATGGAAATTACATTGACAAATTATTGAACTGACCCTATGAGCCCATATCTGCTTCACTTACAAATGAGAATATATTGTACTGCTGATAACAGTGGAACAATTCCCTCGTCACCAAAAGGAGAAGTCGCCTTTCACACTCTGACTTTCCGCAACCCACCAGACAGTTGTGACAGGATACCAGGCAACGTGCAAGGACAGGCAACAGGCATTGGCTGTTTGATGGTGGCATTGGCTGGAGGGGGCGAACCAGCCATTTGTAGTCTGGACTGACCACAAGAATCTGGCCTACATTCAGTCAGCAAAGCGGGTTAACTCCTGCAGGCCAGGTGGGCCCTATTCTTTGGCGTTCCAATTTCTCCCTGTCCTATCGTCCAGGCTCCCGGAATACCAAGCCTGATGCCCTCTCCTGCTTATTTGCGGTGGAGGAGAGCAGCTTGGACTCGGACCCTATCCTGCCACCCTGATGTGGGCGGTAGAGTCTCTGGTGACCTGGGCCCAGGAACATCAGCCCGACCCAGGTACCAGACCTCCCAACTGTCTGTTTGTCCCAGATTCTGTGCGTCCCCAGGTGCTCCAGTGGGCCCACTCATCCCGCCTCACCTGCCACCATGGGATCACCCGTACGTTGGCCTTTGTCTGTCAACGCTTCTGATGGCCTACCCTGGTCCCGGGCCTTCATCACAGCCTGCTCCACCTGCGCCCAGAACAAGACCTCCACCCGACCCCACTCCAGTCTCTTCCGTCCCCTACCCATCCCCGGTCACCTGTGGTACAACATCGCCCTGGACTTCGTCATTGGCCTCCGCCGTCCAGTGGCAACACAACTGTCCTCACCGTGGTAGACCGAAGGCCGCCCACTTCATCGCCCTGTGCCAGCTGTCATTGGCAAAGGTATTCCGCCTCCATGGTATCCCCGCGGACATCTCAGACAGGAGGCCACAGTTCATCTCCCAGGTGTGGTGTGCCTTCTGCTCTGCCCTGGGAGCCAAGGTCAGTCTGTCGTCTGGTTTTCACCCCAAGACCAACGGCCAGACAGAGCGGGCTAACCAAGAGATGGAGGCCATGCTCTGCTGTGTCACAGCCGTCAACCCCTCCTCCTGGAACGCGTGTGAGTATGCGCATAACACCCTCATCAATGCATCCACCAGAGTCTCCCCGTTTCTCTGCTCCTTAGGCTTCCAGCCCCCTCTGTTCCCGTCCCAGAAACAGAGGGGGCTGTAACTTTGGGAAACTGGCTCAAGTCAGTTTCCCAAAATTTACCCAAGTTTAGATGCCCCGCTGGCTGCAGTGCTGATCCCGCCGGTCCCTATGCACTCTGCCGCTGTATCCGCCATTGATGACCACACCACCGTCCCCGGCCCTGTCCTATAACACTTATGTCGCTCCCTACAGTGCGTGTTGACAGAAGCTGAAGAGGTGCTCCTGGCCTCGGTGCCAGAGCACCTCTGGGCTCAGGACTCTAATGGCTCAAGCTACCCCACTACAGGTACAGCCAAAATATTCATTCAGGCCATACAAAGAGCAAAATCCTGCAAAAATGGGAGGCTGAGATCAGCATTCACCCCTTTTTGACCTGCTGTTAGAAAGAGGAATTGAGATACCAGGCCCCACTTCCCCATGTAATACATCCATACTCCCAGTCCTCAAGGCGGATGGGGTGAATTGGCGTTCTGTATAGGGTGGTGAACAATGTTGTTCATTGCCGCACCCCAGTGGTTCCTAATCCCACTACCATACTGGCCAAAGTACCCGTTGATGCAAAGGTGTTTACTATGATGGATTTGGCAAACGCGTTCTTAAGTATACCGGTGGAAGAGACGTCTCAGCAGTGGTTTGCGTTCACATTTAAAGGTAAACATTACACCTGGACCCACTATCCCCAGCGGTACGGGGAGTCCCCCGCAGTATTCAGTGCGGCACTAGGCGCAAACCTTGATGGTTTCACGAGAGAGAAGGACGGGTTTATGTCAGCGGTACTTATGCAACCCAATGGAGATCAATTAAGGCTGGTGGCTTATACACTCAATGAATAGATGCAGTAGCACAACCTCTGCCTGCCTGTATGGGCTCTGTTTCCGCTACAGCAGCAGCGGTCACAGCATCCGCTAGCCTTGTGGCTTACGGCCCTCTGCGGCTATTAGTTCCACATGCGGTAGCAACCATACTACTTTAACAAAAAAACAGCCCACCTCCACCCAGCCAGAGCGCTCTACTATTCTTACATAATTTCACTTCCTCATATCACCCTTGAACGATACTGTGTTAAATCCAGCCATCCTCCTGCCTACAGAGGAGGACGGGAACCACATCACTTTGCAACGGTGATATCAGAACAGACAAGGCCCCGGCCAGACTTACTAGAATCACACCTCCCCAACAGTGATCATATCTGGTAAGTGGATGGCTCGGCCTCCCGAAACCCAGACACGAGGAAGGTGGAAGTAGGCTATGCAATGGTCCATGATAATGGCTTGCTCGAATCAAACCCACCCCCATTTCACTTCTCTGCCCAACAGGCAGAACTGTATGCCCTGACACGAGCCTTCACCATGGAGGCAGGACATTCTCTTACTGTCTACACCGACAGCCGATACGCTTTTGGGGTCGCTCACGACTTCGGTGCCCTGTGGAGGTTAAGGGGCTTTTTGCAATCAGACGGTAACCCAATAATAAACAAAGAACAGGTCAAAGCTCTTCTGGAAGCCATCGCTTTGCCGACCCGATTGGCCATGTGCAAATCCACGGCACACACCAGAACCACTGATACAATTGCCCAAGGGAATGGCCAGGCAGACAAGGCGGCAAAACATGCAACATAAAAAAAGCAAACACGTACACTGCCGGCGCCAGCCGTAGAAACTACCCCATCGTGGGAAAACCTCAAAGAATTCCAACAGAACACAGGGAAAGAAGAGCGAGCCACATGGAAGATAAATGGCGCCCTGGTAAATGGGATATAGGAGTTTACCAACAGCGAAATAGCCATTGGTGATGGGGTGGATTCGTCCTGTGCAGAGACTTGATTTAAATACAACAATTTAAAATCAATCAAGTGGTTTTCAAACCGTGGCTCACAGCCCATGGGCAAGGCGCAAGGTGGGGAGACGCCTGACATGGTTTACGATATGAATTACATCAGACCCACAAAAGTAGATTAAACGGAAACGCAAAATATAATGGTAAAAAAATTGATTGAAAATGTAATTTCTTTTACATTTTTTTACAATTTAAAGTTGTAATCCGTAAGATCATTTTGTTTAAAAATCACCTATTTGGTCATCTCATTAGCTCGCATTTTATAAGAAACAGCCTTTCAATACATTTGGTTTATGCATGTGCTCCTCTATATGCTTTTTACATTCACTGGTGGCAGGGTCCGCCACGGGAAAGAAGTGAAAGACAGCCACAGTAAATTGATAAAGCAGCATCGACAACCCTAACCCTAACCTTAACCCTTACCCAACAACCCGGTCCCAAACTTTTTTGTGCACATGGTCACAAAAATGAACCTATTGAATCGCACCCCGGAGCACGATTGTCCCACTTTTTTCGTGCAACACTAAACAAGATTCAAACCGATTCATTTGAAATGGGAGATTTTAGGCGCAGATACGTACACTAAAACGAAGACAAACCTGACAAAAGTATACCACCGGGGGGGGGGGGGGGGGGGGGGGGTGGCGGGATGTATAAAAATTTTAAATGCATGGGTTTAAATTTCGTTCTGATTATCATAAAATAAAAGCTGGATAGTGGTTTGGCTTTTCTCTGAATGGTCTATTAAATTCAAGGTTGGGTGAGAACAGGGATATAGGGTCACACCCTCAGTATGAATTTCATTCATAGATAGAATTTAACTGGATCTAAATGTCAGCGTTTGTGCACCTGTGTACCCACCAGCCATTAGCAGTAAACATTTCCATGGTAACAGCAATCTCCTCCGATCAGAGAGGCTGCTGTTACACTTAGGATTATGGGTAGTGTCGTCTCCATGACATCGTTAATAAAACATGTTTTTCCTAAAACGAGGTTGATATCTTATAAACTTGTGGCTTCTGCAGGAGCAAAAACGAAAAACTACCACCCCCACCCACCTCACCCTCAGTGGCGTTGCTCCGTCCGGTTCGTTTTAGTTTTAGTGTATGTATGTATGCGCCCCCCCACCCACACCTCCTTCCCCATGCCCCGCCCCACGCCTCCTTCCCCATGCCACCCTTCTAAAGTGCATGCAACCCTTCGACAAAGCGGCAAAACATGCCACACGAAATAAGCAAACACACACACACTGCAGGTGCCAGCCGTAGCAACTACCCCATCACGGGAAAACCTCAAAGAATTCCAACAGAACGCAGCAAAACAAGAGCGAGCCACAAGGAAGATAAAAGGGCGCCCTGGTAAATTGGATATGGGAGGGGCAAAATGGTAAGCCCTTCCTCCCAACATGTTTATACCCAATGCGACATTGACACATGGGATGTGTTTCGTGTTTGTCCATGTGTCGTAGGGGGGAATGGTGCGTGAAATACAGGAGCATTGGGACATAACGGGAGGGGGATTGACAAATTACTGAATTTTTGCAAAAAATGTTTAATTTGTACCACTAACATTATTCGCAGCCAACCAACGGCACCGTCCGTGACACCGGTCCCTGATGCACCGTTTAAACACCTGATGATGGACTTCATCACCCTCAACCCATGTCGATGTAAACAACATCGCCTAGTAGTGATTGACGTATTCCCGACAGTCAAGGACGTGTCTACCATTAGTGCTAACCACGGGCCCCCACTGCCACCCACTGGTCCCCAAACATTAGAGGGGATAGATGATGTAATGATGACTTACTGTCGTAACCTTCTCACTGTGCTTAGACAAACCCACCTACAGGTTAAAGCTGCCCTACCATCCCCTGCCGAGGGACCACTCCATGACCTCCAACCTGGAGATTGAATAGTGGTCAAGGACATTTGGAGGAAAGGGTGGAGCGCCCCCGGGTGGAGAGGACCTTACCGGATCCTGCTCGTCACAGCATCTGCAGTGAAGGTGGCAGAAAGGGCCGCCTAGATGCACACCAGCCACGGTCGGAAGGCCCCGGAACCCCCCGGAGGAGGGGGAGAAGAGCCGCAGTGCCTGGCTGGACAGCGGTATATGGAAGGTTCAGGCAGAAGGGGGAAGTCCGATAGATCCAATAAGGACTCTCGTCGCCTACAGTCAGCAGAAACCTATCACTGAAAGCCCTTAGCGGACCGGCCTTATACAATGCAGCCGTGGAATCCACTACGCCGAGCAGGAGGGATGCGGCCAGTGCTCACAGTCCTGATGATCGTGACAGCCACGGCTCCCCGGATGGGGGGTTCACAAAGGCCCTCAAAGAGGTGGAAGCCCTGGCCATTGAGATAAAGGACAATGCAGGACACGGGAAGTTTGAATGGCCTGGGTTGGAGAATCTGTTTGGTAGTTACAGAGCAATGATTTTTGTAGCCATTCTCATAATTTTCGGGTTAATGTTTTGCTGTATTATTCCTGTGTTACGTAACCTCATCAGCCGGACCCTGGCGAATCAAATCGTCCGCCAAGGTCAATTCGCTGCCATACCACTGGAGCGGGTCCCTCCCTATGCCGACGACGACTCAGACAACGACGGGCCCATGCTGGAATGAGTAGTGGCAGTCGTGTCGATGATAATTTCATTTATGTTTGTTGATTAAAAGATTAATCAAAGCGGGGAAATGTAATGCAAATCACATGAAATGATTGAACTAACCCTATGAGATGAGAACATCTTGTACTGCTGATAACAGTGGAACCATTGCCTTGTAAACCGCCTTGCCTTGAAGTCACTTGTCTGACTTTCCGCACCCCACCAGACGGTTGTGACGGGAAACCAGGCTACACCAGCTGTCCTGGTCTGCAATCGCTGTCGACGTGGCCCAGGCAAAGCTCCCACTGAAGTAACAACCCATGTGACGTTGTCAATATAACCCCCCCCGCACAACTGAGTCTGGGGGAGACGCCCTTTACTTTTCTGTGTGACTTGTGAAGTCCTCCTCGCTGGTTAACCTTCTATTCAACAAACTTAGACTAAGTGACAGTTGTTGTGTTCTCTGTTTAACCTGAACCATCTCACCCCATGCAACCAACGGAGTGGCTAGAATTTCCACCACAGGAGAAAGGGAGAAAATAGAGAAAAGGGAGAAAGGGAGAAAATAGAGAAAAGGGAGAAAATAGAGAAAAGGGAGAAAGGGGAGGAAATAGAGAAAAGGGAAAAAATTTAGAAATAGAGGGATAAAAGTGAGAAAGGCGAGAAAGGGGAGAAAATAGAGAAAAGGGAGAAAAGGGAGAAAGGGAAAAAAAGGGAGAGAGGGAGAAAGGGGAGAAAATAGAGAAAAGGGAGCCAGGGGAGAAATGGGAGAAAGGGGTGAAAGGGGAGAAAGGGGAGAAAGGAGGGGGAGGGGCCCCAGACTCCTCCAGCCCCCAAAATGAGCAACACTGCGACCCAAACGACGGATCCAAAATTGTTCCACCCAAAATGAAATAATAAGGAAATATCTGGTCCAGTTTGAAACGTCCTGGTCCCGATGCAGCGGTTTGTCAAACGCTAAGTGACAGCGACAGTGGAAATGAGGCCGAACCCAAACGGCACCGCAAACTGAAAACCATAAATACATCTATACCAACACAAATATACTTTTGGGAAAAGACACTTCCACTGTTTACGTCTGTTTACAAACAGCGAAATATGCATTGGTGACGGGGTGGATTCATACCGTGCAGAGACCTGATTCAAAAACAACAATTTAAAATCAATCAAATGGTTTTCAAACCGTGGCTCGTGGCGCAAGGTGGGTTGACGCCCGACATGGTTTACGACACGGATTACATCAGACCCACAAAAGTAGATTCAACGGAACTGCAGAATATAATGGTAAAAAAATGGATTGAAAATGTAATTAAATAAAAATCAAATACGTACGCTAAAACTAAGACAAACCTGACGAAAGTATGCCACTTCGGGAAGGTGGGGAGGCCATGGATGTTTTAAATTTTTAAATGCATGGGTTTAAATTTTGTTCTGATTATCACAAAATAAAAGCTGGATAGTGGTTTGGCTTTTCCTCTGAATGGTCTATTAAATTCAAGGTTGGGTGAGAATAGGGAGATAGAGTCACACCCTCAGTATGGATTTCATTCATAGATAGAATTTAACTGGATATAAATGTCATGACCCATCAGCCAGTGCGGTAAACATTTCCATGGTAACAGCAAGCTCCACCCATCAGAGATGACACTGTTACACTTAGGATTATGGGTAGTGTCGTCTCCGTGACATCGTTTATAAAACATGTTTTTCTTAAAACGAGGTTGATATCGTACAAACTTGTGGCTTCTGCAGGAGCAAAAACAAAAAACAACATCGCCCACCCACCTCCCCTGCGGTGGTGTACCTCTGTCACGTTCGTTTTAGTTTTAGTGTATGTATCTACGCCGCCACCCCCCCCCCCCCCCCCCCCGCAACACCACCCCCCACCTCCTCCCCCATGCCACCCCTCGAAAGTCAAAGAAAATCTTCCCATTCAAATTTCGTTCTGTGTAGCAGGATAACAGTCTGACAATCTTGCTCCGGGACACAATTCAGTAGATTAATTTTGGTGACTATGAGCACGAAGAAGCGTCAGACCAGGGTTGAACCCAAACTGTTGATATGGATGAACATTCACCAACAAAGAACAAAAAATATCCCAAGAGCGAGAAAAAACAAACAAATGAATGGGTCAGGAGAAGGAAAACAGAGCGAAGACGAAGGGAAACCCAGATGTTGGAAAAAAAACACAAAAGGACTTGTTCATCCACCCAACACAGGCAATGTTATGGATTGACTCTCTAACGGCTTACTTTAGTTAATATTTATATTCTGTGCGTATCAGGCCTTAAAACAAGTTTTAGGAAACCCCCCCCAAACAGCAAATCTCATCACAATGGCCAAACTCACCGCGGTAGGTTTTGGAGCACAGATCCTGTCCGTCGCCGTAGAGCCTCCACTTGGAGCCGGCGGCGGGCTTGGCCGCGGCCGGGGGCCGCGAGGTGCCGTTGGCGGCGGTCAGCAGGGCGGGCGAGGGCAGGTAGTTGTTGAGGTTGTCCAACATTTGGCCGCAGTACCAGGTCCAGCGCACCCGGGGCGGCTCGCGGTCGCAGGTGTAGACGCCCAGCGGGGACCCCCCGCCCGCCGCCGCGCTGGAGTTCCCCGTGTTCAGGCCCAGGCACAGCGAGGAGCCCGGGTTGAAGAGGCGCCCCCGGGTCACCCACTTCCAGCGCTGGGCGTCGGCGTCGCAGGAGGCCGAGAGGGTGAGGGAGCGGTTACGCACCCCCAGGCAGCCCTGCGCCCCCTCGTGGTAGAAGGCAAACTCGTCCGAGTCCAGATGGCCTGCGGAGAGGAACGGGGGAAGGTCGACGCGTCCGATCAAAACAGGATTCCACATTAGCCGCCAAAGTGGGGAGAGAACAGCCTGTGGGGGCCGATCAATGTCCCCATTAACGGATTTACTTCTGCGTTACAGTTAGAATGAACCGCCACAGGCTCGGTGGCTCATTCAGGCCCTCGGATCCCGTTGCCACGAACGGTAATAACATCCATTTGGTCCAAATCATTTGAAAAGTTAGTCTTGGTAATTCCCTTCGGCGCTTAGTCATCCAACAAAATAGCCCCCTAAGTAATCCCTTATAAATGCATAATGACAGAGCTCTTTTTATTTGCATTTTAATGTGAAAAGATGTCACACATCCCTTGTGTTGCCAGTTTGGCGATTACTAAGGAATTAGACGCAGCCGCACACTCAGCCAAAGATATTCGTGCTGACCTGGAATGGCCTCCCTGCTCTCTTGTGGTCTGTACTTAAGCAAGGCTCGGCCGGGGACGAGGCGGCGGCGGTTTGGCGGTCTTGAGAGGACACATGAGGATCTGGAGTGTGGGAACTGCAGGGCGACTTTGCGCCGATGGCGGCGGCGAGTTGTGTTGCGCCGCGTCGGGGGGGGGGTGGGTTAACAGCCGCCCGGAACCGAGGCGCTCGGACGCGGCGCCTGCTCCGCCGGGGGAGCCGTGGCCGCCCTCCAGGTGCCTCTCGCTCGCAGCGGAGGGGGGCCACGCGGTGCTACGGGACGCACACTACAACCTGCGCTATACTTAACTGGGTAAACAAAAGCAGCGGGTAAAAAAGGAAGAGGAACGCGGACGAAAAAAACGAGTCGGCGAAAAAGGCAGCCGAACCCGACGCGCCGAGTCGAGCCACGGCGAGTGGGAGTTTGAGAAAAAAAAACAACAACTGAAATATGTGGTTTCTCCCCCTCGTCGCTGCCTCCCCTGCACTTCTGCAAAACGTAGCAGAGATTAGGAAGCTGGAGAGCGGCCTGTGTGTGTGTGTGTGTGTGTGTGTGTGTGTGTGTGTGTGTGTGTGTGTGTGTGTGTGTGTGTGTGTGTGTGTGTGTGTGTGTGTATGTGTGTGTGTGTGTAGGTGTGTGTGTGTGTAGGTGTGTGTGTGTGTGTGTGCGTGCACGCGTGCGTGTGTGCGTGTCAGAGGTTCTTGAGAGCAGCGGCAGTTAGTTTGAGTTTTGAGTTACTGTTCAAAGCCGAAAGAGAAAGAAAATCCCTCAAACAAACACAATCCCTCCTCTTTCAGAAGTGGGATCCAGAAGTGGGAGAGCGACGTTTCTGCGTGTGTGTGTGTGTGTGTGTGTGTGTGTGTGTGTGTGTGGATGAGTGTGTGTGTGTGTGTGTGCGTGCGTGTGTGTGCGCGGGCCCGGGGTTGAACCCCGGGCGGGGAACCGAGACCCCCGCGAGCCCTCGGTTCGGAGTGCAACGAGAGCTCTTCAAGCCCTCTCTCCGGCAGTCGCCATGGGAACTGAAAGCCCCCCCCCGACTCGGGAGCGGCGCACCTTTGATTCACGGTGATATTTTCGACAGAGCTTCGCCCCCAAAACGTGGCCCTGGACGCTCCGTCGATGCCCTCGGAGCCCGGGTCGGCCTGCGGGTCGGAAGGCGTCTGCAGGGGGCCACGTTCTGAGAGAGAGACGACGGACCCCCCCCCCCCCCCCCCCGGGTCGATTCCCATACGGCGCCAACCCCCATTTCGACCACTGTTCCCCCGTCCCCCGTCCAGCCACGCCACCCGCCACCCGCCGAACATTAAAATCAAACGGCGTCTGTGCCCGAATGTGACACGAGTGTGGAAAGTTCCCCGGGTCCGAGTGGCGAGAGGCGCCGTCCAAATGGCTTCTGCTCCTGCCTTTCCATGACGCCACGTTGGAAAGCCCCGCCCTCCGTCCTGTCGGTGCAGGATGATGCACAACAGTCTGCCGGGCTCCAAATAATTAAAATCCCTGAACAGATGCTCGTGTTTCAACAACACAGAAACGAACATTTGTATTTTACTTGTATGTTATAAATTAGCATTATTTATATCATGAATTTGTTTATTAATGAATTTAGTATACATTTTTTTATTTATTATTATTGTATTTATTTATTATGTATTATTATTACTATTATTTTCGTTTTATTATTATTATTATTATTACTGTATTTATTTATTATGTCATACTGTATGTATTATTATTTTCTTTTTATCGTAATTATTATAGTATTTATTAATTATGTATTAATATTTCTTTATTTTTATCAGTATAATTATTGTATTTATTTATTATGTGTTATGTATTATTATTATTTCATTTTATTATTATCATTCATCTATTCATTTGTGAAATACATGTCCCCCCCGGGGATTGATAAAGTTTTATCTTATCACCTCGTGCTGAAAACAGATTAATGGATGAACAGCTGATCGTTCTTTTCAAAATATATTCATGATGTCATTTTAACAGTAGTGACATCATAATCACACCAATGAAACTAAGCATTCCCGAACCCCCTTGTATTATTACAGTGTGTTGACTCTGGACAAATATATATTTGGGGCATTCACTCAAAGCTTAGTTTAGTTCTAAGTTGTCAGTAAAGTCATAAGTTGTAAGATATAAAACCATGAAACATATCTAATGAGTATGATGTCACATCTTCAAAGAACTGAGCAAATTATTACTAAACAAACAGAAAAGAAAACAAATGTTTTGTTTCAAGATGGGGGCGTGTAGAACTAGATAGCACTAGATAGGACTATATAGAACTAGATAGAAGAGATAGAATAGATAGAACTAGATTGCACTTGATAAAATAGATAGAACTAGATAATGAATAGCGCCAGGTAGAATTAGATAGAATAGAAAGAATAGATAGAACTAGATAGAACTAGATAATAGATAGAACTAGATAATAGAGCTATATAATAGATAGAACTAGATAATAGAACTAAGTAGATAGGACTAGATAATAGATAGAACAGATAGAACTAGATAATAGATAGAACTAGATAATAGATAGAACTAGATTGAACTAGATACTAGATAGAACAGATAGAACTAGATAATAGATAGAACTAGATAATAGAGCTAGATAATAGATAGAACTAGATAATAGATAGAACTAGATAATAGATAGAACTAGATAATAGAGCTAGATAATAGATAGAACTAGATAATAGATAGAACTAGATAATAGAGCTAGATAATAGATAGAACTAGATAATAGAGCTAGATAATAGATAGAACTAGATAATAGAACCAAATAAGATTGAACTAGATAATAGAAAGAACAGATAGAACTAGATAATAGATAGAACAGATAGAACTAGATAATAGATAGAACCAGATAAAAGATAGAACCAGATTGAACTAGATACTAGATAGAACAGATAGAACTAGATAATAGATAGAACCAGATAAAAGATAGAACTAGATTGAACTAGATAACAGATAGAACTAGATAAAAGACAGAACTAGATTGAACTAGATAGGACTAGATAATGAATAGAACCAGATAATACACAGAACTACATAATAGATAGAAGTAGATGGAACTAGATAATAGAAAGAACTAGATAATTCATAGAACTAGATAACACTAGATAGAAGTAGATAAGACTAGATAGAACTGGACCATATATAGAACTAGATGGAACTAGATAATGGTAAGAACTAGATAATAGAAAGAACTAGATAATAGAAAGAACTAGATAAAAGATAGAACTAAATAAAAGATAGAACTAGATAAAAGATATAATTAGATAGAACTAGATAGGACTTGGTGTTTGATGTTGGAACCCTCTTGGGAAATAAGAATTCCAGATTAACTTTAAGTCGCTAAACCCTGCGAAGCTGGAGCCTCAGTAGCTCTCCTGCTGAGGCTTCATCCTCTCATGGTTCCTCTCCTCCATCCTCCTCCTCTCCTCCTCCTCCTCCATCACCCCGTCTTTAAACCCTAATGTCTGTCTTTTGGGAGAGAGGCTTAGACCTGCAGCCAAGAGCAACCGGCGCGGGCCAAGGGGAGGACGCTCTTCCCGGAAACTCCCTCCCTCCCTCCCTCCTCCGGACCAGCGGCTCCTGGAGCAGCTTTTCCTGAGACGTGGACACCCAGCGCACCAGAGACGGAGGTGTGGAGTGATGGTGTGATGGAGTGATGGGGTGGCGGAGTGCTGGATTTATGGAGTGATGGAGTGGTGAAGTGATGGAGTGATGGAGGAGTGAAGATAGATAGACAGACAGACAGACAGACAGACAGACAGATAGATAGACAGATAGATAGATAGATAGATAGATAGATAGATAGATAGATAGATAGATAGATAGATAGATAGATAGATAGATAGATAGATAGATAGATAGATAGATAGATAGATAGATAGATAGATAGATAGATAGATAGATAGATAGATAGACACACAGACATGAAGATAGATACTGTAGATAGACGGACAGACAGACAGGCAGACAGACAGCCAGACAAACAAACATATAGACAGACAGACAGACAGACAGACAGACAGACAGACAGACAGATAGATAGATAGATAGATAGATAGATAGATAGATAGATAGATAGATAGATAGATAGATAGATAGATAGATAGATAGATAGATAGATAGATAGATAGATAGATAGATAGATAGATAGATAGACACACAGACGACAGACAGGAAGATAGATACTGTAGATAGACCGACAGACAGACAGACAGACAGACAGACAGACAGACAAACATATAGATAGATAGATAGATAGATAGATAGATAGATAGATAGATAGATAGATAGATAGATAGATAGATAGATAGATAGATAGATAGATAGATAGATAGATAGATAGATAGATAGATAGACACACAGCCAGACAGACACACAGACAGACAGACAGTTAGATAGACAGTCAGACAGACATATAGATAGATAGATAAATAGATTGATAGATAAACACACAGACGGACAGACAGACAGACAGACAGACAGACAGATAAGCAAACAGCTCTTTCCAAAATAAAAAACCTCATAAAGTCTATGAATAACATTGCACAGTGGGACGGTGTTGCCGCGCAGGGAAGATTGATTTTGTGGATTTGCTAATTTTGCAGCTGGAAAGTGTCGCAGCTGCATGTGAAACAGAAATAACAGAAAAAAAAACAGAAAGAACAGAAATAACAGAAAGAACAGAAAAAACCCCAGAAAGAACAGCTTAACCAACAGATCACTTCTCCTGAATCACCTTCCGTCAACGTGACAATTTCCCAGTTGAACGATTTCGATCCACAGATGAAAAGTGATCAAACAGCTCCGTATTCTCCTCAGATCCTCCTGTTCCCTGCACAACTTCAGACTTTTGATACAGAGCTTTATTGCTGTTGTTGTTGTTGTTGTTTTTTAAGTAACTATATTGTTGTTTTATTCTATTTGAGAATTGAATTAGGTTTTAGGAATCACTTTGTTTGGTTTGTTATTTAATTGGTTATTGATCAGTTAGTACTTATTGTGCATAGTCTCCGCGTGCGGTGCAATGTCATTTCACCGCATATATGTATTATATGTATGATCCTACGTGTATGTATGTGACAAATAAACATCTTGAATGTTGAATCTATGTATAAATATATGTATATAGAAATCTGTATATCGTCAACTTGTTTTATTTTCAAATTTTTTATCACTTTTATTATTATTATTATTATTATTATTATTATTATTATTATTGCCTATTTGTTGCCTTTCGGATGATTCATCCACAAGTTGAGCATGCAGGGGAAGGAGAAATGACAGTCGTAGAACAGTCACAAGTTAGTTTTAACTGTATTCAACTTAACTGGGGCATGGTGGTGGTGGTGTAGGGGCTGGTGTAGAGGGTGGTGTAGAGGGTGGTGTGTGTGTGTGTGGGGGGGGGGGGGGGGGGGGGGGTCAGGAAACCCAGTGGCCCACTTTCATGGTTCTGACCCAAACTTAAGGAGGAAAAACCATCACCCACCGCATTTAACCCCCTCACATCCAACTTGAATTCATGCACTGACATTATAGCAGAGGATTATTATTATTATTATTATTATTATTATTATTATTATTATTATAGGGGGGGTCACATTTCATATTACATTTTACATATTACATTTCACTGCATATATGTATGAAAGTATGTATATGTATGTGACGAATAAAGCTCTTGAATCTTGAATCTCCCTGCAGGGTCAGTCTGCAGTTTACAATGCAAACATCCTGCACTAAAAGTCGCCATAAGAACCAAACTGCAAAGAGTGTCCTCACACGAGTGGCGCTGTAGTTAAGGCTTTATGAAAAAATAAAAAATAAATAAAAAAAGAGTAGTAAAGGAATCACCAAAACACCGCCGCAGCCCCTTCCCCCCCATTCCCCCCCAATCCCCCCCATTCGCATCCACATCTGGTTCCACTTCCTCGCTCTCTGTCGTGGCATACCGAGGCACCAAAGCACCGAGGCACCAAAGCACCAAAGCACCAAAGCACCGAAGCACCGAAGCACCAAAGCACCAAAGCACCGAAGCACCAAAGCACCGAAGCACCAAAGCACCAAAGCACCGAAGCACCAAAACTCAATCCCGGTGAAATCGTTTCTCTACGCCATTTATTTGGGTTTTTTTTGTTGTTGTTGTGGCGGTTGTTGTTGTTGTTGTTGTTGTTGTTGTTGTTGTTGGTTTTTTGGTTGCTTTTTTTTTTTTTTTTTTTTTTTTTTGCCAACGTTGCAAATGAAAGCTACAGGTACAGAACCGCGCGCGCGTCGTCCTGCGGATCCGGAGGTTTTTCATGAATGAAAATACGCGGCGCGGAAGAAAAAAAAAACAAAACAAAAACAAAACAAAAAAACCCAAAACAAAAGGGGAGTTGGAAAAGTTTCTTACCCGCATCGCCGCCTCTGAGCTCCAGGCTGAGGATGAATAAATATAAAGTGCATTTGAGGAGCCGGTGGCAGTGTTTCCAGGCCCCGCTCGGATCCTCCGTGTGTTGCATGCTCGAAACTCCTGCGAAAAGTCCGTGCGACGCGCAGCAGCTGGCGGCGCGCTCGATGCAGCGGCGGCGGCGGGGGGCGGCGCGGAGGCGGCGGAGGGGCGGCGCGGAGGCGGCGGAGGGGCGGCACAGGGGCGGCGGAGAGCGCTGCGGAGGCCCGGTGCCTCTCGACGTCCAGATGGGCCGCTGCGTCATCACCGTCCCGAGTTTGGGAAGGTTTTTTTTGGGGGGGGGGGGGTGGAGAGTAACTATTCATGGAGTTGGCTACATTGCTCAAGTACTCAGAACTTTTAGTCCAAATACCCTGAGACTACCAGAGTTCTATTAAAAGTGAATGTACCAATGATTACGTATGGGATCGAGTCCTGGCGGCTTGCGCCTGGTGGATTCTGGCGTGCTGCGAGCCGGTGGGGGCCGCGGGGGAGGGCCGCCGGGTGCCTTCCGGGGCCCCTAGGAGGCCACTTGCCGCATGGGTGTGGGTGAGGGTGCGGGGGCCGGCTGTTGTCCTTTGCTCCCAGCGCCAAGAGGGGTCGCTTGATGGGGCATCTGGCCGGCTGTGTGTGCCTCGGGGGTGCAGGGTCTCCTCCCGCTCTCGTTGACCGGTTTATGCTCCTCGGGGCCGGGCGTGGGGGCTGCTCCACAGGCTTCCGGCTTCTCTGAGGACTGGGGGGTCTTCAGTGGCTGCAGGGCGGGCCGCTCTGGGATTTCCTGCGGCCGTGGGGTGTCTGTACGGCTGCAGGACTCAGGGGTGGCTTTGGGGCCTTTTCCCCTGCTTGGAGGCGCTGCCGACCTCATACACCAGAACCAATTGGGATAAGTCCTGTACACTCACTGGTCATATGACACATCACATCACACACACACACACACACACACCACCATCACTTGCTTTGAACA
The DNA here is from genome assembly GCF_960531495.2 of Zeus faber. Classification (NCBI taxonomy): domain Eukaryota; kingdom Metazoa; phylum Chordata; class Actinopteri; order Zeiformes; family Zeidae; genus Zeus; species Zeus faber. The sequence continues at coordinate 26,978,110 of NC_137205.1, read as the reverse complement.
CACCCCCAGCACCCTCCTGGCTGCATCCCTCTCCTTTTCTTCCTCATGTACTGCCATAACTGACCGGAAGAGGCCACATGTCCAATTGCTGTTCCAGTTTACCTGGACTTTACTCTGTTTCGTCGATACATGTTGTCGTCTGCTGTTTCTAGATTTGTTTTTCCATGTAGATGTTGTTTGGTTCTGTTTACTTGTCTCACCCGTGTTGATTCTCCCCCTCTTGGAGTAGTGATTAGTTGTGTATAGACCAAAACATGGTAAAATAGTTCTCCAAAGAGGGGGATTGGTGGCAGTAAAAAAATAAATAAATAATAGTAAACGTACCTCATTGACATTACTTATGAAGTAATGTATAATTATATAAGTACTTTTACTTTCTTTAAATGTAATGCAAGACTTAAAACTAAAACTACTTGTTATATCCAGTGTCTGGAAAAAACATAAGCTATACCAGTTTTCTGCAGATGAGTGTTCATACATATCCCGAATCAAATTTACAAAATAAGGAGTATAGATGATAGATGTCCTGCGTTTTTTTTACTTAAGTAATGTGAGTGTTAGAAATGCAGTGAGGTAAAAAGTATTAATATTTACTCTTTAATGTCATGGAATAAAAGTCAAAAGTCTCCAAAACAGAATATAGTTAAATGAGTAGATAATTTAAAAATGTACTTTAGTACAGTAACAAAGTAACGGGTTTCAAGCACTAGGTACCTGGAGCTGGGTCAGATTCAGGTTCCTGGAGTTTATTTTCAGAGATGGACTCCAGCTTGTGCTTCTGGACTCAAGAGTTGATGGTAAATTCGATTAGTTCTCATTCCCAGAAAAAAATGTTTTACTTAAACTCTGGGACGGAGCCTATTCAATGATCACACATCTCGGCTCAAATTGAGTTCATGACACCCAGGGAGTTCGTAACAACGGCCAGAATTCTTTGTGAGTTTAACTATATGTTTCGGCTTTTGGTTGTATTGGTTTTTTTTTCCCCCCACAAAAAAAAAAATGCTGTTGAGTTAGACAGATGTGACGTAAACATGATCCCTCAGAGGAAATTGTTTCTGTTTGAAAGATAAACTTCCAAGAGTCAATCAAAACAAAGGACCTCCATGCCCGTCCTCAAAAAAGCAACGACTATTCAAGAAAAGAACGGAAATCTAGTCCAAACCTAGCAAGATGTTACCGCAATCCAGTTTGGTAGAGAAACGAACACCCTTCCTTATCGTCAGTTGAGATTGTGTAATTACACCAAACAATGGGCCAACAAGTTACATCACCGCCGCTGCCGAACTCAAGTGTGGACCGGTGAGACAAGCAGAGATGAGCCAGCTCACCAATAAAATGGAGACGCACACACATCCCATACAGTTGTATGAATTTGCATAATGACAAACCAAGTGCACCCCGTTGGCGCTCATGGCACACGCCTCGGCTATCGTTGTGCATTCCTCACCTCTGAACCGATGAGGCGTTTCTGCAAACTATTAACACTTATGGCGTTCCTTTTAAGGAGCTTGGTGGAAAAGCATGACGGCTTCTTGATCGTTCTTCCATATTTGGAATATCATTCTGCCTGTTATTGTTCTTAAGACCCCAACAGGTCAGCAATGAAAGAGAAGTGAAAGACAGAGTGATAGACTTTGCATGAACGGGGAGGTGGAATTCGGAGACTGGAATCGCACAGAGACTGTTTCTCGGCGGCGAGAAAACCAAGTCTAATAAAAATCCAAGACCACAAAATACAAACTTTAACCAATAGTATTTAATGGTTTATGCAACTCTTTGCTAACGCCCAATCTCCCCTGAAGGTCCCATTAGCTGAACCGGTCCCTTGCATTTTATTGGCAAAAGAAAGAAGAAAAAAAAAAAAAAAAAAAAAAACCTCAAACAAATTCAAACATAACTAAATAAATATGTGTGTTTATGGAAAGGGGGCCAATCAAAACAATAACAACTCAAATTAAAGGCAACTTGAAAAAATGAACTTTTCACCAATCTAACTGGTGATGTTGAAAAAGTAAAAAAAAAAAAAAGTGTAAAAGGGATCATTCAACAAGATCTTCCACTTCATATCAAGTAACTGGACTCATTAGAAAAGTGAAGGTGGAACGCCGCCACCTACTGGAAGTTACAAGCTTTGGTCACAGGAGTTTGACGAGGGTTGGGAGGGAGGAGAGGAGGACGGGAGGCGGATGGGAGGAGGACGGGAGGCGGATGGGAGGAGGATGGGAGAGGGATTAGTAGCTTCATGGCGTCCTCATCCGAAGCCACTTCCTGGGTTGTGGAGCGTCCTGCTCCAGGTTCCTCCAGGTTCCCCCAGATTCCTCCAGGGCCCCGAGATTCCTCCAGATTCCGCCGGTGCCCACCGGATTCCTCCAGGGCCGCCACGGATTTCTCCAGATTCCTCCAGGGCCGCCACGGATTTCTCCAGATTCCTCCAGGGCCCCCACGGATTTCTCCAGATTCCTCCAGGGCCCCCACGGATTTCTCCAGATTCCTCCAGGGCCCCCACGGATTTCTCCAGATTCCTCCAGGGCCCCACAGACTCTCCTCCAGGGCCCCACAGACTCTCCTCCAGGGCCCCACAGACTCTCCTCCAGGGCCCCACAGACTCTCCTCCAGGGCCCCACAGACTCTCCTCCAGGGCCCCACAGACTCTCCTCCAGGGCCCCACAGACTCTCCTCCAGGTTCCTCCAGGTTCTCCAGCTTCTGGGGACTGAGTGCAAAACAAAGAACTTGGGGACTCAGGCTGCTGTGGACCAGAGCAGTTCATGCACATGTGTGTGGGTGTGTGGGTGTGTGTGTGTGTGTGTGTGTGTGTGTGTGTGTGTGTGTGTGTGTCGGATGCACGGAATCAGGGCCTTTGACAGCTCATCTGTCCGTCTGTCCAAGTTCAAGCGTTTTATTTTCTCTTGTTTTATTACAGGGAAAATAGAAACAAAGTAAAAATCTCATAGCGGGGCCCGGGGTGGGGCTCCCTGCTCCGCCCGGGGGGCTTTGACCTCCGCGCCCCCCCGGAACAACGCCGTCTGGTGGGAGAGCAGGGAGAGGGGTGGAGGGGGATCCCGCCCGTCTCTCTCTCGAACCCTGCGGGGCGCCGCGCTCCCATTGGCCAGCTCAGTCCGTGTTGGAGGGAGGCGGGCTCAGTTTGAGGCGCTGCTGTTGGAGGAGCTGGAGGTGGAGGCCACGGCCATGGCCGAGCCGCCCGACGACGCCACCGACTTGCGGATGTGGGGCATGAGGAAGGGGTCACTGGCCAGCTGGTGCACGTCGATGCGGTCCTCCTTGCGGTAGACCAGGCAGCGCCTTATGAAGGCCTGGAGGGGGTTAAACAATATAACAATATATATTTAAAAAAAACAAAACCTTTTAAAATTAAAAAAAATAATAATAATTCCTTAACTACAATATGAATATTTAGCACTTATAGCACAGGCGTGAAGGGGAAGCGCTGCGGCACAATTGAGTTTGGATCGCATACAATTCTTTATTCGAGGCGTCAAGGCTTCGGTTCCAAAATGTTCCAGTATTTTTCAACTATTAAAAATTTGAAATAAATAAATAAATAAATAAATATGTGGATTAATAAATAAATAAATGTATATTTTTTGAGAATTCTAATATGAAAACAAGCAAGCATTTCACAGGGAGAACTGAGCCTGTCACCATAGAAACGGGAGGTGCAAAACAGGGCAGCACGGGGGGGACGGGGGTTCCCAGTACCTTAGCTTCAGGTGTGACCACTGGTTTGGGGGGAAACTGCACCTCAGTGGCCTTCAGGATGGTGTTCTCCTGCAGGATGTCCTGCTGGGACTGGTTGTGGCCGAAGGGCTGCAAGGAGGGGGGCAGAGATAGAAAATGTGGATTCAGTGGAAGTACTGAAAATGACACAAAATAAGCGTATTTTGACACATGGTTTTATCTGGCACTTTATACCGTTTCCCATAACAAACAGCCATTCAACATATTTGTGTTATGGGTGTGTGCTGCTCTACACGCTGCTTCCAGTGTTGGTGGCGGGGTCCGCCTTTCCCTGGGACTTGCAGAGTAATCCACCCAGCACAGACTACCTTATGGATTTCCACTAAACGTGTCTGTGTGTGTGTGTGCGTGCGTCTCTCTCTCTCTCACCTTGCGGCCGTACAGACACTGGTAGAAAATGACTCCCACGGACCAGACATCCACCTTGTTGGATATTTTCGGAGGCTCCTTCCCGACCACAAAGCATTCTGGGGGCAGATACCTAGAGGGCCCAAATCAAACACCATCACACCGAGGGACTCATCTTCCAGGTTGCCACGGCAACACCAAAGTGGCAGAGTGGCTGAATATCTAATAATGTGGTAGCTGGTGCATTGGTTACAGCAGGTTCTCAAACTGTGGTCCGCAACTGGGGCCCGTGAAGGAATTGCAGAGGGCCATCAAATTTAGTTGACATTTAACAAATAATAACAGATTGTTTTTTTTTACACCCTTATATTTTGATTAACTAGATTGATTTCTCTTTACGGTCTTTCTATCAATACGTTACATTTCTTTCCATTTCACATTTCTCGCCGATTTGCACAATCAGCAGGTGACAGTTTCACCGTCCGTCAACAGTGTTGGACTGAAATAAAAATCAAAATAAAAGCGCTGACAGGGCGGCTCACCAGTAGGTCCCTGCGCCCTGCGAGGTCAGCTCCATCCCGTCCACTGAGTTGTAGCTGTCGTCGTCCATGATCTTCGAGAGACCGAAGTCCGTGATTTTGATCTCCCCGCAGGCCGTTCCGTTCACCAGGAGGATGTTACCTGACACGCACAGCACAAACCTCCTGTTTTAGTGCACCGCGAGAGCCGCATCGGCGGGTTTGGGCTTTAATGTATTGAAACAGCGGTGGAAGCAGATTGTGTATCGACGAACTGGAAGTAGGGCTGTGCCATACAGCGATTTAATATCGACGTTGCAATATGAGACTAGTTATCGTCTGGGGTTTTGGTTAGGCCTTTGCTGAAATGGAGCTTTGGTGGAGTTGCTCTAAATTGTTAAAATTTGCATCCACACACAGGTTTCACTGATGAGTGGATGTTAGGGATGGGTGATATTGCCAAATTTAAAATACCACAATAGCTTTGACATAACTATTCATAGTTTCAAGATATGTCCCCTAACGTGGATATTATGACCAAGGAGAGCTAGAACGTCTACCAAGTTCAGAAAATTAATTCACTGTAACAAAGCCCCAAAGACGACATTTAACGACAACCAAAATGACAGTCAATATTCAGTCTCCTCTCCCAGCCCGAGTGGATATGATGTCATAGTGAGACGCACCGGGCTTGAGGTCATAGTGGATGATGGGCGGTCTGATCTCGTTCAGGTACTTGAGGGCGTTGACGATCTGCATGATGATGGAGCGCCCCTCCTTCTCCGACATTAGCTTGTGCTGCTTCAGGTAGAAGTCCAGGTCGTTGCCCTCGCAGTACTCCAGCACCGTGCAGAACCTGGGAGGAGCGGAGGAGCAGAGAAGCACCGACCGCAGCGCGGCAGGAGGCGGAGATCCAGCTGATGAGAGCGGCTCGAGGGCGGAGGCGTTTTTAAAAAGAGGACGCGAGCTGTCAAACACGCCGGGTCAACGGGACGCCGCTAAATCACAATGCGTACTCAGAGATAGGAGGTTATTTCGACTTTTTATGAAGTACTCACGAGTCCGTGTCGAGTGAGAAGTAGTCGTACAGCTTGACTATCCGAGGGTGGTCGAGCTCCTTGTGGATTCTGTACTCTCTGCATGCATGTCTGGAACACACACCAGGCATTTGATTTCGAAGTGAACGTTTCTTTCAGTTTTAGTGTAGGTGTTTTTTTTTTTTTTTGCAGATTTAATCCGTGCTGCGGTGGTGTGAAAGCAACCCGACGGGGAGTCACCGGCAACAAACAGGAAGTCACAGCTTTGGGGAAAAAAAATAGAGAACGGGAGCGACACTCACTTGTGGTAATTCTCCTTCTTCTCGTCCCTCCAGTTTTTGTTTAACTGGTGGATTTTAACGGCGACGTAGCGCTGCTCCGTCAGGTCGAAGGCCTGGAAAGAAGACGTGTCCAGGTGAGAGACATCCTTCTGAATCCAGCTGAAGTTCATCACTTTTAAGGGTGCTCCATCGGCCGACATTCGTTCTGAATAGTGTGATCGGTATAAAGGCCGACCAGATGACGCAAAACACGGGAGGCGATTTCTCCTCCCCGTTATGCACGGCGGTGTTTCCCCTACACTGATTAATCTGTGGCCACTCACCACAATATCATAGTTGACCGCCGCAAATTCATTTTCAATTTTCTTTTTTTACTATTTCAACTTAAATCTGAGTAGGGCTGCCCCACCCTCTCACTTGCACGGACCCGGTCTGTGAATATCAGTGCACACTAGAGCTTAGATCAGGGCAAAAAGAAAAAAAACACCAACAAGCCCGACCCGACCGGAGCCGACCGGAGCCCGTGCACGTACTGTTTTAGGCCAGCACCATCCCGTCGGCTGCATTTATGGGCCCGAGCCCGGTTTAAAACCAAAATGTTCTTAGTATGTTGGCTGTTTATAAAGCCCCTTTCCCACATGGAATCTGTAACATTGCCAGATAAAAAAATAAATATCTGGCATGGCCACATGGCCTCCTTTACAGAAAAGTTCCATATGGAGACTGTTCCCACATAGATGACTGTTATGGATACATGGTGCGAGGTGTCGCACATCACGTGAGGCGAGGCAACAGAACCTGTTCGGTTTACAGACCAGCGCTTCGCTCCCCGTCTCCCCCGGACGGTCTCGGTTCTCTGCGCTGGCGGAGCGGGGACAGAGCTCCCGTCCCCAATAACCCTAAGGTTATCAAACCAGCGTGATCATGTTCAACCTGTCCTACACCCTCTCTCAGTGTCCGCTGACTCCCTCCGGCGCCGCTGCAACCGGCGGGCAACCGATGTCCCCGCACCGTGCCCCAAGCGTAAAAGACACGTCTAGGATCTGAGCTGCATTTTTAACAAGGAAAAAAAAAATTAAGAATAACAAAAGATCTGTCTCCGTCGAGACAATGTGTGACAGTGTTGTCTTTGCAGGCGAGGTCCACACCATTTTTCCAAATGTTCTTTCCTTCCCAAAAACAATCATCTTTTTAATATTTGTATGAAATAAATATTTGTAAAAACTCCACTATTTATGCTTTATCCCTTTTTGTCAATGTTACTTCTCAGATTCCCACATACTTCCATTCACAGCCGTACTGGCAATTTGCTGGAAATGATACTACTTCGAGAGTGGGGAAATTTACCGAACAACTTATACGGAACATGGAGACCGGCTCCCATTCCCACATAACGCCAATACAGAACATTACCAGTACATTTACAGCTTTCAGTGCAAGTGGGAAAGGTGCTTATGTCAACTAACTCTGCGTTGTTTTGAATGACAAATCTTTCCATAATAACTTGCAGGATCGTACTGAATAGCCTACTTTCTTTCGCAAACGACTGAGCGAGGTGGCGTAGGCAGCGAAAACTCGACACATACATTTCAAATCTTAACCTTGGATTGAGTGGCTAAAAACAAAAATAATAATAATAATTGACACAAGGAATTAACAATCAGACTTCTGCAGATTACAGAGACATTTGAATGACAAATCTGTTCAGAAATACACATAGGATCTTAATGAATGAAGTGTCGTATGGGATGGGAGGAGACATGTTGCACTCACATATAGCAGTATAATAACATTGAATGTTAAAATATATATAACATTCTAATCATCACAGTTATAATAATATGTAAGGTGAAAATAAGAATTTGACTGGAGTTTTTCTCCTCAGCGGTGCACCGTACACAGCGTGTATCACTCCCTCTCCATTGCACTGTCTAGCCAGCAGTTTAGACAGATGTATTTATATTCATTTGCTTCCTGCTTGTACGGAACAATTATTATTTTTATTTTTATTTATTTTATTTAAGACAACTTAGTTAAGGAACTGTCCTTTTTCACTGTGTAATGGAAGCATCTCCAGTCCACTGAGCGTTTCGGTTCCCGTGTCTCTGGCCAAAACAAATATAAACAGTGATTTTATTTTAGATCTATTTATTTCCATTAGTTTCCTACTTGTATGAGGTAAGGGACTGCCTCGATCACTGGGTAACGCAGACCTGCCAACCTTGGGAAAATATTTAGAGTACCACAACAGCGTAACAGAGTCTCCGTGGGGTTTTGAGTTACTGCAGCTGAATGACTCCAGTTATTCACACCGAAGCGTCTCGTAACAAGGCTCATCACATCATATGTGAGCTACTACCGCTAACTATATACAGTATACACATTCATCTCATTAGGATATAGCCCTTGAAATGTATCATCATGTAAAGTTACCGAACATCTTTACCAACTAGAGATGCACCCATAGCAATTTTCTTTTTTTCCCCACCTCTTTTTTTTTGTCTGACCTACCAATTATGATTTTCCTTCATGGATGCTCACAATAAAAAAATTGACTATTAAATATCTTTTACATTGTTGTCCAATCATTTTGAATTCATATCCGTGATCGGAGTAATCAAATTTTCTCATAATTTGGTCTCATTGGGTATATCTGGTTGTATGTAAATGAAAAATACACCGCGTGATAGAGGACAGCTGTGCATACGGACTACCACTGCAATTCAGTTCCCACAATAGTGAGATTGTTCCTTATTCACTATGTCCAAAAACAAGCCGTTCAGCTTTGTGTCTCAGTACTACGTACACTCGGTACACGGACACTATTAGAATTGATAATAACATTTGTTTCCCCAAACAAAACCATAGATTCCCACCCGAGGTTTCCATAATTGGATGAAACAAATACGCCCCAGGCAGCGCCGTACCCCGCGGTGCTCTTAGCTCTGTCGTGCTCCAGACACTGCGGTGACAGTTGGAACAAACTTTTAAATGAGGGCTTGTAGATCTAATGAGTGAAGACTCAGCAACTGCATTGCTTATGTCTTGCCTAGAATTTGTTCAAAACAGATTTTAGTTGGACTGATAAGTAAAATCAGTGAAGATTCACGGACTAAATACAAGGAAACCCGGAAGACATGTTCAAACCCCATTGGCTCACAGAACTAGGGGCCTCAGGAGGGTGGCTCCTCCCACTTAAACAGCCCATTTCACAGGCTGGGGATTGGACACATGTTAGAATGGCTCGAATCCATAATCCCAGTGGTATTTTCAACAAAATAAAACTTCAAAAGCATGTTTTGGGGACAATATATTAACTTGGTGAAAAGGAGCATAATAGGTCCTCTTTGAATAAATAAATAGACTCTAAAAGTTGGATCTCTCTCTCGCTCTCCTTGAAGAGCTTTGTAATAACAGAGCAAAGAACACAAACTGGGTGGAACACTTGTATGTCACTATGATTGGTTGAAAATATTGACATTAAAGCTTCAGTGCAGCCTGATAGAAAACCAGAAAGCAAAGCGACGCAGCAGGTCTGGGAAGAGGAAAAAAATACAAAAACATCACGCGGCCTTTTCTCATTCCCACCTTGTAAACCTCACTGAAGCCTCCTCGACCCAGTAAATGGAGCAACAGGTAGCGATCATTAAGCGTGGGGTGGTCTTTGAATCTGTAGGGGGAGGGAGGGACAAACAAGACTTTTTAGGACAACTTACTTCCTAAGTTCCTGGCTAAACTTTGACATTTACTTTCCTGTACACTTTATCCTGTTTGATGCAACTTCCTGTTTTAATGGAGATGCTGTACTGTTCTGGGTCCAGTCTGCTGTTCTGAACTTAATGTTTGGGGAATAGAACTCTCTGATGCCATATTTGCACGATGCTGTCGTGAGGCTGGCGAACAAGCTTTTCTTCACATCGATTCACAATCCTAATGTCATTGTACTAAAACAGTTTCAAATGACTCGACGGGGGAGACGGTACAACGGGGCAGCGTTGGCCACAAACTCACTGGGAATTATCTTCATTGTGGATTCTCTTGAGTTCTCGGATGTGCAGGTTCCTAACTCGCTCCAACCTCTCCAGCTCCGCCTGGATTTCCGCTTCCTCCTGGAAAAAACATTTCACATATGACAACAGCCCACACGATCAATAAGTACTGGAGGAATAGGTGGAGTCAGTAGGCTGAAATGGGTGAGGTCAGTAGGCTGAAATGGGTGAGGTCAGTAGGCTGAATATGGACAATTATAAAGCAGCGTCGTACAATCTGCGGAGGGCGGTGAAGGACGCTAAACGGATGTACAGGGAGACTGGAGCTAGAGATGGAGCGGGGGGACACAAGACGCTTGTGGGAGGAGCTGCGGACGATAAACTACAAGAGCAGCTCCTCCCCAGCCATGAGTGTAGACGCCTTACTAGCCAACGAACTGAACTCCTTTTATGCGCGGTTTGAGTCTGCCAACAGCACCGCTAGTTCGCCGGCTAATTGGAGTTACACCGCTGGGGAAGAGCGCGCACTCTCAGTGTCTGTGCACAAGGTCAGGAACGCTCTGATGCGGGTGAACACCAGGAAAGCTGCGGGCCCAGACGGCATATCTGGGCGAGTAGTGAAAACCTGTGATCGACAATATTCAACCTCTTCCTGGCTGAATCAGTGGTCCCGTCCTGCTTCAAGAGGTCCACCATCGTTCCTGTCCCGAACATCGCCTCTCCTGCCTGCCTGAATGACTACCGTCTGGTGGCCCTCACCTCGGTGGTCATGAAGTGTTTCGAGAGGCTGATTAAGGATCATATCTGCGCCTCCCTCCCCCGCACCTTGGACCTATACCGTCAGAACAGATCCACGGATGACGCGGTCTCCCAGGTACTGCACACCATGCTCATGCACCTGGATGGCCAGAAGGGGGCCTAAGTGAGAATGCTGTTCATCGATTACATTTCAGCTTTCAACACCATAGTGCCCGCCAGACTGGCTGCCACGCTGAAGGAGCTCGGACTGAATACTCCGCTGTGTGCCTGGATCCTGGACTTCCTCACAGCCTGGCCCCAGGTGGCCAGGGTGGGGAAGCACATGTCCAGCTCACTCAACCTGAATACAGGATCCCCCCAGGGTTGCATCGTCAGCCCCGTACTGTACTCCCTGTACACACGACTGTGTGGCCAGGTCCAGCTCCAACACCATCATCAAGTTTTCTGACGACACCGTTGTCGTGGGCCTGATCACCGACTGCGATGAGAAGGCCTACCGCAAGGAGGTGGCTGACCTGTCACTCTGGTGCCAGGACAACAGCCTACACCTGAACATCAGCAAAACTGAGGAGCTGATTGTGGACTTAAGGTGAGGATTACAATCGAGGACGCACATGTCCTTGGTGATTAATGGGACTTCTGTCGACAGGGTGAGCAGCTTCAAGTACCTGGGAGTCCACATCACAGAGGACTTAACATGGACTGTACACACAGACACTCTGGTGAGAAAGGCGAGGCAGCGTCTTTACCACCTCAGACAGCTGAGGAAATTCCGGGTCTCGGTGAAGATCCTCAAGTCCTTCTACTCTGGAGCAGTGGAGAGCATCCTGACAGGCAACATCACTGCCTGGTTTGGGAACTGTACTGCTCAGGACAGGCGGGCCCTGCAGAGGGTGGTGCGTTCAGCTGAACGTACCACTGCAACTACCCTCCCCTCCCTGCAGGACTTATACACCAGGAGGTGTAGTAGCAGAGCCCGCAGAATCATGACGGATCCTCATCACCCCAACAACAGGCTGTTCCAGCTGCTGCGGTCAGGCAAGCACCTCCGCAGTCACACAGCGAGAACAGAGAGACAGTTTTTTCCCGCAAGGGTTGTTCGGTGATACTGTATTGCTGCGCCGTACTGTTGTATACTGTGCTGTATTATCCCACAAACACTACCTCACTTTATTCACATGCCACTTTAATGCACATATGTGTAACCACATAATTGCCTCTCATATACATAAGTCTATCCCATATACGCAAGCCTATTCCCATTATCTATTCCATTTTATTTTATATATTTTTATTTAATTCTATAAGTATTCAACTTACTGTATTACATTTTAGGAATCAGTTAGTTGATCTAGTAGAAAGAAATTTTCCTAGGACATATTGTGTGTAGTCACCGTTGCATTACATTTCACTGCATCTTTGTATGAAAGTATGTATATGTATGTGACGAATAAACCTCTTGAATCTTGAAACGGGTGAGCTCAGTAGGCTGAAACGGGTGAGGTGAGTCGGCTGAAACGAGTGAGGTGAGTCGGCTGAAACGAGTGAGGTGAGTCGGCTGAAACGGGTGAGGTGAGTCGGCTGAAACGGGTGAGGTGAGTCGGCTGAAACGGGTGAGGTGAGTCAGCTGAAACGGGTGAGGTCAGTAGGTTAAACTGGGTGAGGTCAGTAGGTTAAACTGGGTGAGGTCAGTAGGTTAAACTGGGTGAGGTCAGTAGGTTAAACTGGGTGGGGTGAATAGGTTCAGATGGGTAGGGCAAGCATGTTGGGATGGGTGGTGTCAGCGGGTTAAGCTGGGTCGAATTACCTTCTTCAGATGTCCTAGCCGCAGTTTGAAGATCTCCTCCTGCTCGTGGTACTCCGCCTGCGACAACCTGGGAAGGAACGGAGCGGTGAGGAACAAACAAAAAAACAAAACAACAAAAACAACACCACAGGAAGGAGCGGGCGTACGCTTCACTCTCCGCCCCGTTGGTCTTGCTCTTGCGCTTGTTCTGCTCCAGGCTGGGCGGAGGCGTCTGGGCCATGGAGGGAGGCTTGCGCTTGGCCAGCAGCTTCCTCTGCCTCTCGATGTCCTCTCGCTGGGAGTTGATCCTCTCCTGTTGCCTGGAGACGGGCAGAGGGGGAAAAGTGAGTGGGGGGGGGGGGCGGACTGGGCGTTTTTTCGTGGCCGGACCGAGGTCGGGAGGCGCCGCTCACTTGATGAGGTTCTGGAAGGCGTATCCGTCCGTCCACTGCTCCGTGAATGAGGCGCCGTGTCGCACGGTGGTGAAGTGGCCCAGTCGCAGACGGTCCTGCATGCTCTTGTCTCTGCACGCCATCTTCTCCTGCTTTGACTGGAGGCGACGCCAGACGCGGACACACACACACACATTACGACAAATTAAAGGGGAGCCGAGCATTTCTGGGAGCTTTCAACATAGCATTCAACATAGCAATATGTATGTGACAAATAATCTCTTGAACTTGAACATAGCATTCGGAGCGTACCTTCTCAATCAGCAGCTTCTTGGACATGGTGACACACTTGTTGAGTCGCTCCTTGTAGCGCTCCAGCATCCGCTGCTGCTCATCGATCTGCCTCCGCAGGTCGCAGTTCGCCTGTTTAGACACAAAACAAACTTCGATAAAATCGCAATTAAAGCCCGCCGATATAACTCGTGTGCGCTTGTAGACAGGACTCATGAACACAGCCTCGGCCACACCGACGCTCGCGGCAGCGACGTCTCTCACCAAATTTATTTTAATGGAGTCTTCGGCAGTCAGAGAATTCACTTAGAATTCACTGAAATAAATCGGCGGAGTTTCTTTGTGGTGACAGATATGTGGACACATTAATATGTTGCATCGATCCAACGCGAAAATGCTTTAGCCGCGTTGACTTCTAAAGGGGCAGTCAGATGGAGTCTAAAATAGAGCAATCTTTCACATTAGCTGTGATTCTGCGCAGTCACCATCTTAACTCCTGCATCAGAGACTTTCAGTGCTTTGCAGCGAGCCGCCAGGCAGCAGCAGATGATGAAATTATATTTCCTTTAAATTGATGTTGTTTTGATCGGCGAGCGAGCGAGCTTACTAAGAAACCACATCAGAGCCAGAACAAAAGCGCCTACTTTTGCAAGGACAAATAACGGGCCGAGGTGGTGCCGTGCCGCGGGGTGAGCCAAGGCGGAGGACATGAGCAGAGGATAAACAGTGTGGAATGGAGTGGAGGTGCAGAGAGATTAGTACCCGCAGCAAATCATCTATTCTTCCTTCTTTCTTCTCCAGGTCGGAGTTCTTGCTGTTCTCCATTGCTGTTAGTTTCTCTATGGTAAGGTCGGACTACAAGGCAGAGTTAGGATAAAAAAAAACAAAAAAACCACCAAATTAGACAGTTTAGATGAAACCAACACAAGGAGACACACCACAAAACACAAAGCATTCAGGTCCTTCACCATTTACACACCATTATTTGCAAGAGGAAAATATAATATAATACCCCTGCATGCCACTGTTTATATACCTGTCTGACTGCTGGTGTTAGCTGTTTGTAGTGTCACACTGACACCAGTGATATTTCAGCAAGTAAAGTTGTAGATAACACATTGAAACTGTGAGAAATATGAACTCTCTCTAGTCCCTATGCAAGAAAGGCACATCATAATATTTGGAGAAGACATGATGAAATGGATTCATTGTGTTCTTGTCACCAATCCACTGAATACCCTGTAATGGCAGCAAGTATAGATAGAGCTAATACTTCATTCATCCCCAGACAGAAAATGCAGAATGAGGTAGTTTGAGGTGAAATGGTGCTTTTAGAAATGTTTGGAAATATAATTTAATTGAAACTGAAGTACCTAAGCCACATGGGGATTTGAGAGTTTGCCAGAACACTCAAAATTGAGAACTATCCTTATTGGATGCGTTTCCTTTCATCACCCTTAATATGTCCCAATAACTTTAAGAGTCCACCGGTGGCAAATTAATCACATTTGAGATAAATAAAAAAGACCCACAAGTTACACAGCTCACAGTGCATGCCAGGAATCCAAACTATGAGGCAGAGATGGACAGACAGCCACACTGTGCTCATGCACCCGTACTCAAAAGTGACACACATACAGCCAGTTTTATTTTTGGAACTAGGTGACAGGTCATTTGAACAAAACAACAAATAAACAAGTCATGGAAAACAATAAACAGTTTCTAAAATCAGCAATCTCACAAACTAAATATTTCCATATATACCTGCTGGTGCTCAGTATTAGCCAAAACCTGAGTGCGTACTCAGTATTGCCTCCATACTAAGAAGTACTCCATTAACTGTCTGGAAACGTCCGGAAATCTGTGAAACTATACAAAGACTTTGTCTAATTTCTTTCTGGCCTGGTCAGACTGAGTAAGTGGGTGAGACAGGGGATTAGATAGGGCTGGATCAGGGAGGAAACCAAGAGGTAAGCAGCTCCTCTATGGAGATCAGAGATCCTGGTAGAAGGTCAACCATCTTTAGCACTTCACCATGGCCTTTCTGGTAGAGAGGGCAAAAGGAAGCCGGTTCTGAGTGCTGGACACCTGACAATGTGTCTGCCGGAGTGTCACACTGTGCTTTCAGGGCTCACAGAGGAAAATATGCCTCTTTGAAAAGACCCATTGAATCTAGCTAAAAACAGGCAGTGCTTCTGGCCACTATCATTCTCCATGTAAAGCACGGTAGTGGCTGCATCATTAAATGGGTGCTTGGCTTCTCAGTAGGGGGCTGACGATTTGAGAAAATAATCGAACTGCGATTTTTTTTTGACCAGTATTGCAATTGCGATTTAGTATGCTCTTTTTTTTTTTAAGTTCCTTATCTTCTGTATTAATCACTAAACACAAGCAATAAATCATTCTATAGTAAGAACAACACTACATTGGACACAACATATAAACTGCTCTTTCCTGCAGGCCAGGCCTACGTGTTGTGATGAAATGAGATGAATATTGATGCACGAATTGATATGAATAACATATCTTTATTTAACTACTGGATTTGTAAGAAGAAAAGCCTTCAATCACAGGAGAATATTGACTCATGGATTGAACTTCAAGTCTTGTAATAGTTCTAATCTGAAAATGAACATTTGTAAAACTTGCAGTGTTTCAGCAGAAATGACGCCCCCCCCCCCTTTTTTTTTTTATAAAAATGTTACGCGCATCCACAAACACGGAGCACCGCCCTGTGTGCTCAGGGACAGCTTTATGCTCATTAAATTAAAAAAACAACCCCAAAATAAATAAATAAACAAAAAAGGTAAAAACAAAACAAAAAACAAAACAGACTCATTATTCTGGAAGAGGCTTCGTCCAGACTCTACAGGTGTCCCGGGCTCTGCCAGCAGCGCACGCGGCAGTTTCGTTCCAGACGCACTTGTTTCGTTCCATTAGGGGACGTAAAATAAAAACACACTGATTCGCATAATGTGCCCCGATGGCTCTTAATCGCAGGCTTTGCGATTTGAAAATTGCGTTCTGTTAAATTGCGACGTTGGTTTGAATTCGACAAATCGTACAGCCCTACCTCGCAGCCGCCAGTCCCTACAGACGAGAAGGCAAAATCCAGAATAGGCACGGAAGTCAAGTCTTCCAAATCTGATCCAGTGCACACAAAGGACGTGAAGACCGGGTTGAGAAGTCACTTTTCAGTACAACCCTTAAAGCAAAAATGCTAAGACAAGGACAGAGCGAGCTGGGAAAAGTTGGCGAGTCTTTGACAGGTCCAGCCGAAACCTGGACTTCATCCCCACGGAACCGTGGTGAGACCTGAACATCTCTTTCACAATCTCTGCCCACCCAATCTGCCTCTGTTTGGAAGTAAACAGGGGCAGAACTCCTGACATCCTGGCATGCAAAGCTGCTGAAGGAATATCCAACAAGACACCAAGCTGCCATTTCTTTATCTAAATTAAATGTCACTGTTGTACGGGGTATGTGTGGAGAGTGATGACAAAACATACATTTAACTCCAAGTCTTCTCACAACTTTTTTATATTCCAATCTTTTTTTTTTTTTTTTTTCCCCCCATTCACTACGCTTTTGGGGGATTCCCAAACGGCCATTTCCCGATCTTGCTGAGAGTGTACTTTTCCATTTGCATGGGCGAAGCCACATTGTACACAACCGCTCGGTCAGAACGTATGCCCTGCTAAGTTGTTTTTTTTGTTTTGTTTATTTAAAAAAAAAAAAAAAAAAAAAAAAAAAAGCAGTGATGCCATGTTTTACTGTTAATTGGTATCCAAGTTTGCCTCCTGCTGCATGCAGCACAGAAAGCGTTCCAACAGCTACGACTGCAGCCAGTAAAGAGCGGAACGTACCTGTGTGGCTTTGTGGAACAAGTGCAACGTGACGGGCTTCAGGGATCCTGATGAGTGCTCTGTGTTAGCTGAACTTATTGAGGAGGGACTTCCCTGCTGCACCTGGAAAATACAACAACAAAAGGCTAAACACAAACCCAGTTCAATGATATGGAGCCCGCCGTGAAAAATCATTCAATAGTACCACCAACACAACATTAGATAGACAACATATAAACTGCTCTTTCATGCAGGCCAGGTGTTATGATGACATAAATTGATATGAATGACATATCTTTGTACAACTATTGAATTGTAAAAAGGAAAAACCTTCAATCACAGCAGAATATTGACTGACTGATTTAATTTCAAGCCTTGTAAAATCAACATCTGAAAAATATGCAGTGTTTCAGCAGAACTGAATTATTTTTTGTAAAAATGTTGCGCACATACGTCCACATGCACACAGGGACAGCTTGATGCTCATTAAATTAAAAAACAAAAAATACCAAACAGACACATTATTCTGGAAGAGGTTCTGTCCAGACCCTCTAGGTGTGCATAGCGCACCGTGGCCGGGGCCGGAGCACCGGGTCTCACCGTGGGGGGCAGCGCGGAGGGTTAAAACAATGAGGGGGGGTCACGGAGGAAGTGTCCCCGTTACGCATGGTTTCATTCCATTAGGAATGTAAAATTAAATTGAAAAAAAAACACCCGTGTTCTGACACGGTGATCGCTGCCATCCCATCGTTGGCGCTCCCATCGGGAGCGTCGTCGTTTCATTTTTATAAACTGCAGGCTTCGCAATTGGAAAATTGCGCTCTGTTAAATTGCGATGTCTGTTTGAATTTGACTGATCGTTCAGCCCTAATAAACAGCCATCTCATGGCACACGTCAAGTACTCCAAAAAGGTGTCGGTTGTAATGTTAATTAACGCTCAAGAGGCAAACTTGAAGCCTACCTCCATTATTCTCCAAATAGGAATTGCGGTGCAGTTAGGAATTAAATTTCATGTGTTAGCAACAGCTAGGCTAACCAGCTATGAAGCCCATTCTCACCAACACTTAGCATCAAGGAGAGTGAAAGTGAACGCAGCGACCGCTCAAACTAAAGTTTTGGGGGAGAGGGTTTTTTCTACGTAGAAAGCCTCACTCGGAGCTGTGTGTCAGCTAATCATCAAAGGTCGCTTTTTCCAGGTGCTGTTTTCAACTTCTGGTGCTAAACTCAAGTTATTTGTCAGAAATGTACGGGGGTCTGGTGACCACGGAATGGAAGTACATACATACAAAGACCTCAGTAACAATAAAGAAACACTGGAGGAGGCGTTTAATGCTAGAGCAGGCGCTGAGAGGCGGAAGGGCGCGACAAGGCAGCAAAGCCAGCATGCTCACCGTGACAGGGGGGTTGGAGAGGGAATGTTGGGGGGAAGAGCGGACCACTGGTGGGATCCCCCGGGCGGGGCTGGTACCAGGACCGCTGCCTCCCGCAAACTTGCACATCAAAAGACAGAAGAGACAGCCAGCAAGTCAGTCGGAAACGCCGAGACAGCCGATTTCGGGGGGGAGGGGGAGCGATGCATCGGGGAACAAAGGCGGAAATTTACGCGGCGACACAGAGGGGGTTGTTTGAAAAGAGAATTGAAATGTCATAAACATCGCTGGGAAGGCCAAAACCTGAAATAGCAAAGATGGAATGATTTAAGGGGCGCTCACCTCAAAGTAGTCACTAATCTTGTGTCCCCGTGCCCCTGCTTTGCCTGGAACAGAGAAGCGGGGGGGGGGATTAGGGGAGGACCCAACGCGGCGGGAGGCCCCGAAAGTGTGAAGAATCAATCTCACCTTGACTGCTGTCAAAGGGATCCGCTTTGCGTTTCCTCGCCCTCTGATCATTTACCTTTTTCTCCGGCGTCTGTCAAAACGGCAACGAAAAATAAATAAATAAACAAACGGAGAGGTGAATCCAGCCCCACGTGCATGAGGGCAAAGTGGACGGAAGTCGGTTGTCAAGACTCACCTCCAGTTCTTTATCACTGAGAGAACCCACACTGCACAGACTCTGATTAGATGACTCATTCTGGCCTGAACCCTGTTACGAAGAAAAACAACAGAATGGAAAAAAACACACACAAAAAAAGTTCAATACAATAAAAAGGCAAACACACACACACACAAAAAAAGAAGGTAGGGGAGAGGGAGGGAGGGAGGGATCTGGAGCCTGACAAGGAGACGCGGATCTGGAATCCGCACTGGATCAGAATTCAGCAGGTGCCATCCAATCAGGGGAGGGTGCTTAGTCATTCGGAGCACGCCGGCGCTCCCTCGCTGAACCCTCCTAAAATGGCTGAACGTCAGGCAAGTCGTCACCTTTAGATAATGTCGTTCACAGAGCCTTCTCACTTCCGCCGCCGTCTCAACCGACCTCCTCCGCAAAGTCTGGGCGGGGGTGGGTGGGGGATGCTGTGGTGGATCCGGGGGGGGGGGCAGCTCCGTTTAACCCGTATTTAATTATAACCGTTCACGGGGTCGGCTGCGGCGGGCCGAGGTTTTGGTTTGCGAGCTCTTAACTTAGTATTCTACACCCCCCACCCCCCACCCCATCCTGATGACCTCACTGGTGATATTAAATGCAGTCAAGCAATAAGGCTTCTCAATGTCAAGAAAAATACACAGGTATTAAACATGATATCAGGGGGGCTTTTTAAGACTCCCACCGCACATCTCTGTCTCGCAGTTTGCAGACGCACCACCCTTCCCACCACTCCACCCAAACTGCATCCCTCATCATCGGGGGGGGGGGGGGGGGGTGCCGTGGCATTATGCCTCAGTGGGAGGGGAGCTGCCATTTTCTCGGAGGCAGCAGCCATGCCATGTTTCTGGGCTCCGCGCTGCCTATGTCTGGCACGGGGCCCACCCCTGGCACCGAGCGCCGCCTGCTCCTCGTTCCAAGATCACCTGCCCCCCCCCCCCCCCCCAAAAAAGGGCGGCTTCACCCTCCTCCCACACGGACGCCACTCGCACCTGGTTAAGATCGCCCCCCCCGCCCCTTCCTCCTCTCATGTCATGTCCTGTCTGTGGCCCTTTTTTTTTGGCAGCCGCCCCTCACCGCGTACAGCGCCCCTGCATCACAAGCCGGGGGGGGGGGGGGGGGGGACGCCACCCGCGCCAGCCAAAGAATACAGACGTAGCTGAGCTTTCTCCAGAGACGAGAAGAGAGAGAGAGAAAAATAAAAAAAGGGGGGGAATCCGGGCCAAGCTCATCCCATGCCAAATGGTAAAAGCGCACAGAGGTGGGCAGAGAGAGAGAGAGGGGGGGGGGGGGGGCACAAAGAGAAGCAAGAGGGGCGATCTGCACACGTTGTCGCCGCACCTCCACAGCCCCACAAACCTTAGCTACGCCCACCCCGGTGAAGCGAGCCTCCAGCAGCTCCTGCCGCCGGGGGTCCAGGCTGTGCAGTTCCTCCATCATCTCTGCGAAGGCGGAAACGGAAAACATTAAGGAGAGGTCGAAACGCCCAAACCTGTGTCTTTTATTTTTTGGGGTGATGGGTGTGACCGACCGCTCCCTAGTACTACTCCCTGATGAGTCACAGCCATCGCCACCTTTATGGACAGAGGAATGATGACGCTATGACTCATCAATAACCCCGAGGATCCTCCGGGCGAACGCCACACCGGAGGTTGTTCCCCCGACCGCTGTGCCGTGGACATATTTCAAAAGCCGGGAAAACACCGGGAATTGTCCTTGTGTTGCAAGATCAAAATTGACGCACTCAACCATCAGTTACGGTCTGCAAAACTAATCTGTGTTCATCAGAACCCGCCGAAGTTTGACAGTGAAGGCTACAAGCAGATCATAACAGCAACAACAACAATAATAATAATAATAATAATAAGCACGGTCATAGATGTTTGTGGTATGTTTCGTGGTCCGTGGCAGGTACACGGGTTAGCAAACACTGTCAATTATGTGACCCGGACCATGTAGAGACCCCCCCAAGACTTATTAATTTGCCCAAATTTACAAACACCGTGATTGCAAACCGAGATGAAAACACGGAATCGAACAGATAAACACGGGGATCGTCCAGTACTTGTAAGATGGATGTGGGGCCAGTCACGGCGCTCCGACCCCGCAGCACTGCACTGTACGGGGGCTTGAAGTTGTGATGGAGTCCAACGTCACAAACAGTGAAACTTGCGAATGCAATTTGAAAAGTGAGTTTGAAAACACGGGGCCGTGTCAGAACGAGAGGCCATTGGCATTTTAACTCGGAGGTAAAATAATAATTAAAAGAAAAAAAAAAAAGAAAAAAAAAAAAGGTTACGACACACCTCTCATCGAGACAGAGATGTAGATAAAATATACACACGTTCTACGTTTAGCTGAACGGTTGGATTTAAATCTGTGGTTTCGCATGGGTTGAAGAGGGGGCTTTAAAAGGGCCAAACTGAAGTAACCAGTAAAATTAACTGTTCCACCGGTGAATTATAAGTAAACTAGCTGGTTAACCATCCTGTCAGCGGCGTTAGCCACACGCTACCATTGAGCTAATGAGAGCTAACAGATTGATACTGCCCAGTATCGCTGTCGATGCCCGGACGAGATGGGATGTGGGTCGGCTGCCAAGTTTTAAATTACTTCCGAATATGTCGAACAGTTTCGGCGTGACAGTCGGTATGTTAACCGCCGTGGACTTTATAAGGGAATAATGGCGTTAGCATGTCGGCTAACCCAAGGCTAGCCTCACGTTCAGGTGGCGGCTGGACTCGGGACACAAACACACAAAAGCCTCGCGTTTTCTTCCTCAAACAAACAATCCACCAATAACCCCACTTACTGTAATATATCTCCTCTGTGGTCCTCCGAGGGGGGGGGGCGAATTACTGCCCCCGGCAACCCGCCTCCTGCTGTCTCTCCCCGGCGCTAGGCAGACACTCCCAGGCGAGGCCTCATCCGAATCCCCGGCCCTCGCGTTACCGATTGGCCCGCGATCCGGACGCGGGGTTGGGATGGCGGTAGGACTACGGCGCGCCGTTTCCCCTCCCGAGGCCTCGGAAACCCGCCTCCGGTGTCCCCGGAGCCGCCTTTCTACTGCGCTCCTCGACAGCGGAGATCCCCCCCCCCTCCCGCCCGGATTCACATTCCTCTCTCCCCGAGGCCAGCAGCCAGCAGCCCGTCTGCCCGACGCGTATTCCTCCGGTGGAAATGATTTTCTTCGCCGGAGCGATTCACTTTTCCCCCCCGTGCGAGATGAGATGAAGTCGGATCCGATTATTATTTTTTTTTAATTTTAATTTTTTATTTTTTTTTAACGGTCGATCGAAACAACAACAAAAAAAAGTTGCGATTCCCGTCACCTCCGTCGCACTAGAATTATAACAATTATGACGATAACAACAAAAAATGACGTTCCGATCGGTGCGGTCGCTTCAGCTGAATCCGGATCGATCGCGTCGGGATCTCATGTTGTTTTAATGTAAACAGTCGGGTGTAAATCTCACATTTTCTCGTGAGATCGTCCAGGATCCACCGCTCACCTCGGTGCGTCCACGCTGCCCCCGGAGCGCCCGCGGAACAGAGCCCACCCTCCCCCCACCCCCGTACCGAACGGGCCCCATGATGTGTGTGTGTGGACCCTCCACTACTGTACACAGTACCACGTACCACAATAAGGTTCAGTGCATAGTCACTATATACTATATACAAATATCTAACATACACTATTACCTCTAATACTTTAATATTAGAGTTGTTATGGCTGATACCACAAATACATTATATCCAATATCAAATACTAACTGAATGCACACCCCGTGGCCCCCCAAGATGAATCGTTTTCTTTTGTCTTAAAAACATTACGTTGCATGCATGGTATGAGGGTGAAGGTGTTCTCCATGCTCTGCACCGCGGCCAGCGCCGTCTCGCGTGTTTTAAGTCGTAAAGTGGTATTATTATAAGTCGTGTGCGTGCCGGTGAAACTGACCACATCCTCAAAAATAAATAAAATAAAACACATGGTAGCACCTTGTGAATTACAACCGCCGCCCCCCCTTCTCATTTTTATTTATAAGTAAAAAAAAAAATCAATAAAAAAAAAAAAAAGTTAAGAAAGGCTCATGAGGTTTTCCGTAAAATTCCATCATTCAATTTCAAACACCAGCGTGACAAATCACTTCAAGGATGAATATCAACATCGTGATGAGAGCGCCAAGCACATTTCCGGAGGAACCGACTCGTTCCGTCTTTTTCGAGCGAGAGACGCCACTCCGAGGCCGCCGTGGCAACGGCTCTCAAGAGTCCGGCAGCCGAGACGCCGTAAGGCCCGCGACTCCTCCACAACCCAATGTCGCCGCTCCTCCAGGACGGCCTCCGCCCTGTCCGGTGTCCTTGAGGAGGGACGGTCCCGCCGGGCCTCACGCCTCGTCGCGCCGGTCACTGCGGGGCTTGCGGTACTTGCACTGGATCCAGACCCGGTACATGGTGAGCTGCTTTCCGCGGTTCACCTGGAGCCGTCGGTCCACCAGGTTCTGCACCTTCTCCAGCCCCGCCTCGGTGAACATGTCATGCAGCTCGTCTGGCGGAGGGAATCATTCACGCATGCGTTATGCAAAGACAGACAGATGTACACACGGGCAGGCGCAAGAGCTTGGAATGAAAGAAATACCTTGAGTAAAGAAGTAGACTCGAGTCCCATCACCTCTGACGTAAAAGTTTTCGGACAAACATCGCCCTAGAACGACCAAAGAAAAAACCCATTTCATTTGGTTCAAACTCAGACGAACCATCAACTTTTTGGTGTTTCAAGTTTTTTTTTTTTGTTTTTTTTTAAATGGAATTGAAAACAGGTTCTCACAAATCATGGACGTCTGCAAAGACGGGGGAATTTGATTCCAAGCGGAATGTCATGGCGCACCCTGCCATGGGAACCATAAATCTCCATGTTGCATTTTATTAAAACAAGGTTTCCATGCATGTGTCCGTTGATCACAGACAGACCACTAGTGCTGTGAAATGATGGTTCAATCATCAAATGCTATTTGAATTGTAAAAGAACACAAAAAACAAAGAAGACAAGAAAAACACATCTGAATCTG
This sequence comes from Zeus faber, assembly GCF_960531495.2. Classification (NCBI taxonomy): domain Eukaryota; kingdom Metazoa; phylum Chordata; class Actinopteri; order Zeiformes; family Zeidae; genus Zeus; species Zeus faber. The sequence continues at coordinate 26,954,009 of NC_137205.1, read as the reverse complement.
ACAATTAACATTAAAAAAAGGCAGTATGTCAGCAGAACCTGACTTGAAAAATTGTGAACCCTTCCCTTAACGCTGTTGTAGCTGCTGCTGCGGAAGTGAGCCAATCACGTCGCATTAAATTGAAGGACGCTTGTGGTGATTGGCTGCGAGCAAATCCACACAAAGTCTTTTTTTTTTTTTTACCAGACTTGGGTATGATAAGGATCGAATGCAGGTATCGTTGGACTGGAGAAGTTTCGATACGATTTGGTGTTGGGTTATTTCAGTCGATACTTTAAAAGGTATTGAATACCAATACCCAGCCCTAGTTATGTGTCTCGTATTGGTTCGCCCTCTTGTGGACCTAATGCGCAATAACACAGCCCGAGAATTGGTCAGATTATAACATTTTAAAATTGTAATAGATGTATTAAAATATATTCAAACTCATGTGTTTTTCAGGAGGAATATCGGACCATGATTTTTGCCCAATGTTGATGGCCCTGGTATTACCCGTTTCTTTGGATATAGAGTTTGGGGAAATTTTGTGACGGTGAAGTCAGGAAATCTCACCGTGCAATTTAGAGCGGGAACCCTGTTAAGGTCTCACCTTTCTTGAATCTGAGCTGTGCCATGTCGTAGCGGCCGTAGTCCCTGAGGAGCATCACGCCTCCGGGCCTGAGCAGCCGAGCCAGCCTGCTGATGGAAGCCTGCATCCTGGTGAGGAGGTGGAGGAAGGTTGGAACGTTGACTCTAAAAGCCCGGGCGGGCAGAGAGGGGCGGGGCGGGGCGCGGCAGGGAAGGAGGAAGGCGACTTACTTATCAGGGTGGAGCGCCGAAAGGACAAAGATCAGCACCACGACATCCAGGCTGCCGTCCGGGACCGGGTAACTGGCTGCCACGTCGCTGGTATCATGGACGAAAGCGAAGCATCGCTCGGGGTCGTACTCTGGATTGGACTGCCGGCAGGAAGGTTAAGGGTTTTAGGTTTCGGCGAATCGGTCACTGAAACGCTCCGGACGATCAACACAGCATCTCTCCGTCTTGTGTCACATCTTGTTGCACGGGGTCATGCGTGAATGGGGGTGAACGTGAAGTGCTGAAAGGGTGGAGCCGACTACGGTTTTGGCTAAGCACAAATTGGAGATCTTTATGAATGCTTATTTTGTGCAAATATTTAAAAAAGGATTTGTTCTCGGGAAGAAATAATAAACAAACAAATAAATAAATGAATGAATGAAGAAACAGTCGATCCGAACCGTGGAGCTTGGCTGCAAAGACGAGAAACTGAACCAGTCTCTACGGAGACAGGTCTTTATCACTTTGTCACTCAGACCCAAGACCTGTCTTCTACATTTCGGGGTGTGGCGTGATTCAGAAACCCAGATAGTCGGAAAAATATCCCACAGTGGCTTTAGAGTTATTGAGTCCGGGGACGGGCTCCGTCCTGGAGGGGCGGGGTGACGGAAGGCGAAGCGCTGGTCTATTGAGAGCCGGGAAAAAATAACAAACCCAATCAGATTGTACGTCTGTTGCCGACACAGATTGTCCAAACGGTCGCATCTTACACAGGAACTGACTGTCCCCTTGCCCCCATATTTCGGCGAGACAGGAATGTTCTGGGATGAAGCTGCGTGTGTGAAACTGTGAATAGTGAAAATCACTGGTGCCGCCAGAACGGTTATCCCAGTAATTTACTGGGAACTATGTGTGAAAGGGGCTCGTGTCACCTTGACCAGTTCCACCGCGGTTCTGGAGAAGTCACAGCAGGAAACAAATAGTCCCGGGTCACTGTAAACACACGTCAACACGGTGCGTTCATTCAAACCTCACAAGCAGGAATATCTTGTTTTTAAATACAAACAGAATGACAAAGTACAACATATACACCCGCTCCTCTGCCTGTACTCACTTGTTGGTCTTCAGAATGGGGAACACCGTGTTGCCCACACCACAGCCGACCTGCAGGGCGAATAATAGATCATCCACACCTTGAGACTTTGGAGTCGCTTTTATTTTACTGACAAACACCAACAAAGCCCAGAATTCACCGTCAAGATACTTAAATCTGCCCAGAATTTAAAACAGCAAACGGGAATCGTAGACTTATCGTCATCGTCAGGCGGCTTTTTAGACGTGGCCGAAGCTTTTTCTTAACTTCACATTTCAAAATTAAAAAAAAGAATTCCCTCAATCTATGACTCACCTCCAAAATGCGGTAGGAGGCGGAGGAACCAGGGAATTCAACACTGATGTGAGGCAGACAGTCCTGTGGAGCGCCCTCCCCTGCGTTTGGGAGCTCAGGGTGGGACTCGTGGTCGGGGTCGGTCCGCGGCGCCAGCTCCGGAAACTCCGTGAAGAGCCAGTGGCGGTCTTTGAAAAAACGATTCTCATGGATCCCGTAAAAGCTATTCCAGTACTCGTTTGCCCGGCAGTCATATTCCTCTGCAAAAAAAACCCAAATTAAATTAAAAAATGTAACCACAAAGCACACAAGTGGAATCTTTAACCAGATATGAGGTGTTCAATATTCAACTAAAACACTGGACGACTTTGTGACTAAAAAGTGCTTTGATGAGTACTAAGGATTTAAGACATGCGGTCTGTATCTTTTTCCATATCTGTTCCACTGAAGATTTTACACTAATAAGACTACAACTCAGCATGAAATTCCACAGTTGACGTGACAGAGTTGGCTTGTGGATTTTGTAAATCACAAAGAGATAATGTGCTGTGAACCTTGTTTTTAATTGGCAAAAAAAAAAAAAAAAAAAAGGCCAATTATATTCAAACTCGTTTTAAAATCACAAAATTAACGTATATATCCTCTATCACTCGTGTCTATGGGGCAATCTTTCAAACTTTTATGAAACAACCTTGTTTCTCTGGAGGAAGAGGTTCACTGTTTTCCAGGACTTTGGTCTTTGCTGCTGCTTCTTGTTCCTCCGTCCACTCCACGTTGTCCCTGTTGGGGATGAAATGCTGTTATCCACTGACGGAGGAAGAGCCGGACGGTAAACGGCAATGTGAATTACCGTCTATATGAACTACCGCCATATGAGCTACTGTCTATATGAACTACCGTCTATATGAAGTACTGTGTATATAAACTACTGTCTATATAAACTACTGTCTATATGAACTACCGTCTTTGTGGAGTAGTGTCTATATAAAATACTGTCTATATGAAGTACTGTCTGGACAGTCAAACAGTGAGACTAGGATCAAAACAGCCATCATTGTAAATGCCGGGAGAGGAGGACAGGAAGCATCAGAAGAACACAATTGCAATGACTGGCTGTTTTTATTTTATTTTTTATTATTTTATTTAATTCAGTGGAAAGCGCTTATATGGATCAAGGAGTTTGGGACGGAATCATTTCAATGCAAACGTTCCTTTATAGTAATCAAGTAGTCTGATCAGTGTTCATTTTGGGTCTTTTCATACACGACATGTGGGAAAAAATAAATTCAAACGACGTTACTTAGTCTACAGTAGAGGGCGCTACGCCTGGCCTTGCCGGTGCTACAGCCCCATCAGGGCTTAGCAGACCCTTACAATTTTACATTTTCATTAAAACACTTTAAATCCTGTTCGACAATTATTTTAGGTTAAAGTTTCATTAAAGATCGATAATTCGTTGCACAGGCAGGTGTAGAGCAGTGGTGTAACTGCGCCACGGAGAGGGAGCGCTCTCTGCCGCGCGTCCCCGTTTCCCCAGATGGAAAGTGTTTTTATTTCAGATCAATTTATTTTCATCCGTTTCCAAATGGGCGAAACACACAAACCCCGTGCGTCCCGTGTCCGGCTCCGCAGAGCCATTGACACCGTGACATGGTTATTTGCATGAGAAATAAAAAATGAAAAAAAAAAAACGATTATAATAAACATCCGCTTATAGGGATCAATTTGACCCGAACAGACGTGATCACTATAAGGTTTCCACTGTAATTGATTTAAAACTAATAATAATAATAATAATAATCTCACGGATTACCACTCTCATAATAATAATATTTACTCATAATAATTTCGCTGGGGACCCGCTGGGACCTCGTAAAGGACCCCTGAAGGGTCCCCGGACCTCAGGTTGGGAACCACCGGTCTTACGCTCTAGCCCGGTCCCGGATCACTGACTCGAGCGTGTACCACATTTTAAATACCTTCAAATCAATCATTTTGAATCAAAATAGGGTTTTTTTCAACACAGTAAATACGTCGCAGTCCTCCACCGCGGGTCAGTTAGTCGCGCGTTGACTGGCCCGTCCCCGCGGCGCACCGGCGCCCCGTCCGACCGCCGCTCCAGCGTTCCACGCACCACGCGTTGTGCTGGAAGACTTGACGCGGGTCCGCCAGGAAGCGCGTTCCGAACTGGGCCCGTCTCCCCTCCTCCGCGCCGGGTCCCGCCGCGCTCCTCCGGCCCACGCCGCCAGCAGCACGGGGCGCCGCCATGCTGGATGCGGCCCGTGGACGACCCGCCCGTGTCGAACACAGCCGCGAGGCGTCGGGCGTCCGGGAGTCCCGCCCCCCAGAGAGCGTCCTTCCGTCCTTCCTTCCCCCCAGTCCGCGGCGCTCGCAACTCGGTCGACGCCGCCTGGCGCACGGTCTCCACTCCCGATTCGCTAAACGAGTGTGGGCGGGGGGGATGAAAACATTATTATTATTTTTATTTTCATTTTTGGCGTGATTCACGTTGAATGTGACTGAACGACACACGTCAATCCACCCATTTTGACAGAGGTTATGACGTCACTGTCGTTTTTGTGACGCACATTTTGGTTCCCCCCTCCCGTCAAGACAAAGCGATTATCGAAGATCCGCGTTCACAGAACCACGCTTCGCCCCCCCCCCCCCCCCTAATCGAACGAACGGTCGGAAAATTGAACGAATCTTTTTTTTTCCTCTCTCTCACCGAGTGACTCGTCAGGGACCGAGTCTCGAAAAACAGTTGAACCTTTCGTCCCCCGCTGGACGGACGCGGCGTCATAGAAACAAACAAGCGCGGAAGAGAGAAGCGTTTCTCTGCGTAAAATAAGAGGGATTAAACAGAACATCGGCAGAATGTTTTTTTTTTTGGAAAACGTTGACCTTTCTTTCTTTCTTTTTTTTTGCGCTTGTTTGATTGAGTGCGAATATCTGTGGGAACTTGTTTTCGTTACTTGTTGAACTGCATACGTCGCGCAAAGGTGCAGTTCACAGTTTGGACGAGTGGGGGCGCCACGTCACCTGCCAAAACCCATTAAGGGTGTTGGCTTCCACTGACTTAATCAGTGAATTTAAATTGTTATATTTTCATTGGTTTAATCACACAGGTCACCTATATTAACGATCAACAACAATAATACTAAGCGTATTACTACTACTAGTAATTATTATATAAGTAATAGTACATACAATAATATAAGTATAATATAAGTAATTAAATGCAAGGTAGCTGTCTCTGCATGCAACCAATATTTGTAGAAACCCAAAATATAAATAGAAAAGGGTGAAATATGTGAAATGAATATTTTGATACACAGGGAAAAGGAAATGGAAAGAAAGATAAACGGGAGGTGGGTCCATTTCCTGCAGGCCCACGTAGCAATTGTGACGCAACAGTTATAGCTGTAGTCACTGCAAAGTTAAAACACAGTCTTTTAAAATGTAGTAATTGTCGGCGGAGTCGCAGCAGCCATTTCCACGTTGCATTTTGACATCAAGGTTACAGCGTTATTGGCTTATAGGAATGTAGAAAGCGCTGGATGACAAATTCCCATAAGCAAGGACATGAACATTGTTTCCAGTGTTTTCTGTAAAAGCAGATAAACCCAAACAGACGCTGACGGACTCGTCTTTTGATCGTTTATTTTCAAATTTGCAGCATCGTCTTGGCTTCAGTGTAAAAATAGAAAGCGCCAAATGTGATAAAAATAAAAAATTTAAAAAATTAAAAAACACAGAAACAATTGAGTGGACGTCAAAAGTTGCATAAAAAGTCACAGAGAACAAGGTTGTCTTAATGTTTACAGCTCACACAGCAGGAATAGCAGAAGGCCCCAGAAAACAAAACTAAATAAGAAAAGAAAACACTTTATTTTACAAGCCACAAGTGTAAACCTCGTTTCCCTCAGCATCGTTTGAAAACGTCGGACCGTGTTTGGACAAAATGACTGGATGCCCTGGTTTCAAAATGGCAACCAGGACAAATTCGGGAAGGAAGACATGAACACCCAATGTGACGGGAGTGAAAAAGTGGGTGTCTGCAGGTACAAGAGAGCTAAGCTGAATGCCTTCAGGAGCCTTTTAAGACAGATTTTAAGGTGATATCAGACTGATTCATGGAGAGAAAAAGCGGCGAAGCGTTAAGAGCGTTATGCATTTAGGAGGTACAGGGCAGAGGTCACCATTAACTGTAATTCCTGCACAAACCGGACAGCTTTATTAAAAATACTTATTTTTACTGACATTTTACTTATTGTTTTACATTTGTTTCATGTATGCACCGAACAACAAGACAAATCCCTTGTTCTGTAAACTTACTTGGCAATAAATACTATTGTGATTGTGATTGTGATTAACAGTTTCCTTTGGGTCAGAGAGCAAAGTAGGAGTTTAGGAACTGGGATGAATCCAACCAGTCCTTTGTTTCTTCCAGAAATCAGGAATGTTGACTCTCACCCACAAGAACTTAATTAACTTAAAATCTTAAATCTCTTAAAACCTCACATATCCAAATTTAAGACGACCTCATGAATTATTAAAGCACAATAAGGCATCATTGCCATAATATGTAGGCGTGAGTAAGGCGTGGTTTCTTTGCGTCAAAGCGAATTTAAGACACTTAAAGGAGATTTGAAGGACGTTTTAAAGGACCTGCAGACACCCTGTTTTAAAGGCGTGGCCACTAAATACCCGCTCCGTCGCCGCATCGCGGCGCCTCCAGAACGCCACAGCCGCGAGGCGCCCACGCTGGGACGGTCCGTGGGCGAGCATCGGTGAGGACCGTGCCGGGCCCCGCGCCCGCACAGCTTAATGTCATCCATCTCCCCCTGTTTGTACAACACGGCACAGCGCCTCTCCGCCGCAGACCCCTGAGTTTTGTTCTGTTTATTGTTCTTTTGCTTGTGTCGCCGTCAGTTCCCTCTGTAGGCCACGTTGGTGAAAGTCGAGGTGGCTCCTTTGTACAAGGGGTTGTTCGCCTGCGAGGACGGAGGGAGGAGAAAAACAGTCGGATCACTTGTCTTACCGCACGGCGCCGTGGAACGCCCTCTTCTGATTGGTCAATTACTTATTTCAGAACGACGACCAACCACTGATACGGCTGCATTCACTCCCCCTGTATCACACCTGAGGCAGCAGTGCAATGCACTGTGCCACAACTAGGAATACTAGTTATACAAATAGGCATACTAGTTATACAACTAGGCATACTAGTTATACAACTAGGCATACTAGTTTTTAAACTAGGCATACCAGTTATACAACTAGACATACTAGTTGTACAACTAGACATATTCGTTTTTAAATTAGGCATACTAGTTATACAACTAGGCATACTAGTTATACAACTAGACATACTAGTTATACAACTAGGCATACTAGTTATACAACTAGACATATTCGTTTTTAAACTAGGCATACTAGTTATACAACTACACATACTCGTTTTTAAACTAGGCATACTAGTTATACAACTAGACATACTAGTTATACAACTAGACATACTAGTTTTAAAACTAGGCACATATATATACATATATATATACATATATACATATTATACAACTAGACATACAGTACTAGTTATACAACTAGGCATACTAGTTATACAACTAGACATACAGTACTAGTTATACAACTAGACATACAGTACTAGTTATACAACTAGGCATACTAGTTATACAACTATACATACTAGTTATACAACGAGACATACTAGTTATACAACGAGACATACTAGTTATACAACTAGACATCCCTCCAGCGGGACGCGCTCCTCATCCAGCCGCTGGACTCACCGTGTCCCACTTGGCTCGGGCCCGCTCCTCCTCAAACTTGGCGAACTCCCTGCGGTCGTGGACGGTGACCAGCAGCTTCCAGATGAGGAGGCCGGCGAGGCCCAGCAGCAGGATGGCCCCGGTCACGGCCAGGGTCACCACCAGGGTGTCGGGGCCTTTAGGACACTCTGGGAGGCAGGGAGAGATGGAGGTGGAGGGAGGTTTGAAAAGAAAGAGGGAGGCGGTGAGAAAGATAAATACACTGTGCGTAGTATATTCGGTATGCTATTCATGTGTTCACAACAAAGATTGTGTTCAGTCATAACCAATGAAGTTGTTCTTGGTGTGTTAGATGTTGTACTTATGATGTGTTTGACTCCATTGCAAATATATTTCACATGTATTTTTGTTTACTTTTGACGCCCAACATAGTTCACGTTTAATAAGTGTACTAAAGTACAGCTTAAGGTAGGTGGATTCAAAATATTTTTTATAGTGTACTTTCGCTACAATCACAGCATATTTATGACTCGTATACTAAAGCTGTACTTTAAATTAGTACATACAAGTAAATAAGAAGTACACATCAAGTGTACTTAGGAAAAAGTAAAAATGGGTAGAAATAAACTATAAAACTAAAATACGTTTTCAGTGTGGAAAAATATATGTATTTTTCCACTCGAGAGGGAAAACGTACAGAAAATAAAAACCTTTTAATGGATGTAAATTACGTCAACCACGACTCACACGTGGAACAGCATGAAAAGACTAAAGACACACAAAGGAACCGTGCGTCCCCGCTCTTCCCAAAAAGTGCTATTAATAACAAGTTCTATCTCGAGGTCAAGCGACATTCACCGATAGCGCCCCGTCACTATCGGGAGACGCCGAACTCCGCAGAGAGCGTCTTGAAGGAGGAGATTAAGGAAGGGAAAGGAAACGCGAGCGGAGATAACGCCGGAAGCAATGTGAAGGGACGTCTCGTGGTCATGATGCGGGGAGCCGCAAGAGGATGATAAACAACAAATAACCTTCAAAATGTCAACTTCATCATTGCATTGCTACCAGTAGTACTTCTACTACTACTACTACTGCTGCTACCACACACACCTGGCTCGTTGACCACAAACAGGATGGAGTTCCCATTCTCATCTTCGTAGTACTGGAAGTGCTCCATGCAGTCGTTTTCATCCTTGTACGTGCAGTTCACCGCATTGTCGTTGTGGAAAACTACAAAAGGACAGGGGGTTGGGGATGAAGGCGCGCGGACAAAAGTCACGTCAAACAGGAAGGAACTTGCCACTCCGACGCAGGCACTGACCCAGGGCGTCCACCGGCTCGATGTCGTTCTTGCACATCCGGGCGCAGGAGCCGTCGTCGTACAGCGCTCCCCTCTGGAAGTGCTGGCACTCCACGCACTCCCTGAGGACACACAGCACACGAATGCACCCCGGACGTACTGCTTCTACTAATAGTACCTCTAGTAATATGAACACTACTACTACAGCAACCAATACTTCTATTCATAATAATAACAACACGACCACAACTCATAATAATATGAATATTACTACAACTACTGTTACCACTACTACTAATGCTACCACTACTACTACTACTACTATTACTATTACTCGACTACCACAAAAAAATAATAATAATAATGTTAATACTACCATTACTACTACTACTACTACTACAACTACGACTAATAATAATAATAATAATAATAATGTTAATACAGCTACTACTACCCCAATTAATAAAAATAAGAATAATGTTAATACTACCATTACTACTACTACTACAACCGCTACTACAAATAATAATAATAATAATAATAATAATAATAATAATAATGTTAATACAACTACTACTGCTACTACTACTACTACTACTACCACCATTAATAAAAAGAATAATGCTAAGACTACCGTTAGTACTACTACTACTACTACTACTACAACAAATAATACTACGAATAATAATGTTAATACAACTACTACTACTACTACTACTACTACTACTACTACTACTATTATTATTATTATTATTATTATTATTATTATTATTATTATTATTATTATTATTATTATTAATAATAATAATAATAATAAAAACAAGTATAATGTTAAGACTTCCATTACTACCACTACTATTACTACTACAATCACAACTAATTAATATAGCTGCAGGCAGCGATACACAGGCTGCAGTTGAGTTGCGTTAGGTACGTATTACAGTTTTCCGGGTTCTCTGAAACACAGCATGATTTTCCGAGTTTACATTGAACGCCGTGTTGGCCCCCCCTGGTCTGTCGTCTCGTGGTTGCCCGTCTCGCAGAGCAACCGCTTTACGGTCTACACAGCGCAACCCGTCGAATGCAAATGAGCACCCAGAGACGCACACCGGACTGATGTGAAATCGGTTCATAATCACAAAGCGGTCCGCTCCACAAGCTCATCAAATCATCTCAGCGTTTTTCTACTTCTTCTTCTTCTTCTTCTTATTATTATTATTATTGCAGGCTGGACCCCCAATAATAATAATAATATTCATAATAATAAATATAGCTGCATGCAGCATTACACAGGGTCCAGTTCAGTCGTGTTAGGTACGTGTTACAGGTTTCCCTGGTTCCATAAAACACATAATTTTATATTGACACACAGCGGTGCTTCATTGGCTCATGTGTTTGATCAGTCACGTGGACTTATGTTTGAACCAATCACGATGCACTTACATCACTGAACGCTTCTCTTGTGTCATTTAGTCCCTGGCCTGGGGTAGGAGCAAGTTTTAATTACGATCGTTACTGAATCATGCAGTGCAGACACAAAATAAAGTGAAAGTTCCTCCAAAGGTTCTTAGAACTTCCTTCTAGTAAATTTGCAACAGTTTTTCATTAATATCTGCCCCAAATGTACATCGATGTTGACAACAAGATGTCTGTAACGTTCCGGTTCTAATGAGGCCTCAACCATGTCTGTACATACTGTGATTGCCGTGTTCCAGATACTTTGAGCTTGAAAAATGCAATGAAGATTAATAACAATAAAAATCTGAGCAAAAACAATAGGGTTTGAGCCCTGCTGCCTGGACCGCTTATAATAATAATAATAATAATAATAATGATAATGTTAACAATAAAGTATGCTTATCTACAGATGATAAGCATAAAAAGTCTGAGAGACAGTGAGAAAAATATATAAAATCTATATAAAATAGAATAAAAAGTAATGTAATATATTTACTGTATATATTTACTGTATATATATATATATATATATATATATATATATATATATATAAAAAATTGATTGCTATGATTCACACTATCTACCTCCAGACCTCACCACCACCAGTCACCCCTGAACGTGTCCATGTTATCTCTGCGGCCGGACTCACTTCTTGATGGTGCAGGCATCGGGGCAGGTGGGGCAGCGCTCGCAGGTCCGCCCGTACGCGCCCACCTGCGTGCACTCGCAGACGCCGCACTGGCAGTGGCCGCGCCCGCTGCACCGCAGGCCGTTGCTGGACATGCACGTGTCGATGCGTCTCGTGCAGTTGCAGTCGGCGCCTTCCCAGTCCGAGGCGCACTTGCAGACGCCGCAGTCGCATGTGCCGTGGCCTGACGAGAGAGAGGGAGAGAGAGAGGGAGAGAGAGAGAGAGAGAGAGAAAGAGAGAGAGAGAGGCCGATGATACACCGATGCATCCAGTGGACTTCCGCCGTGATATCGCAACACCGCGTCTCACGTATGCGTGTTGAAACGTAGGGGGCGTATCGAATGGTTGGATAACACACCGTGTACCGTCGCATCCCCTCGTAAATATATACAGTACGTAGAATTATTATTATTATTTTTTTTTTAAGTAATTTTTCTCATTTTGGGATTCCCAGCGTGAGAAATACGAGGCGGGGCGTGTGAGCGAGTCTCACGGTCAAAGCGCGGGACTTGGCGGCTCTGTATTAAATCCATGTACAGTCGTTTGTTACTTCACTCAAGTGTTGACTGTGTGGGTGTGGTGACAAAAAAAATAAATCTGTATTGACACAACTGTGCGGCGTCTGATTGCACAATGCCATTGTCTGAGTGTGCCGGCTAACTCAGATTGCCTCTCGGCGCTAAGTCAGATGAGTGTAGTTCTTGCGTGCTCCGGCAAGCGCTCACGCATATTGGTCGGCGCTTAGGACGGTGAGCGTTTCATCGTGGGTGTCCCCGGCTAGTGCGAAACACCCGCCGATAAGCCGGGGGCGGCATCCGAGACTGAGGGTGAGGGTCATCCCTTACGAGCCGGACGGAGGAAGTGGAATGGGTCACAGAACACAGCTCCGTCGCCTGGACGGCAGAGTTGAGTCTTTGCCGCGACCACTTCCAGCCTTGAGGGGTGCGTTCAGCCAGGTTTTCATCGAGGGCTTAGCCGGTCGTGAGGTCATCATTCTCCAGAAGAAGAAAGGAGCCTCCCACTCCGGACGCGTCACGATCCGCTGAAAACTCATTTCGGCTAGTTCACGGCACCGTCACCCTCCGGTCATCGGTCGCGGAGGAATTATCAAGGAAGGTTCGGAGGGAGTCACCGGTGCTCAGCCCTTAATCTGTTTTGCGCCGGTTAATGATTAACAGTTCAAAACACGGAACCGTGGAAATTGTCACGAACGGGGTCCTAAGTAGTAGTACGTCATCAAACAACAGATCTTCCCCTCCTGATGCGTCGCTCTGACTGGGGTCCTTTCTTTGTCCCCCGTGGGTTCGGCCGGATGTGAGCGACGGGGGCCGCCTGGGGGCCCTCAATGCCTTTTTTGTCACGGAGTGGAGTCGCGGACGTAAGCGGGAGGTTTTCTGGCTTATATCATCCCCTCACACTGAGCACGCTCTGTAATCCTGCCCATTAATCACATGCCTGGGCTTTGGAGGAGGTTAACTCGGGGTTCCACAGAAGAGAGAGAGAGAGAGAGAGAGAGAGAGAGAGAGAGAGAGGAGAGAGAGAGAGAGAGAGAGAGAGAGAGAGATGAGAGAGAGAGAGAGAGAGAGAGAGAGAGAGAGAGAGAGAGAGAGAGAGAGAGAGAGAGAGAGAGAGAGAGAGAGAGAGAGAGAGAGAGAGAGAGAGAGAGAGAGAGAGAGAGAGAGGCCAAGGGAGAGGCAGAGCAAGACAGTACAACACACAACGGCTCCAGGGCAATAAATGCCGCGAAAGTTACGAAATGGGGCGGGGACCAGGGGCGAGCCATTTTAGAGTCCTATACATCTGACCATGCGCTTCTAAATTCCACTGAAGACGTTGTTTATGATATTGAGCATGAGGCATTTTAGGAAGAGAGAGGGGAGGGAGGGCGAGGAGAAAGGGAGGAGGGTGGAGAGGGAGAGAGAGAGGGAGGATCGGCACAGCGCCAGAGGAATGCTAACTCTCTTGTTCTCTCTCGCTGTGTATTTATGAGCCCTGGGGAGATACTTGCTGCCTCCTGCACCCTGACCGGCTCTTCTCCCAGGGCTCCACGGCGGAGGGAGGAATATATACCCATGGGCGGC
>NC_137205.1:26868654-26940321 GCF_960531495.2 Zeus faber | reverse complement strand
CTGACCGGCTCTTCTCCCAGGGCTCCACGGCGGAGGGAGGAATATATACCCATGGGCGGCGTGGGAGTGGGAGAGAGAAGGATTGGGGGGGGGGGGCAGGGCAGAGAGCCACCAGGGCCTGGAAATTAGCTGAGGATGGCTGGACGACACCAGACACTGCGGGGAGTCTCAACAGCGGCCTCAAATTGTGTCGTATCGATAGCTAGTTGTGCTCGGCTGGCGCGAGAGGGAGCGTGCAGGCGGGATGAGAGGGAGCACGCATGTGGGATGAGAGGGAGCGCGCACGTGGGATGAGAGGGAGCGCACACGCGGGATGAGAGGGAGCGGGCAGGCGGGATGAGGGCGAGCGCCAGGCGGGATGAGAGGGAGCGTGCAGGCGGGATGAGGGCGAGCGCGCACGCGGGATGAGGGCGAGCGCGCACGCGGGATGAGAGGGAGCGCGCAGGCGGGATGAGAGGGAGCGCGCAGGCTGAATGAAAGCGAGCGCCAGGCGGGATGAGAGGGAGCGCGCAGACGGGATGAGAGGGAGCGCGCAGGCGGGATGAGAGGGAGCGCGCAGGCTGAATGAAAGCGAGCGCCAGGCGGGATGAGAGGGAGCGCGCAGGCGGGATGAGAGGGAGCGCGCAGACGGGATGAGAGGGAGCGCGCAGACGGGATGAGGGCGAGCGTGCAGGCGGGATGAGGGCGAGCGCTCCAGCGGGATGAGGGTGAGCGCTCAGGTGGGATGAGGGCGAGCGCTCAGGCGGGATGAGGGCGAGCGCTCAGGCGGGATGAGAGGGAGCGCGCAGGCTGAATGAAAGCGAGCGCCAGGCGGGATGAGAGGGAGCGCGCAGACGGGATGAGGGCGAGCGTGCAGGCGGGATGAGGGCGAGCGCTCCGGCGGGATGAGGGTGAGCGCTCATGTGGGATGAGGGCGAGCGCTCCGGCGGGATGAGGGTGAGCGCTCAGGCGGGATGAGGGCGAGCACTCAGGCGGGATGAGAGTGAGCGTGCAGGCGGGATGAGGGCGAGCCGCAGGCGGGATGAGGGCGAACGCGCACGCAGGATGAGAGCGAGCGCGCACGCGGGATGAGAGCGAGCGCGCAGGCGGGATGAGGGCGAGCCGCAGGCGGGATGAGGGCGAACGCGCAGGCGGGATGAGGGCGAACGCGGGATGACAGCGAGCGCGCAGGCGGGATGAGGGCGAACGCGCAGGCGGGATGAGGGCGAACGCGCAGGCGGGATGAGGGCGAACGCGCAGGCTGAATGAAAGCGAGCGCCAGGCGGGATGAGAGGTAGCGCGCAGACGGGATGAGGGCGAGCGCTCCGGCGGGATGAGGGCGAGCGCTCAGGCGGGATGAGGGCGAGCGCTCCGGCGGGATGAGGGCGAGCGCTCCGGCGGGATGAGGGCGAGCGCTCAGGCGGGATGAGGGCGAGCGCTCAGGCGGGATGAGAGCGAGCGCGCAGGCGGGATGAGTGCGAGCCGCAGGCGGGATGAGGGCGAACGCGTAGGCGGGATGAGGGCGAACGCGCACGCGGGATGAGGGCGAACGCGCAGGCGGGATGAGGGCGAACGCGCAGGCGGGATGAGGGCGAACGCGCAGGCTGAATGAAAGCGAGCGCCAGGCGGGATGAGAGGGAGCGCGCAGACGGGATGAGGGCGAGCGCTCCGGCGGGATGAGGGCGAGCGCTCCGGCGGGATGAGGGCGAGCCGCAGGCGGGATGAGGGCGAACGCGCAGGCGGGATGAGGGCGAACGCGCAGGCGGGATGAGGGCGAACGCGCAGGCGGGATGAGAGGGAGTGCGCACACAAGCCTGTCAGCACACGCCACCGTCTTCTCCATAAGACGACATCTCCCGACCTGCCTGGCTGCAAAACAATATTATATTATAAATATTAACCGGCTTCGGCTGGTGAGAAGCGTACCGATCACCTTGGGATGTCGGTTCAACCGGCGAGCGGTCGCGCGGGGCCGGGATGTCGGAAGGTGAAACCGTGAGATTTTCCCATCATGCCCTGCATACGTTACTCCACGACGCCACGTCCAGTATTTGTCCATGAACTCTATATAAATTGTCTCACAAACGCCGCTTGAATGGAACTGACCTCGGACTCCGGGGGCTGCATCAACAGTCTTTACATCAGTCTCTACACGGTATTTATACCATATCATTGTTACATCATCATGTCAAAAAATGATCTCTGTGAAACACAAAATCCCGTCCCACTCGTCCAATCTTCCCATCCTTCCACTTTGTGTTTGTACACACACACGGTATGTTCCTGAATTTGCCCTTATCTTATCTGATGTGATGTCCAAATATGGGCCTCGCTTGTGCCTTCTTGCGTGCGTGCGTCTACTCCCTCTGCACACGAGTGTTACATTAGACTTCCCACGGACGAGCCTCGACAAAGTCTTTTACGGCTCGACTCTGTAACTACTTGTCTTTTTCAAACTGCTAATGAGTAACAAAGCGCTCCGCTCCGTCTCCCACTGCACCGGGCTCTGGGGATAACGCATATTTTTAGAAGCCTCTGTGCAGTGGACGGACGGTGAGTTCACAGACTCGCAGAACGCAGAAAGCGTTCGCCCCTTTGTGTACATTCTGCTCCCGACCCGAGACGACAACGTTGTTCTCGTGCCCGTGAGGTAGGAGGGGCTTTTAGGGTCGCGTGCGGGCTGCTCCGGCTTGTTTGGCTTTGTCACGACAAACTGTGTAAAGCAGCTTTTGTGTGTGTTTACAGGTCGCGGAAGGCATTGGCACACGTCTGGCCCGGTGAATTGAGCTGTAGCCTAACTAGGAACTAGGGAGAGGGGAACGCTCCTTCCTGTTTACTCACAGTAAAAACACGCATTGAGAACACAACCCACCCGCACACGCACATTTCCACACTGTTTATTAACAGTGTGTGGAATAAACTGATAACGCTCCTTGGTAAGAGTTCACCACCAGCTAATTGGATCTATGTCGATCTTTTCTTTTCTGGACTCGCTCTGAATTATTTTTATAAATTTTTTTTTTTAAATACAAATACCAATTTCTACCAATCATACCTCAATCAATGGAAGAGACGGAATAAAAATGAAATGCATGTATGGAAAAGTTATAAGTGATGGAAGAAAATATCAGCGTTTCAATTTCGGTCCGACTTTAACCAGGGAGTTATCAGAGAGGTGCAGGTTTCAGAGAGTTCAATTGAATACATTTTAAGAGCTTTTTAGTACGACATCCAAACAAGGGAGATTATGAACTAGATCTATAAGCTGCTTCAAGGGGGGAAGGTAAGAGATTAGAAAGTAAATAATAATAAATAAATAAAACAAAATGTCTAAATGGTACATTCAAATTTAAATTCAGTACTATTTGGTGACTTTGTAAACCCTGGGGACACCCTGTTTAGCCCCTAATGGCGCTACTCACCGGAGCACAGCTCCGCTTTGTTGCGCAGGCAGCTGAAATCGTCGCACTGGCAGTATTTCCCCCACACCAGACCGTAGTCGCTGTGGTGGCACGAGCACTGGCCGCACACGCAGTCGCCCCGCCGGTCGCACAGCGGGCTCTCCGGATTCGGGCTGCAGTTGGCATCGTCGGACGGCGTGTAGTCGCCCTCGGCGCACTCGCAGTGCGGCCCAAGACGCCCCGGGTGGCACTGGCACATGCCGCACTCGTAGGTCCCGTTGCCGTGGTTACAGGCGGGACTGTTGGGCTGGGCGTCTGCCTCGCAGCCGCAACCGCAGGCAAAGTCCACCGTCACCTCCAGTTTGTCATTGAAGCCCAGCGGCTTGATGGTGAATGTGCTGTTCTTCTCCTTCGGGCAGCCGCGCAACCGAGCCTCCACACTGAATGACACCTGCACCCGGTAGTGGTGGAGTAGAGGTAGATTAGAGTGGGGTAGAGGTAGGGTAGAGGGGATTAGTGGTAGGGTAGAGTTAGAGTGGAGGTGTAATAGAGGTAGAGCAGAGGTGGGGTATAGGTGGGGTAGAGGTGGATTACAGGTAGGGTGGAGATAATGTTATGTATTCAGCATCTGACCCCATAAATTGCCATCACATACTGACAACAGATCAATCTCAAATAATGAACCAGATTTGATGTGGCATTGCATCCTTATAAGTACAATTGTCAAGGTATTGATGAAAGCGGTGGATTCCCTCATCAGTTCCCTGGAGAGTAGAGGTAGAATAGAGGAAGAGAAGAGGCAGAGTAGAGATGGAGTAGAGGTAGAGTGAAAGCAGAATAGACGACGGTAGAGTAGAGGTAGGTAGGTAGAGTAAAGGTAGAATAGAAGTAGAGTAGAGGTAGAGTAGAGGAAGGTCGAGTAGAGTTAGGTGGAATAGAGGTAAAGTAGATGTAGACTAGAGGTATAGTAGAGGTAGAGTAGATGTAGAGTAGAGAAAAGTAGAGTAGAGGAAGGTGGAGTAGAGGAAGGTAGAGTAGAGGTAGGTAGGTAGAATAAAGGAAGGTAGAGTAGAGCTATAGTAGAGGAAAGTAGAGTAGAGGTAGGCAGAGTAGAGGAAGGTAGAGTAGATGTAGGCAGAGTAGAGGAAGGTAGAGTAGAGCTAGAGTAGAGGAAGGTAGAGTAGAGGTAGGCAGAGTAGAGGAAGGTAGAGTAGATGTAGGCAGAGTAGAGGAAGGTAGAGTAGATGTAGGCAGAGTAGAGGAAGGTAGAGTAGATGTAGGCAGAGTAGAGGAAGGTAGAGTAAAGGTAGAATAGAGGTAGAGTGGAGGTAGAATAGAGGAAGGTAGAGTAGAGATAGCATAAAGGTTGAGTAGAGTTAGAGTTAGGTAGAACAGAGGTAGAGCAGATGTAGACTAGAAGTATAGTAGAGGAGGGTAGAGTAGAGTAGAGGTAGAGGTAGAGTGTAGGCAGAGCATAGGAAGTTAGAGTAGAGGTAGAGTAGAGGAAGGTAGAGGAAGGTAGAGTAGAGGTAGAGTAGGGAATACATCTGCTCCGGTTCAGGGTTTTGATGTTCAGTTGCGATGCTGCCATTTTATTTTACCGCACAGATGATATTAAACGTGTGTTTCATCGGGCTCCTCGGTACCGTGTCTCCGATCTTGAGGTCGGTGCAGGACCTGAACCCGGGGATGACCTCCCCGTTGAGGCAGGTGGCGTTGAAGGACAGGGCCAGCTCCGGCGGGACGCCCTCCAGCTGCAGCTCCACCTTGGAGCGGATCTTCTGCTCGGAGCAGAGTCAGGGACAGAGTTACACCGCGGCAAGTTCAAGACGGACGTACTCCGTGGCCGTTGGGAGCTCTCAAAATGTGCAAAGAGCTTCCGGATCCCTCACCTTGTAGGCGTCGGTAATGAGCTCGATGACGTTCCCAGAGTCGTCGGACAGCGTTCCCACCGTCGTGCCTTGGAGGAGATGACTGAAGTTCTGCGGACGTCCAGACGAGATCGCGACGCCACGATGCGATTAAGCCGACGGGGGGGCCGAGAAAAAAACCCAAAAAACAGGCAAAGAGCCCCGATCGCCAGAGGGATCCTTACCTTGTAGAGAGGAACCACGTTGCTGGTCACGGCGAGGATCAGGTTGATGTTGTTGTCAATCATTTTCTCAGACATTAAAGCCAGAGAGGGATAGTCCTGAGCGAGACAGAGGGAAACACATTTAATGTTTGTTTATTTTCCTTAAATGTTAAAAAAATCGAGTGTCATGTATTAAAAGATAGACACTTTCCACTGGACTTTCGCAAGGAGGAAGTCCGTACCAACACTGTGGATTTGTCATAATTGTTGGTGCTGTCCAGGTGACAGAGCCCGTCGTTTGGTTCGACCACGCCGGCGATGCGTCCGTCCAGGGCGCTGTGGCTTGTGGCGTCCGTGGTGAAAACCAGCAGGTGGGACGCGCCGGACCGCCAGCCGATCCTGTCCTGATGCACGGAGGGTTAAGAGTCTGCGGTTATAAGGCCCGTATTGAGACACAGATTTGAGGCGCGTATGCATGTGTTAATACAGCCGTTTTATAGCGTCCCACCTTACACACGACGGCCTGCATGATGGCGTCGAAGCCTCCCTCCGGGGAGTCTCTGTTCCTGGACACCTTCTGGTTCTCCACCTCCTCCGTGAAACGCTCCACCTTCTCCGTCAGCGAAAGCACATGCTTGTAGCCGAACTGGGGCAGGCACACAGCGTGAATCCTACCATGCAGGTGGTGGGGGGTGGGGCAGGATTTATCAAAACATTTGACAAAAGATTCCATCCAGATGCATCCAATCGAATCATCAACCAGACAATCACCAGAGGGAATAATCTATTTTATTTATGATAACAAAAAAATATATAATAATAATAATAATAATAATAATAATAATAATAATAATAATAAAAATTAAAAACAAACAAACAAAAAATAATAATAATAATAATAATTATAATTATAATAAAAGAGCACTGAAAAAAGCACTTTTCAAAACAGAGATACAAAGTGCTTCACAGAGAGGGATCAAATTAAAGAAAACAACAGCAATCAAAAGAGAAGGGGTCCAAAGCAAATAAATAAACAAGCATATAGGTTAAAGTGTAAAAATATCATATATAATATAAAATCAATACAAAAAAGTTGAAAATATTGAAATAGCACCTACCTGGAGCAAGGGTTACTGATGAGCTGTGGGGGGGAGAGTTCCATGTATGGGGACATGGGCTTGTCCACAAAGGCCCCAAAGCCCATGCGTAGATTGCTGGTGGTGTGGCCCATGGTTGTGGCAAGCTTGCTGCCCAGCGATCGAAGCCTATCCAGGTCATCCTTCATAGAATAGGACAGATCCATCAGGTAGTAGAGATCCACAGGATAATCCTCCACCTGCCTGACCGACACGGTGAAATGCTTGGCATCATCTGCGAAGGCAGGGATAGTGGGGGGGGGTGGGGAATCAGAGTCGGAAGAGGACAATTGGCTAATAAAAAAGAACCATAACACTGAGACCACAATGTGTAGGTGTCTTCCGGCTTCACCACGTCTCGGCGTCTACCGGCGTCATCACGTCTCGGCGTCTACCGGCGTAACCACGTTTAGGCGTCTACCGGCGTCACCACGTCTAGGCGTCTACCGGCGTCACGACGTGGAGGCGTCTACCGGCGTCACCACGTGGAGGCGTCTACCGGCGTAACCACGTCTAGGCGTCTACCGGCGTAACCACGTCTAGGCGTCTACCGGCGTAACCACGTCTAGGCGTCTACGGGCGTCACCACGTCGAGGCGTCTACGGGCGTCACCACGTCGAGGCGTCTACGGGCGTCACCACGTCGAGGCGTCTACCGGCGTCACCACGTCTAGGCGTCTCCCGGCGTCACCACGTCTAGGCGTCTACCGGCGTCACCACATCTAGGCGTCTACCGGCGTCACCACGTCTAGGCGTCTACCGGCGTCACCACGTCTAGGCGTCTACCGGCGTCACCACGTCTACCGGCGTCACCACGTCTCGGCGTCTACCGGCGTCATCACGTCTCGGCGTCTACCGGCGTAACCACGTCTAGGCGTCTACCGGCGTCACCACGTCTAGGCGTCTACCGGCGTCACCACGTCTAGGCGTCTACCGGCGTCACCACGTGGAGGCGTCTACCGGCGTCACCACGTGGAGGCGTCTACCGGCGTAACCACGTCTAGGCGTCTACCGGCGTAACCACGTCTAGGCGTCTACCGGCGTAACCACGTCTAGGCGTCTACCGGCGTAACCACGTCTAGGCGTCTACCGGCGTAACCACGTCTAGGCGTCTACGGGCGTCACCACGTCGAGGCGTCTACGGGCGTCACCACGTCGAGGCGTCTACGGGCGTCACCACGTCGAGGCGTCTACGGGCGTCACCACGTCGAGGCGTCTACCGGCGTCACCACGTCTAGGCGTCTACCGGCGTCACCACGTCTAGGCGTCTACCGGCGTCACCACATCTAGGCGTCTACCGGCGTCACCACGTCTAGGCGTCTACCGGCGTCACCACGTCTAGGCGTCTACCGGCGTCACCACGTCTACCGGCGTCACCACGTCTCGGCGTCTACCGGCGTCACCACGTTTAGGCGTCTACCAGCGTCACCACGTCTAGGCGTCTACCGGCGTCACCATGTCTAGGTGTCTACTGGCTTGAGGATGTGGATGTCTACTGGATTCACGATGTGTAGGTTTCTACTTGCTTCATGATGAGCAGTTACTCACCTGGTCTCAACGTTATGCGGATCTTCTGAGGCCTGATCTGTGTGACAGCAGCGGTCCCCGAGGCTTTGCCGCTGAGAGGGGCGTCCTCCTCCACCGTCAGCGTGCTGGACGGAAACTCCAAGGCCTCCGCCCCACAACCGCCATCCACAAGGTTCTGCATCGAGTCACAGCGGGATGCACTGGAGCTCCCCCGCCCAAAACCCTGACCCCCACACACAGGTCAAATTTACACAGCAAACATATAATACAAAAATATATTATAATGATATTAATAAGAGTCCACTTCACCCTGATCCATCCTGAAAAAAAAAATGCTTCAATGCTAAGATTTTTTTTTTTTTGGGGGTTTCTCGACTAAAAGCTTGTGTGTAAAATGTAAGTAGATAAAACCATACAGCTCTGACAAATTAGTGATGATCCAATCTTTCAGTCTAGGGTGTGGCCATTTGTTAACCTTTTGAGAGATCTTTCATTATCAAAGAGTCAAAGCACATAATGCAGGTGTGTGACACTGCCCGTGTGTGGTTTTGTGTGTTTTAATAGATTGCACGGATAATTGCATTTAATGTAATGCCTTGCGCGCATGACAAAAATACTTGTTGGCTCGCATTTTGGACTAAAGGACGAACTTTAAGATGACAAAGGATGTGGTAAGAAGCTTACATCAGCGGTGCTAGTCGAGTCTTGTGAGAACGTGTTGTTGGTTTTCATAACATCTCAAGTATTAAGTCTCAGTTCTTACAGCGTGTGCATTACCTGTATGGGGGGGGGGGGGGCGTCTTAGTGTGTGACCTCTGTTTTTTGAAAGTATTTTAAAAGTATGTACAGTGGAGGTGGTGGGGGGGGGTGGCAGGGGTCCTGTTCTAACATGCACTAGACTGTCATACTGTCCAGCTTTAACATTGCATAGCATAGAAGTACTTTCAACCATGATTTGTCATATTATATTTTGTTAATGTTGCCCACTCGGCATCCACCGCAGCCTGGTCATCCCGGAAGGGTGATCCCTCCTTCTCTGGTCCCTTCTCAAGCCCCCCCCCCACCCAAGGGTTTTCTGGGAGTTTTTCCTTGTCCGGATGAGGGCTCAGACCAGGGGAGGTCGTTGATTTCTAAGTGAAATGTGGGTTTGCGAAGGCCCTTTGAGACTGTATTGTGATCAAGGACTACACAAATAAACTTGACTTGACCAAGACCAAGGAGTGTGTGAATGTGTGTGTGTGTGTGTACGTGTATGTGTATGTCTGCGTATAATGGAGGGCAGTGTCTCTTATACCTCCTGAAAGCACCACGCACAGGTCGGGTGCAAAGCCAAACACTCTCGACAAGAGCTCACCCCCCTGGACGTGCACACGTTGGAGCCTACGAGAAACGACAACAGAGGGCATAGGAGTAGATTTGCGTCCCCCTCAACATTTAGGTGCACTTGCCCCCCAATAAAAATATGAAATGACATAATTAAAGAAATTTCCACCATCAATTTGTGCAGAAAAGGCACACATAGCTGCATAAAATAATCACCAGATTGCAGGAAATGAGTGTTTGACGCTCAACATTTTGTGTAAAACTGTAAAACGCCACAGCAGTAGAAGTGGCTGCTGAAGTTTATTGAGCAGCACTTATGGGTTTTCCTGCACACACACAATAACACATAATGCACAATACATTTTCAGCGGATTTAACATTTGGATTGATTTTTTTTTTTTTTTTTCCCCAAATTTGATGCCTTGATGCTTATTCAGAGTTGCACCTCCTCCCCCCAATATTTAATGTGTGAAGTTTTGCCAGATTTAATTTCCACCTCAGGCCAAGTTAGATACAAGATCACTGTTCTGTACAGCAGGTGTGATTAAAACACAAAATTACTAAATGGCAACTAGTTAACAGTTATAACATAACATGATAAATGCTGTATCCCGACAGACAGACAGATAGACAGATAGATAGATAGATAGATAGATAGATAGAGTACATGCATAATAGAAACAGTACATACATACAGTACATACATACATACATACAAACTTAAATTCAATCAAACGCCAAACTGTGTGTGTCAGTGTGTGCGTCCTGGGAGGTGTGTCCCCAGGGCGCTTCACTACAAGTTTCACCTTATAAGGCCACGTCCGAAATCCCAAACGAAGCAGCAAATTACGACTAAAGATCTGTGCCGCAGCAAAACAAGTATCCACAGTGCGACCAACACTCTCAAACGGTCCATGGAACTTTGAATGGCGCTCCGTACCATCCCGTGCAAAGTCACTGAAATCAACCAATAATGCCCACGCGCATGCATTCCTCGATCGTTTTCCAAAAATAAAGAAAAATAAAAATAAAAAACAGCCGCCAGACTTACCGATAACGTGAGACAGCGCGGTCAAAAGCACAGATAAAGTGATTAAAAAGCTCCCCATGGCGGCACACGGCTGTCCGCTCTGCGATCCAGTGCGCACTGCGCGCAACAGGGAAGTGGCTCCACATTCCTCCAGCGGGTCGCTCGACCCGAGGGATCAATGTCAATCACCAAGTGATTGACATTGAGAAAACGCGAAGAAAAAAAAGTCGTACAAAAAAAAAAAAAAAGACATAATTTTTTAAGAATATTGATATATTTATTCAATATTTATTTATTCAATTCTTTTTTTAATATATTTATAATATATATATAATTTTTTTATTTTATTTTATTTAATTTATTTAAATATTTTTTTATTTTTTAATGTAAATGAAAAAATAAATGATAATAACCAACGTGTATAAGTGGTTCCAGCAGCTCTGAAACACCTTGCTCATAAGTTAAATATTTGTAATGGGGCGCCCCCTAGTGGATAGAATACGTTCTACAATTGAATCAATTAAATAATTCAATTCAATTCAAAAAACTTCATTTAGTGACAGTACAGTGACCATGCAGAGTCAAATAGTCAAATGTCCAGCAGTAATAATAAATCATATGGGCTTTGTGTGTGTGTGTGTGTGTGTGTGTGTGTGTGTGTGCGTGTGTGTGTGTGTGTGTTGTCCTCCCTGCAGGGCAGCACAGGCGCCTACCAGAGGGCAACCATTCGAAGGCCCTGTGTGACCAGGAAGGAGTGGGCTTTCCGCAGCATTTGCTGACCGTGCAGTGAGGTCTTGTTTCGGAATGTGAGAGAACGGAACCAGCAAATGAATGAGGAGGTTATTATGCCTTCGATGAAGGACTTCTCAAATGTAGTGAGGATGTCCCCGCTTACCCCAAAGGAGTTTAGCATCCTCAAGAAATACTGACGGTGCCCAGGTATCTGTGCCGGTGGACAGCTTTCACTGGTTCCCCATGAGTTACGGCTGCGGTCCTCCCGACACACGCTTGGTGAAGTCCACAAACATCTCCTTGGTCTTGGAGGCACTCAGCTCCAAACAGGAGCTGTCACACCGATCCACAAACTCACGAGGGACGGGCCTGTGATCTCCGTCTGGGCCTGGGAGCAGGGAAAGGAGCACAGTATCGTCCGCAGACGTCCCCAGATGCGATCAGGATGGAGGCTTGGATGAACAGGAGGCTGAGAGGAGAGTGATGTGGGATGTGTGCCGGAGGTCGGAGAGCCTTTTGTTGAGCGGCACCTTCTGTGTTCTTAGGGTGAGGGAGTCCATGATCCCCAGAATTAGCTGGTGATCCGGGTGGAAGCCGTCTATGAGGTTTTTGTTTTTTTTGCCATAATGTGGGGTCGTAGGGTGTTGAAGGCAGGCGATGCGTCTGCGATGTTTTGGGGCCCTCTAGGTGTTCACCAACAATGTCCAGTATGAAAAGTTTGGCATCGTCGATCCCTCTCTCTGCGCGATACGCAAACTTGAAGAGGGTCCATCTGTGCAGCCGTAGCATTAGCGATGCGGCTTTTCACGAGCCCCTGGAAGGCCCTCCTAATGAGGGAGGTGAGGGCTATAGGTGTGAGGTCATTCAGACCTTGGGCCGCTCTTTTTGGGGATAACTGTGTTTCCAGTGTTTCCAGGCCTGTGGGATCGTGCCAGTAGCTAGGGAGCTCTGGAATAACTGCTGGAATAGTCCTCCTCGCTCGTCGGAACGGTGTTTCAGCGTATGACCCTTTCTGGGCCTGTGTCCTTCTCAGACGCCTACCACGGTGTCGGCGTCGATAATGATGGGGTCTCCCGGGGTCGGGCTGCTTATGGTGTCTGCCCTTTGTGATTGGGGGGTCACCCTCAAACCGTCCTTAGCAGAAGTTAAAAACATTGGGGAGGGATTCATCAGTACCCGCAGCCACACAGACATGGAGTCTCTCACAGAGTTCGCTGGTCTTGATAGCCTGCCAGGCCGCGTGGAGCTACTGCTACCGCAGCAGGTTCGCTTACCACACACCACCCGAGCGGGGTTTTCAGGGCCCTCCGGCACAGAGTCACAGGCGATGGGGTTGAAAAGTACCGGTTTTATCGTAGCTAGTGGGCGAGGTGGAACAAGCCCGGAGCAGATGGACATGATGTGACAGGGGCTCCTCTACTGTGTGTGTGTGTGTGTGTGGATGGGGCTTTTCCCCTGCTGCTCGTTGATAAGTCTAACGAGCAACAGGCGTACAGCCACCCTGATCCCGGGCCCAGTGACCTAGAGCCAACACGGGTGTGGCTGCTCAAACCATACCAACCCCACACCACAGCTACTTCGGCCTTTCCGGTGGCCCGCTCACCTGTTTTTATCCTCCAACATGGATGTGGATGGTGAAATTCCATACAATAATGTTTTCCATACATTATTCTTCGTGTCTGTTTGCAGTTCCCGCAGGTTTGATAAGAATGCCCTCGAGTGTCTGGGCGGTCGGTCGGCCGCCGCCGGGTAGATCGTCCTTAGTTTCCCGGCCAAAGGAGGCGCTTAGCCCGAGTGGCAAGCAGCGCAGAATCCAGAACAGCTTGCGTGCGACACCAAAGGGCACGAAACGCTGACTTCAAAACAATAAAACACCATAAAATCGACACTAACACTGTGCCGAAACCATCCGGTCACCACAAATGTTTCCTCCATTAAATATGAATATTAAAGTTGAGTTATTTTTCCCCATACAGTTCTTAATAAATATTGTATTTTTTTTTCCCCCCAATATTTCACAAACGTCGTTTCCGTTCCAGCCTAGTAAGGCCAAACACGCGGGCAGTGTCTGACTAAAACCCATTTAGTGAAAAACATTCTCGGGGAAACTAAATGCCGCGCCGGCCTATTACAGTAACTATGGGATGTCAAATGATGAACCTATCCCCTGAGACAGATGGTACCGCTGATATCACCCCACGTGACTTTGGTTGCTCCTCAAAGCGACATAAAATGATGTTCTATTTTTCACACTTGGTCGCAGTTTCACCCCGTGCGAACGAACACACGCGGCCTTCAAAACAAGAGACGGCGCTTTATTATCATCACTGAATCTTCTGGTTTCCATATCGGTCCCCGGTGTCCTCGAGCAGCCACGTTGAAGTTCTCCGTACTCCCAATTGCTGCAGATGATCTAATTTAGTTTCCCCGAGGGGGATTAACCGCATTTCCGACCTCATTTACCCCCTTGCGCCGCGAGCCTCGTCTCCCGGAGACGCAAGACCCGGCCGAGGGGAGTGCTCGCGCCGTGGAGAATGCCGGCGATCTTTGCCGCCGATCTAAGCCCGTCCGGTTATTGAATTCCCTTTTTCTCTCCCCGACCCTGTGGCACGCTCTCCTGCTGGTTGCTAAGCTACTGCCGCAAGTGTTCGCCTAGTGCAGCGAGAGGAGACGACAGAAGCAGACAAGTGGACTCGGTATAATAGCGCCCTAATGGGCGGCCGCCGGGCTCCACGTCCCCGCGGCAGCAGGCACGTGGGCGGAGGCCGTAGGTTACACTCCGCGCCCGTCGCCCGCCCCGTCCATTGACTGGTCCGCCGGCGGTGGGTTTCCTCGCGCCTCCTCTAGCCTTTTCGCCGCCCCGTCCCCGCCAGCGAGTGGCCTTTTTGAGCGGAAGCGGCTGAAGACTCGGGGTCAAAGGGCAGCCAATTAAGACGGCGGTCAGGAGACGGGAGAAGGGTGCCCGTCCTGACCCCCCGCTCCCCCGATGGATCCACCGACCTTCATTAAGTCCGCCGAGCCCGGCGAGGCGGGCGTCGGGGCGCGGCGTGGTCGCAAGTCCGCCCGCCGACACCAGCTCTCCCCGCGCAAAGGTTCGGTCACCTTACAAGACGTGACCCCGGGTTGTTAGGGGGGGGGGGGGTGTTTGTGGCGCGGCGGTGTATCGTGACCTTCTCCCCCGCCCCCGCCTCTCCACAGCAAGACCTCGCGGCTCCCTCCGCCCGTGGACCAGGGGGTGCCGGGGTCAGGGGGTCCCGAGGCACGGCCGCCTACGCGCGTGTGGGGCGGGGTCACTCTCAAAGCCTCCCGACCGAGGGAACGTCTCCTCGTCTGGATGGATGGATTTCGGCTGGTTGTTTTTTTTACGGCTGCATTACAGTAAATTCATTCAGTTTTCTGAACTTCAAAGACTGCACTCGCTGTCTTTTTAGCCGTGACGTCCACAGTACTAATGATTGTCCCTGAAGTATTTCTTGTGTGTTGATATCATGAAAACGGCAATCGTGATGTGGCCCAAAATATCGTCATATAATGAGGAATGAGGTATTTGTCACCCTGCTCCTAACGTACACACACACACACACACACACACACACACACACACACACACACACAATGGGGGAGTGTGAGGGAGACAGAGAGTGTAATACTCCCACCGCAGTCATTACCTCCTTAAAATAGCTGCTGCCTGATGAAGGCGTAGTTGTGTTCTAACGTGTCACTGAGCAGCGCCGGCGTTCCAGGAATTCGTGTCAGTGTGTAATTAATTGCTCCGTTTAACTTTTTAGTGATTAGGAGTTCCCACGGCGACCGATCCTCCGGGGAAGCAACAAACATCCGTGGCATCCGTGGGTTTTGTTGCGTTTACCCCCGCTTTGCGGCGGATGTCCTGATAGCTTGTGTGCAGTTGAAATGCCTAAGAGATCCCTTAGGCGCGCACGGGCACGCACACGCACACACACACACACACACACACACACACACACACGACTTGTGTGTGCTTTGATCAGCTAATAAGTGGACTAAGGAGGAATCTGTTAGAATAATTGAATGGAAGAAAGTTCAGAAGTGGTGACCTCCCTGTGGGACGGGGGTGAGGGAGTCTCTCCACCCGCCCCCCAACTCTAGGTGTGTGTGTGTGTGTGTGTGTGTGTGTGTGTGTGTGTGTGTGTGTGTGTGTGTGTGTGTGTGCGTGTGTGTCTGTATGCGTGTGTGTGCGTGCGTGTGTGTGTATGCGTGTGTGTGTGTGTGTGTGCTTGTGCACACGCGTGCTTGTGTGTGAGTGTGTGTGTGTGTGTGTGTGTGTGTGTGTGTGTGTGTCTGCGCGTGCGGGTGGGCGTGCCTAAAGGCCAAGGAGGTGTGGAGGAACGGCGGAGAGGTGGCACACACCCACTCCGTGTTGCTAGGGATGTCTTGACTTTAGTTTGTGTTGCTAGGCTGCCAATTCCCTCATGCTAAGTGGAAGCGTTTCCCCCATCCCCTCCTCCGTCCAGGCAGCCCATCGTCCTCTCTCCCCCTCTC
The DNA here is from genome assembly GCF_960531495.2 of Zeus faber. Classification (NCBI taxonomy): domain Eukaryota; kingdom Metazoa; phylum Chordata; class Actinopteri; order Zeiformes; family Zeidae; genus Zeus; species Zeus faber. The sequence continues at coordinate 26,924,599 of NC_137205.1, read as the reverse complement.
TCCCTCTCTCTCTCTCCCCCCGCCATCTCTCGCTCTCCGTCTCTCCCTCCCGTCTTTTCCAAACCAAAATAACTCCACCAACCATCTGTCACTATGCTCACAGGTCTCCTGTTGCTTAGGAACAAGTCAGGGATGTGCGTGTGCGTCTATATGTATCATGTAAATTCATGTCCCGCTACAGAGAGACGGAGCGGCGCGCATCTCCGCTGTTGACCGGCGCACTTTTAACGAGCATCAATGGAAACCTGCGGGCCCTCGCCGGAAGCCGCAGCCGCGCCGAGGGTGTTCCAAAGAGAGTACGAAGAAAACAAAACAAAAAAACGTTTTTGAAATATTCTCCTCTTCGCTCGTACTTAATACCCTTTCAGAGAACTTTGAAGAAAACACTGCGCACTCTGACGGTCCCGAGTATGGGGCTCACGAAAAAGGGTCGGCTTTTCCCGCGGAGCGGACCGGTGTTTCTCACCCGCCGATTCGCAGCCTTCCAGTTAATTAGGAAGTACAAAATCCCGAACCTAATCAGATTATTTGGTCCTGTTAAGCGCGGACCGCTCTCGTCGCTGGTTAATTAATGGTGCTGGCGCTCGCAGGCCGGCGACTGCGGGAGGCGTCTGTGTACAGAGTTAATCACTGTTTGTGCTCCCTGCAAATTGAATTTCATGGCTTTGTTTTTAGACAAACACAGGCTTATGCTGATGGGTTTTGCCGACAGGCTTTGCCGGGTGTTACTGTATTACAAAAAGTCTTAAGTATTTCGATCTCCATATCTATTTATATACATATTTATTTCTTTTCAATAATATCGATTATTTTCAATGTTCAACCTGATGAAGGTTAGACAGATAACATGATAGGGAGTGAAACATTTTTAAAATTCAAATAAATAAGATGAATTTGTTGAATGACATGGTAACCAACTGCAAAAAAAAAAAAAAAAAAAAAATGTGAATACTTTTTGAGGCACTGGAGGTTAAACCCGGAAAAGCAACCTTCCTCCTTTATTAGACTTTATAAAAAATTTAAAAGGTCATACTATCTCATAGCTCGCACAAAAAGCCTTATCCTTAAAATAAACAGTGAGATCCAAGATAGTAATTTGGTTGCACAGGAAGCAGTACATATAAATCCTGACATACAGTAGCACAACATTTGGACGCTTTACCAAGGACAGTTAAAAGGGGAAGACGCACCGCTTACAAATGGCCGCTAGGGGCGCTCAAAGCCCAGCAAAGGCAAAATGAATTGGGGTGAGTGAATGAGTGGATTAAAAAAAAAAAATCTCAAATTGTAGCAATAGCAGGCAATTATCTTTGGATATTTTCTAAATAAATAACGACCATATAGAAATTGTCAAATGTATCTGGCGTATAACTTTCAAACAAAATTCAGCTATATCATAGTGTCCTGTTTAATCAACCCTCGCTGCTGCTGTTGTTGTTGTTAAGACACAGAAGCTGCAGAGGTTGGGGGTCTAAAAATATATTTAAAGTGCTTATTGTTATAGCTAGCCTGCCGAGGGAAACTCTTTATGCGCTGCCAGGCAACACTTTTGTATAGGCTAAAGGAATCCCAAGGGAACTATTTTTGTGGGTGGAGCAGCCTAAATGAAAAATGAATAAAAACCTGTTGTGTCAAAGTAGGCTGCTATTTACTATAAATAGCTGAATAAATATATACACTGAATATATATACAGTATATTTATATATATACTGTATAATACAGCACAACCCCTATCTGCGCAGCCTATCGCTTAATTAATTACAATCGGCAGTGATGATGATGTCAGAGAACTGAAGGCTGCATTTTGGTTGAGAGGGACGCACGGTGCTAATGCAGGGAGAGGAGTCCTGATAAAGTCATCGGCTGCTGGATTACCTGCAAGTTTGTCGTTTAGGCCGCCATTAGCCTAATTACCCTGGATAGCGCTGCTTTCAAAGCCGCCAGCAGGTCACCAGCACGTGGCTCGTTTTAAAGGGCGACATCTTTGTGAAGATTTGCATGGAGACACCGCAAGAATAAAAACGCACACACACCCTGCCATGTGGATTTACCATCAGCCCCGATGGAACGCCATCACAGGCTGCGGCAAGCTGAAATTGCGAGATAAAGTGATATTTGAATAACGCGTTCCGGTGCCAGAGTATATTCTTCAGAGGATTAATCTACGGAGGAAGATTTAAAAGAAAGATGGGAAAGGAAATACAAAGGCCGCCATGAAAGTCGGGGGAACCAATATCTCTGATAAATGTTTGCCCGGGTTTCAACATTTATTTCTTCATTTCTGAGCTTTAGCACTGCACATCTATATTTATCCACTGTTAAGATCCGATAGTTTCCAGAGCAACGGCGTCCTTACCCCTTCCTTACTTATCGCATTGAAATTTATTTATGATTTATTTATTTATTTCTAATTTATTTTTAATTTGATATCATGATATAGATGAGGCATTCCAATGCGATAGAAAATGTTTTTTTAAATCTAATTGTAATCCATTTACTTGGCGGGTAACGTAAGGAAGGAATGCATGAAAACCTCTTTCCGTCAGTTCATACTTCACATGTTTAAACTCAACGATGTCAGAAAATGTGTTCACCCGCTGCTCTTTGACGATGTCTATTGTACAAGGTTCATGATTAAAGGGTTCGTTTTATTTGTTAGGTTAAGCTTATTCTTCAACCCAGGCCTCGGTAAAATGTCGGTTCCCATCGTTCATCTACGATATTAATATTCATTCATCAGTGGCTTTACTGTGGGGAAACTTTCCACTCTGCTGCAGCTTCTGACTGTGTCTAAATGCAGTCCAATGGGGCAAACGTTTAAAGAAGGAAATGCCTGTTAGATTAGATTCAACTCATTGTCATTGCAAGTAATGAGGCAACGAAATGCATTTCACCATTCTAGTAACCCAAGTATCTGGGAGCAGTGGGCTGCCATAAGGCGGCGCCCGGGAAGCAATTAGGTTGTCCTTGAGCAAGACACTTAACCCAAGTGTCTTGCTCAAGGACACATGAACACGCTACCAGGAGGATCGAACCGGCAATCTCCCAATTACTAGACGACCCGGAAGTGGCGCTGGTCTTAATTCCTCTTTTCAAAAGGGGGAAATAGTCACACGTGTCTTTATGTATTTTTTGTTTACTTGTATTGAACGACGATAGTACAACATTTTATTTCAAATAATGCAATTACTACAGCAGGTTTCCAGTAGGAAGCGACTCAAATTCCTGTTTCTGGTCTAACTTAAGTTAGTGCGGATCGAGGCAAAAGAGCTGATTTGTGGGAGAGCAAAAGAGTGAATAAAACCCTGAAAAACCTGATCAAATGCTTGGTTTGCCACCAGTTATTTTTCCGATGTAACAACATAAGGCTTCATATGAAGGCTCACAAAATACTGCGGGTGTTAAAGGGGCACGGAGCATTTCCAAGTGGTATTATTGTTTGCAGCGCTGTGGCAAAGACACATGGCTTTACGTTTTCCCCAGAGCGCTCCGTGTAAATGATCGACTCCACTTTGGAAATAAGAGAAGAAAGAAGCATGTTCACTGAGGCGGTCCATTGAAATCATCACAATTTCAGTTTAATTATATTCCCTGTTGAGCAATCTTAGACATATATACACGGACGCCGCATCGACCGCTTCGGCACGTCGCGGCGATACGTCGACGTCGCCGCCGTATGGGAACGGGCGTGACTGGCCTGTAAACAAATACAAGGGAGAGCCGCGTTTTTTCTGGATAAAAAGCACTATAATAATAATAATAATAATAATAATAACATTTTACATTTCTCCACCCACTTTAATGAGTGTTTTTTATATTCAAGGGTTTTTGATCCACGTGGAGGAGATTGCTCCACCGGCCGCCGTCTCCCCCAACGGTTGCCCATTGGTTGACGCTGTGACTCACTGCTGCAAATCCATCATTTTCCTGGGGATTCGTACCCGGTGACAGTCCCAATGCATAGTGATGTGGAGGCTGATGGGGAACCAATCTAAACGCAGATGGTGTCATTATTCTACAGCTGTTACACTGTGCAATCAACATTAACTTTAGAATGATGAGTAAAAGCAAGAAAGTTGTCAATTGGCAAAAAAAAGCCTTCAAAGGTTAAAGACCTTTGAAGGCTTTTTTTAAAGGGGGGTGTAACAGTGGAAATGCAGTACTTGGCCCCATTGGACTGCATTTAAGCACAATAAGCCTTTAAAGAATAAAGAATTAAACGAGGTAGTGCTATGAATAGCTGGGAGGGGAACCAACATTTTAATTAGTCCTGGCTTGAAAAGTAGAAATAGAAAAATCTAACCTTTAATGCAATGACATTGTTAAAACTTAGTTGTGCGGAGAATGCTTTGAAATGAGAGGAAGTATGATCATGTAAAACTGCGTGGAGATCAGCTGGAGACACCTGGCCACCTCCCCTCGTGGGGGGCGGTGATGTGCGCCGCTGTGAACTCATCGCCACTTTAAAACGCACCGGAGATTTGGCACAAGGGCGCACACAGGCGAGCGCAGGTGCACGGCGACTGTCTCCAATTACACCGGACGGAGACACGTTTTACACCTCCTGTGCCGTCTCGGGATCCCAAAACCCCGGACCAGGAGCCGAATACGCCAGGTCGGCACCGTGCACCAGGTGCCAAACGGCCGGTAACCCCTCGGGTGGTGATGCAGCGCGGTGCGCGCATTACGCGGCGCACACCAGGACCGGCTGCGGATCTGCGCGTCTCCCAAAGCTGATCCACTTCCGCGTGACGCAAAGTTCCGCTCGGCCTCAGGGTCCGGCTTCCTCTTTTTATCCTGCCGCGGGGAAGCACCATGAACGGCTCCTTGTTCGACCTGACCCACGGCGCGCTGCTGAACGGTTCCCTGGCGCTCTGCTGCAACGGCACCGAGGCGGCGGCGAGCGACGGCGGCTCCGCGGTGCTGCCGCCCGACGAGCGCAAGCTGTTCGTGATGCGGGCGGTGCAGATCGCCGTGCTGTGCGTGTTGTCCCTCACCGTCATGTTCGGCATCTTCTTCCTCGGGTGCAACCTGATGATCAAGTCGGAGAGCATGATCAACTTCCTGGTGAAGGAGCGGAGACCTTCCAAAGACGTGGAGGCGGTGATGATCGGACTCAGCTAAGAGCGCGCGCGGGTGGCGTGGATTTGATTTGAGGTGGGAAAAGCTGAATCTCCGCGCTCATCGCCAAAGACACTCTGTGCGTCTTGCCGAGAAAGGAAGATATGCAAAAGCCCCCTCCCGCCCCCAACGAATAATGAATTCCCTGCGAAAACGGCTGCGGCGCCGGCAGTCGAGCGAGTCTCTGTGCGTAAAGTGTGTGCGTAAAAAGCCAGCGGTCGTTTCCCCGTGCGTGTTTGGATGAGCGTCCGTTTGCCAAGTTGAACAAAGTGACGGGAAATGTTTACAAAGTCGTTACCTCGGATTATTTTTTAAGTGCTGTTTTTTCTTTCTTTCTTTCTTTCTTTCTGGATGACAGTTAATGAATGTTTTTAACTGGGGAACTTAAAAAAAAAAAAAAAAGGCATGATCAGAGTGTTCCAGTGTAGGTGCCGTCGTGGATGTAGCCTCGGAAACCAAGTGTCTCCTTATTGTCGGGCGGAGGGAGGCGCGCTCGGTGCGCCGGAATCTTGCACGTTTATCGACTCAAACCGCTGCTTCATGGGGTGTTTTCTGGTCCTGTTCGGCATGCATGCTCGTTTTGCACTTTTGAAATAACTGATGCCGCATGACCTTTTTTTTTTTTTTTTGTATGAATAGAACTCGAAGAAAAGCGCAGCATGGTATTAAAATATTGAAGTTGTCATATGAACCCTTTTGTCATCTGTTGATTAACATCAAGCTCATTCTCAAAAGTTGGACTCAATAAGGACTTGAAATTACACGACATTTTCTGACAATATTCCATTTTAAATGTACTTATTTTTTCAAAAGTCATTCCACTTTACTCCTTTCCCAAATGCTTCTGAGCAACAAAAATCTCAAAGGAGTGTTTTTGTTTTGTTTGTTTTTTTACCTTTTCGATTCAATTAAAAGGATGCAAATGATTCCCAGGCTCAGTTAAACTATTCCCTTATATATTATGCTCCACACAACATCAATTTGATGAACAGGGAGAAAGTGTTTCAGCACATTTTGGAACCGAACACTAATAGGCCTAAAACTCGAGCCGCGCGGCACCCAGAGCCAGACCTGGAGCGTTTACGCGTCAAAACAATCAAAAAGGTGTGTGTGTGTGTGTGTGTGTGTGTGTGTGTGTGTGTGCGTAAGCGGAGGCAGAGAGGTCACGGGTCTGGTTTTCCGCCGCTACATAGCACAACAGCCTCATATTGGGTTCACGGCGTCGTGCGATGACCGAATGACCCCAATCAGGGGCCTCGCCGAAAAAGCATGGAAGCCGAAGCAGCAGCGCTACCCAGGGGCCCAAACAGTTGACTTTACAGGGTGAACGTATACGGATTGTTTATTTGTTTGCGCGTGTGTGTGTGTGTGTGAGAGAGAGAGAATGAGGGAAATAAACGAGCGAATCACAGATTTAGGGAGGTGTCGGGGTGGGGGTGGATGTGGGTGGTGGGGTGACTCTAGGTGGATGTGACACCCAGCTGACAGATAAGGGCATCAGTGAGCGGGGATAAAGCGAGTCGTCGTGCTTTCAGACGTTATTACTGTACCTGTCGCTCTCTTTCACCGCCGCCCCGCACACACACACACACACACACACACACACACACCTACTCTACACCTCCACACATCCCTTGTTCCCCTTTCTGTCTGTCTGTCTGTCTGTGTGTCTGTCTGCCTGTCTTTCTCACTATCTGTCGCTTCCATTTGTCTTGGGTTTTTTCCCGCCCCGTTCCTCTCTCTCCTCCCGCACTCTTTCATCTCTCTCCTTCCTCTCCTTTCCTCCTCCCCCTCTCTCTCTCTCCCCCGCTCTCCTTCCTCCTGTCTCCCTCTCCCGCTCTGCTCCTCTCTCCTTCCTTTTCTCTCTCTCTCTCTCTCTCTCTCTCTCTCTCTCCACCCCTCCTCCTCCTCCCTCTCTCTCTCTCTCATCTCTCTCCTTCCTCTTCCCCTCTCTTCCTATCCTCCTCCCCCTCTCTTTTGTCTTCCTCTCGCTCCCCCTCTCTGCCCTCCTCACCTCTCTCTCCCTTCCTCTCTTTCCTCTCGCTCTCCTCCCCCCCCCCTCTCTCATCCCTCTCATCTCCTCTGCCCTCTCTCTTCCTCTCATCTCTCTCCTCTTCCTATCTTCTCATCTCTCCCCTCTTCCTACCCACCTTTCTCCCCCCTGACTCTCGCCCCCCCCCCTGACTCTCGTCTCAGCATTGGGTGTTCTCATTATTATTTTAGCACTTGTTAGGAGAGATGGGGGGTCGGGATGAATCCGTCCTCACAAACACAACCATGCATTCACACGGGGGTGCACTGCGAGCGTCACGCACGGTGAGCGTCACGCACGGCGGTGCGCGGCGCACACGGCGGCGGGCGTCGCGCACGGCGGCGGCCGTCGTGCACGGCGGCAGGCGCCGCGAACGGCGAGCATCGCGCACGGAGGCACAGGCAGTTCTGGCAACTTCCATCATTGACCAGACACAAGTTTAAAAAAAGAGCCAATTTCACACATGGACATGTGTAAAAAAATAATGACTTCATGGCATGATTTCCAACGGAGTCTTGGGTTATTAGATGTTTTTCCATCTGATGGAAAACTGATTATTCGATTATTTCCTCTCACTCGGAGACGGATGGAGTTCTCAAAAAGTATTACTTTGAAAACTAGGCCTCCTCCAAAAAAAAACAACTTGAGAAACAATATTATGTTCACTCCGAGGAGCTGCAGAACTACTCCTGCGAAATGAAGCTCGGTAGAATCACACAAACAGAGAAACAGCGAGAATTGCATTTGGCTTTAGTTGAATCGGCTTCTGATCAGACGGGAGACGAGAGCTTTGATCGAGAGGGAGATCTCTGGGAGCTTCGACAGATTTGACTAAAACTGTCTTTCATCGCACGTTATGAATATTTCTTTTAAGGAAATAAAGAGTAGAGAGGGGAGGAGGAGAAGAGATGAGGAGACGGTATAGACAGACAGACAAACAGACAGAGATAGATAGATAGATAGATAGATAGATAGATAAATAGAGAGATAGATACTTTATTCATCACCGGAGGAAAATTGTGGAGAAATGGAGCGGTGAGAGGAGGGCAGGAAGGGAAAGGGCGAAAAGGGGGGAAGGAGGAGATGGGAGGAGAGGGGAGAAGAAAATGGGAGGAATGGGGAGGAGAGGGGGATAAGAGAGGAGGAGCCATGAGCGTAAGCAAGATCAGAGGAGAGTTGAAGACGAGAAGAAGAGATGAAAAGGAGATGAAGAAGGGCCGAACAAAAGGTGAAAAAGAGTCGAAGAGGTCATGAAGAGGTGAAGGGGAGACGGACAAGAGAAAAGCGACGACGAAGCGAGGAGGGAGGGGTGGGGGGGGGGAGCCCAGGAGCAGATGAAGAAGAGATGAAGAAGGGATGAACAAAAGACGACAAAGAGCTTAAGAGGGGATGAAGAAGCGGCTCTCTCGAGTTGCCCCCTAATGAAGGAAATGAGACGAGGGATCGTCGCTGCAGTATCTGGGTTTCGTCGCTGATCGCCAGAGTCTCCGTTTAATTAGGAACGGTGCTGTTAATTGACTGTTAATGGACTTTTTAAACGAGCGATGGGAGGGACGCCTCTTCTGCCTCCTCCGCCTTCTCCGCCTCCTCCGCCTCCTCCGCCTCCTCCCCAGCCGCCACGCCCGGGCTCGCTTCGTCCCCCCCCCCTCCCTCCCCCGTCGGGAAAGCCTCGTCACTGACCTTTTTAACGGCGGGAAGTATTGGAACGTGCCTCCAAACCTCCAAAAACACGGCAGAAATAACGTTAACTGAAACGGTCGCCTTAACACAGAGGAAGGAAAAAGTAGTAATAATAATAATAAAAAAATAAAAGAACAAAATGCATCGCGGGGAAGGTCCGTCTGTGAAGACCAGCGCGCATCCCGTCTCTGTCTTGGGTTTGGTTCCGTCCGCCTCCATCACCTATTTTCATGCAAACGCTGGATGGAACCAAATCTCCTTTTCTGTCGGACCTTCTTGATCCGGATCAGAGGTTTTCACTCTGTCGTTAATATTATTTTCATTCTGGAAATTAACCAGTTGTTTTAGGTTGGAAAAAAACCCCGCAGACATCCAGTTTATTTTGAGGCCCTTGTGACTATTGAGGCTCATATTCCGTTTGAACTATATCACACGCAACCAAACTTCTTACAATAACAGAAATACAGTAACTAAGGTATAACACATCACATAACACATAAATACGTACGCCACATGTCCCCAGTTTAGTGTGTATGTAGTACTTGTGTGCAACGTCCCAAATGTATAAGTAATGTCTGGTCGGGACGATATGGCTGCTGGCAAACAAAACGCGGAAAAACAAATCTGCCACACAATACGGTATCCAAAACGATGCAGAGTTGAGAAAAGTGCTGATTTTAAACACACACGCACGCACACACACACACACACACACACACACACACTCACGCTGGCACACACACACACACACACACTCACGCTGGCAGACACTGCGGCACACAACAAATCACGCTCTCTTCAATTAACACTTTTCAGCCATTCCACAAAATAAATGATACTCCCACGCCATTTCACACTCAAAAATGTGTTTTTTAAATGCCGCACATATTCTCCGTGTGAGTGCGAAGACGCTCGGCCAGAGCGGCGGTTGAATTCATAACCCATGCGCGGCGCAGACATTATTCTCTATTTTCGGGGGGGGGACGCGACACGGGGCAGCGCTCTCACCTGTCGAGCGCCGAACCTCGGCTCTCGGCCCCAGACCGGGGGGCTCCTGGGGACCCTGCAGGAAGTTGAAAAACCAACGCACGCAATTACCGTTACCCATTTTCCTGATTGCTAAGAAACAGGCGTCGAATTGATCCCCATCAACAGCAACCTAATGAGCACAACAGTGATTTCTTTTTGAGCAAAACAGTTCCTCGTTCCTCATTGCCTTCACACACAATGCAAATTCCAAGCACATTTTTGCAAAACGATAAACACGAGTCCCGACGGGGAGACGCAGAACTCAGCTGGGTAAATCACGTCAGACTCGGTGGAGGCGTTTGGACGCAGCTGATACGACTCGCGCTCTTGAACGTGAGCGTCTTCTGCGTACGGGTGCAAAACGTTTTTTTTTTTTTTTTTTTTTTCTACAATTGTTCAACAATCAGTCCCTATTCATGCGTAAAGGAGCCCAGCTCTGAGCGTCCATTTTCAGGAATGGGCCAAGTAAGAGGCAGCGGGCGAGGACCAAGGAGAGGATGTGGGGTCCATAGAGGGAGAGGGGATGAAATAAGAACAGGGGGTGCAGTCATACAGTGGTACAGTCATACAGTGGTACAGTCATACAGTCATACAGTGATACAGTGGTACAGTGATACTTAACCCAGACATGGACCCTCCTTGCACCGAGCTGTCTACCTCGTGAGCATCTCTTTTCCCCGAACTGCCTGTTAAACTTTCATTATATATACATATATATATATATATATATATATAATATATATTATATTACATTATAAATGATATACTGAACATATTATACACATGTGAACACTTAATCTGGATATTTAGTGCACGTAAACGCACCAGGTGGATTCATAGGGATTTGTCCTTCACAATGAGCAACAAAATGTAACTATTCAAGGTCAAAACAAAAAGTAAGGAGGTGAAGTTATCGTTCCATCCTGAGTTTAGTAAAAAAATAAAATAAAATAAAATGGACGTTCAGAATATTTTTGTCTGCATCTCAGACAGTTTCATTACCTGCTTTACTGCGACTCGCTGCCCCTCAGTGTGTCCAAAATGCAGCTCTCAGAGTTTGAACTGGGGCCAAAAAAAATGTGAACTGATCACACTGATCCTGTGTGTCCCCCCCCCCCCAAAAAAAAAGCCAACCGGTGAGTCTTAGAATGAGATGAGGTTTTAAGATTGTGTTATTATATTACTGTTGTATCATCTTATCTTAGATGTAGAACGTTCCGCCTGTTTTTGCTGCAGCTGTGCACTGATCCAGCTGATTCCACTCCAGTTGAACCTCTGTGTTGATGCTAATTAGTAAATCAAGCACATGGTCCACTCTAACTCCCGGAGTGAAGGCTTCATTCCTGAACCCGGATATTCCACCTCTGCCATTGTTCTTTTAAAATCTCCATTTACTCTATCCATGTATTTTTTTGTTGAAATTGTATTGTGTTCAGTTGTGTTCAAAAATGTATTATTATTATTATTATTATTATTATTATTATTATTATTATTATTATAAGTGGGCTAGCTGTAAGCCTGCTTACTTAAAAAAAACCAGTTTGAAATGCACAGCAATGAGATTTATTTCCATCCTCCAACCATCTCTTAAAAAGACGATGTAATGAAAATATCCCTGATTGTTTATTTCTGAGGAAATATCAATGTTTTAGCACCCAAATAAATGCTGATAGAGAATAATCATTTTATTTTATTTTTTGCCCCAAATGAAACAAAGATGAATGGTAGATCCTAAATCAACAAAGAATGTGTTTAAATCCCCGACTGTTGCTATTGTTGTGTTATTTACTCGATCTGAACCATTATTTACTCCTTTAGAATTCATAAACATCTTTTCTGTTTTTTGTTTTTTTTTACATATAAAATAACAAAATATCACCAGGGGAGCCATAAACGCTTCACCGAGTAACACCGATGTAAACAAGCTCTCCCATGGCGTTATTCTTAATTATGGGCGACGCTCTACGAGCCGACGGCCGAGCGGCTTCGGCCCCGGAGCGCTGGGCCGTGGCTCGGGGCAGGGGAACCGAGGAGGAGCGGAACGGCTCCATTACGGCCGCCCCCCCCCCCCCCCGGCTCACCGTTATTGGGAGCGACAGCCTCTTTGGCCGGAAGCCCAAGCTGCCATTTAGGAAAACCATGAACTACTCCTAATCAAATCACCCGGAGACTCCAAGACCCATTCCGAGCGAATACGGGTTCACGGCGCGGCGTCACGTGACGGGGGCTAATCGTCCGCCGGTCAGAATCCGGCCCTCAACCCCTCCTCTCCGTTTCTGCGTTTCGGGCGAGGAGGCACGCTGAGGTCAACCCAGAACCCCAGTCCGCTCGCGGAGTTTGTTCCGGGGGGATCGGGGGGGCTGGAACGCCGGGGTCCCGGGTCCCGGTCTTCCGGTCGGCGTGTGGAGGGACTGGACGCCTCCTCTCGGACCCGACGGCGGCGCAAATGTCGGTCGTTCCCGGAGCAGGCTGCTACTACACCGCCGCAGCTAACGTGTTCCTTCTTCGGGCTTGTACTGTTCAGGCTTCACCAGTCCGTTTCGTCTTCTTCGTCGTCAGATCTGCGCTCGGAAACTTGTTGTGAAGTATTGCTCCGGAGGAATCGCACTTTTGAGTTGATTTTAGAAATGAGCCGTATCCCTGTGCTGGCACCGTACCGGTACATCCGTAAGGCGGGCGTTTTATAAAAAACGGTTTGGAGTTTTAGTTTCCGTCACCATCTCGCCGCCCTCCTCCTCCGTCGGGCAGGCCCGGCGCCAGGGTGGAGTGACTGGGGGCGGCAGTTAAAAATGGGGAGGGGGTGGAGGGGTGGGGGGGGGGGGGGGGGGGGTGTCTATTTATATGGTAAAACAGTAGGTTCTCATCCCGCTCTGCCTATTCCTGCTCTTCCTTCATCCCGCGGGTGTCCTTTTCACCAGATGCGAACGATTCCCCGCCGGGCCTTCACCACGTGCTTGTGCGTCATGGCGATCATATGAAATGAGGATATTTGGGGCGGACTGCCGGGTCGGCGCCCCGATCCGGTCCGGCGGGGGATTTCATGAAATTCCTTGATTTCACCGCGAAACACAAGACTCGTGTTTCAAAACCAGATCATACGTTTATCTCACAGCAGGGGTGACGCCACTTTCAAACCCGCGCGTCCTCGGACAACTTAGTGGGGATCGGACTCGGAGTGATTCTAACCACCGAGGGATGACGCTAAAAACCAAAAAAATAATAGTCAACGGCGTCAGGGTCATCGAGTTGAATAAAAAAAAAAAAAAAAAAGGATGATCTGATCGTTTCGTCTGTCTTGCTGCTTGTGCCGTGCAAGCTCTCGCGCTCTCCCTCGCCCTTTCCCTCGCCCTTTCCCTCGCTCTCTGTCTCTCTCTCTCTCTCTCTCTCTCCCTGTCTCTCTCTCTCTTCCTCTCTCTCTGTCTCTCTCTCTCCCTCTCCCTGTCTCTCTCTCTCTTCCTCTCTCTCTGTCTCTGTCTCTCCCTCTCCCTGTCTCTCTCTCTCTTCCTCTCTCTCCCCCCTCTCTCTCTCTCTCTCCCCCTCTCTCTCTCTCTCTCTCCCTCTTTCTCCCTCTCCGTGTCTCTCTCCCTCTCCCTCTCTCTCTCTCTCTCCCCCTCTCTCCCCTTTCTCTCGTGGACCAAAGCTTCACTTCCCTGTCGTTTCCATTCCGCGGATTGCTGCGATGGAAAAAAAAAAAAAAAAGAAAAGAAAAGAAAAGAATTAGGGCCGAAAGTTCTATTTAAAACCCCGAAGAAGCAGCGAGGCTGAACCGACGGGATGTGTTCTGTCCATCTCTCCTCGGCGCCGTTCGGCGGCGGGACCGGCGCCGCGCCGGGGCCTTCGCGCATACGTCTCAGACATGCCAAGCCGCCCGAAAAAATAAAGCCCTTCGGTTCCGTCTCGCCTTTCCTCTGTGAGGTTGCGCTGTCCGCGGTCCTGAAAACGCCGCCACCAACGTTTCAGAACCACGTCCGAAAGCTATTTGCGCGGCGGGAAAAATGGACTGGATCGGATGACAAGCTTCCGATATTTCACGGTGGGGAAAGCTTCAAATAAGGTGTTTCGTTACGCGGCGCTCGTGTCCCGGCCATTATTCTTGTTGCTTTTGCCGTTTTTCCCAGGCCACACCCGCCTTCTGTTGAACTGCTTGTTAAAGTCGGTAAAATGAAGCGTGCGCATAAGAAAAGCAACATCTTTGAATCCTGCCCTTTGATTCCATCCCTCCTCTTCCAGTTCCACCCCCCCCCCCCCCAAAATAAAACAATAAAAAATTCTCCCGTTTTCAGGGCTTATTTATCATTGTTCCGTGTAGACAGTTGGGAGGATGGGTTGCCGTCGACGTGTTGTTGTTTTTTCTCAGACAGCGAGAGAGAAGAGGAGATGCATTGTGGGAAACCGCTGGCGGAAGAAGCTGAACCTTAAATAAATCGGCTGTATTATTTTTCGGACATTATCTAAGTAAACCCCGGTGTGCGAGTCACATGTGCAGCGGCGCGGTGACACACACACATACACACACGCGCGCGCGCGCACGGCGACCGCATCACAGGGCCCGCAGGAGTCGGGCGGTGTTGCCATAGGAACGGGGGTGGGGTGGGGGGGGCGGTAATGGCCACGTTCTTGAGCCGATGCTGCAGGGGGCGAGGGGCAGGAGGAGGCAGAGTGAGTCAGATTTCTGCACTAATGATAAGAGATTTAACTTCAAATCGTCACCCGCTTCACCCGCTTCGCCCGAAACTCAGACGGCGGATACAAATAAATAAATAAATAATGTTAAAAGCCCCTCAACACGTGGCTGTGATGCTGTTCCCATTCACTCTCCAGTTTCCCTCTCAGTGGTTGGGTTAATACAGCTAATGGCGTTAGCTTTGATGGAGGGCGAACTGCACGCCCCACCGTGCCACCCCACCCTCCCCTCCACCCCCCACCCTCCCCTCCACCCCCCACTCACTCCCCACCCCCCACCCCCCCATGGGAAATGAATAAATGATTCCTAAAGCAGTGAGCTCACCCTCTAACCGCCGCTGTCGCTCCGATGACCGAGTGGGTGCGAGAGGGAGGCAGATTAAATATTAAATATTCGACGGTGATGATTTAATCATCATTTGGCAGCGCCGGATGGACGGTATGGAGGGCTCTTAAGGGCTCTGAGGGGAGAGCCCTAAGGATTATGGGATGCCGCCTTGCCGCGTCACGCACGCACGCACACACACACACACACACACACACATCATTAATAGGTAAACATTCGTCTCCGGTGCGTCGACACTTTATTTTGGGCTTACTTTGTAAATGATTCATAATTGAGTAGTTAACCGTAAGTTTTTAAATCTCACATGGAGTCACCACACCTCCAACGCCCCCCCTCCACCTCCACCCCCCGCCCCCCCATGGACGCTTCCCTTAGTCTCACTTTGCCCACACGCTGCCAGAGCCTTTAAAAATAGATGCGAGCCGCCCAGATTACAGCGTGGCGCATTTTAATCACAAGGTTTGAGAAGAACACGGGCGAAGGCCGCTGGAGCGGGAGAGCGACGGAGGGGAAGGCGGGGAGGGGGGTGGAGGCTGAGTGGGAAATGAAAATTAGACGGCGCTAATTACCGTGTGTACCGCGGTCCTGGAAGTTGTAGCCGCCGCACTTTCAAACTTGATTTGGAACGGGGGAGCTCGTTTCCTTTGGCTGTTTTGGTTTTTTTTTCGCCGTGTGTTTCTGGACGACTGAGTCACCCGCCAGGGCCAGACGGCAGGAAGCGGGCGTGGCCGATCCCTGCGTGGAGGTTGTAGTCCCTGGTTCGATTAAGACGCCGGGAAGGGGGAAGAGCCGCGAGGGAGGTGGAGGCGTGTGAAATGGGAGCGATCCGTCCTCTGTGGCCGGAGCCCGAACCGAGCCACGCAGGATTCGGTGTTGAACAGCCAGTCAGGAGATGATTATTCTGGGATGAAAAAAAAAATAAATAAATAAAAATAAAATGAGTCCCACACCACTATTTTAAACAGGAAGTTTTTCAGTTGATTTTCAAACAACGTGTTTCAGTCTCTGGCGATGCACGACATGAAAACTAAGTGTTTGTGTTGAACACGTTTTGCTTCTGACAAAACAAACTTTCATCTCGTTTTTGTCTATCTATCTATCTATCTATCTATCTATCTATCTATCTATCTATCTATCTATCTATCTATCTATCCATCAATCTATCTATCTATCTATCTATCTATCTATCTATCTATCTATCTATCGATCTATCTATCTATCTATCTATCTATCTATCTATCTATCTATCTATCGATCTATCGATCTATCTATCTATCTATCTATCTATCTATCTATCTATCTATCTATCCATCCGTCCATCTGTCTGTCTGTCTGTCTATCTATCTTTCCATCAATCCATCTATCTATCTATCTATCTATCTATCTATCTATCTATCTATCTATCTATCTATCTATCTATCTATCTATCTATCTATCTATCTATCTATCTATCTATCTATCTATCTATCTATCTATCTATCTATCTATCTATCCATCCGTCCATCTGTCTGTCTGTCTGTCTATCTATCTTTCCATCAATCCATCTATCTATCTATCTATCTATCTATCTATCTATCTATCTATCTATCTATCTATCTATCTATCTATCTATCTATCTATCTATCTATCTATCTATCTATCTATCTATCTATCTATCTATCTATCTGTCCGTCCGTCCGTCCGTCTGTCTGTCTGTCTATCTATCTATCTATCTATCCGTCCATCCGTCTGTCTGTCTGTCTGTCTGTCTGTCTGTCTGTCTATCTTACTTCACATCTGGATCTCACATTATCCGTCGTTCCGATGCTTTCTGGGGACACTTCTTATTGGCGAGTTTCAGGAGTGTGTAGACAGATATGAGGGTTTTATTCGCTGCTGCCGCCCGGGGGCAGAGGGCCTCATTACGCTCCAATCTCTCTGCAGACTCCTCGGCAGCAGCTCTGCCCTCGGGCGGTGCTCTACCCATCAGCCCCGGCGTTGGCGAGCAGCGGGGGGGGGGGGGGGGGGGGGGGGGTGTCACCCGGTTACACAACACTCACTGTAAATCTCCAGGATTCTGGTCATTGCTACGGTATTCTTGCCTGTCACGCACACAGATTTATTATTGATCAAACTTACTCTGTGTGTGTGTGTGTGTGTGTGTGTGTGTGTGTGTGTGTGTGTGTGTGTGTGTGTGTGTGTGTGTGTGTGTGTGTGTGTGTGTGTGTGTTAAATGCTGCATAAGCACCTGCTTCTCCATTAAAATTTCAAGAAATATCTGTTTGCTCAAAATACTGCACATACCCAGGCCTATATAGATAGTATATATAGATATACAGTATATAAAGATAGTATATAGATATATATACAGGTAGTATATATAGATATATATATAGATAGTATACAGTATATAGATATATATATAGATAGTATTTATAGATGTATATATAGATATTTATATATACAGATAGTATATTGTATATAGATATATATAGATAGTATATATAGATATATTTATATAGATAGTATGTATAGATAGTATATATAGTTATATATAGTATATATAGTTTTATATAGATAGATAGATAGATAGATAGATAGATAGATAGATAGATAGATAGATAGATAGATAGATAGATAGATAGATAGATAGATAGATAGATAGATAGATAGATAGATGGATTGATGGATAGATAGATAGACAGACAGACAGACAGATGGACGGATGGATAGATAGATAGATAGATAGATAGATAGATAGATAGATAGATAGATAGATAGATAGATAGATAGATAGATAGATAGATAGATAGATAGATAGATAGATAGATAGATAGGTAGATAGATAGATAGATAGATAGATAGATAGATAGATAGATAGATAGATAGATAGATAGATAGATAGATAGATAGATAGATAGATAGATAGATAGATAGATAGATAGATAGATAGATAGATAGATAGATAGATAGGTAGATAGATAGATAGATAGATAGATAGATAGATAGATAGATAGATAGATAGATAGATAGATAGATAGATAGATAGATAGATAGATAGATAGATAGGTAGATAGATAGATAGATAGATAGATAGATAGATAGATAGATAGATAGATAGATAGATAGATAGATAGATAGATAGATAGATAGATAGATAGATAGATAGATAGATAGATGGTCCGGTTAATAAAAGTGGAGTTAAAACCAAGGAAGAATATTCAACCAAAAACAAAATGAAAGCAACTTTCACATTGATCCTTTTGCTTTGGGTTTAACAACAGAGAGTCAGAATCACAATTAACCAGGGATTTGTTTTGGTAATTATTGCTACGTGTCTACAGACGATTAGCATAAAACCATCTTAACAGTCTGAGAATAGGATAAATTAAAAGATAAAGAAAAATATGAAAGAAAATGTAATTATAATAACATAAAATGAAATATAATAATAAGTAAAGTAAATATTGAACACAATTTGCCAAAAATAAACAAATAGCAGAAAAAATTAAAAGAAGTAAATTATATAAAATATACTGAATATACAACATCATTCTACGCACAGGATCGGTTATTGGTATGGGTGTAAATTATGAAGAGTTATCATGATAGAGCTGTGAGTTATTGAACCACTCGATTTGTTCATTTAATATATTGGATGATTAGACTTTGTTTTGGATGTCTTCAACGACCCCACAGCTACGGGGAAACATATCGCTGGACCTAATATGAGGTTCCGAACTCTCTTGATTCATTTCATTTAATTTTAATACGTTGAAGATGTTGAAAGGATCGTTTTTGGGGAAATGTTTTTCAGATTTTTAATCACTAGATATGGGCACGCGTCAAAAAAAGTTCTGAATGTAGTTGCTAAAATCTTGTATGTTTGTATTTTTACTTGTCATAAAGAGACAAAAGGGACAGTATTTATTAAATTACTCAGCTTTGGAGACACTGGAAGCTGTATTTCCCCCAATTTTGCAGGAGCTAGGCTAGCTGATGCCATCCGCAGCCATGCATTGCGCTAACGTCGTTAGCATGCAGCCCGTCGATATCTCTGTACTGGACACAACAGCGATGAAACTGGTATCGATCCTGTCGACTGAATCTGGGTAAGAGAGACCACAAAAAACTTTCAAAATCAACTTTGAAGTTTCCAAACCAAGGTTCATTTTGATGGAAGCAAAGAACAAATTGAGATCAGGTTAAAAAAAAACAAAAAACAATCATCACTGCTCCCGATGTTCGTTGTAAAACTGCAGAGCAAATCAGTGGCGCGTGGTGATTTGGAAAAGGATATATGACCCTGCAAATATAAAATCACTATTTTGACCTTTGACCTGTTCAGTCGACGCTGAGCGTCGAAAAGCCTGAAACATTATCTGACCCGGTGCTGATCAATGCAGAGGGCGTTCTTCAATCAATAGGATTATTGGAATATTGTCACGGTGGATCAATACAACTGAATTGTAATTTTAATTGGCGGTTTTATCTCCAAATGTTATGAGCGGAGATTCTCCAGGACGGTGCTTGACATTATTAAATGCTTGTTGACTGAGAGTTGGACCTGAAATGTATTGACGACCTCCATCAATAAGGTAAAAAATGATTGAAATACACTGTACTCTGCAGTGATTAACATCACGTAGCACCATTTCTAATGTTGTATCTTTCATTATTATTATTATTATTTTTATTTTTTTTATTAGTAGTATTATTATTATCATTATTATTATTTATCTATGTATTTATTTATAAGTTTGTTTATTTATGTATTAATTAATTAATTAATTAATTTTGTCTTCTTCTTCTAATTATTATTATTATTATTATTATTATTATTATTAATAATAATATTATTATTATTAGTAGTAGTAGTAGTATTGTTATTATTTTTATTGTTATTATTTTTTTTTCTTCTTCTTCTTCTTATTATTATTTTATATTTAATATGATTATTGCTTATATGAGATGCATATGTAAATATTATTTCAAGTCCATCTCTTTCTCTCTTTCCCTTTGTTTTAAATTTCATGTTATAATATATTTGTATTTATTTAATGTATTCTGGGAGGATAGTTCTCTGTTTGTATATTTTTGTGTTTGTTGCATATCTCAAATGCCACTAAAAACGATTCAGTGAGAAAAAGGAAAAAGTCAATGAAACGACAGTGAAACGAGGTTTAAACTCGGCTAAATTTGGTAAAAATGTGAGAGGTGAGTAGACGACACCTGAGAGCGTGAATTAAATCAACGTTCGCGTCTCCCGGGACGGAAGGTTTTCATCATTTCAACACACTGCTGTGCTCTGGAACAACCACCATCAGACACAACAAGTGCCAGTTTGCTGTGTGACCACGTAAGGAACGTGTGTGTGTGTGTGTGTGTGTGTGTGTGTGTGTGTGTGTGTGTGTGTGTGTGTGTGTGTGTGTGTGTGTGTGTGTGTGTGTGTGTGTGTGTGTGTGTGTGTGTGTGTGTGTGTGTGCGTGTCAGTGGGAAGAAAATCAAGGAAAGGTGAGTCACTTTGAGCGGAGGGAACATTTTCCAAAGGGGAAGCCGGCTGGTCATGGTCAACACCATAGTTTTGACAGTTTGACATTTGGCCACGACCAGTACAGTAAAAGGTGGCACAGTGTGTGTGTGTGTGTATGTGTGTGTGTGTGTGTGTGTGTGTGTGTGTGTGTGTGTGTGAGTGTGTGTGTGTGTGTGTGTGTGTGTGTGTGTGTGCGTGCGTGTGCATGTGTGTGTGTGTGTGTGTGTGATAATTATAATTTGCTTGTGTTTACAGAACAAATTAATCTTAGAATTAGCAATTAGAAAAATTATCTTCACTTAAAAAACTTAACGTGGACATTTTTCAGCTGAAAAAAAAAACAGTGAAAAGAATATCGGGAAAATATGGTAAATAGATCATCTAGCAAAATTTTGGGAATAATAATAATTTGACGAACTTTAACAAAATCCTAGATTTGTTCAACTTCAATTTTTTCAGTTGTCTCAAGATAAAATGGGATTTTTTTCGTATAAAAAAAGTGGGAAAAAAAAGTAATAATATTAATAATTAAATCAAATTAGTGATCAAAACAGTGAAATAATTATCTGAAAAAAATAACAATTAGATCAAACCAAAAAACACCTTCATGTGTTAAACTTCTAGTTTTCAAATTGTCTGAACTTAAAGTTGACATTTTTTAGTGGAAACTATGAGCTAAAAACAATGCAAATGAACTGTCAGTCTGCTCCACCCCTCCACCCCTACTTCCCTCCTTCCCTAACATCCCTCCACCTTTCTATCCCTCCATCCCTCCACCCCTCCATCCTGTCAACCCTCCATCCCTCCATTCCTCAACCCCACCACCCCGCCATCCCTCCTTCCCTCCATTCCTCCACCTCTCCATCCCTCCACCCCTCCAACACTACATACCTCCACTCAACCACCCCTACACCCCTACAGCCCCCATCCCTCCATCCCTCCATCTCTCTATCCCTCCACCCTTCCATCCTCCCTCTACCCCTCCATCCCTCCAACCCTCCATCCCTCCATTCCTCGACCCCACCACCCCTCCATCCCTCCAACCCACCACCTATCCACCCCTCCATCCCTCCATCCATCCACCCTCCACCCCTCCATCCCTCCAACCCTCCATCCCTCCACCCCACCACCCCACCACCCATCCACCCTTCCATCCCTCCATCCTTCCAACTGTCTATCCCTCCATCCCACCACCCCTCCATCCTGTCAACCCTCCATCCCTCCATTCCTCGACCCCACCACCCTGCCATCCCTTCTTCCCTCCATCCCTCCACCTCTCCATCCCTCCACCCCTCCAACACTAGATACCTCCACCCAACCACCCCTATACCCCTACAGCCCCCATCCCTCCATCCCTCCATCTCTCTATCCCTCCACCCTTGCATCCTCCCTCTACCCCTCCATCCCTCCAACCCTCCAACCCTCCATCCCTCCACCCCACCACCCATCCACCATCCATCCCTCCATCCCTCCACCCCTCCATCCTGTCGACCATCCATCCCTCCAACCCACCACCTATCCACCCCTCTATCCCTCTATCCATCCACCCCTCCACCCCTCTACCCCTCCATCCTGCCAACCCTCCATCCCTCCATCCCTCCACCCCACCACCCGTCCACCCTTCCATCCCTCCATCCTTCCAACCGTCCATCCCTCCATCCCACCACCCATCCACCCCTCCATACCTCCACCCGCCCACCCCCTCCGCCACCTGCTCCTCCGACACACAGCTTCTACTGAATCAGGGGGGAAATACCTTGAAGAAGCAGGAGTTGAGTGGAGGTGGAAACTCATCAGGACACAACGTTCTCATCTCTCAGCTCATGAATACAAAGTGAAATTACATTTGAAGTCGTTCGCTCTGAAAAGCGTTCAGCATCGCGGCTCCGCTTCAGCTTCACAACACACACACATTTCACCTCTCAGTCATTTCTCTCTTAAGGAATTAACGAATTTACGGGAAATGTTCATCAGGAATCTCAAAAGAATTGACTTTTTTCAGGTTGTTGGAAAGAATTTCAAGCATTTTAAAATATTTATAAATGTGTACATTATGTGCATATTTGCACAGCTCTGCCTCCTGCTCCTCCTCTTCCGCCCCCTCAGTGACCCCCACTGGGACTCAGGGCGCTGACCCCCCGACCCCCTGACCCCTGCCCACGCAGTATCACCCGGCAGGCAGCCAATCACAGCGCTGACCTGCTGTGACATCACACGGTGAAGAGGAGGTGGGGGAGGCGATGGGTGTCACCGATCATGCTGTTCACGGTCAGTGAGTGGTCCTAGAAGTTCATCAGAAAGTCTTTACTTGTATTATATTTTTGACCATTTATTATACAGTCATAGGGAGATGAAGACCACGGTCACTGCCTGGTTGACCCTTTAATCCATGAAACTCACTCCTTCATTGTCGTCCATTGGCCTCACGAGGCACAAAAAAACCTCTAGAGCCTTCAAATAACAACAGTGTTTTATTTCAATTCATTGCAGATGAATAAAAAAACATTTAATAATAAAATATAATAAGTCTTGAAGTACCCCTCTAGTCCAGCAGAGGGCAGTACTAGATTTGCCACCGTATCATCTGGACAGAAACCGTTTGCAGGTGATGTTGTGACTCATTGGTTCAAGATACCTTGAACCAATGATACCTCAACTATGAGAGACAAAATGAGAAAAAGAAATCCAGAAAATCACATTGTCTGATTTTTAAATAATTTATTTACAAATTATGGTGGAAAATAAGTATTTGGTCAACAACAAATGTTCATCTCAATACTTTGTTATATACCCTTTGTTTGCAATGACAGAGGTCAAACGATTTCTGTAAGTCTTCACAAGGTTTTCACACACTGTTGCTGGTATTTTGGCCCATTCCTCCATGCAGATCTCCTCTAGAGCAGTGATGTTTTGGGGCTGTCGCTGGGCAACACGGACTTTCAACTCCCTCCAAAGATTTTCTATGGGGTTGAGATCTGGAGACTGGCTAGGCCACTCCAGGACCTTGAAATGCTTCTTACGAAGCCACTCCTTCGTTGCCCGGGCGGTGTGTTTGGGATCATTGTCATGCTGAAAGACCCAGCTATGTTTCATCTTCAATGCCCTTGCTGATGGAAGGGGGTTTTCACTCAAAATCTCACGATACGTGGCCCCATTCATTCTTTCCTTTACACGGATCAGTCGTCCTGGTCCCTTTGCAGAAAAACAGCCCCAAAGGATGATGTTTCCACCCCCATGCCTCACAGTAGGTATGGTGTTCTTTGGATGCAACTCAGCTTTCTTTCTCCTCCAAACACGACAAGTTGAGTTTTTACCAAAAAGTTCTATTTTGGTTTATCTGACCATATGACATTCTCCCAACCCTCTTCTGGATCATCCAAAAGCTCTCTAGCAAACTTTAGACGGGCCTGGACATGTACTGGCTTAAGCAGGGGGACACGTCTGGCACTGCAGGATTTGAGTCCCTGGCGGCGTAGTGTGTTACTGATGGTAGCCTTTGTTACTTTGGTCCCAGCTCTCTGCAGGTCATTCACTAGGTCCCCCCGTGTGGTTCTGGGATGTTTGCTCACCGTTCTTGTGATCATTTTAACCCCACGGGTTGAGATCTTGCGTGGAGCCCCAGATCGAGGGAGATTATCAGTGGTCTTGCATGTCTTCCATTTTCTAATAATTGCTCCCACAGTTGATTTCTTCACAACAAGCTGCTTACCTATTGCACATTCAGTCTTCCCAGCCTGGTGCAGGTCTACAATTTTGTTTCTGGTGTCCTTTGACAGCTCTTTGGTCTTGGCCATAGTGGAGTTTGGAGTGTGACTGTTTGAGGTTGTGGACAGGTGTCTTTTATACTGATAACGAGTTCAAACAGTTGCCATTAATACAGGTAACGAGCGGAGGACAGAGGAGCCTCTTAAAGAAAAAGTTACAGGTCTGTGAAAGCCAGAAATCTTGCTTGTTTGTAGGTGACCAAATACTTATTTTACCGAGGAATTTACCAAATAATTCATTAAAAATCCTACAATGTGATTTCCTGGATTCTTTCCCCCCATTCTGTCTCTCATAGTCAAAGTGTACCTATGATGAAAATTACAGGCTTCTCTCATCTTTTTAAGTGGGAGAACTTGCACAATTGGTGGCTGACTAAATACTCCCCCCCCACTCTATATTATACTGTTCATTATGTAATACTGTAAATTTATATTATTTATATGTTATATATATCATCCCTCCAACCCACCACCCCTCCAATACTGCAACCCACCATCCCTCCGTCCCTCATTCCCTCCATCCCTCCACCCTTCCTTCCCTCCACCGCTTCTTCCCTCCATACCTCACTCCCTCCATCCCTCCACCCCTCCTTCTCTCCACCCCTCCTTCCCCCCATCCATCCCTCCACCCCTCCCCTTTGGTCCGTGAGATGGCATTTGACATAATGTGAATGACTGAGGCATCGTATCTGCACAGTTATTTTTCACAGGATCCTCCTGCCAAACTACAAACTTTTTGTGGACGTTATTCTCATAAGTTATGAGTTGTCACGGAGTGTGTGTGTGTGTGTGTGTGTGTGTGTGTGTGTGTGTGTGTGTGTGTGTGTGTGTGTGTGTGTGTGTGTGTGACAGTCACACGCAGCACTGGGTACTTTTTACAGATCCTGACACTGAACTGTGAAGTCTGCTTTTCTTTTGCGTCTTGTCACAGGATGAAGTCTGCCACATTCATTCAGTCTGGATGCTTTTCATTTCACGGATGTTTCCTCACGACACTGATTAGTTTCTAACTGATTTTATTTATATGCAGTCCTTCCCTCTCCCCCTCCCCCTCCCTCTCTCCCTCCCTCTCTCCCTCTCCCTCCCCCCCCCCCTCTCTCTCCCTCTCCCTATCTCTGGAAACATCATTTTATTCTCAACGGGATTCTTGTTAAAGAAGGAAAAGTGCACAAAGGCTCAATTATATTGCATTGATGCAAGTTTTTCTAAAACCACGGAGCTGGGATGAGTTAAAACAGGGAGAAAGTAAAAAACAAATGAACAGAATCGCCAGACGAAAAACTAGAGCTGATAAACCAACCTGAAGGAGAAGACAGAGCGATGCAGCATGAACACGAGGAGGCGGCCGATGAGATATGTGGAAATAAAAAGAGAGGATGCAAAGGAAAATGGAAGAATCCCAATATCTTGTTGAAAAAAGATGGGAAAGGACAAAGAGAGAGAGAGAGAGAGAGAGACCAAAAGCTAAAGAAGGAGACACCACGAACGTTCCGTTGGTTTTCGGCCCCCCAAAAGCCGACTCAAAAAGGCTGAAGAACCGGGAGAAGAAGAAGAAGAAGAAGAAAAGAAACAGAACAATAACAACAGAATCAAAGACGTCATAAACGAGATCTACAAAACCAGGAAAGAGAAGAGAAACCGATTTCATTCCTCCGCAGAACGCGATTAAACGCACGGGCTGATCAGTTATTATAAGTCATGAGTCAAAGATTCTGTCGCACGCAATGAAGAGCGTGATTAACAAAATCACTGCACCGGTAGCAGCGTCTCCGAAAGGCAGCTGAGCTATGGAGGAGGAAAAGGAACAAGAGACGGCATCAAAAAAACACAAAAAAGGTTTGGTGTTCATAGAGCACCGAAAGGTGTTGGATGGGGCGAAACGGGAGCGAGCAGTCGAGATGCTCGAAACAAGAAGGGGTTCAATTCCAGCACAAGAAAAATAAGAATAACGGAAAATCTATGTTGGAACCAGAAGAAGCGGACATCTTAGGAGGTATAAGAGCGTGGATGTGTTTTGTGTCCATTGCTCTTGAAATTGTGCACGGAAAGAAGAAGCGTCGCGAGAGGAGAGGGGGACGGAGGTGAACGGGGAGAGCTTGAGAAGACGTCTTTTGCTGACGGTGCAGTTTATTGATTGGGGGGAGGCGAAGTGGGGATTAAAACGGGAGGGTTCCCAGTGAGAGCGAGTGGAAGTTGGACCGACCGAGATGGAGGACCTCTGCAGAATTGGGCTTTCTTGAAGAACAAGGAACTCCTGCGAAGCGACGTCAAAGTCACAGGTAAGGAAGAGACGATTGAGGTCTTGATCTCCTCTGGTCCTAAATTCGGATCAGGGCGTGGACATTGACGGAGGAAGCAAAAAGATCAGCGGGTGGAGATTTGGGTCAAGGGAGAAGGTTCTGGGACTGGCAGGTGGTGACTTTTAGGAAGGTATCGCAGAGGGGAAGTTTGGGTTGGCGGGGGCACGTCCTGGGGGCAGGGGTGGATGAGGGGAGATGGTGGGGGGGCGACACGAAGGGATGGATGTGAACGACTCAAGGGAAAGGCGGAGGAGAGAAGCAGTTGGAGGACCACGAAAGCCAACCTTCCGATCCAAGATGGCACAAATGATTGATACCCATAATCATGTTGCAAATATGTGACCCACCGCAGCAAAACCCGCCATCCCGCGCATTTCTAAAATCGCCAGGAAGGAGCCAAATAAGTTGAAAAATCCATTCTAGAAGGAAAATTTTATTTTTCCAGATTCGTGTTCCTTTGTATTTTGTTTGTTTTTATCTCTCAACGTATTTTCAAAACCGAGTTTGATTTATAAATAGTAGAAAAATGTTAAACCGTGCAGTTGAATATTCCCGTTAGATTACATGGGGAAACGCAGTTCACTTACTGAGACGCTGAACAGCGCTGAAAAACGCAGATCGATGGTTTCCTTTAAAACCACCGTCCAGGTGAAGATCATTCCTCCATATTCCATGTGATGTGAAGTCACAATGTGAAACTGTTTTGAGAGAGTTCAACCTTTAAATCATACGTGTTTTATACACACACTGAGACATTATTGTGTAGGGGGCATATATCAACATATACCAATGAAGAAGTAATGCTGACGTCACTTCCGTAAACAAGACGAGGATCCGGTTTCACTTGTGAAAACTTTCATCTCTGTGTGCTGCTTACACTGACTTGGATCTATCGCACTGGTCAGATTAAGGTCACAATATGATTTTGATCCGCCACCCGCTTCTCGTAATCCATAATAACGTATTGGACTTAATTTTCTGCGATGATAGTGAGTTCTCCGACAGCGACGCTGAGAACGGCAGCGCTGTTGAATCTGATATTATCCCAGACTTGGAGAACGTTTCAAACAGTGGATTTCAATCTGAATGTGACGATGAAACAGAATATTTTCAAGAACCACGATACGATACGCCCGTCGTTGTTACAACTGAAGAAGTTAGTGACATAATTAAGGTCATTGAGGTTGGTGATGCAGATTATGGACAAGTAGTAATGCACAAGATTCTCAAGTTTACCTGAAAATGCAGCCAGGGGTGAAAAGAAAATGAAAAGAGGCCCCAGACAGGCTCTCAGGGTGTGGCTGGGGTAGGGTTGGGGTTAGCAAACATAATAACTCCGACAACTTTGAATATATTTGGCATATACACATTAATATATTAAATCACATGCCAACACTGATATACAGAGACTGAAATTATTGATTGTACTACTACTTGTACTATTGAGACTGTACACTTGTTGTGTTGTCCGCACTTTTAAACTCCTAAATAATTCCACTTTTTTAAACATGTATATTCTCACTGTTTAATAAAAGCTTTTTTTTAAACAAAAGATGTTGTGTGTCCATGACGCTGTTCAACATTTCCTCAAAACACAAGAAGAGATTGCCCCATTCAGCAGGGTGTCAAGTAGTCATGTGACAAGTAGCCATGCGGCTGTGTTGGTCCTCCAAACCATTTGCATTCTGGGAGCTGGCTGAATGATGCCAAGTGTGGGGGAAAACTTTGAAGGCCATTGTCTCAGAAACACAGTCAAAGCTTTAAAAATATTTGCTCGATTTGCACAAGTGACACCTTGCTTGTTTGGTGTTCTATTTGTATATATTGGACAATTTCATTTAAAATTAAATGTAAAAAAAAATGTATTCTCAAAATGTTCAGACTGTCAAGTGTTTTACTCTATTTGTATACATATTTGACAATTTGATTTAAAATGAAATGTAATCATTGTTTTTTTAATTCTCAAAATATTCAGGCTGGTAAGCTTTTTTTTTGTTTTGTTTCAATGCAAGCGGTCTGCGAAATAAACACTTTCTAATTCTGATTGACATTTCTACTTGAATAAAAGTACATACAGTAAGTACTTGAGTATTAAAAGTAAAAGTACTTGTCAGATCAGATTGGGGGATGGTAGCTCAGGAGGTAGAGCTGGTCTTCTAGTAATCTAAAGGTTGCTGGTTCAATCCCAGGCTCCTCCTGCTAGCATGCTGTAGTGTCCTTGAGCAAGACACTTAACTCCTGATGCTTTGCTCCTGATGGCTGCGTCCATCGGTGTTTGAATAATTGTAAGTCGCTTTGGATAAAAGCGTCTGCTAAATGTAATGTAATATCCAGTTCCCAATTTTTTGAAAGGTGGCAACTCGACTGCAGACGGACAAAAAGCAGATATTTGCATTGAAATGCGGCAGCGTAAAAAAGTCGAGTCTCCAAAACGAAATACAGGGGTACCCTGATTTACGAGTGCACTAACATACGAGTTTTCCGAGTTACGAGCCGTCGTTCCGTCGATTTCCATCCCGCGTCTCACTCGTTCACTTCACGTGGTTACCTGAGCGTGGAAGCATCTCTTTTGTGTTTTGTACTCGCGTTTTGTGCTTTTTGTGCAGTTATTTTGCCTTTTTTTTTCCTAAGGGGCAAACATCAGTGAAGAAGATTAAGTTGTTTTTTTTAAGTTAAGCGAAAGTGAAGTGAAAAAAATAAAAAATAAATTGTAGCAATTAAGTTCAGCAATAAAGTGGAGCAGCAAACGAAAGGGACCAAAAAAAGCACAAAACAAACTCCTCCAACCTCCTCCGCCTATCTCCTCCACCCTCCACCTCCGTCAGCGTCTTCCATTAGTCCAAGTCGTCTGATCTCCAAGGTAAATACACTTTATAAAACCAGTTTTTTTTCTTTACATTCACTTTTATTATGTTTTATTATGTTTTTATACAATATTTGTTATTCATAAATACATTTTTCTTATTTAAAAATACGTGACAAAAAAAAAATGGGGTTGGTTTTTTGGGGGCTGGAACGGATTAATGGCATTTCAATTTCAGTCACGGAACGAATTAAACTCGTAAGTCAAAGTACCACTGTATGCCTAAATAAGTGCTTGGGACACTTGTGAAATGTAGTTACAGTAAAGCAAGAAAGGAACTTTTACTTTGTTACTGGTTAATACAAAGAGAGTAGGTCTTATTTAGTATGACATGCATGGGGGATGGGGATGGGGGAGTATTAAAGTGGGCTCCATGAGGTGGGGAGGTTATTAAAGGGGGTTTGGGGAGGGGATGGGGGTGGGGGGTATTAAAGGTTTGTTTATCTACCACCCCCCCCCCCAAATAGTTCCCAGTTTGATCTCTCTGTGAATTTAAACCCACAGATCCCCGTCTGGCAGCCACCGAAGGGGATATACACACTTGTTGCCGGCGTTTTATCCATCCCCGTGGGGGGCGCGCGGGAGCGGGTGGGGAGCTAGGGGCGGAGGGAGGGCGCCGTGATATCTGATAAAACGCCCGGGATTAAAGAGCTCAGATGGAGGAATGCACGGACAGGACGCCCCCTCCGCCGTCTCCAGGGCGACGGCGGTGTTGACGCCGCCAGCACGGAGGTGGGGGGGGGAGGGATGGAACCCGAGGGAAGAGGAGACGGAGCTCCCCGGGCGGGGCGGTGGGCGCGGGGGCCGTGGCTTTCCAAAGACAGCTAAGCCCAAAAGAGACGGGGTGGTTTTTTTTTAAACTTTTTATTTTTTGGGTTTGTTCGGAGGCGAGGAGGCAGGGTGACAGCGTGTTCTGGGGGAGCGATAACTGAGACTCCCGGCGGGGGAGAGTGGGATTTGATGGCACCGGGGGAGGACAGGATCACATTATGTTCCCCACGTGATGGGCGCCAGCGATGCGGCAGAGACACCCCGTTATTTACCCCGACGTCCCTGACAGGGAAACAGCCCGTACCCATCTCCTGGTGTCTATATGTAGGTGCATAATGTCCTGTACTGGGTGTTTGAGGCACGGATCCTCCACCTTTTTCACACCAAGGACCCTCAGTCTGACACCAATCAAGGCACAGACTCCATCCGTACAACAATCATAGCAATAATAGTTACAACAACAACAACAAGAATAAAAATAACAACAATAATAATAATAATATAAATAATAATAATCATAACAATATTAATATAAAAAATGATAATAATATTTATTTGTATAGCACCTGTCGACATGTAATTCAAAGTGCCTTACATTAAAATAAGGCCAAATAGTAACAATATAAGCAAAGCAAACAAGCAACATGAATTTACAAAGTAGAATAATAGAACATTTAAAATAATAATCTGGATAAATAAAAACAGGGTAAGAATACGCTAATAAAAGTAGATATGCAAAATTGCATTAAAGAAAAAACAATCTATACAAGCAAAATGCATTTGATAAAAATAAAAAATAATATGATTTGGGGTCATCCATTGAGACCATAGATGAGATTTTATTTCTGGGAAGATTTTTTTTATTGTAGTATGATTCAGTGTCTACACTATAGTTTGGGAGATAACAGTAAAAATAGACTCCAAACACAATGTCACTCTGGTACATTCTCTAACGGTGTGAATGTCTCGATAATAAACTAATGGTGACATTTTACCCTTTACTGAGCTGGGGACACCCGGACCCCACAATAAGAACCCCTGTTTTGAGAGGATATTTCTGGTAGGCAGGATTACCGGGATGTTCCAAACTGGACCGTGAGGGCCATTTAAAAATTATAGCCATTTCCCGTATCCTGGTGCTTTTTACCTTGAGGTTGGGTACTTTTATGCGTACCAGATGGATATAAATGATGTGTGGGGGAAGTGGTTTTCATCCGGAGAACCAATAGGCAGTTTGGGGGACAAGAGAGAGCAGGACGGACGTGAAAACACAGCGTTCTGAAAGCAGCACCGGCGTCGGGACCATGAAGGGGATATTCAAAACGTGGATGAGGGACATGTCTCCCATCCCTGTAAAAAGGCGCTTTCCTAACACGCTGCTTGCCATGGGATTCGGAGCAGGTCCACGCCCACCAGGTCAGAACGTCATGACGTTTGGAGATAATCAACCAAGTTCATGCTCATCGATCACCTCCTCCAAAAAGACCTTTGCCACGAAATACGCTTTGTCCAATGACTGGAGACGGACACGGGAGTGAAAAGCAACTTTTATTATTTATACAAAAATAAATCTCGAGGAAAAACACATTCGGTCAAATAAGTCAAACTTCAATCAAAGTCCCCAAAATAACCTCAGCGGAGGAACTGGAACTCAATAGCCGCCCAGTCCTTCGTCATCATCCTTTCCGTGGCCCAGCTGAGCTCTCTGTCCCTTCCGCCCCCCCCCCCCCCCCTCCCCCCGAACACCTTCGCTTGCCCTCGTTAAACACGGCGACTCTCCGGCGCGAGAGAAAAGGAATCGAGAAAAAAAAATAATAATAAAAGAAGCTCAAAGTGACGCCGCCTCGGTCGCTCCGGCTGCTCGGCGGAAGCGGCCGCCGCAAACGGAGGACGGGCGGGGAATGCTCTTTCCGCGGCCGCAGGGGATTAGGCCGGTGCGCAGCTGAAAGAACACACCGGACACGCCCACGCACACACAAACACACACACACACACACACACCCTCCTCGGCATTACAGCGAGGACGCCTCCACATGAACATTCCTGGCATTCACCAACAGATGCCGACCGTGACACGGGGCGCTGTTGTGTTGAGGGCACTACAGACAGACTATCATCTATAGGAAACATGCCACGGCAGATCAACTTTATACATACAGTATTTTTTACGCTGTTTTATTTTTTTCTGATATGCTACGTGCGTGTCTGTCTCCCCCCCCCCCCCCCCCCCCCCTCATTCATCATTCTCGTCTGAGGCCACATTGTTCTCCTCTTCAACGTCCTCTATCTATCTCAATCTCTCTCTCTCTATCTCTCTCTCTCTCTCTCTCTCCGGCCCTTCCCCGTGGGGTCTACCCCCGCTGGGCCTCCTGGGACATGGAGCGGCCCAGGGCTTTTGGCGCTTTGGCGAACTCCATGCGGACGGGCTTGACGGGCGGCAGGTCCCTGGTGATCTCGTCCACCGTGCGCTTGTCGGGGCAGGCCCCGTTGGGGACGCGGAAGGGCTGCAGGTCCTCCTCGGCATGCGGGGCCCCGCGGCCCAGCCGGACGCCCAGCTCCGCGGGGGTGAAGATGGGCAGGGGCAGGGTGTGCCGCTTGGGCAGGAGGCGGTGCTCCCTCACGCCGGTCTCCACGGTGCCCGCTCTGAGGACGCCCGAGGGGCAGGCCTGGACCAGGGAGCGAGCCAGCCACTGGCGGGACAGAGTCTCCCTCCGAGAGGTGTCGTTCATGGTGGACCGCTGCCTGCGGGTGGAGGAGCACCAACGGTGACGTACTGCACTGACTTCATTACACCTCAACTGCCCCCTTGGCTCTCAAAGTGTCGACCCATTTATTGGACATAGTTCATTTATATATAAAAAAAAAAAAGATTAAAGATTTAAAAAAAGAAAGATCTGTATCAGAGCGGATGTTATCTTTAATGAGAGCCCACGGTGGAGCTCAGATATGGGCTCGGTTCTCACCTGTCCTCCGGCCGGGTCTTGAGGCTCACGCTGTTCCAGTCAGCGCTGTAGCTCTCCCGCTGGGCCTTGTTCTCCTCCCGAATGCTGCAGGCCAGCTCGGCCGCCACCACGGCCCCGTCGCGCCTCTCCACCACAGTACAGAACCGCATCGTCGCCGGCTGTGAACCAGGGTCTTGTCTCCCGCCTTCTGGGCTTATCCTCGTACCTCCACCCGGGTCTCTGAGGCGGCTCGGTTGGAGTCTCGTTCTTCTCGGGTCTTTCCCCCGCCCCCCCCCTCGGAACGCCGGCTGGCAGCGGTGTCTGCGGTGGACTCGGCTCGCGGTGCCTGTTTCCTCCTCCCAGAGTTCACCTCTGTCTATTCTACTCCGTGTCCGGCCGTCGGCTGCTTATAAAGACGTCCGGCTGCTATTTTCTGATGCATGGCGTCACTCTACAATCAGCGTGCTCCGACATCCGACACCCAACACCGCCCGCCTCCTCCTCTGCGAGCTGGAACCCACGCTGAGGAGGGGTTACGGGTAATTGGGAGTCAACCCCACCCTCCCCACCCCGCGATACTCCAATTGTACTGCCAATTACCTGGGTAATCACGGCTCGCAACACTTTCTGCTTCAGCTGGTACCGGCAGCTCAGAGATGAAAGTAACGTCCTTCGACGCAAAGGCGGAGGCTCTACATACAGCCCAGAGATTATAGAAGCACGGAGACAGACGCGCCGGACAGGAATCTCGATGGAGCTTTGGTCTTGACGGACGGCGTTAATGCGGAAAGGGAAAAGGCCACGGCGGCCGTGACAAAGCTGTTTTTCCATCTACAAAAAGTCCCCCTCCCCGTCACCGCACGCATGTGGGTACTATTTATATACAGGGGGATTTGCTGTACATAGCTTTTTTTCACTGTGGTCGTCTGATTGAGATTGAAACCTTTTTTCCCCGAAGACAGACCTGAACACTGCGCGCGCACGTGATAGTATCAGAGTGTCTGTAACGCAGCGCGTTACGACGGCGAGGTGCACGGGGCTGAAGAGCAGTTGAGAGCAAAGCAGTCCGGTGATGTGGTGTCACCGTTGGCAGATTTCAATAAATTAAAGATGTTAGATATCCAGGCAGTTTTGGTAAGATGACAGTGATCTTCCAGTCGTTGTGACGGCGCCTCAAACCGTGACCTGGCGGCAGGAGGTCGACGCCGGGTTAAAACTGTATTCAGCGGCAGCGCCGGCCCTTGTCCCGACTTTCTACCGTGAATGTTTTTTTTATTTATTTCATCTGATCCGCTCTGACAGGTGCCTCCTCGTTGGACGCCCTCACGGTTGTTTTCTCGCCGCGAGACGCTCCATCCCCGGTGACTCATCGTCGTGGCGACAGCGGAGCACGGTAGTCAAAGTCAACTCGGGTTACAGGCTGTGAAACACCGTGCATACAGTACACGTACACACACACACACACACACACACACACCTGGTGGTGCTGTGTTACAAGTCGTTGAATGAGTCACTCAGCTACATCAGGAACTGATACTATTGTATAACACGCAGATCATGTATACAGCAAAAAATCACACGCTTCATCAAGAACCTTTCATCACAGTTACATATTGCAAATATGTTGATGTGGAATGTAAAGCAGAGGACAAATGCTGTGGCTGCTGTACATGATCATCAATCAATCTTTAATAACATGAATTCGATATTGACACCTATGAGGAAAAATAAAGACAAAAAACAACCAAGTTGTGAACGGAACGTCTCCATGCGACAACCAAACCCATCAAACTGAAAGGCTGGGACAAAACTTTCAAGACGTTCCTCATATTGATGAAAACCTGGGATTCCCTGGCGAGTTCCACGCGGAGGGCAGAGGTAAAGAACCAGAGGCAGAGTAAAGGCAGAGTCGTTTGGTTTTCTCAACGTCCAAATGTGAAAGTTCAGTTACTTCTGCCGTTTGAAGCCGGAAGATCTACTGCAGTGATATGTCATGCTGCTTTCCACACCTCCAGCAGAGAGAGAGAGGGAGAGAGAGAGAGAGAGAGAGAGGGAGAGCGAGCATGTGTGTAGAGGAAAGGTAGACCAGGGTGTGTGATGTTGCTGGTACGGGGCCTTGACTCATGTTATGCAGCCATGGCAACCACAAGATGCCATTTGAGAAAGGTAATAAGTCGCCACGCAGCGTTTTGCTGGTGAGATCAGATGGATTTTTTTAGAGCGTGCGCAGCTGGTATTGAGCACTCAATTCTTTGACTTAGAGGATATTAGACCGTACTTTAAAGATGCAACAGGGCCGCCCCGGGGCTTTAATCAAATAGCACCATAATTAATTTCAGGATTAGCGTCGCAAATAAAGCGTGGTTTCTCATCGACGCCAAAGCGAACCGCGTCATGCGACCATGACACGAGGTTCAAGGGGTGGTCTTGGGGTTCCTGGGGTTTAGGAGGGGGTTCTGGAAGGTGCTGGGTTTTTTGTTTTTTTTGGGGGGGGTTTTTTAAGGGTTGTGCGTTTTTGGGGAGGGTTGGGTTGGCTCCTGGAGGACTCCGGGGGTTTTCTGGGGAGGGGTCACGGTGGATAAGCAGATCTCTGTCTGGACGCTCGGTTCCCGCCGGGCCGAGTGGAGAGGAAACTTGTGTTGCATAACTACAGCTACAGCTAGCTGCAGTGGCATTTAAACTAGCTTCGGGGGGGGGGGGGGGGGGGGGGGGGGGGGGGGGGGGGGGGGGGGGGGGGGGGGGGGGGGGGGGGGGGGGGGGGGGGAGGGAGGAGGAGGGAGGGACAGAAACAACAACAAGATAATACTGGAAAGAAAGAGAGAAAGAGGACAGACACGGAGGTATAGACAAACCCAAGCGAGAGAAAGAGGAACAAATAAACAACAATGGAGTAGGAGAGGAGGGCGGGAAAAAATATGCAGACAGAAAGAAAGAAAGAAAGAAAGAAAGAAAGAAAGAAAGAAAGAAAGAGGGCAGGACATGGAAGGGGAGAGGGGGGCCCGGTTGGAACAGTGTCAGAAAAAGTCAAAACACGGCCCAATCCCGTCAGTAAACACATCCATGTGTGGAAGTGTTTTGGTTCGAGTGTCCGGTCATGGGTTGAGTTTGCGCCGTGTTGCGTCTCCAGGGGAACGTGCGTCCGGCATGCGGCGCGTTATCTGCTCGGCCGGCGGGAAGCTCTGGTTCCAGGTCCCTCTGCGGCCCCGGCGCCGCCGGGCCGGGTCGGCGTTGAAGGACATGTCCTCGGCCCCCTCCTGGCGTCCCCCTTACATAACGTGGCAGCTGAGCGGCCGAAACGTGCCCATCCCTGTGCGGGCCGGACCCCGTGCCGGGGCCCGGGCGGGAGTGGGCCGGGTGGGACGGGCCCCACTGGCGAGGCCACGTGAGGCCAGGGGGAGGGATGCCTGGAGAAGGCTGTTGTTTCCACACTTTAAAGGAGTCATACGGCAAAAACAGACGCATGCGCTCAGCGGTCCGCAGCACCGAACAGGCAAAACCAGATCTGTTTTAGTGGCAAACTGCTCAAGCCCACACCTACTACACAGTCGTGATTGTGGGCTTCACCAAGACGAGAGAGAACAATGGTGTCCATTTTACTCACAACGTACAAACGCTCCTTTGGTTCCAACTTTATTTCAAATTCATCTTCAACACGCACGCACACGCACACGCACACACACACGCACTACATCTTCATCCTACTCGTCCTCGTTGTAAACCCGCGGTAGAGCACATCAAAGTCTTTGTCTCATCAGGGGGGAAAAAAAATTCTGCAAACCTGCCGATGTCACTTTCCAAATAATAAACAATTAAAACGCGGTCGTCGAGGGCGGTTAACATTATTTAAGAGGCGATTCTGTGTTTGAACGGAGGGACTGGTGATCGTCATGAGACGCGTTAGAACTGGGACGCTGCTCGTCGGGGCTGGCTGCCCTGCAGAAGCACAAGGCTGTTTTCCTTTCTTTCTGGCTAAAGGGACAAAGGAGGGATTGTTAAGTCTTAAACTGCAGGGCCGCTGGAACCAGCAGGCTCCGGAGAGGAAGGAGCGGAGGACAACGAAGAAGAAGAAGAAGAAGAAGAAGAAGAAACACGTCGCCCCCTCCGGCTCTCCAGCCGTGGCCTCTGCTGCCCCCTGTCCCGTGTCTGTGGCACTGCAGTGCCAGGATCTTCCGGGACCAGTTTGAACTCAGTCCTCTTCCTCGTCCTCTTCGTCGTGGGGGTCCCCGTTCATGGCCTCCACCCGGGCCAGCAGCAGCGGCAGGTCGATGGACAGCCCCGCCCTGCCCTCCTCCTCATCCTCAGAGTCCCTCGGTGGGTAGAAGCGCTTCGCTTTGGCCAGGAAGTCATCGGAAATGTCCAGGTATATGAGACGGTCCTGGGGGGACACACACACACACACACACACACACACACACACACAGTATATTATATGTGTTTATATAACCTAAAGGTATTTAACCGGTTAGACAACTACATAAGCAGTTAAACAGATATATAACCAGTAAGACAGGTAGATAACTAGTTACATAGTTATATAAGTCATACAGTTATAGAACCAGACAGACTGGTATATAAACAGTTAGATAAGTATATAACCAGCTAGAAAGGTATATAACCAGCTAGATGAGTAAATTACCAGTTAGAAAGGTATATAACCAGCTAGATGAGTATATAACCAGTCAGAAAGGTATATAACCAGTTAGAAAGGTATATAACCAGTCAGAAAGGTATATAACCAGCTAGATAAGTATATAACCAGTCAGAAATGTATATAACCAGCTAGAGATGTATATAACCAGCTAGATAAGTATATAACCAGCTAGATAAGTAAATTACCAGTCAGAAAGGTATATAACCAGCTAGATAAGTAAATTACCAGTCAGAAAGGTATATAACCAGCTAGATAAGTATATAACCAGCTGGATAAGTATATAACCAGTCAGAAATGTATATAACCAGCTAGATAAATAAATTACCAGTTAGAAATGTATATTACCAGCTAGATAAGTATATAACCAGTCAGAAAGGTATATAACCAGCTAGTAAATTACCAGTCAGAAACCAGCTAGATAACCAGCTAGATAAGTAAATAACCATTCAGAAAGGTATATAACCAGCTAGATAAGTATATAACCAGCCAGAAAGGTATATAACCAGCTAGATAAGTATATAACCAGCCAGAAAGGTATATAACCAGTCAGAAAGGTATATAACCAGCTACATAAGTATATAACCAGTCAGCAAGGTATATAATCTCATTGTCACCAGTGACTATTGCAGTCAAACTATTGTTTCAGTGTGATGAGCCTCATGAACCACACATCAAAATATATTATAGAACCTCTTTTTAGATGTTCTATATATAACATAACACTAAACTGACCTATTTAAGCCACTACATATCAATATACTTATCATTTTACCATTGTTCTGTCAATTCCCTGTTGCTCTACGTGTACATTGTTGAATTGGGACTTGGATCATAATTCCATCGGTCCTCAGAATGTCTCTGCTGCAGCCTTCTAACCTCCCCCTCCCCCGACACCGCCTCTCTGGCCGCCGTTCTCACCAGGATGAAGAGGTATCTATTGGGTGGGGTGTCCCTGCTGTTGAAGATGGAGGTCTCGGAGTGGAGCCGCTGCAGCATGGCGCGGGCGGCGGGGCCGTTCCTCATGCGGTCGTGGGAGGCGGTGGCCGACACGGTGAGCAGCGAGTCTGCTTCCGCCATGAATCCTGACAACACACGTCGTCATTGTTGTTAAGGCTGTTTCTATTATCAGTCCTCAGCTCCAAATAGCGCTCCGTCTATTCCTCCAACAGAGTGGAGAGATAAGGGCATCATGTTTTTACAAGGACACATAAGAAGAAAATCAGGTTGCTTTTCTCTGACATCGGACGCATGGGGCAGATCCTCTGGTACTGATACTGATACTGATATTGATATTGATATTGAGGGCCACACCTCAGGCGGTGTCATCATAAACCTCCATAACCCGGTTCTTAAATGTCTAACTTGTATCAGCATGCCAACGGCACTGAGGTGGGCAAGGAGGCGCCCTCCACCCTACACCATCCACCCATCAGCCTGATTCTTTAGAGCAGATCTCAGAAGATGACCTCAAACACCAAAGGTGAGACAGTGGTGTCGTTGATTTGGCTCCAACCACCCCACCCTCCTACCGGACGGGTGTGTGAGGGTGTGTGTGTGTGTGTGTGTGTGTGTGTGTGTGTGTGTGTGTGTGTGTGTGTGTCTGTGCCTTGATCCAGCGACTGAATCTGCATACTTTGGACATCGATCTTTCAAAGGCTTCTGCATATTTCATCCTCAAATTAAACCTTCCACTCGGCGAAATACAATTCCCTCCCCCTTTCCCGAATAGCGTCGCCCTCCAGCCTCGCGCGAATATTACTTTTCCTGTTTGGGAGGCCCTTCCCTCATCCTGAAGCCAAAACAAAGCAATCAAAAAATGGCGGCTGCCGCACGCAACAAGAGAGCGCGGACACGGATATGGTCTGGGCTCCACTCATTGCTCCCTCAGCCTCCCTTGTTCCTTTTCGAAATGTGCTCGTACTTCTCCGCACAGCGATGGCAAATAAGAGTCCACCTCACCCAGGTTCTCCAGGATGACTTTCCAGTTGTCCCGGACCTCTCGCCGCGTGTCTCTCACGGCCTCGATATCAACGCTCAGCCGCCGATAGCCCTACGGAGGAGGGAGGAGATTCGGTTACGTCGATCCTCTTCACTCTCAAATCGGTTTAACTTTATGAAAACGCATATTCTGGACATTTGAATGACTCGTGACTTCATGGCATCAAATTTACAGAATTGTTTTTTTTTTGACGGCACCCCCCTGCCTGTCCACTGGTCCCCTCGGCCTGAATGGGCGTCTTACCGAGGAGCCCTTGCGGGTCTTGCCCCTGGCCTGGAGCAGTGTGTAGAGCATGCGGTCGTCATCCCGCTCAGTGTGGCTGGGGTCGCGGGGGTCGCTCCACAGGTTGGTCTCCTGGTCCCTGCGCTTCTGCACCTCTCGGTCTAAGTACTCCAGCGGGTCGTGGCTGCTCAACAGAATGATGAGTCAATGAATGAGCTGCAAACATGGTGGACAGACTGGTCAGACCCACCGGTCCACCGGTTCCCTGTTTGGTTGGACTGAGTCGAAGGTGAGACAGGCAGGGTTACACATGCATGTGGAATTATTACGTATTGTGTGTTAGAAAATTGTCTAAGTGTCTAAGTGTGGTGATGAACATGACCAACTTCCCACAGAGATGCAAAAACAAACAAACAAAAAAAAAAAACAACAGAAAATCTTTTTGTTTGGGTACATGCGTAGTTAGCGGTGGCGTCCCTTACGGAATCAAAGACTGCTTCTCGTCATCGTCATCATCACCAGCGTCCCCGCAGAAGCAACAGCACTGGATACAGAACCTCCTTAGCGCTGATCCCATATTGAAGAACAAATTAGAAAAAGGAACCAATCTGGAGCCTGTGTGAACCGGAAGGGTTGTCCGTGTTTGGCTCCTCAGACGGAGCGGTTAACCACTTGTGAAGCCGTTGAGCAGCGGTGCGGTCATAGGCCGAGCTGAACTGAGGCGTGGTCCCGTGTGGAGTCCAGCCTCACGTGGGACACGCTACAAATAGTTGGCCGTTTTTTTTTTTTGTTTTTTTTTTCTCCACAAAATAAGTCGGCGGGTCACTTCCACGTAGGTGGTGTTCAGCCCTGAGACACTGCAAGCGACACCATCGTCATTCTTTTCTACAGATCTTAGAAGAAGACGAAATCTCCCGGAAAAAGCATCGAGCTCAGGAATAATTCAAAAGAAAAACAAAAGTCTTCCACGCAGCTCTGTCTCTCTCTCTTCCGCCTCCCCCACCAGGATGCTCTGCCGATTCAGATCCGGAGGAATCAAGCCCAGTCCAGGTCCAGGCCCAGGCCAGGGGGCGAGACTCCCAGCAGAGCAAATTATGCTCACCCCAAACGCTGCCTCTCATCTGCCTCTTATCCACTGCGGGGAGACCATGGAAGGGGCTGGCCTTGCATCCCCACACACACACACACAACACACACACACACACACACACACACACAGAAGACAGTCATAGACAGTCACAGAACACAATCATGTGAGCTCCACAGTTTATGTTCTCTTTGGCCCCCGGTGCAAAGCCTTAACACCACCAAACAACCAAATATATAAAAAATAAAAACCTAAAAAAAACAAAACAAAACCCTGTTAATTCCCACAAAGCTGCCACATGCAGGTCTGCAAAGACCGATAACATTGTACCATCTGAACAAATCCAGAGTGTTACAAGGCACCGTATCCGATTGTTTAAATGTGTAGAGAAGGACAGGGTGCACTCCATTTCATTCACTATTTGTCTGCTAAATGTCTCACCGTTTGGAACAAGGAGGCAGGATCGCCGCTTCCATCCGATAAGCATTGTAGACCGTGTGATGGAGAGAACGTGATACGGACAGATGACAAAGGGGCTGTGATGCAACGCTTGACAAGGTTCACGTTACGATGGATAGGATAAGAGAGTGACTCGCATGTGATGTAGTCGCCGGTCACAGGGCGGCAATCATGATATGAACTCCCCCAGGGACCTGTCAGCTGCCTTCAAAAATGAGCTGACGTCCCAGAACAAATGTCAGCTCAGTAGAACACCGTCACTGTGCAAACAGACCGGACAATAACACTGAAATGAATCATGTGGATGAAGTGAAATGACTCCTCCAACAGCCACTCAATGTATTGAACAACAACTTAACTCTGAAGTGGCACTGGAAATAACTTACAATCAAATGACGTACAATACATTTCTGCTTTTTTTTTTAAATTTTTTATTAGAGATTATTGTCAGGTTACATTTTCATAAAATATACAACTTCTAGAGTGATAACAGTTGAGCTGGTCAGTTGTTTTGTTTGTATAATGGCTTAAAATGAACAGTGATTATAGAGGTTATAACCGCAGGCATAAAATAGAACACAAACAAAAAGAGCTGTGAAGGCTTGAGTTTAGAACCGTAGAGAAGCTATGGTTTAGCACAAGGAAAAGCAAACGAACCGAACCCTTCAGTGAAGGCACCAAAATGTCTTTGTAGTTGTGTCGTGCAGTGAAGTGTAAACGCAGCATGAATTACAGCTCAGTTCAACTCCGACACCTCGTCGACGCTTTCCCATGAACGTCACGATCGGAGACAGATTTAGCAGGCAGCAACGCAATGGGATATTTAATTGGAGGCTTATATCCATCTATATATCCATATATATATATATATATATATATATATAGATATATATATATATATAGACAAATGGACACAATGAGCGTAGTTCCACTGGAACGAAGGACCCAGCGTCGATGCTCTGCGAGCTGTGTTATAACAAAGTGCCGATTTGGGAAAAAATTATACAAGAAAATAACATGAACGATAATGTCTTCTGACAACACTGCATTTCATACTGTTGGCCTATAAAAGTAAAAATGAAGAAAACATACTGTCACTGCCACATTTGGAAGCCAGCGGTGAACACCTCCTCAGAAGCGGATCATCACGTAAGTACAGTAACGGCCAGCTGCTGCCAGAAGGCCACTTGAGGTTTATGGCACAAACTGAAGCTTTAGATTCGGGGAAGCGGCCTTCCGCTCGGGCACTGATTCGTCTGCCTGGCAGTGCACTTTGGGACAGGATGTGACTTCACGCACAGCGGCTCCTAATTGCTTCAATTCACATTTGGGTGCACCAGTGTTGTCGCCCTCTAGTGGTCAGGTGTCTGCGGTGCGTCTCGTGAGCACACGACGGACACTGTGCGTTGTGATAAAAGTCCAACACGACATGGCTTGCGAGCGGTGCACCAGAGACATATTTAAGACTGTGCAGTGAACACACACACACGTGCACACACACACACACGCACACAGGAGAGTGTTTCCGATGGACGGCAACACCACGCAGCAGCATAAGGCTCAGAGAAACAGCTTCAGTCACGACGCTTCACTCCTTCGCGAGAAACAGAAAAGTCCAAAGACAGAAACTTCCGCCCGAGTCTGCGGTCCACCGGTAAACGGATCCTCACTTAGCTCGGTTTGGCAGCTTTGGGAAGAACATCACGGATAATAATTCTCATTGCACATTAAGCAAAAACGTAAATTTCTACTTAAAAAAGAAAAAAAGTGGATCGTTAAAAAAGGAAGTTTGAGCCTTCATACGACGAAGAGCCCCCTCTGCTGGAGCCGGATCTCCGCGTCCCCCCCACGGTCGATGTGTGGAGGTGCGATCATGTGACTCACGCCCAGAGTCCTGGCACCGGCACAGTAATTATGCTGCTGCACCAGGAAGGCACCAACCGCTAACCGTCTTGAGCACCACAGTCTTAACTAGCACTAAAATAGCAACCAGCAGCACCACCTGTCGTGGCACCGGAACAGGGGGTCTCCAGCGAGCTCTGCTGCGGCCCCTAGCGCCGAGTGGCCCTCAGGTCAGAGATCCTCTGCCGTAAATGAGCCATGAATTCAAACATGGTGGCGGCGAGACTCTGGTGGATGATGTACCGAGGGAGGCGGCCCTGCAAGAGAGAGAGAGAAACACATGAACCAGGATAGAAACAGGAAGGAGGTCACAGGAGGTGGAAGGGGTGGTCTGGTACTTTGATAAAGCCGTTTCGATCCCCGGCTCCTCCTGGCAGCATGCTGAAGTGTCTTTGAGCAAGACACTTAACCCCCAAACCGCTCCCAATGAACCTTGCATGGCTCCCTCCATGGGCGTATGATCAATGAGGTCATGTAATTGTTGATTGATATGGTTGATTCCCCATACAAAGCAGAGATGCACTGCTATTTCTTACACTTTATTGTATTTGGTTTTTTTCGTATATAGTGTAAATACCAATCACTCTCTAATGAAATAAATCGTAGCTCAAAAGAAGATGCTTGAACTTTAAATCAAGGAACTAAATCTCGGGGAATCTAAATTTAGATTCCCCCACGACAGATTCTCAGAAGTGGAGCTGAAAATCCATCCGCCATAGTTGTTTGTTTGGCTCATTGAACAGGGTTCCATCCACATCTGTCTCACTGCTCTGCATTGTCCTGCTGCAGTCACGCAGCTCTGCGGCTGCTCTGTGGATGGAGAGGTAATTGTGCCCTCTGGTGTGAAGGAAGTACATTTTGATTTTGTGCTCCGTCTTTCAAATTGTCATGCACTATAATGCATTTTAGGGCTGAACGGTTATTAAAATTCAAACCAACAAATCAAGATTTAATAGAACAAAATTTTAATTAGAAAAAATAAATAAATATGTATATATATTTTTTTATGTTACACAACCTTACCGGGCCAGCTCTTCCTTAAG
Organism: Zeus faber; assembly: GCF_960531495.2. NCBI lineage: Eukaryota > Metazoa > Chordata > Actinopteri > Zeiformes > Zeidae > Zeus > Zeus faber. Next base: position 26,880,192 of record NC_137205.1, on the reverse strand, counting down.
GCGAGGTAGGCGACCGCCAAGCCGCCGTGGGGCGCATTTTGCACACCTGTCTCACTCTCTGAGGGTACTGAAGATGCACGGGATCGGTGCACCAGAATAGTGTGTTCTTATTTTATTTTACGTTTCCTTATGAAATTAAATCGCACGTAATGGGGACACTTTCTCCGTGCCTCCCGATTGTTTTAACCCCCGGTGAGACCCGTTGCTTGGCCCGGGCCGCGGTGGGCTGTGCGGGGCGTGTGCTGCTGGCAGAGCCCGGACGGAGCCTCTTCCAGAATAATGTGTCTGTTTGTATTTTTATAGGTTTTTTTTAATTGAGTGAGCATCGAGCTGCCCCTGAGCACACAGAGCGGCGCGCCGTGTCTGTGGACGTATGCACGTAACATTTTTATGAAAAATAATTTTCTGCTGAAACACTGCATATTATTTGAATGTTAATTTTCAGATTTGAACAATTACAAGGCTTGAAGTTAAATCAATCAGTCAATAGTCTGCTATGATTGAAGGTTTTTCTTTTAACAATTCTATAGTTAAATAAAGATATGTTATTCATATCAGTTCATGCATTAATTCATCCCATTTCATCATAAAACGTAGAACTGGCCTGCAGGAAAGAGCCATTTATATGTTGACTGTGTCCAATGTTGCGTTGTTCATACTATAGAAAGATTTACTAAAAAAAAATATATATAAAAATATATATATATTATTATTATTATTATTATTATTATTATTAATAATAATAATAATAATAATAATAATAATAATAATAATAATAATAATAATATGCCGACATCGCCGGGGGGGTGTAACATCGGGGTGCTTTACCCTCCTTTCCTCCCTCATTTACTGCCATAACTTTGACAGGAAGAGGCCACGGGACCAGTTGTAGATCCAGTTTTCCTGGACCTAATTCAGTTTTTCAATACATGTTGTCGTCCAATGTTCATGTTTTTGTGTAAATGTTACATTTACATTTAGTCATTTAGCAGACAGACAAATGTTTGTTTCTATGTTTATTTGTCACCGTGGTGATACTCCCCCTCTTGGAGTAGTGATCAGTTGCTTATAGACCCAAACATGATAAATAGTTCTCCAAAGGGGGGGGTTGGTGGTGGCTCTCCATAAAAACTGTGCTCCAGTCATCCTACAGGTCGTCCACAGGACAGAGTTATTGCAGCAGTTCTTGATGATTTTAGAATGAATAAAGAGTTGCATTGCAGGTGGAGAACTTGAACTCCTCTTGCAGACTAACTCTGTCCTGGATGCAAATGGCACAAATACTCTGTGTTGTATGCCCAGCATGCTGACAGCACAGGTTAAAAAAAATATATATATATATTAATAATATTATTATTATTATTATTATTATTATTATTATTATTATTATTATTGTTATTAATAATAATAGCATATTAAATCGCAATATTGGCCTAAATAATAATAGTAATTCATAAATAAATAAAAATAATAACCGCAATTTGTTTATTTTTCCAAATCGTTTGGCCCTAATGCATACTATGGTTTTGGACATTCTAAACCCGATCACATACTAACTTGCCGTGCTAAACAGGACACTAGCATCAGTATCAGTACAGTATGACTGGAGCAGCTTCTCGGCTTCAGGGCTCGGTTGAAACAGGCCGTGCACTGTCTGCGTCCTCCTGTTCTCACCTTCAGGTCGGTGTTGAGAACCCAGATGAAGGTACAAACAGATGGGTTGCTGCAGGACTTGAGAACCACAAAGCCTCCGGGGCCGTTCTCCCCCCTGGGGAAGAAAACACCATGTTCTCAGCAACGTCAAAACAAACCGCTGCACCATCATCAGGCGTCTGGATCCGGTCTCAGGTGGGACGTGTGCTAGGGGTCTGACCTGACGTAGCGACTGTGCGGCGGCTTGCTGTCATGGTCGGTCGCCATGCCAGCAGAGAGATAGCTGTCTCTCTTGCGCTCCACCCGTCGCACGTTGACAAAGTCCCTGAGGAAAGAAAGGAAAGGGTGGATGACGACATCCTGCTTCAAGTCGTGGAGTACACCGAAGCAGTAGGAGCAGGATGAGGGCGGGGCACAAAGGAGGGGCTTGTTACAACCATATGTGGGCGGACAAAGGGGCGTGGTCACCGGCTGCGGACGACAGCACGGCTCCCTTTCCCGCGGTCGCCAAGCTGCCTCGCATCGGCGCTGATTGGTCCGACTCGAGGCAGCGTAACGCCATTCCTCCTGCGTCCGAGAGGATCAGTATCATCCGCATAATTATAACAATAATACTCAGTTGTGATATATAATTGTGGCCAGCGTACCTAATTGTGAAGTTGACAATAAAAACTCTCGCCATGTTGGCGCACCACGGCCAGAGAGACTCCGTCTCCCTCCCTAAACCCTTACCTGTGGGCAGGAACCCCCACAAGTTATAAATCACAACTTGGTGTAGAACGTGGTGTCCGAGGCAGCTTGGCGGCCGCGGGAAAGGGAACCGTGCTGTCGTCCGCAGCCGGTGACCACGCCCCTTTGTGGGCCACACCATAATTGTAGGGAATTTATTTTGTGATAGAGAGATGTAAAAAATATAGATAGATATGGATACAGAAATATATAGCTGCAGATATAGAGACATTAAGAGAGAGTGATATTGAGATATAGATAGAGATAAAGAGAGAGAGTATTAGATAAATAGAGAAAGATAGAGATAGAAATTAAGCAAAGTTAGAGATTAAGATAGATATCCAATAGATAGATAAGCAATGGATGTAGAGAAAGCTAGAAATAGATGGATAGAGATAGTCTGAAATACCTACATAAATAAGGATAGCAATAGAGAGCGATATCTCTTTGGTACCTGGGAGATACGACTCCTCCCGCAGCTCCAGAGGACACGTCGTACGACACCATGGTGTTGTCGTCAACCATCTGCAGGATCTGCGCTCCGCAAAAACCCAGACAGAACAAAAAAAGAAACATACAGGTTAATTGGGGATATCAAAATATTAACCCCACGTTCAATAACACGTTGATATGTTATGAAAAACACACTGTGTTAAATTCACATTGACACAAGTCACAGTTGAATGGGAGATTCAATATATTCAATATTTCACAAATCCAGGTGAGTAGTACATAATACATTCAAAACCCTCCACTGGTAATTAGACTCAATGCGAGACTAATGAATGTCTAAAGGGCAAGAGAGAAATGAATAAACACTCTTTTTTTTAAATTTCCAATTAATGGCACGATAACTTTGACGGTCCTAGTCATGGCACATTTTTGTAAAAGTACCTGGCAAGCAGAGACTGTTTTGTTCCACTGCACCATCTTCTCTGGCTGCAGAATGACTTCCTGGTACACAAGCTCAGCAGGACACTGCATGAAGGCCTGAGCAAACGTGGGGACATAGTTAATAAATAAATAAATAAATAAATAAATAAAACAGCATTCGGACAGCTGATGATTATCTACACTATTTTTTGAGATTCAGAAGATTTCAGTTGCGTTTTAGTTTAAGCTCAATTCATAAAAGGGGCAGAAAGATTAATTGCTAGAGCTTGGTTTAGCAGGTAGTCGCGCCACCTAGTGGATTTAGTTCCGCGCTGCTGGACACTGACATAGAGCACAAAACTTTTATAAACAAAGGCGCAAACAATGAAATAAGTTTTGATGAGCCAGTTGGTACACACACCTGCTCTCACGCATGGTTCAGAAATACAAATCTGGTGAGAAATTAAACCAAACAGCCTCCGGATCGCTTGAGGCCGCTTACATTCTGTTGCATCTTAAACGCTGTGAGTTTAAAATCTTCAGTCCCAAAGGACTACAACGAATCAAAAGCAAACGTTGACAAAGGAATAGATGATGCTCGAGGAACGTGTTCATAAATATTAAACAGATTTGCAAATAATAAAAAGAGACATATGACCAGATGTCCACTAGGGGGCAGCGTGAGAGGGGAAAATGACCTCTATTCCCAGGGAAGCATCATGCACCACGTCAGGGGAAAAAATGTCATCAAACACTCATTTGTATGATGCACTATTGTGCCGTTGTACACATCTTTAAAAGTGGTAATCTGTCATAATATTTTCATAGAAACATCCCATACTTTCTTAGCCGGCACTTTGTAGGAAACAACCACCCAATGTATTTGCGTTCTGCATGTGCTCCTCTATATACAGTTTGCATTGTTGGTGGCGGGGTCCACCTTTCTAGCCAACAATTCACCGATCGACCAAAGTCGCAATCGCAAGAACTGGAAGGCAGCGGCAGGGAATTGCGTAAAGCAACGTAGCGGTCACCTGTCGATATGGATGGACATTTACCAAAAAAGAACAGCACCCTCGGGCGAAAACATACCCCCACCTCAAGTCACCAAGGAAAGTGTTAGAAACCTTTAAAGTTAAGTTAAAATTTCAAATGGAGTTCTGGGACGGGGTATTGCTGTTCTGTTCGTCGTGACTGAATTGCTGTGTCGTACTGTTGTATACTGTACTGTACATCTCCATACTCACCTTATTCACATGCACTTTACTGCACATATCTGTATATACAGGGTGCGTTGCAAAGACATTTCACTGCATATATGTATGAACGTATGTATTTGTATGTGACAAATAAAACTCTGGAATCTAGTGTAATACATCCAACACGGAAAACCTTATGGATTGACACTTTAATAAAAATATAATCCCATCCTACCACTTTTGAGCCCGAGAGGAGCATTCATTGCCTGATACATCCAGGGCGTGTTTTGTTTCCCATGTTTCACAACATGTTTTTCGACTGATTCCCCAATGTGCCATTTCATGAAAGCCATCTTTATTTTTGTCTATATTTTGATCTAGTCACAGATGTGAAAGAGGACGCTGTACCTTGAGAATGAAGGTCTTTCCGTGAAAGGGAATCTCAAGCGTGAACACGGAATCTCCCATTTCCTGAGGCAGAAGGGAAGTGTTAGTGTCACAATGCTTCCTCTAAGTCATGCTCTAAATAATTTGTTTCACTATAATGTAGATCATATCAGTCCCAATTCATCTTACCCAATATATTAAATCAGGCAGCGATTGATTTGGTGACCTTATTTCAGTTTATACAATCATTGCCTCTCTGAATGAATTTGACCACCTAAACAAACAAGAAGCTGGTAGTCAGCCCGGCCTAAGAATAAGGGGTGTCACGATTCTCCAAATCCATGATTCGATTTGACAACAAAAATACGGGGAGAACTGCGAACCTTCCTGTGATTTCGAAGTTCGAAATAGAACGCTCATTTGGATCGATTTTCGATTTTGCATCGGAATCGTGACACTGCTATTAAATAACAATCAGGAAAAGACCTGATTGTATGAGGGGTATGAGGGCTCTCTTTGTGACCAAAATTAACTCACATTGTTCTTTTCAAATTTCCAGTTTTCCTCTTGGGTTAAGATCTGTTCCACAACTGACATCGCCTCCCGGCCCTGTCGAACGTACTCCTTCTCCTGGGGGGAGTCAGCCAAGAGTCAAAACACAGAGCACAGCTATAGCCATAGCATCATAGAAAAATATGTTCTCTCCTGCATGTTTTAAGCATCACCGTGGGACCAGCAACGTGAGATGAACAAAGCAGATTCTCACCAACTCTACGAGCTACAATTTTTCCATCGTTGGGACCTGCGTCATCGAGTATTGATCCAGTATTGAGGGAGTTGTGTCACTGGTGAACGTGGCCGCGATTGCACCACTGAGCAGCAGTTGTCTCAAGCTATTCTCTCAATACTAGATCAATTTTAAAAGATTCTGAAGCCAATCACTCGGCTTGAGTTCTAGTGATAAAAAATAAATAAATAAATAAAACATTGTCTTTAAATGCTATTTCAACAAAAGCTGTTTTTTGGGGACTGAAATTTCAGGATGAAGATAAAATGCACTATGACCTTTACAGGGGAACTTAATTTGACCTTCTCTAAACTTTTGAATGCACATGTCCAATTGTTCAATGTTTCAGTACTTTTTGCACAACTTGCTGTTCTCTAACAAGGAGCTGAACGGCAAAATTCACAACAGGTGTTCGATCCATGAATCGACCAATACATTTCCTGGTTCAGTTAGAATTGGTATTTAAACAGTCCTCTTCATCATGCTGTTCACATTCTGACATCATGAGACCAAGACGACACCTAACAACTGATCAACAGTACCTGGCCATTGTGAGGCTTCAAACAGGATGTTCTCAGAGGGAAGTGGCCACTGAGCTTAGAGCGTCACAGTGTCATCAGCAGGTTGCAACAGAGATACAGAGACTGGAAGAGTCACAGAAAGGCATAGAAGTGGACGTCCTTTGGCCACATCCCACACTGATGAGCGCTTCATTGTGAACAATGCCCTGCGGAACCGGATGATGATGCCACTCAACTCCAGGAACCTTTAATGGAGGTGAGAGGCACCCAAGTGTCACGTCAGACCATTCAAAACCGTTGACATCAGCGTGGTCTGTGTGCTAGACGACCTGCAAGGGTACCTGACCACACCAACAGGCACAGACATCATCGTCTTGCATGGGCCAGGGAGCACTGACGCTGGACGAGGGACCAGCGGCCTCAGTGCTGTTCTCTGATGAAAGTCCATTCACGTTGAACAGAAATGATGGCCGCCAACGATGTTGGAGACGTCAAGGAGAGCGCTATGCATCAGCCACTGTTGTCACCAGACGAGCCTTTGGTGGTGGTGGTGTTACAGTGTGGGCAGGTGTGTCTAGTCAATACAGAACTGCCCTACACTTTGTGAATGGTACAGTGACAAGCCCATACTACCTGAATAACATCATTAATCCAGTCGTTGTGCCCCTGCATGAACAACACAGGCCTCATTTCATCTTCATGGAGGACAATGCTCCAGCTCCTCGAGGTCGCATCATTAGGGAACGGCTGCTGGAGACTGGGGCACCTCAAATGGAGTGGCCTGCACTTTCTCCAGACCTGAATCCCACAGAAAACCTATGGGATCAGCTGAGTCGTCGTGTAGAGGCTCGTAACTCTGTACCCCAGACCTCAATGACCTGAGGGCCGCCCTTCAAGAAGAGTGGGGGGCCAGGCCTCAGCAGACAATAAGTCGACTTATGAACAGCATGAGACGTCGTTGTCAAGCTGTAATTGATGCTCAAGGGCACATGACAAGTAATTGAGACATTGACATTTTTTGTTGTGGTAAACCCACCACTGTTGTCGGCTTTTGTTTCAATAAATAGTTTGAGATGAGGAAATTACCATTGCATGCGTCTACTTGAATGCCCTACTTTCATGATATAATATCACTGTAGCGTGACTTTTTATAGCATACCTGAGCAGTGACTGCTCTGCGCCCCAAACCCTCCTCGTCAAGATCCTCCTCAGATTCTGTGGGAACCAGAGACACAGACTAGAACCGCGCCCCTCTGAGTTGCGTCTCCGTCACGCTGAGCGCCCTGTGCTCGCGGCCCCTACCTGCCGGAGACTCGGGCGGGGAGTAGAACTGTCCGTCCGACACGGCGCGGGGGTAGATCATGGGGGCTCGTTCACAAGCTGCGTTCACAGCCGCCAGGTAGGCTGCAGGGCCGGGGGACCAGAGTTAGAGCAGCCGTGCATCCTGTTTCAGTTTAAAAGTCAGTCGCCCCCCACCCGTCGCTCCCCCGCTCACCCCTCTCGTCGTCGGCCTCCTGGGTGAGCACCTTGAAGTCGAGGAACCAGGTTTCAAGCCAGGCCACCACGAAAGAGGCGATGGGCAGCACGTAGCCAAAGGCGTTCTGAGACAGGAGCTGGGAGGGGGAAATCTTTTGTTTACAATAATACAGAAGGAGCCGTAGCAGAGATCATAGAAGCATTTCATGTTTAACTTGCTCATTTTTAAATACGATAAAACGATTATTTATCCTGAAGGATATTGCTCTGCCAACAGTTGCTCAAGAATAAAACTGATAAAAAGGGTGCATAAAGTGGAAGGTTAAGCAATGTATATAAATGTTGTAAACAACATAAAAGTACAAGACACATTAAACACACTTGGTTAATTCAATTTTAGATTAACAAAAACTTTCACCGGGGTATGAGGGCTTTCTCTTTGTGAGGAGCCGGCGTTTGAAACAGTCTCTCTGCTCTGATTAGAGATGCCGGCTCAGTTTAACCATTTAAATGCAGACCTGTTAGAGCACAGCCTACTCTAATCAGCTGCAGAATATCAGCCGAATCCACCATTCGTTTTTATTAGAATTTACAATATTTACTTCATCACTATTCATCTTAGTTATATTACTTTAACTATATGTACCAAAGTAGATATAAGATATTCCAATGACCGATAGATTGTAATTATATTGACCAAATGTTTTTAAATCCCAATTGGCAGTACTGGGCTTTGAATAAAGTTGATTTCTATGAGTTGTTCTGTGTAGAATTCTCTTGAGGTTACACTTTGTGAACAGTCACACAACATTACTTGTGTGAAATACAGAAGTGTGAAAGAGGAAGTGGTGTTGAGGAAACTCACGTTAGACATGATGACCTTCACAACCAGGAAGGCACTGGTCACTAGAGTAGTGATCTGTGGAGGGAGGAGAAAGAGTTGACAGTCACTTGCCATCAGTATGTACTGTGAGTGTGTGTGTATGTGTGTGTATGTGTGTGTGTGTGTGTGTGTGTGTGTGTGTGTGTGTGTGTGTGTGTGTGTGTGTGCTCTCTCTTACCGCTATAACCCACCAGTGCCTCAGATGAAGAGCAGCGTATCCAATTTGCAGAAGCAGGAAGCGAAACAATGCAAGGAGCTTTGCAAGACACAAACACAACAAACAAATGTTTCACCACAATTATTATCAGTTTATTTTTTATCAGCATATACGGCCTTCTCAGAAGAGGCCATCAATGTGTACGCGCGCGCGCGCACACACACACACACACACACACACACACACACACACACACACACACACACACACACACACACACACACACACACACACACACACACACACACACACACACACACACACACACACACACACACACACACACACACACACACCTCTTTAAACTTAATGTGTTTTTTTAGTTTAGTCAATTTATAGAACTCAATTGTCACAATATATTCTAATGGTTTGGATAATATTTAGTCCGTGAATCAAGAGCAACATTGGTGAAACATTCAATCATAATCAAACTGACAGCCTTTTTTTCCCCCCTATTTTACAAAAATGACAAAGCAACTTTGCTGTCAACACGCTGGGATAAATAAAAACATTAATTACAGTTCAAATAACATTTTGCCATATTCTATCAAATAAATCACAATTAGATTTGAGTGCACAACATATAGTTCAATATTCATTATATAAGGCTAATAATATTGCCCACTAGGCATCCACTGCAGCCAGGCAGTCCTGAAAGGGGGATTCCTGCCCATCTGGCCCCTTCTCAATGTTTCTTCAATTTTTTTGTTTTCTTTGCTTGGGTGGAGGTTGAGACTAGGGGATGCTAATGACTTTGACTGCACTGAGATTAGGAGCAATAGAATAGAGCAATAAATTTGACTGAGGACTGTCAATATTGATATCTTTCCTATAAAAAACTGATATATAATATCTGTAATATAATAATAAGAATACTGGGACAAAACTATGGCAAGTCCAAAAATCCAATAAGGCCAAAGCCTCCAACAGGGGAGTAAACTTACAAAGATGTCGAAGAAGGAAGACTTGAAGTTGTAGTGAATGACCTCCTTCTCCAGGTTCTCCCAGATGGTGCTGGAAATCTGGAGGAGACCAGAGCCAAGAGGACAGTTGAACCACGAGACACAATCAATGTTAAAACATCACAAGCAGCATTGAGTCAGAAGCACCGACGGCCAACACGTCAGCAACACTTTAAACATTGACCCAGCTGACGCTGTCCTTTTTGAAGCTCATCCAATCAGAATACATCATTTGGCACATGGCAAGACCCAACACTACGTGACCAAAAATAAAACTCAAAAATGATATAATGCATTAAAGTGGATTTCGGTTATAATCTCTACAAGGAATAACGATAATAAATTAATTTGGAATCGCAAAACAAATGGATATATTCCAGACAACAATGATGTCCATAAGCTCACCGCGGCTACACACTCACATTCAGCTCTATGATCCACAGAAGGCCGATGAAGAGGAGGTCGAAGGTCACAAAGAGGCAGAAGGTGCGGCGCACGTCAGAGATGGCCTTGCGCTCCCCGGGCGGCACCAGCAGGTACGGCGAGGGGAACGACAGCGACGTGGAGTAGGAGGCGTTGAGGGAGGCAATGGCTGGGAGGCTCCCCCCAAAGTCATACACTCCATTGGGCATCCTGCAGCGTCATAGAGCACAGCGCCTGGGAGGAGAGCAACGTTTCGACAGCTGGATTTATTTATGAAGTAAAATACAAAGCAGAAGTGTGAAACCTGCAACTAAATCAAGATAAAAAATATGTGCTTTGTTTAGATTCCCCTTCAGGTTGCAAAGGGTGATAAACTTTGCAGCATATTTCTCGGAGGTTGAGAAACTCAAATCAAAAAGATCCTACATAATAAACATGGACCTACACATAATAAAGGAATATTAGGTGTGGTGGTAGATTTTGGTAAAGACAGCCTCATTTATAATTCAGCTGTATTGCAACCACGCACCGTGCAATGCCAAGCCAGGTCAAATTATTCATAAAGTACATTTAAAACAGTCCGTGTTGACAAAAGTGCTGTACAATTTAAAAGAACACAATCATCATCAGAAAACATAAATAGGCGCAACAAACATAAAGGATAAAGGGCAAACTAAATGCATATTATTCCTATTTATATATATGGACAATTTCCACCTTCACCTTCTTAAATTTTGCCACCCTTATCTCCGCCAGAAAATCCGATATAATTTACTTACAGTAGGACCTCTGAGCAGACAACCTAGCTGTTCTTTAACAGCAGCCCGTGTGAAAGTGTTTACTAACAGTATGATCCATAACCATGAATAACTTTCTCAGAAACAAACATCTTATAAGCCAGTACATCTGTAACGGTAGTCTGTCCTACCAGGCACCTTAACAGGGAGACAAAAAGATTTCAATAAATATTTGACAATATTTGACAATAAATTATTTTGCGACTTACAGCTGGAACAAAGCTGCCGGTCGGAGGAGCGCTGGTTCAGTTGACCGTGAATACAAAAAACAAGGTCCTAGTGTAGTATTGTAGGCAATTTGAGGCAACGTGTAGATAAAATAAAAATGTCTAAATGAGAGCAAAGCAAAAAGAAAGCCACCGATTGGAATGGCAGGGTCACATAGTCATAAAGCAATTTAACAATCTTGTAATACAAACAACCTGAATATTTCCAAAAGAGAAACTTTAAACTTCCTCAATTATCACTCTCGCTTCTTGCTGTTATTTAACAGTTTTATTTGACTGGTACATGATGGCATTTCGAAAAACATGTACAGCGTATATAAATACACTTTTCAAAATTCTGGTTTCAATTGTTTATTGGGATCACCATTAGTTGCTCCCAAGGAAGCAACTATTTTTCATGGGAT
>NC_137205.1:26856154-26863654 GCF_960531495.2 Zeus faber | reverse complement strand
GTATCATGGAGGATCTGGGACACTTCCACAATGGAATACAGGGAGCACTAAGATCATTACGTCTCTGGGAAAACTGGCTTTTGACCAGCTGGATAAAGGCAACCTAATCTTCTATGAAGCAGACCTGGCAGAGTGTGGCATTGATTTCCGAGCAGCCTCAGAGTACTCAGGAGTCTTCACCCAGATCTTTAGAGAGGAGTGTGGGCTTTACCAGGACAAGGTCTTCTGCTTTGTCCATCTGAGCATTCAGGAGTTCCTGGCTGATGTTTATGTCTTTCTGACATTCACCAGCACTGGTGTCAATCTGCCGTCCGAAAAACAAACAGCATCCAAATCTGATTTACAATCCCTCTACCAGAGTGCTGTGGACAAGGCCTTACAGAGTGCCAACGGACACCTGGACTTGTTCTTACGCTTCCCATTAGGCCTTTCACTGGAGACCAACCAGCTGCTCCTACGAGGCCTGCTGGAACAGACAGGAAGTACCTCAGTGACCAATCAGGAAACAGTCAGTTACATCCAGGAGAAGTTCAGTGAGAATCTCTCTCCAGAGAGAAGCATCAACCTGTTCCGCTGTCTGAATGAGCTGAATGACAGGTCCTTAGTGGAGCAGATCCAACATCACCTGAGATCAGGAAGTCTCTCCACGGAAGCACTCTCCCCTGCTCAGTGGTCAGCTCTGGTCTTCATCTTGCTGTCATCAGAAGATAAACTGGTTGTGTTTGACCTGAAAAAATACTCAGATTCAGAGGAGGCTCTTCTGAGGTTGATGCCAGTGTTCAAAGCCTCCAAAACATCTCTGTAGGTGCACAGATAGCATACATATATTTAATGTGATCGTTTGACACTTGAGGAGATACTTTAGGTGGATATATTTACTGTGTATTTAACTGTGCATGTGTGTGTGCAGGCTAAGAAGCTGTAATCTGTCAGAGAGAAGCTGTGAAGCTCTGGCCTCAGTTCTCAGCTCCAACTCCTCTAGTCTGAGAGAGCTGGATCTTAGCACCAATGATCTGCAAGATTCAAGCGAGAAGCTGTTCTCCGCTGGACTGGGGAGTCCACACTGTGCACCGGAGACTCTCAGGTCAGTCTCACTCACTGTTCAAAGAGCTTCACCTGAAGGTTTGATACCAGGACCATTTAATCATATTTAATCATATCAACATTTGTATGTATGTAAACTTTATATTTAAGTCCTCCGCATTTAAGCCATCCTAGTGGTCTTTAACCAATCTTGGAGCAGTAGGCTGTCCTGCAGCAGCAATTTTAACGTTGCAACAAAATATTATTTTAATTTAAATGGAATAAGAGCGCTTTTTACGGCACACCTGGCGAGCTCTCACAGCACGCCAGTGTACCCCTGCTACGGCACAGCGGTGGAAAAACACTGCGCTGACCGACAGGGGAAACTTCCAAGAATCCCAGAGAGAAAAATAAAGTAACCTTGAGGAGTGACATGAACGAGGGATTCACCTACTGGGATGGCTAGGAGCACAATAGGTGCAGAGTGGGCAGATCTGCACGGAAATAAGAACAGACAAACCGACTGAATCAAAACTAAGTACCAAGTATCCATGAGAATATATGACTAGTGAAGTGCAATTGGTGTAAACTAAAGGACATTGCTTCATTTCATGCTGCATAATCCAGATGTTCTGAAGCCAAAGAATTGTAACATGAGGCCATTCAGACAACGATATATTTACAAATACAGTAGATGATGTTGATTTCTGCTCAATATTATATGAATGTCCAATCTGCCTGATATAATTGAAAATTATGTTTTATGATGCACACAGTAAAACATTGAATTCTCTTCAATTATGAGATGTGTGTGTGTGCAGGCTCAGTGTCTGTAATCTGTCAGAGAGATGCTGTGAAGCTCTGGCCTCAGTTCTCAGCTCCAACTCCTCTAGTCTGAAAGAGCTGGACCTGAGCGCCAATGATCTGCAGGATTCAGGAGTGAAGCTGCTCTCTGCTGGACTGGGGAGTCCACACTGTGCACTAAAAGAAAGACATTAAAATAGGTTTTTTTAAAGCAATTGTGGGCGGCAAAATAAAGAAATGACCGTTGCAAGGTATTTTTGTGTTATGTACTATGTACTGTGTACATATACTGGAGGTGTGTATGTACGAAACATTTATTATCATTATTATTATCATTATTATTATTATTATTATTATTATTATTATTATTATTATTTAATATTATTCAATTATTATATACTTGTGATATTTTTATCTTATTACATACTTTTCTTATTATATATTAATAAGAAACTTGTAATGCTATTGACAACAAGTTGAATATATAATCTATTAAGTATGTCATGTCATCACATATATCCCCACCTGTCATTCTAAAAAATGAGAACATGAACAATGTGTAAACAAGAGTTGGACGTAGACTTTCAGCCTTTCAGCACAACTTTGAACTCCATGGTAGGAGGGGTGTTGACGTGTTGTGCTTCCTGTTATGTTTGCAGCTTGTCTGGCTGTCGGGTCACACAGGAGGGCGTCGCTTCTCTGGCCTCAGCTCTGAGCTCCAACCCGTCGCACCTGAGAGAGGTGGACCTGAGCTTCAACCACCCAGGAGAGGCGGGAGTTAGGCGGCTCCTGGCTGGCCTGGAGGACCCACGCTGGAGACTGGACACTCTCGGGTATGGAGAGACCGGCTGACCGTACCTGACCAGCTCTTCTACAAAAGCGGCCCTCTACAACGATGTGGTCAATCATACTGGGATGCTGGGGGCCGTGCACAAATGTCTGATGTTGGATGGAAAATGATTGATACGGAAGCTTATGAATGTCCATGTTTGCGCGATCATAGACAACATTGTGCTCTGCATTTGTTCTTCCCAGCGTGGCGCAAGGTGGAGTGTGGGGACTGATCCCAGGCGTGAGGAAGTGTAAGTATCTGTTTAGTTAGGATTCATGACAACTATTTACTGGATGTAAAGTCCTTCCACTCAAATCCTACGGGTCCTATCTACTGAGCAAGAATTTTGGTGGGCATCATGTGTCATCATGGACAGCCTGTTTATTGATCAAGCCACAGTAAATGAAACCAGAGTTGTTTGATTAGAAACTTGCTGTATTGTGTATTCTCCTCCCATCAGATGGGACTCAACTCATGCTGGACCCAAACACAGCACACCCCAACCTCTCTCCGTGTGAGAACAACGGGAAGGGGATGAAGGTCGAGCGGAAGCGGCCATATCCTGATCACCCAGAGCGATTTCACTCCTGGAAACGGGTTTTGTGTGGAGAAGGTCTGACTGGGCGCTGCTACTGGGAGGTGGAGTGGGAAGGAGAGGTTTTCACAGGAGTGACTTACAGAGGAATCAGAAGGAGGGGAGAGACCCTTGAGAACTGGCTAGGCGGGAATAACAAGTCCTGGGTGGTGTTTTGTTCGGATGATCAGTACGACGCCTGGTACAATAACCACAGAACCGTCCTAGGTCTCCGCCCGTCCTCCGATCCCCACAGGGTAGCACTGTATCTGGACTCGTCCGCTGGCACCCTGTCCTTCTACACCGTTTCCCCCCGACGCACTGAGGCTCCCGCACACCTTCGAAACCACTTTCACCGAACCACTCTACCCTGGATTTAGGTTGTGGTCCGGTTCAGTGTCGCTGTGTGAGATAGATGAGGTGCGGTATCCGCCCGTGTCAAATAGAGGAGGTGCAGTTACCGGCGGCGGCACTGAAGACAGGACATTCCATGTCCGGAACTCGGAGGCTGCTAAACTCCTCTGGCATGTAACTGACTTGTTAGAGTGAAATAACCAAACACTACTAATACACCCTGAGATGGTGACTGACGGCAGTCCTAGACATAGTACAGAAACCTTTTTTTTTTTTTTTATACCTGTGCTGTCAGCAGGCTGGGCATGCAACACACCGCGAGTGGGGCTCAAATTCAAACCCAATGTTCAATAAGCACCAAACACCGCTTTACAATAACTCAGTTCTTTGGATGACCCGCGGAATGTCGAGAGCGCAGCGGTCCTTCTTTTGCCGTGATTTGATGGTGACAACGTGTCATTCAGCAGACAGAATTTTGTGACCTTTTGTGAATAAGTACATGCTGTGGGTAGTACAAACCAAATGGAAATGTGAAACCGTCTTTAGCGAGTACAAATTTCACTTTCAAGCGGAACGGGAAAGTTGTTTATTAAGAATTGTTGTTCACTGAAAACAGCCACATCACGTGCAGACGAAAGTAAATGAGGAAAATGGAAGAAAAAAAAACCAAACAAACAAAAAAAACAAAAACAAATAAAGCATCGTGTTCATCCATGTCGTGCCACGGTTCTTGTCTTTGGACCATGAAGGGGACGGAGGCGGAGAGAGAGTGACATGGAGAGGCAGTGAACAGAGACGGGTGGACGCATCATTTCATCTTCACATACAAACAGCCGCCCAAACGGATTCAAACGACCTGTGACGGGACAGGAACCCCAGCTGCCGCTTGCTCGACCGGGACAAGGGATTTACACCGAATCGTGGAGAGTTGATGGGGCTGTTTCTCCCTGTTCACGCAGCCAGCAAGAGCCTTTTGGGTCGTGGGTTCAGAAAAGTAACATTAGATGGAAATTCCGTAGGAAACAGGAAGTACAAACAGGACAGGACCACCGTCGTGTTACATTAGAAAAATAGCTCTTACAATAGATTGCTAATATACAATAATGTTTGAATAATAAAAAAAAAGATGACCATAGAAAAAAATGTCAGCATACATAAGTCATTAGAAGTGCTGAACAAATCAACAGTTATTATATTTTAAATTCAATTTCAATTCCCTAATGATTCCTTATGTTTAATTTGGGCTATTTTGAAAAGCACTACAGTTAGTCAGTTTGGATTTTTAAAAGACAACGTTCTAAGAATAATCAAATAAATCAAACGGTAATTTTTTTTTTTATTAAAAACCAAACGGGAAAAAAATCATTGATGGTTAAGTGAAATTGTTCACAAAACAGAAAGAGGCTTGGCTGCTCCAGCCGTGTAAAGTTGGTAAACTTGTAATTCTTATTTTCTACCGCAAGATGTCAGGAGATGCACCTTTCATCAAGGCCCTACATATCTGATTTGAAATTGAAAAATTGAAAACTCGGTTAATCTAGGACGGCTGAAGGCTTGAAACTCACATTACGATGTTTTTTTGATGGGCGTCTGAGATTGTGTGCGTGCGTGCGCGTGTGTGCGTGTGTCTGTGCGCTCATTTAATTTGGGTGGATCAACTCCACCGAAGGGGACATTGAGTCGTGTCCCGTGAACGAGGGATCTTGCGTGACGGTGGAAATTTCGCCCGCCTTGACCTTGGCTCCTCCACCGCCGCAAAGACCAGGCGGAGCCGCGCGGCTTCAGACGCCGCATTATACAGCTCCCTACAAAACACTGGCCCTGTCCGGAAAATGCTTGTTTCCCTTCATCTGTTTTCACCTTTCTGGTATTCTGGCGACACGTAGAATAGACATATATCGTCCTCTGTCGTATTCGTTGCTCTCATTTGTTTTTTGTTTTTTAAATCAGGTAAAACGGTCGTTGCTTTGGGTCTTTTCAGAGAAGCAGCTCAGATAAATCAGGGCTTTGATCGTGACCTCGGACCCACGCGTCAACATCCCAAGGTCATGAGCGCTTTGCTACCCTGCATCCAGACACCTTTTGTGTGGTCATGCAGTGGCCTCGCAATGCAATGACAGAAAGATGTGTCGGTAACAACAACACAACCCTGTACTATAGCTGCGGTGAAGTCGAGTTTTTAACACTGACTTCTATTGGCCCCTCTCTGAAAGCATCTCTCTCTCTCTCTCTCTCTCTCTCTCTCTCTCTCATCTCCATCAATCAGGTAAAGAATAACGATGAACCTCTCCCTCTCACACCTTTTGATATCAGAACGGTGCACCCTGTGGTCGGATGTAGTGTTTCTTTTTGGGTGGAGCGTCCGCCCCCCCCCCCCCGCGACGCGCACTCGTTATCCACAACGACGAGCCGCAGCTCGGACGATGCTGCGGCTCGGTGGACGCTTTTCTTTGTAGTGTTTGTTCGGCCGATAAAGGGACGTCGTTTGGGCTGTTTTCTGGAGCCTGTTTTATAAAGCGGGCGTGAGGCGTTGGGGCCGCGGCGTCTTCCCGCGAGATTCTATGGATGAGAAGGGAAAGGGAAAGGGAAAGGGAAAGGGAAAGGGTGGGGGGGCGGCGGCGGCAGCACCGGAGCAAAGCGCTACGTGCGAACGCGGTCTCATCGCTGTGAAGCCGCCATCGCCCCGTCGGCCCCGCCCGCACCGCACGACTCCGCCCATCCGTCCGCCCGCCGACACGCCCGGGCTCGGAGCGCTCTTTAGTTTGTGACCGTGTGAAAAGCTGTTCCAGCCTCCTGTCCACTCCCTCTCACCGGTCGCCCCCTTTGCTCAGTTACTTCCTCCTCTTTTGCGCTCTCCCTCGGTTGTTTCCTCGGCTTTGGCGACTCTGTCTACCTCCTCCGCCTCCTCCTCCTCCTCCGCCGCCGCCTCGTCCTCCTCCTCCTCTTGCACCTGGATCTGCTTGGCGCTCTGTGGTTGGTCGGTAGCCGCTGCCTCTGGATGATCTGAGGAGACAAACCCTCGGGTTACAAACACACAGACGCCCACCCGCACTGGAGATACAAGGTTTTTCATCCCCTTTCTAGCCTTGGAAAAAGAATGGAATCCTCACTTTTTGACTCGTCAAGTGTTCCTTGCGCTCACTCGAGGCTTTGCGTGGGTGGGAATATATAATATATACACTATCAGGGATAGCTTTTGATGTATGAAAAACCTTGTAAGAAAGTTATTTCTTTGACCATTCTGCCTCGATGTTGGTATTCGGGAGGTATTCGAGCGATGTGAACCCAAGCCAAGGTTCATCGAGCGGGATTAATCTTTTTCCTTTCTTTTTTTTTTTTCATCACTTTTGCGGCCTCTTAGTGAAAATACTTCGACGCCACGAGTCAATCAGACTCGTGTTTGAGCTGTTTGGAAACGTTGACAATCTCAGGAAACATAATTCTAGCGTTTAATTTGAGTGTTTGTTTCAGTGGATGTTTGCATCTGTTTCGCTAAACGATTACTGTCTTTCTCTGATTTGTTTGTATAAACTCAGTCCAAGCCGGAATTTCAAAACACTGTGATGAATCGTGAGCAGATTTTCGCAATCAGGGAACCAAACACGGGGCTCCAATGTGTGGTCGGGTGGCGGTGGAGGTGGAGGGGAGGGGATGGGAGGGGAGGGGGCGGGGGGTGGGGGAAAATCTCCGTCACGACATATTCTTCTCTCATTCTCTCGCAAATTGGGCCGTGCACAATCTGCTTTGCACCCGCCTACAAAACAATAATGAGGAGCCTCCAGCGGGGCGTGAAATCCGGTCTCAGCAGACGGATCCGTTGGATCTGTCGAGCTCCTCGCGCCGCGATATCTGTCGGGCCCACCGTCAGCCCTGGTGTTTGCCCCCCTGACAGATTTGGGGCAGGAGAGACAGG
>NC_137205.1:26821154-26851154 GCF_960531495.2 Zeus faber | reverse complement strand
AAACGGGTGTCATCTGGCTGGATCTAACCAGAATCGGAAACCGGAATGGGAGTCTTAGCAGCAGACCTGGATGCAGACAGGGACAAACTACGCAGCTTCCTGGGGTCTAATGGTAAATAGTTCAAAATAATTTCAAATGAAACCGATTAAATCAAATTTTCAACTTAAACCTAATTTCAATAGGTGTGAGCATTTTTGTTTTTCATTTTCCAGTCACATACCATGCACTGAAATAGGTGACGTGTGAAGTATTAATTTGATTAAAAGGCCCCAATTGCATAACAAACTAAAACTACCGCACTTATTAAATTCCTAATCATAATAACTATATGGCAATTGGTTTTAGCTCGTTTTTGATGAATATAAGATGCATCCAAATATCAAAATGGAAGCGTTTGAGGGGAGAGGGGAGCAGTCCATCTGAGTGCAGCCCTGCTTGGAGGGAGTACAGGTCCATAATTAGACTCCATAAAATACACACCTGAAGAACAGCCAAACTATTAAAAAGTATCGCGTCATCATAATGTCTCGTTTTTTTATTCCAATTTTTTATTTTTGGGGGGGGGGTGGTTGTCTTATACTTCGACCCAGACAGGGAGCAGTGGGGAGCAGTGGAGGAGATCCCCCCGACGGTGCCTCCGTCCTGGCCCGGCTTCCAGAGTGCACAGTAGCCCCTGTGTCCTCAGGAACAAGCCCCTCGCTGTGCGTCCCCACACCTCCCGGCCGGCCAATAACACACATGCACACGGGGCCGCCACAGGCGAAGCACAGCGCCGTGAACATCGCCGCGCAAATACAGTCGTCACACTGACGGCACTTGACGGATAGATGGGAGCCGTCCAGCCTCATGGGGTCCGTCTCAAAATGCGACGCTTATGCAAAATTACGTTCCTCGCCAACATTTTGAGAAATGCGTAATTTTACTGAGGATCACCGACCGATGAGGGAATCTACTACGACATCACAGACATAAATCAAAGCCCTGAAGTGGAAAAATAACAGATTTACCTCTACTCCACTCTACCTCCCCCCTGCTCCACCCCTACTCTGCCTCTACCACCTCCACTCTACCTCCCCCTGTTCTTTCTCTACTCCACCCCTACTCTGCCTCCACCGCCTCCACTCTACCTCCCCCTGTTCTTCCTCTACTCCACCCCTACTCTGCCTCCACCACCTCCACTCTACCTCTCCCTGTTCTTCCTCTACTCCACCCCTACTCTGCCACCACCACCTCCACTCTAACTCCCCCTACTCTTCCTCTACTCCACCCCTACTCTACCGCTCCCTGTTCTTCCTCTACTCCACCCCTACTCTGCCTCTACCACCTCCACTCTACCTCTCCCTACTCTTCCTCTACTCCACCTCTACTCTGCCTCTACCACCTCCACTCTACCGCTCCCTGTTCTTCCTCTACTCCACCCCTACTCTGCCTCTACCACCTCCACTCTACCTCCCCCTACTCTTTCTCTACTCCACCCCTACTCTACCTCCTGCACCTCCACTCTACCCCCCCTACTCTTCCTCTACTCCATCCCTACTCTGCCTCCACCACCTCCACTCTACCTCCCCCTACTCTTCCTCTACTCCACCCCTACTCTGCCTCGACCACCTCCAGTCTACCTCCCCCTGATTTTCCTCTGCTCCACCCCTACTCTGCCTCCACCACCTCCACTCTACCCCCCCCTGTTCTTCCTCTACTCCACCCCTACTCTGCCTCCACCACCTCCCTCTACCTCCCCCTCCTCTTCCTCCACTCCACCCCTAATCTGCCTCCACCACCTCCACTCTACCTCCCCCTGTTTTTCCTCTGCTCCACCCCTACTCTGCCTCTACCACCTCCACACCACCTCTAATCAACCTCACTCTACTCTATTCTTTCCCTACTCCACCTCTTATTTATTCTCTTTTCCTTATTCTCCGTCTACCTCTATTCTACTCTACTCTTCCTCTCTCTACTCTACTCTATGTCTTCTGTTGCCTGTCGCTAGCTCAGTACTGGACACGGGGATAAAATCGCTATCGACCTTCTTGTCTGAATCTGAATTTCCCAATTAACTGGGGCCCCCCAACACTTCGGCACAGAACACATAGCGACGCCTCCTCTGACGGGAGCATTTAAAAAACAGCGACAAATGAATTAAAAAATGGAAGGGAAGGGAAGAACCGACAGAACACATAGCACAGGGCGGACTCCCCAGCTTATAAAGCGATTGCAATTTTCCAGGAGAATTTCTAATTAGAGAAAAAACAAATGACTCTCAGAGAAATGACTGAATAGGCTCCTCTGTGGAGGGAGCCGTCCGGGGGCCATGACATGGACCCCGGAGCCCCGCGTCCGGGGAAAGAGCTCAGTAGCCTGGCTGAGTCTATTCGGTGTGGTGTGTCCCAGCGCCCGGCGCTGTGTTGCCAAAGCAGGGGCTTCGACGGACCGTGGACTCCGCCCTTTTCCATAACAGGCGGAGACGCCTCATAATCCCATCATGCATACGTCCTGTCCCTCTGTCTTTCTTACCCCTCCGTCTTACTGTCACTGATTCCAGATCCGTTCTTCATTTCTCCTGTGACCTGGCCTCCAAACCGCTGCTCCCAGCCTTGGAATCCCCTCTTTCCCGAGTCGTTAGCTCTCGCTCTGCCAGGGAGACGTTCTCCGGTACCTCGACGCTGAACCCTTCCACCTCTGGCCTGCCCGGCACCTCCTCACAGCGCAGCCCAGCGTCGGCGGCGGTGCCAGAGCTCCATCACGAAAACAAGCGGACCGGATGTTGGCAAGAGCCGAAGCCCATTACAGTGAGATGTTGTTACTTGATTTAACCCCTGCATTGCAGTCATTAAGTAAACATTAACCCTCGCTTTGCTGCTGCGTTCACCGTGGAAACACGAAGATAAACGCACGGCACTGTTCCAGCTACGGCAGTTAACGCCTCACACTACACCACTCCCGCACACATGTCCACAGTGAGCCATGAGCGGCTCATCTGGAGAGGGGCGCTGTTAAATGTGTTGCTCAAGGACACGTCCTCCGCACTTCTTGTCAAAGTATCGAACCAGCAACCCGCCAACTACAGATTCCTTTGCACTGCTGATTTCCCTGGCTCCACTGCATGCCGCCCAATTAGAGGCAAACGCTTTCAAGGATCGGTTTGGTTCTTTGCAAACGATATTAAAACATTATTTTCTATGAACTAGATACACACATTAGAGAATGATTTCACAAAGTGGTGCATAATTAAGGGGGTTAGAGTTGCAGTCCAATGAGGGGCAGAGAGAGAGAGAGAGAGAGAGAGAGAGAGAGAGAGACAGAGAGAGAAGATTTAATAAATCTACTCACAGCAATGTATTGGTCATGATGAATTGCTATGTTGACACACACACACACTTGCATACAGAGCCCGATACAAGAATTAACAGGAACTGCTGCGATGTAGGTCTCACACACACACGCATGACATAACCCACATTGACTCTTGCAATTTTCAAGCCTGAAGCCACTCTGCTCTGCCACCAGTTACGCAACACAGTATGTGACTTCCTCACTTACGCCAGCACTGGAGCGCGGCATGAGAGATTACTGCCGCTGTAATTCCTTTTTTTTTCGGGGAGCTTTATTCTGAGGAGCTCTGAGCAGGTCAGCGCTCTGCCTCTTGTGAGCTCCACAGGTGTGTGGGCGGAGGGTTCCCCCTCTTCGAGAGGACTCCTCCTCCTGCTCCATCTGGCTGGGGCAACGGGAGTCTTCACGCTGGTTCATTTTGTTTTCTTTGTTGCGATGGGTTGTTTTTTTTTGTTTGTCTGTATGTTTTGTGCATGGATGGAGGTGCTGCATGCATGCGTGTGTAAACATGTACACAGGTATTTATTGTATTCACGAATGACGTTTTGCTTGATTGTTAAAGTTAAACAATGTGCTGCACTCTCAATGGGGTGAGAAAATTTTTCAGTCTGCAAACATCGCGTTTTTTAAACAACAGAGTTATAGACACATTTTCTCAAATCTCGCCGAATAATCTCATATACACCGCTCTAAGCCAGCAAATGTTTCGCATGAGAAAATCGTAATATCCGTTGTTATTTCCAAGATTATCTGTCTCACTAAAATATCATTATTTTAGAGGAAGGGAGAGAGGGAGAAACCGAGAAAGAGAGAGAGAGAGAAGAGGAACAGCTAAATTTGCCAAAAGAAGATGGCTGATGTGGGCCATCTGTCTACCAAATAAAGGACAGGAGTCGGTGCTCTGTGCCTGGCGTTCTGTGCCTGGCGTTCTGTACGTTGAACTTGTAGGTGCGTCTGCACGTGCACCCGGCGTGCGTCGGCCCCTCGTAGCCGCCCGGGCGCAGATTATTGCGATATGGGTCTGTTCCCCAGGGGCCGTCCCCTAAGCCATCGCTCTGCAGTCCGACCTACAAAAAGAGGCAGCGGCACAGCATAAACTAGATCTGAGGGGCCCCCGGGGGGGCCCCCACAGAGAGACAGAAAGAGACGCTTTTACTCGTGCCGCGAAAAAAACTGTGCCGAGCGCAAGCTCAGCCGGTCTGGCACCTCGGGGGGGGCGGGAGCCGACGGTGTAGATCTGCCCTCCATGCAAAGCCAAAAAAACGCAGAGAGAGGGAACAGGGCTCGCTCCTCCCCTTCCTCTCCCGTGACCATGACAGTGCAGTATCATTAGTGGAAATCCATAAGATTATCTGTGTCGGGTGGATTACATCACAAATCCCAGAATTCCATTCGAAGCGGCAACAACAGCCAGGTTCACCCCTCGTCGTGAAATAATGTTGGGGGGGTCTTCTTCAATATTTTCAACATGGGTTTGTTCCGTGAGGTCAGATAGACGCTGAACTTGGAGGCAAAGGAAAATGTTTCATTTCTGTCTCGCTCTTTCTCCCTCTGTGTCCACCCCCCCCCCCCCCCCTTTGTCTCCCGCCCCCCCCTTTCTCTCGCTCCCTCTCCCTCTCTCACTCATGATGAACCGATAATACATCCCCAGATGGATAGATATGGATTTCTAAGAGAGATGGATTTACGGTCGGGGCATCTGCCCACGGACCACTCGTGTGTCACAAATAAGTGCTTGTGTTCCACCAAGCAGGCTGTACATAAAGTATTTGTAATAGCGGTCCACAGTACCGGGTAGAAGTACAGCGGCTGGACAAAATAACAGAAATGATACACTCACCAATACCCCACAATAGCAAGGACCTTAATAAGGAGTAGGACGGCCTCCTACGGTTCTGAATTGTGTGAAGTGGGATTTTTACACCACTCTTCATGAGGAAAAGCTTCAGTTCCTTGAGCGACTGAGGAGCAAACCGACTTCACACTGTTCAGCCCAGATCCCATCAAGGGGACCAGTGATGTTCAGATCAGGTGACCAGGGGGGGGGGAATGTCTTTTGTCGAGAGTATGGAGGCTTTATCATCCCGGAACTTGGGAACATCATGAGGGAACGGCGTTTGCACCCCGGGGTGCCCCTGGTCCTGGAAGATGGCCTCATAGTTGGTCGTTTAGTATAAGCAGAGCCATTATCATAACCGTTATTAAACCCACTCCCACAAGATGGCTGCCCATACCGTTATGGTACCGTGAGTCCCCATAATCAAAATTCAAGATTCAAGAGGTTAATGGTATGTCATGTTGAACAGATGGCAGAAGACATTGAGGGTTGAAGGCATCCTTTGGCGTTCTGCAAAAGGTCAATCCTCAGTCCAGATGACTTTTTTTTTCGAATGCCCAGGGGTCCGTGCCATCAGGTTGTGCATCTTCTGTGGGTCACCTCTGAATGCTGGAAATTTTCCGAATGGATTTGTGAAGCTTTTGACCAAGAGCGTTTTGTCGGTGATGATAAATAAACCTCAAGTCGTGACCTTCGCTGGTCGGCAAAGCGACTGGTTGACCGGCGGCAACTTCCACGTTTGCTGCACCATTAAGAGGAGGACAAAATTGACTGAAACGATATCCCCCGGCGGTTGGGTTCCGTTAGACCTGCTCCACTTGCTCCAGTTGAAAGCAACGGGGCTGCTGCTTTCTCAGCGATCCAAGTTGGCGTAAACGCCAACGTCTTACATCCTGTCTCCACATTCACATATATGTAATGTGATGTAATCATGCGGCACCTGCGGGCAAAGTGATATCACGCCGACTAGGCCCCCATTTTTCCATTTTTCTACCCCCTCCACCACCACCACCACCACCACCGGTACTGGTGTAATTAGCTGCTGGTGGCTTAGGGGATGTTGTGTTGTTTCCATGGACTGCAGTGGGGGGGGGGACTGGTGTGTTGACAGGGCTGTGGGTGTGAGGGGTGGGGGGCGCGGGGGGGGGGACCTGGCAGGTCACCACACGCTGTGGAACACCGCGGGGGCCAAACAACAACTGGGGGATGGGATGCCAATCAAGGCTTCGTATGGAAGGCTGCTGCACAGTTTGTCTTCTCTCATACTCACTCCTCCCTCATTGAGCACGAGAGTGAACTTCTGTGATTTTACGACGCCTTTTCAATCTGTTTTTTAGAAAGCACGCCAAATTGTTGTTTGTGAAATATAAAAATAAGCTTCCTTTGCCTTGCCTGGAATACAATAGCAGTCATTGTATATACAGTAAATTGGTAGGGTGGAGGGGGCAGAAACAAACGGAGGAACTTCTATTCTGGTGACTGAGAAACAAAGTAATTCAGATTCAAAGTGATAAAACAGGAGGAGGTGTTGGGGTCGCTGCCCACCTCACCTGGCTCGCTGCGGAGAGCGTCCGTTTACGAGATGTAGATCAACGTGAAGCAGGAAAACGCGACAAGACCACTAACACCTGATTATGCTCATGCACTTGTCGCTATTTGGCCGAATTGAACCGGGTCAAAATGTGTGAAGCGGCGCAAACGCTGTAGCGTGTGATATTAGTGTAAATCTTCAATCGTCATCCGATTCCGCGACTTTGCTTAATCCGCGTGTTTGGGACGCTGCGATGCGGCCGCACCCTTTCTCCCTCTGCTCTGTTATTGACTCTCCGCGAGACGTATTGAAAACGACCCCGCGCCGCGTCAGGCAGATAAGCGGGAGGGGCAAAGCTCCATCGCTGCGTGACGACAATCGGAGATTACAACCAACGCCGCGGCAATAACGTAATGCCACGTCTCCTGTGTGTTGATGAAACAGGGCTTGAACACCAATCCCATTTGGACGGAGTCACGCTTCCATGCCACTTTCAATATGTCCCGCCTTGCTCAGCCAGTCGGGACATACTGGGTCCAGATTTCATTTGTTTTTGGGTTTTTTTCTCTTTGTTTTTTTTGGGTTTTTTTTGCAATATTATTCGTTAATCTCTCGTATCCTGGTTGCTGGACAGGGCTGGTTGGTTGTTTTCGTGCCCTCGTAGTAGGTAAAGGTGACAGTAACTTTCAAGCACCAGAAGGAGACACGTGAAAACTCGGGGGAGGGGGAGAGAGAGAGAGAGAGAGAGAGAGAGGGAGAGAGAGAGAGAGAGAGAGAGAGAGAGAGAGAGAGAGACAGACATCAGGGAAACCATAATTTCCCTCGGTCATTGCAAATATGTAATCATAAAATACGTAAAAAAAACTTAAAATGATCACATTTGTAAAATTGTCAGGTAATTTTTTATTTTTTTTTGCACAAGCGTGGCATTTTGACTCAAGAGGCTGGGTTGGAGTACACTAACAAGGGGATAATGATGGACTAACTTGGCCTGGTTAATGCTGACTTGTGTGCTGGTGATTATGAAGCGGACCGCCAACAGCAAAGGTGTTGATCATGACAACATGTGTTGAAAAGGCGGCAACGTGTCAAAGTGTGCGCTTTGCATCACCTCCACATAACTGTGTACACTGTCATCAGCCGACGTTTGTTTTGGAGCTATTTACGCAACACACACACACACACACACACACACACACACACACACACACGCACACGCACTAACACGCACGCGCACACACACACACACACACACACACACACACACACACACACACACACACACACACACACACACACACACACACACACACACAAGTATTACATCTCAAAGACTTTACACACATTACATTTCACTGCATATATGTATGAAAGTATGTATATGTATGTGACAAATAAAAATCTTGAATCTTGAACTTTATTTATTGATCTTGTTATTATTCTTTATTCTTATATATCTTTTCTCCCCTTCTATTTTCTTTTTCCCTGTAGCATCTTGAGATTGGTCTCAATGAAAGGCGCATTATAAATTTAATGTATTATTATTATTATTATTATTATTATTATTATTATTATTATTATTATTATTAATAATAATAATAATAAATATTACTGATTTAAGATAATTTGTGGGACTCTACCTCCCTCTACTCTACTCTACCTCCACCTCTTCAGTGTAGAGAGGTGATGAGGGAATCAATGACTATCGCCAATACTTTGCCTTAAATATATGATATGAACTAAGTGTTTAATATGTCAATACAAAGTGTCCATTGTGTCCATTATTTGACATTCATCTGTTTATTTTCATAGGCGTCGGTATGAGAGGATGATTAATGAGCCTGGGCTCTGCAAACTGGAAACAGTCCTACAGCACAGCGTATGGTGGTGGTGGTGGTGGCATTTGTAGAGACGCAGAACTCACGGCTTACAAAGACACTTTGTGTCCTGTTTCTTTCAGCATCATTAACAAATCAAAACACTGTGACAGTCATAAACAAGGATACACACACACACTGACAAAAACTGAGACAGAGGCGCGTTGTGGCTGTCCAGAATGTCATTATAATTTGTGGCCTGCAAAGTAGAAATTCACAATTTGCTCCAGTTGCTTTACTCCACCTCTTTCTAAATGCATTTTCTTGTCACTCAAGCCAACAACCGAAGCTGCGTTGGTGGACAAGCCGGAGAGGAAAATGACAGTCCACTTCCTCGCACCGGGAGACTGCGTCACTGGGCGTACTGATTCACCTCCGGCGTTCGCTCCAGTGGCTTTTTTTCCTGTCAAACGCACACCGTCCGCATGCAGAGGATCACCGCCTGCCAAAAGATCACAGCGCCCTCCCTCCCGGCATGCTTTGTACCATCCAATCAGATGTTTCAGGTAGGAGTACATGTTGACATTCCCTCAGATTAACTGTGTTTAATGACAAACACTCTCTGCACCAAAGGTCACGGTGTGACTTCTAACCCAGAGTATCTATAAAGACCCTTAGCAGGCAACAGATACGCCAGTCTGAAATAACCGCTAGCGCCGCTCAAAGTGCAGTAAGTGCAAACTGAAATGGGGTCAATGGACGAATATCAAAGAATTCGGCTTTATTCTCTAATCCGACGAGTGAGATCAGCGTCAACAGCACATCACCCTGTTTAACCAACAGCCAATCAGCATTGTTTAAAAGCTGGTGACTTAAAAAAAAAACATTTATATGAGGATCAGACTCCAACGGCCTTATTGATTAATGGACCTTGAGAATATTTGGACGGAGAGCCTTCCCAGAGCCCAAAAACAAAGGAAAAATGTAAGGTTGTAGAGTCACATACTATAAACCTTTAGCCATGTAGCCCAGTCTCCCTGAATTGCCGTATGTCTATGTTCATTAGATGTAGTAGTGGTAGGGTGTGTGGTGGCAGGGAGTGTAGTGGTGGGGAGTGCTCAAAGATGCCAAAACAGTGGAGGAGATACAGCGCGGTAGTACAGCATCTTCAGTGGGATCTGATGGGGAGGGTTCTCGCTCGGCCAGGTGGGGGAGGGGCAGGGGAAGACCGGCGACGGGAGGGGGCCGAGGTTTTACACAGAGACAAATCCAGAGGCGGTCGCCCTCGGGCCACGTCCCTCCGCTGCACTGTTTCGATATTCCACCAAGTTCGCATCAACTCAGCGGATCAACATGGGCTGATGAGATCAGATTTGGTTGGGAGGGGGGGAGAGAGGGTGGAGAGGAAGAGAGCGAGCGAGCGAGAGAGAGCGAGAGCGAGAGAGGCATATGCTCTGAGTCCACAGGGTGGCAGGCTTCGGGGGGAGTTGGAGAGGCAGCGTCTGCATGATGACCCTAATCTCTCTCTCTCCCCCCATTATGCGCATTACCCTACATCACTTGCGACAATGCCGGGTTTAGGGCGGGCGGTGGCGACGGTAAACACAGCCATGTGCTGCCATGTTGTTGCGGACGACGGATCACAGGATCACAGATTGCAGCAGAAATGCCAAACAGAGAGGCTGCCGGTGCCAGGCCAAAGCTTAAGGGACCGCAGCGCACTCATTATGGGCCACTGTTTACAACTTTGGCCGCATATTTTACGTAACCTAATGTAGTCGCGTTTTCCCCAATAGCTGTGTTTTTGTTTCGGGGGGCGGCAACGGCGGCGCAGGAGGTTGAGCGGGTCGTCCAGTAATCACGGGGTTCCTGGTTCGATCCCCAGCTCCTCCTGGCAGTGCGCCGAGGTGTCCTTGAGCAAGACACCCGCCGTTGGCTGCCACAGCCATCGATGTATGAATGTGAGGCCCGCACTTTGAGTGGTCGCAAGATCAGAAGAGCGCAATATAAATTCCAGTCCATTTTTTTTGGTATGTTTACATTTTCTCCATATTCATTTAAAGAGTCGTGCATTTATGTGAATTGACACAACGATGAGAACCTTTGTCAAGAGAAAATCAGAGTTTCAGACGCAGAACTATCTTTTTTTTTCTTTTACGCCCATTTCCCGCAAAACACTTCAGGGACCGATATTTGAACTGCTGATCTGTTTGAGACAGTTTCTGGGATTGGAAGAAACTGGAAGAAACGAAAACCAAAGCCAGAAAAAAAAAAAACAGGAGGGAAATAGACTCATCTGATCATCGCCGGGTCATTGTTGCTCCTGCCCCCTTTACAAAAGCACAACATTGCCCAGAGTTTGGTCCTTAATCCGTAGCCATGACTCAGCTTGGAGGCAGAGTAGGCGCAAGGTACGTTGGCGTCTCTCACATTATATTACGGGCAAAATACACACCAGCCCTAACCAGACAGGGAGGGAAGTCCATTAAAACTGACCTTTCAAATGTCGACTGTTGAGGGAGGTTGGGACGACATAGCTGAACGGATAGTCTCCATGGCAACAACGTTTAAGTTTTTCTCTATTGGTGTGTGTGTGTGTGTGTGTGCATGTACTGTATGTGTGTGTGTGCGTGTGTGTGCATGCGTGTGTGTGTGTGTGTGTGTGTGTGTGTGTGTTTTGGCGCTTTTCTTTTTTGGAGGGATTAAAATTGCAAACAGCAGCATAGGGTTAGTGAGTGTCCGACAGCAAGATATTAGGGACGGTGTCTTCTCAAGTCATTAACAAAGACCAACTTGTGTAGCGTTTGGCGGTTTGGCGGTAATTGCTCTGGGAGGATGAGGGGCCGTAATGAGTATTTTAGCGCGCGGTGAGCCCACCCCCGCGTCCCCGGGAGACTCCGCCTCCGCCGCCGGTAGATTCTGTTGTTAAACACACGTAAACACGTCGCCTCGTGAACGGCGCCTTCTGTTTTCCCACACTCCCTACGGAGGGGTTTCGTTGCAGTGTTTCAGCCAAGCAACCCGCCTACGCACGCACGCAAACGCCCGCAAATGTTTCGCAAGGGCTGACCCACACATATGCACCCGCATTACTGTACGCATGCGCACGCGACGGACCGGAGACTGGAAAACTTTCTATTTTCTACAGTTGGGTTGAAAGCCGAAAAATAATCTGCTCCAGCAAGACCCTGGCGGCACGACCCCTTGAGAGAACACTCCAGTTCAGGCAGCCGAGGCCTCACCCTATGAAGTGGGCAATTGGAGGATCAGAGAAAGATCCAGAGGATCGGACTCAATAAAGGGCCCCTCCGGGTGCCTGCTAATTAGAAAATCCAGATGGTCTATTTAAAAATAAATAAATAAAAACTAGGGAGGACATTTATTTGGTGAACCTAGAAGGAAACAGGCCAAGGTGAGCCTGCAGACACGGGACACGCTAACACCTACCGACATCCCGCCCTGGGATGGAAACTAATTTGAGGGAGGCTGAGCGTCTGACCCGACAAATGCAGATGATTTTGTTCGCTGCCCACTCTCTATTATTGATGCGCCCGAACAATAAATAATCACCGTATTGTCACATCTTTCCCGGTGTCTCCACCACAATAGTTTACATCTTCACTCCTGGTCTACTGCCTCAACACCACGCGAGCCCGCGCTGCCAAATTGACAATTTGATGACGGCGGAGCGACCAACCGGAATCCTGCTTGACGCGCACTCAAGGAGCAAACAAGAGGTTTGCGAAAAAATGATCCGGTGAAGATCGCGCAATCGCAAGAGATCCTTTGAATTTTCAAGGGAGTCCGAGTTCCTGGAGACTCCCCTATTGCAGAGGAAGGTGGTCGAGCAACAGCTCGGTCCAAAGAAGGAAAGAAGTCAGAGATAAAAACTGAAACGTTCCGTGTTTTGTAGTTACAAAGAACAGGGGGTGATGACGAGTAAAAATAAATCATAGTTGGAAGGAGGGAAGAGAGAGAGGGGGGGGGTGAGGAGGAACGCAAGCGAGTGTGTGTGTGTGTGTGTGTGTGTGTGTGTGTGTGTGTGTGTGTGTGTGTGTGTGTGTGTGTGTGTGTGTGTGTGTGTGTGTGTGTGTGTGTGTGTGTGTGTGTGTGTGTGTGTGTGTTTTACGGTAAGGTTCACCCTACTTCTCAGAGAACAAGGACAGGTACTGAGGGAGCTGACACCACCCAGGTGAACAGGGGGGACAGGTTGCACCTCATTTCTCTCTCTTTTCTCTGTCTTTCTCTCTCTCTCTCTCTCTCTCTCTCTCTCTCCCTCTCTCTCTCTCTCCCTCTCCTCTCGGACTCTTCAGGGACGGGACGTTGGCCTCAATCCACGATGGTACAAACCAATTCCTACTTTGTCCCACTTTCCCTGGCGCTAAATTAAGAGCTGAAGAACTCGGGGGTTAAGGGCTGAGAGGAAAGCCAAAAAGCCAGGGTTCCAGCAAAGCCCGACTTTACAGAAACTCCCATTATGTAATCAAGTTAGGAGACCAACAAAGTCTCTGCTTTGTAAGCAGAAGCTTCACTCTGGTAGAAACCATTCTACCGCATTGTGGTTAAAGGGAGGAAGCGGCCGATTGAAGGGTCAGAGGACCCGGCCGACTTGTGCCCCCGAGGGACCTCCACCAACAAAAAGGTAATTATTGATGGCAGAAAATGCGCAAGAGCAACGGGGGGGGTAGTTTCATTTTTGCAAGTCACATGACACGTTTTTCTTTCGTTGAAATGGTCAGATGAGGGGAAAAAAAACAAAAAAAAAAAACAAGAAGGGCCTTTCTGAAGGAGGAAGCCCCAAGAAGCAAATGTCATCATGATTTCTTAACGGTGTGTCAGAAAGGATCTAAACATAATATCAAAATGTCAAGCTGTCAAACTGGGAGTTGGGTGGTTCTACTATACACCGGATGTATTTGTCAAAAAACACTTCAATACTTCATAAAAATGTGGAAAAAAAACAAAAAACCTGTTGCAGCATGTATAAGAATGTTAACTCAGTCTGAAACAGCTTTACATGCGCAACATTAAAAAATAACGGCAGAGATAAAAATGGGACTTGGTGCTGGAAGGAGAGATGGGATCCTTTCCCCACTTCCCACAGGCACTCACCATCTCCACCTGCCGGGGGTCCAGGTTGGTGGGCACCGAGGCCGGGACGGCGAAGTGGATCTTCTTCCTCTCCTTCTGCTCCCCCTCCACGTCGGCGGACACTGAGGCCGGGACGGCGAAGTGGATCTTCTTCCTCTCCTTCTGCTCCCCCTCCACGTCGGCGGACACCGAGGCCGGGACGGCGAAGTGGATCTTCTTCCTCTCCTTCTGCTCCCCCTCCACCTCGGCGGGCACCGAGGGCTCCATGTCTGCGGGTCCTGCTGGGGGGTCGAGGGGCTTCAGTATCTGAGACCTGGACCCGGGAGGAACCTGACGAAGCACATCAACTTATTCTCTCGACAGCCCTCCTATTTACCCTCTCTCCTTCTGATTCCTGCTCACAGCCTCTCTCTCTCTCTCTCTATCTCTCTCTCTCTCTCCTACTCTCACTCAGTCTTCTCCCTCCCTCACAACTGGGTGAATGGGACGCTTCCTGCGATCTGGCAGAGAGGGAGAGAAGTGGGAGGGGCTTGGAGGTGGAGGAGGCGGGGTCAGCCCAGGGATGGGTTGGAGGGGGAGGCGGCTAAGAGGGGAGGCGAGGGAGGGAGAGAGAGAGAGAGAGAGAGAGAGAGAGAGAGAGAGAGAGAGAGAGAGAGAGAGAGAGAGAGAGAGGATGAAACAAAGGGTGTCGGACTGGGTCGGGGTGGGCGTGGGGGCTGTGGGGGGGACTGTCGGTGTGTTTGTCAATCTATCTAAGCTGAGGTTGATTTGTAATCAGAAAAAAAAAATAATAATCTCCTCCTGTCATCTGAGCCTCTGTTGGCCTCTATCTGTGAATGACAGATTTGTGTGGGCCTGTGTGTGTGTGTGTGTGTGTGTGTGTGTGTGTGTGTGTGTGTGTGCTGGGGGGGGGGGGGGGGGGGTTGGAAGGAGGGATAAATGAGGAGAAAGGAGAGTGGTGGAGTTTTCTGGCAGGGCAGACATACACAGCAGCTTAGCCACGTGCTACAGACGGACTGTGCGTGGACCGCTGAGTCCGTCCAGTATCCGGTGTTGTTATGGGTTCTAGAGTGTGTGTGTGTGTGTGTGTGTGTGTGTGTGTGTGTGTGTGTGTGTGCGTGTGTGTGCGTGTGTGTGTGTGGGTGTGTGCGCGTGTTTTGGAAAACACCACCGCGGGGCATTGGCTCCACTCCCACCAGAGGAAGCGCTTTAAAAAAAATAAAATAAAATAAAAAGTGTCACAACTGCACAGGGGAGTAATAAAAGACAAATTACTTGTTTTGTTTTCTCCTACGAAAATAGTTCTAATGAAATCAATCATAAAATGCGCGGATGCTTTTGTGGCCATGATGCAGAGGAGCTGGAACGTGTGCCTTTGACGTGGGTCTTTGCGTGTGAGTGTGTACCAGGGGTGGGAGAAATGAATTACAACCGCTCACGTTATTGCAATTGCCGTAGGTTAAGTGTCTTGCCCGAGGACACTTCAGCGCGCAGCACGGAAGAGCCAGGGATCGAACCAGCAATCTTCTGATCGCTGGACGACCCCCATTTGTACTTTTTATTTATTTTTATTTCTCTCAGCAAACATCACACTATTTAACCCACTTTCCAACTTTTACCATCGTCAATCGCTACTGAGTACAATTAGAGTTTTATCCAAACTTTTGCCCTGCATTTTAGTTTATTTCAGACTGATAAGGTCGTGGTTGTCCGTCAACTGTTCCCAATCATTTTCCATTTGGCCATTTGTTTGCATTGGGAGACGTTAATACAAAGTTAATACCAAGGAAGCGTGTTCATGCTGGTTTCAGAACGTTTTCAGTACTGTGCTTTGTCTGTATTTTTGTTTATTTATAAAAACAAATGGCCTTGACGGAGCCTTTCAGAAATGTAATTAAGTTAAGTTACAATAAATATGTTATTACGAATGACTTTTTTATTTGAGTGTGTTTATGTTGTGTTTGTGTATTACTTCATTTGTGTGTGTGTGTGTGTGTGTGTGTGTGTGTGTGTGTGTGTGTGTGTGTGTGTGTGTGTGTGTGTGTGTGTGTGTGTGTGCGTGTGTGTGCGTGCGTGTGTGTGCGTGAGTGTGCGTGATGGAAAATCCTTGATGCATATTACTAAGGACGTAGTTAATATACTTCAGCGGGACAGCAACAACAAGCACCAACGGGGTGATTGAAGACCGGACCGGTGGAGGAAGCAGATTGTGAGCGGCAGGGTGGAGGGGAGGGGGAAGGTACGTCGCTATTTTCAGGGCATTGCTGCTGTTTGGCTCGCGTGGGAGAGGGATTTGGACGAGCGGCGAGCGCTGGATTTGGCCCCGGACAGAGAGGGTCCTTGGCCGTGCCAGCAACAAAGAGAGGCGATGGCCGCGGCGGCGGGATTGAAGGAGGGCGGGCTGGAGGCATTTAGCGGGCGGAGGAGAGCAGAAGGGCGAGCGGGCGGGCGGGCGGCGTCTCTGCACAAGGCCAGGAACACACTGACACGGCCATGTGTTTACAGGCAACTCAATGAAACGCTTCTACGAAGAACACAAATGACCAAGTAATAGTTTGAGAAAACAGGTCATGATTACTTTGCCGTTAATTTGGCTCTGCCCACAAATATAGTTCCCATAGGATCCCATTATCTACTGTGGCCAAGAAACATACTGTATAACTAGTTTAAAGACGAGCTGACTAGTTAGTTACTTAGGGGGGGCACAATAATGGGGGGGGGGTGTTACTATTGTTTGCCATCAATCCAATGCGTCAAATGTTGTGGTTTGGATTTACGCTAAATACACACTCAGTACACAAAATACACAACGCCTAAGTAGTGGATTAAGCGCCACTAAACCAATTTCAGCACATTCAAGCCATTAACCGCCATTTGATTTTGTTCCACTCGAGGTTACGTAACATGGTTGTGGCATATTTGGCAGGAATTTGCACAATATTTCATGGGGAATGTGTGATGTACCGTATTTAAAAAAACGTCTCGAGACACAGTACGGCAGAACTTAATGAAGTGTTTTGTGTCTGGTGTTGCTGATGGGATTCCCTCCGGAGCATGAGGAGCGCTGGTGTAGTGCAGGGTCTACGCAGGTACCTACATCTTTTTCGGTCGGGATTTGCGTTCCCCCCTCTTCCAAATCCCCTCCGATGCGTTTCATTCACACCAAACCGTGAGACAGGGCGAGCGCTGTTCCCTTAAGAACAGCTGCTAAAGAGATTATCTTCACGTAAACAGTGATTAATTATGTTATTGTAAATATAGTCTGACCCAACTGTATAGTCTGTTGGCCGGTCTTGATTGATTGCCCTTCTGTGGTTAATGTTAATTCCATAATGATCCTTGCTCCCTGAAGTCAAGCAGCAGAGGTAAAGCGACAGTTTTCAAACACTACCGGCCAATTTTTAGGGGAACTAAATATGCAAGAGTACTCTCACATGTCACTGTTTATATCTTTATGGGCATTTATCCTTTGTTGGACGGGCTGCTTTAAAAAAAACAAAAGAGTATACCCACTTGTCCAGGCACCACTACAGCACTGATGAGGAGGGAGAACAGTGGAGGAGAGTTGGCAGGAGTACCGTAAACAGTGGAGGATGATAAATACTAAAAACACGTTACGTATTCATTTTCCTGCCCTGGGGAGGTGGAAGTGAGAGAATAACCGGGACGAGGACTTCACTGACTCTACCACAAAATACAAACCTGTTTATTAGCTGCATCAAGAATAGACCAAATGTTTTTGACGTGTTTTGGAGGAGACTCGTTTGGAGCCAAATCGACCACATCGGATGCTTGGTTGACAAAATTGGTTGCAGAATTGAAATGATTTTAGAAATGGGTGAGATCATTGGATTCCGAAACTGGCGGCAAGGTGTTGCGCCCTGGTGGACAATGAAGCAACCAGACCGCGGATGATGGTGGACAATGGCCCGAAGTTGTAGCCCGGCACACACATTTTAGCTTAAAAAAAAAGTACAAACTAAGATATTAGCAGGTGGTTATCCAAACTACACAGCTGGTGACTCTAAAATTTACTTTTTTTAAATTACATGACACTCTCTTTTAAAAACGCCCCGTTTGTAAGTCAAGTGGATTGGATTCAGGGCGATGTGGATCGGTTTCACAGTCAAACTGTCTGGGTTGCACGTTTATTTCAGTGGGAATTTTGATGTTTTTTCGAATATTAGGCTGTTCACAGAGTCGACTTATCCTCAACGCTCCAATAATGGCTTTGACGGAGAGGGAACGAACAGCACAATATGGGACATCTGCGCGTTCGCGCACGCACGCGCACACACACACACACACACACACACACACAAGGGGCACTCCTATCTCCAGTGACAGATTGGGGTAAAGTATGTAATTTGACCCACAACAGTGGGTTTCTTCCATGGGGGAAGGACAAAAGGATCCTATCAAAGCCCTTTGACACGACCCAGAATATTCACCCCGCTTCCATGTATTGTGAGTGTGAAGGATTTGAACGAAATAGCATATTTTCAGAAACATACATTTAAAAATCACTCCCACGTGTTAAACGCCGCCCTCTCACCTACACGCTGTGCTCGGTAAATGACGCGATCCATGCACAAGGGGAGGGGAGGGAGAGAGAGCCGACACACTGCAAAAGCTGGAATTTGACGTTTGACGGGGATCAGAGGGGAGCACTGTTCCCTCGTTGCGGGTGTCCTGGTAATCATGTGGGGGTTAAAGGGCGGCGACGCGTTCCACTCAACGCCTCTTGTAAGCCTGGACTCCTTCCCCCTGCATCTGGGCGATGAGGTACCACTACCACACGCTGAACAGGCACCGCTCGGCGGCCCAGCCGTGGAGCTGCTCCATCACCCTGGGGAACCGGGCCCGGTCCCACCCCCCACCGTTGGAACGGTGATCCGTGTACAACAGCGCCATCTGCTAGCCGACGGGGATAAACAGGAACAGGGAGCGATTCATGACTCAACAAACCCGTGTCTGATTATAACTCTAGTGGAAGGGCTGCTGCATGTGTTACAGATCATTTGACATTTGAGCCCCAAGATTGGGGGTCGGACCAATGCAGGAAAAGTTCAGCGAATAGTGACGTTATACGCACCCTGATATATTGCTATTTGATTGATATATTTTTGGGGGAAAAGGGAACAAGTTGAACCGGTTTGAAATTATATATATATATATATATATATATATATATATATATATATATATATATATATATATATATATATATATATATATATAGTTTCTTGGGTGAGATCATTGGATTCCGAAACTGGCGGCAAGGTGTTGCGCCCTGGTGGACAATGAAGCAACCAGACCGCGGATGATTGTGGACAATGGCCCGAAGTTGTAGCCCGGCACACACATTTTAGCTTAAAAAAATGTACAAACTAAGATATTAGCAGGTGGTTATCCAAACTACACAGCTGGTGACTCTAAAATTTACTTTTTTTAAATTACATGACACTCTCTTTTAAAAACGCCCCGTTTGTAAGTCAAGTGGATTGGATTCAGGGCGATGTGGATCGGTTTCACAGTCAAACTGTCTGGGTTGCACGTTTATTTCAGTGGGAATTTTGATGTTTTTTCGAAATTTTGAAAATTTTATATATATATATATATATATATATATATATATATATATATATATATATATATATATATATATATATATATATAATATAGCATAATTTCTAATTTCTAATTGCATGTTCTCCCCGTGCTCACATGGGGGTTTCCTCCACCTAACATCAGTAAGGACCCCCACCAAAAACATGCACACATCATCGTCTGACCAGCGATGGACACTCGTCACCTGGTCCCCGGGCGCGTCCACGTATGCTGCCCACTGCTCCTGGCTGTGGCCCCGGAGGAAGGACAAGCCAGGATGGGTCAAATGCAGAGGAACCATTTCACCGGCCACCATCCAAAGCATGTGCATGTGTGTGTTTGTGTGTGTGTGTGCATGTGCTGTAGTGTGGTGTGTTGCGTGACAATTAAAGATTCTTCTAATCTATAGATTTGGAGTTCCCCTCATGATCTATATAATACACGTTTTATATTTTTCGTCTTACACTCAAAGATTCTTGTGCCTTCTAATGCATAACATTTGTGATGATGGCTGGGGGGGTGTAGAGTGTCGGGGTAACGGAGAGCGGGGTGAGGCTGAGCCCAAAGACACTTTGAGAAAGTTAAGGAAACAGCGACGAGATGAGCAGCTTCATGACATGGTGCACAAAGTGAACGAGGGCGCACTG
This sequence comes from Zeus faber, assembly GCF_960531495.2. Lineage (NCBI taxonomy): Eukaryota > Metazoa > Chordata > Actinopteri > Zeiformes > Zeidae > Zeus > Zeus faber. The sequence continues at coordinate 26,831,293 of NC_137205.1, read as the reverse complement.
GGAAGTACAGTTGAAATGGGTTTGGTTTGCAGTGGTGCAGGGCATGGGACAGATGGCGCTCTTTAGCTATTTTCGGATGAAGATGGGCTCAGCCCGCGGTGGTTAGAGGAGGTTCCCTGGCTGCGTGAACAGAAATGAAACAGTTCTGGTCATGCGGAATCAAACAAAACAATTAGACGATTAAACAAACTGCAACGTTTCTACGCCGAGGCTCCAAAAAGGAGGGAAGTAATTGGATCAGTTGTCTTTCCCACACGTCACATTTATGTTTGTATACACTTGTAAATTAGACCAAATTATTACTATTTTGTCAATTTTAATTGGGATATGCATGAGCACTCATCTGTAGAAAAAGGGTACAGTAGTGCTTTATGCCGTATTATAGGCTCTGTTATATCAGGGCACTGGATATGTCAAGTACTTTTACTTGTAATACTTTAATTCAATTTAAGAGAGAAAAATGTAAGAAATGTCAATGTGATACCTTCACTTTCACCAGAGTCATTTTGTATCTGGGTATTTGTGCTTTTACTTGAGTAAAAGGACAGGGCCACGCCTGCTGATGTGAGGGGAAGGTGCTCCGTCCCATGAATACTCTGTGTGACGATTCAACAGACATCAGACAACACCACGGTGGATGATGAAGAGCGTGACGCGTGAGTTGGCGTGGTTTTCCCGAGCAAGAGCGTGTGCTAGCGTGGTTTTTTTTGGCGGGGGGGGGGGCTCGGGTGGAGGCCGCGCCGTAGCAGGTGGAAGGCACGGCGGAGGCGGAGACCGAGTAGGAGGTGGCAGTGGGGCAGCGTGATTTAATTAGCACCCCGAACCCCCTCCAGCCCCGCACTCGTAGCATCAATAATGCATGGCCCCTTGTTTCCACTGCCATAATTAATCCTGCTTTAACTATAATTAAAAGCGCAAAATCACACAAGATGGCTGGGCTGGGATGGGCACGGGGCTTGGGTTTGGCATTGGGGCCGGTGACGTAGATCCCCCGGTCCACACGAACACCGTGGACTGACAGACAGACCGACAGACGTGTCAAAGGTCAAGACAGTGACGGAGGCATTAAGGAGGACTGAATGGAAATACAGTACAAGGCACGTTGGATGTATGGATGTATGGATGTATGGATGTATGGATGGGTGGATCAAAGCACATAAAAAAAAACAAATGATCTCTCTCGACACATCAGTTCATCAGTGAGTGATCTCAGTGAAAACCCAAACAGAACAAAAACAGGACATACACACAAGCATGCACAGACCCACACCGCCGTGCGCAGGAACCTTACAGAGGCATCTGGATCCCCCCCCCCCACCTCCCACTGAGGTTTGTAGCCAGTGCAGTCAAGCCAGAAGAGAAGGAGGAGGAGGCGGAGCTCACTGATGCTGCAATTAGGACCGCGCAGTCTGGGCGAGGATGAATATTTCAGTCCGGAGATCTTGGCGGGCACCTATGGCGGGGGGCCTGGCATACCTACACAGACTCAGCCACACGCGGAACAAAGGCGCGCAAACGCTCGGGTGCACGCGCACCCAACAAGGGGGCGCTCGCCGGCGCTGCCAGAATCATTCACCTCCCCGTCACAGATGCCGCAATTATCACATCAGTATCACTGCATAAATGATGCCAACTGTTCTTTATTGAACTGGTGTGCACGCACCACGACACCCTGCGCAGACAGGGCGAGCGATTGTGTTTGTGGATCGTAATTCACAGGGAGAGGGGATGAATCGCAGCTTGCGGAGAAGATGGGACGCCGGTGATCCCGGTTGGCTTCACGTTCCACCCTTTGCTTTGTGTTTGGGTTCGTCAAACCGCTTTTTTGTTCCATTCCTCTCGGCTCCGGTTCGAACATTCACCTGAGACGCTCTACCTCCTCATCTCTTCGGCGACCGAAGGGGGCTTCCGGGGTTTCCGGTGCCCACACCGACTTCCGGGCACGTGCTCCCCTCTCACGTACGGGACGCGCCCCCTTCCATCCAGCCGCACCATCCGCTGCCCCATCTCCACTTGATTTATCGCTCTAAAATACCACTGCACTAATTAGTCAAGTAATTAATTAATAGGCATTTGCATTTGTGCATATGCAATTAGGAGGCTGGAGAGACGAGGGTGCAGATGGGGTCCAGGAGTCCGGAAAGGGAGGGTGGGGCTCTATATGTGTGTGTGTGTGTGTGTGTGTGTGTGTGTGTGTGTTTGTGCGTGTATGCGTGCGTGCGTGTGTGTGTGTGTGCGTGTGTGTGATTTTGTATGAGTGCCAGATGAACTTTGCAGGTCTTCCAGAGAGAGAAGTGAAGTGCAGGTCGCTGCCTGACACGTCAGAGGTAGGGAATACGAAGGTATGAGGGGGGCGTGGCTCGATGACTTTGGATGCTGATTGGCTGTCATTTGACCATGGTGGGTGGGGTGGGGGGTGGGGGGTACTGGAGAATTCAACACCTTAAAGGGGAAATGCTTCCATTTTCCGCCTTTTCATTGTGTACGGCAGGTGGCTGTTACACGCAACTAATCCACATGCAAACAAGATGCAAAGTCATTCTGAAATATTGTGATTCCGGGCGAGCTCTCCCCCTCCAGAGCTCTAATGGGGGATCAAAGCTCCGGCTGAGTGCGGCCTCCTCCAGCCCGACATCCCATAAAGCCGCTGTTGACATTTAGCATTTGTTTTGGCAAGGTGACCCGGAGGTTTGGACTTGTTGAGAAGCATCAGCGAAAACCCCACGGACACACCCCCGTCACCCTCACCTCCCTCTGCAGCAGAGGTAAGACAGGGCAGAGAACTGACCCCGCCCCGCGCACACACACACACGCACGCACGTGCACGCACGCACACGCACACACACACACACACACACACACACACACACACACACACACACACACACACACACACACACACACACACACCTCACAGTTTGGGGTGGTGCCAGGTCAGAATCCCTCTGTCCCGTAAGGGGGCAGACACATTAGTGAATGTGCAGCTTCATGGCTCCCTAGACGCAGCTGCCCCCCGCCCCACCCCCCGCCCCCCACAGCTCCACCCCACCACCACCACCCCTCCACGTGGACGCAGGAGGAATCCGGGTGATGGCGTCCAAGGACACCACCGGCTTCCATCAGCCATTCCTCCGCATTTTTTTTTTTTGCGGGGGGGGGGGGGGGGGGGGGTCCCTGCCCCCTACCTCCCTCCCTGCCTCCCTCCCTGCCCCGGGTATGAGTCAGTTGGTGCCAGGCGGCGGCCAACAAGGACTCGGTGGTGATGGAGCTCGTTATTCAACATTAACTCCACTAACGTCTGCTAAATAGAGAGATCTCACGGCCGGTGAGGACACTTCCAGGCAGGCTGCAGAAATGTGAATGCTGGTGAGTCTGGTATCCATGGGGACTGACGTGCCAACACCCCCCCCCCCCCCCCCCCTTCATCCTTGGGCACCGTATGCCAGATCCTGCCTTTTACCATCTTCTCGACCCCCCCACCACCACCACCACCCCTAAATTCTGAATTTCATTTCACTCCCTGGTAGCCTCTGCCACCTGGGTCTCTCTCCTCCCCCCCCCCACCTCTCTAACATTCGTCCCCTCCAGGCACCCTTCAGCATTGCTCTGAAAACACCACCAGGATGCACACACACACACACACACACACACACACACACACACACACACACCTTCCAGTCTTTACCTCTTCTCCATCATTCTCTTCCCAAACACTCTTCCTCACACAAGTCTCACACAGATCTTAGAACGGTGTATCGGTCTGTACTGATTCCTGTCACCAAAGAGCCCCCCAAAAAATGATTCTCAATTGGTTTTCCTTGTCGCTTCTCTGAATGCAGAACAGCATCATTTCATCCAGTTAGGTAAATAAATAAACAATATGCCTTCTGTTCCTCGGGCGTAATGCACTTATAATGCCCCCCCCCCCCTCCTCCACATGCACCCCCATGACACCACTATTGGAGACACTTAAACAACATAAAAAAGATATAGAATTAAACCAAATAGATATATAGCTCTGTTTTGTTGATATCTTAAAATAAAATAAAAATCTGTATTTTTTCATATGGTATTTACTATTTTATTTATTACTTTTTTGTTTTGTCTGAGTGTTTGAGTTTGACTGTTGTCTGGATATTTATTTCATTAATGCCATTTTATTTGTATTTTCTTTATCATGCATCCCTTGAAACCCGTGCACGTCAAAACAATGCTCATGACGGTATTATAGTTGCTCAGCCTCCATCTTTTTGGGGGTTTTGGATTTTTCCACCTACTTTCTCTCCTCTTTTTCCCTCCCATCCTTCCTTCCTCCCTTGCTTCCTCCCTTCTTTTCTGGCTGTGTGAGCCCGGGTGCGGTGACAGATGGCCGGGCCCCTCTCTTCCCTCGGGAAGCCAATCTCTCCGAATGCGGGCGCATGTCAATCACCGGCTCTCGTGTGACGGCTCCTGCCAGTGACGTGCCAACCATATGGCCTGGCACCGGAGCCGGTACGGAGCCGCGCACACGGTCGGTGGGAGCGCACTGGAGGCAGGAGCGTCTCGGGAGCGTCTCGGGTGCGTCTCGGGAGCGTCTCAGGAGCGCGTCAGTCCCAGAAGATGCTCTGAACCCGACGCGCGCGTCCAGCCACCCCGCGGTAAGTTGGAACGCACACACACCTCGAAAAGAACCAGGGGCACAGAACAGACCCGGCAATGAGCAGCGATTCGTTTACTTTAATTTGACACGGATGGATTAATGGTGCACGATTAATTCCTCGCGTTGTTGTTGTTTTATTTTGTTGTTGTCTTTTTTTTCTCTCTCTCTTGCGCGCCGTGAATTGACGCGCACAGCGGATCCGATTTTTTTGGGGGGCTTTCCCTCCTCTCGCCGATCGCTCCGTTTGCCCTTCAACTTTTAACGCCGAATCCGCGTCCGCAACCGAGTGTTCAGACCTTTGCATCGAATACCAAACGCAAATCGATCGATCGATCTGCATCTCTGAGACAATGGAGGACGGGTTGTTGTTTTCTTTTATTATCATTTTCTCCAATTTTTTTTTTTTTTTTCGCTGCGTCTCCCGATTTCCATCGAGGGTCATTTACATAAACCGATCCACTGAGACACTCGGTTCGATTTTTTTTTTGTTTTTTTGATGTAAAAAAAAACCAATAACAACAAAACGCACCGAAATGGTCACGCGCCAACGGGAAGAATTAGTGTGGAATTTCGCAGGCATGCGGCAGCTGCATCCTCTAAAGATGTCTCCAAGCTCCGCGGAAGATTTATCGGCGGGTTTGTCGATGGACGGCACGTTCACCCCGGTGAAAATGGAAGGGAGGGACGGCGCCGTTGGCAGCAGGCAGAGCGCGGATCGCACTGATTTATCACTGTTTGTCTTTTTTTCCCCTTCAACAATTGATCTCGAAACAATTTATGCGGAGTTTGTTTGTTTTTTTTCTTTGTTTTTTTTTTTGTTTGTTTTTGTTTTTAACTGGAGGCTCAATGAGGCCTGCGGGTAATAACCCCTAATCCCGAACCCGAGCCTCGGAATGGACCCCGGGCTCCCTCAAAGTTGCGTTTATATTTAACGAGAGCTAAAAGGGAAACAAGCCCTCTCCATTTGTTCGAGGTTTCCCACTGAACCCAAAGTGCTTTGGGATCACGCAGCCGTGCATACCGGATTGCGCGTGAAATCTATTTCGTGTAGGTGCACGGTCCGTTAATTAAACGTTCTTGTTGTTGTTGGGTTTTTTTTATACCCCTTCCTCCTCCTCCTCCTCCTCCTCCTCCTCCTCCTCCCTTTTAATTGCGCAAACCTCCTGAGCCTGGATTTTAAAAACTAGATTTCGCCCCTGGCACCCGCCCCCCCCCAGCCACCCCCCCCCCCAGTCAATTAGCCAACCGTTGCACAGCCTCCACGCTGCAGGTCTGCATGCAGACCCTATAAGAGATGGGGAGAAGGTGTGGGGAAGGGTGGGGGGCGGCCATGGACCTGCAGCACCACCAAGTTCACCGACAGTAGCCGCGCTTCTTTGAACCTCTTTTTTCCTGGTGAGCGCAAGGGTGACATTTCCAGCTGCTGCTTGGATGTTTATTCGTTGTGTTGTTCTTCTATTTATTGAGCATGAAGTAGGTGCCGTGTTTTATAATAATAGTTTTATACTATATTTTAGGGGAAAATAAGAAAATTGTGGCTCGATTATAGAAATAATATGGAGTAATATGTAATGATATGTCTTAGATATTAAATCATGTCATCTGTAATTGTTTTAATATTACAAGTAGAATTGTATTATTATTATTGTTATTATTATTAAAGTTATTATTATTATTATTATTATTATTATTATTATTCGCCTATAATTTGATTAAGACTGTATTAAACATAAAGGATTATGAAATAGAACAGAATACGCAGCTTGTCCCAGTTAATATTTTAAAAATAAAATCGCGTGTTTATTGACCAAAGAAAGGCTTTTATTTCTGTCTATTTATATCTTGATTGGAAGCCAACACGACTCAAACCGGAGCTGTGGGGCCTATGAATAAAAATAAATCATTTCGAACCTCTTTGGGGAGCCCTACAGTTCGGGTGAATAGTGCTGGAATGTCGCCAAGAGAGTCTGGGCGTCAAGGCAGTATGAAAGTGGGGGCGCGTCGCCCCCACGGAGGACCCCACGGGGCTGTTACGTGGCCTTCGCGGCTGAGACCCGCTGTGCGAGGACGCGCAGGGCGCGCGGCTGCCAGCGGGGAGTTAAACGGGGATCCGTCTGGTACAGCGTGGCACGGATGGATGCAGCGTGGCACGGATGGATGCAGCGTGGCACGGATGGATGCAGCGTGGCACGGAAACACGCACCGCGGTGTGCGGGGCACGACGGCTTCAACCTGTTCCTCTTTGTTCTTTAACAATTACTTTATTATAGGAGCTCCATCGACCAGTTAGTCTGATATAGGCCCCACTACATATATAAATTGTATAAGCGCTTTATAGTTAATCTTTTATTTATCGGCCTATGATTACAACCATTATTACGATTATGATTATGATTATTATTTTTATTATTATTATTATTATTATTATTATTATTATTATTATTATTATTATTGTCATTATTATATATTTTTTTATTATGTGCACTTCTTCATCTTCATCATCAACATTTGGGCCTAATACTTTTTTCTCTTCTGCAGAGCCACGATGCTGACGAGGCTTTTCAGTGACCCGTCGCTGCTCCCCGACGTCCCGAAGTATTCCGGTTGGACGGACGACAGCGAGGGCGAAGACCCGAAGCTGCGGGACGAGGACCGGGACCGGTGCCGCCTCGCAGACGACGACATGGACGACTCCGAAGTGAGAAGCAGCCGGACGCACTCCGAGAACCTCGCCGACGAGGACGACGACGACGACGACGACGATGACGACGACGACGACGACGAGGACGACGGCGGCGACGTGGGGGAGGCGGCGGACGGCGACAGGCCCAAGAAGCGCGGCCCGAAGAAGCGCAAAATGACGCCGGCGCGCATCGAGCGCTCCAAGCTGCGGCGCCAGAAGGCGAACGCGCGGGAGAGGACGCGCATGCACGACCTGAATTCTGCACTTGACAATCTGCGCAAAGTGGTGCCCTGCTACTCCAAGACGCAGAAACTCTCCAAAATCGAGACCCTGCGCCTGGCTAAGAACTACATCTGGGCCCTGTCCGAGATCCTGCGCTCCGGGAAGCGGCCCGACCTGGTGTCCTACGTGCAGACGCTGTGCAAGGGCCTGTCCCAGCCCACCACCAACCTGGTGGCGGGGTGTCTGCAGCTCAACTCCCGCAACTTTCTCACCGAGCAGTGTCAGGACGGGGGCCGCTACGCCCCCAGCTCCTTCTCCGTGCACTCATACCCGTACCAGTGCGCCCGGCTCTCCAGCCCCCACTGCCAGTCGGGCTCGAACTCGCACCCGCTGAGGACGCACGGATACTGCTCGTACGACTCTCTGTACGGAGGAGGCGCGTCTCCCGAGTACAACAGCCCCGAGTACGAGGGCCCGATGAGCCCCCCGGTGTGCATCAACGGCAACTTCTCCCTGAAGCACCAGGGCCCCGCGTCCCCGGACCCCGACAAGGGGTTCCACTACTCTATGCATTACTCCGGCGTGCCCGCCCCCCGGCAGACCGCGGCCCACGGCCTGGTGTTCGGGCCCTCCGCGGTGCGGGGCGGCGTGCACTCCGAGAACGTCCTGCCTTACCACGACATGCACTTACACCACGAGCGAACCCCCGCGTACGACGAACTCAACGCGTTTTTTCACAACTAAATGATCACGTGTCCACGCGTCTTCTTACAATCAACCTCCGTGTTCGAGTCCATGCAACTGTCGGGCCCCTGCCCTTCTGAAGGGACTCTGACCGCACATCCCAATGTATTACACGTATTTATTTATTTATGCATTTATTTCGTCTTTTTTCGTTTCTACAATTCACGTGTACTGGTTCTATTCACCTTGGCGTTGATAAAGGCCCCTCTGGAAAAAAAAAATAATAATCAACGGATACAAATCTAAACGGTTTGTGACGTAAGAACTCACCGTGTACGAAACCAGGTTGAGACTGACGTAGATGTTCCGGTTGAGCCGTTTGATGGTCACGCGCATTTTATAAAGAAAAAAAACAATGACAATGCGCGCAAAGAGGCTGCAAACCGACGAAACAAGGCGCATAAAAGATGCTCACTGTATTTCTCATCTGCTTTTGTGCACACGCACGCACGCCGCACGCACGCGCGCACACACACACACACACACACACACACACACACACACACACAAACAAACACACACACACACACACGCACGCACACACACACAGACACACACACACACAGTTTGAAAAACCATCAAACTAAACTGAATTGTTCGCCAAAAGTATAAAGGACGAAAAGAAGGAAACGAAGATCGTTCCAATGTCTGCCTTTTTTTTTTTCAAGTTATTCTTATTTTTCTAAGTGATCAGTTTTAACGTCTGTTCTTCAGTAATCTGACTTTGGTTGTATTATTATTCTTCATGACCTGTTAATCTCAGTTAATATATTATTATTATTATTATTATTATTATTATTATTATTATTATTATTATTATTATTATTATTATTATTGCATGTATTTATTGTATTTTCTTGTAATTAAAATGTTGATACTTTATGGAAATGAAGGGAATTCGTGTGTTGCCAAGCATCTTTTTTCATAAACAAAAGTTACAATTTGTATTAAAACAACTGTGTGTTAAAATAAAATGATAATAAATGATATTGCGTACGTTTTATAAATATCTATGTTGTCATGGAATTTTCAGCATTTGGGCCTGAGGCGAATTATTTCCTGATTAATATTTTTTCGTCATTGTTTTGTCCGGAAAGAAACTGAAACTCTTCCATATTAAAAGTGATTTGTTTATACCAGCCTTTCAAAGACCTTTTTTAAAAACAGTTTTAAAAGAAAACATTTTGCAGTTCAGAGCATGAAGATATGCTTTGCATACCACGACGCTTTTTAACACCGAGGAAGGATGTGATAGAAGTACCTTATTTTCAAATAAATTTATAATTTTCAAATAAATGTATAATAATAACAACAATAATAATGATAATAATAATGTCATAACAATGATGGACACACTATAATAAACAATAGTAACACTATAATAATAACAACAACAATAATAATAATAATAATAATAATAATAATTATTATTATTATTATTATTATTTTTTTTTTTTATATATAATAATAATACTACAAATTATAATAAAAACGTTGATTATTCGTTTTCACCTGCCGAGTAAGTTTGGAATTAAAAGATAATTTTAAAATATCCTGCTAATTTGTTTTTAAATGTGCTCCATCCCTTACGGATCACCCAGTTTATACGCCGCAGGAGTGTCATCAATATATTTTCAATTATATAAACGAAACGTGTGAAAGACGAAGTTGTGGTTTCACTGGTGGTTAACTGGGCACCGACGGACGGCCTGGGATAGGGCACTGACGACATTGACGTGATTTTCACATCATGCGGTTTTTGGGAATAATCCAGTAGGATTACAGGCTTTAATTATCACCAAATATGACTTTTTTTCAGAAGGCAGAGTCAACTATGATGTGATTTCATTT
>NC_137205.1:26798674-26818454 GCF_960531495.2 Zeus faber | reverse complement strand
GTTCATGCCCACTCTTTTTCTCACTCAACTTGGTAGGAGTAGAGAGAGAGAAAAAAAAAAGAGTGTTTGTCCAACATAACAGTCAATAGTGCGATTATCAAAATGTCACAGGCACTTTGGTGTGAACACCAATTAAATGTCTAGCTAAAATTATAAACTATTTCAAAATGTGCACGTTAGTCAAATGTTCTGCTACAAACTGGGTATGAACGGCATCCAGTATTCAAGAGAGTTGGTGAGAATGTGAATCTGGTCAGGTGGGTCGGGGCATCAGAAGTCTGCCGCCAATTTGAAAAAAAAAAAGAAAACAAAAACAAAAACAAAGAATATGAAGCAACGAACAAAAGATCATATTTCATATTGACAAAACAATGTCAGACAGACAGCCGCACCGACGCGCACGCAGTGATAACACACAGGCTTCAATTATTTAGATATGTGCTCACAAATGTGCAAGATCCAGGGCATTAACAGCACAAACACACACACACACACAAACTGTCGAACACACACATACTGTACTGTATATACTTTTGAATTAAGAGACACACACACACACACACGCACACGCATACACTAACACACACACAAACACTTTCAGACACACACACACACACACACACACTAACACACACACAAACACTTTCAGACACACACACACACACACACACACACACACACACACACACACACACACACACACACACAAACACTTTCAGACACACCCACCCACACACACACATACATACTGTCAACACTTTCAGACACACACACACACACACACACTAACACACACACATAAACCCTTTCAGACACACACACACATACTGTAAACACTTTCAGACACACACACACACATACACTAACACACACACATAAACACTTTCAGACACACACACATACTGTAAACACTTTCAGACACACATCCACAGACACACACACACTCACACACACACATACACATACACGTATACAGACACGCGCACATGCATGCACGCACGCACGCATGCATGCACGCACACACACACACACACAATCTTTCTCAGACACCGACACATAAATACATGCAAACCAACCCAAACACACACACACATACGTATGAAAACAAAAATGCTTTATATGCCGTACAGTTGACATAATCCCGCAGCGTCTGGGCGGCAGACCGCACGCCCTCCACGCCCTCCACGCCCTCCACACCCTCGACTGCAGCACACTGCAGCACACCCCGAACTCCACCACGTCTGATCGTCATCACACCGTGGATCTCAGGATCTAAACAAACACGGAGCTGGTCCTGCCGCAGTGGGGGTTCTGCACCGGGACCAGGAGCCAGGGGGGCTGGGCGCTGATGAGGCGGAGAGAGTCAGAAAGGTGGAGATTGGGGTGAGCGCCAGGAAGGCGTCAAGCCGCTGGGCGGGTGCCAGATCGTTTTTTCTTTTTTTTGGGGGGGGGGGACGTCGCGCCAGATGTTGACGCACAGTGTGTGTCTGACGAGTGGGAGTTTGTTGCGCGGCAGCGCAGAATAGAATCCACCTCGTCGCACAGTGTCTTCATTTTATTCTCAGCACTTTTTTTTTCCTCCTGAATCCACATTTACCCTGTATTTGTTTCTACGTGAGCCATTCTAATTGCACTGCCTACACTGCTGCTTCCCGGTCTCTGCAATGCGTTGGCCTCTAAAGTCTGACTGACTTGACTCATGATCCGTGTTCACTTGATTTGTATTTTCTCTTTGGGAAGAACGACTCGGTTTTTTCCAGGATGAATCATTTAGATCAGTTCTACTAGTGAGTTGCGAAACGTACTCAGGATGACTGCGTTGTTTTGGAGCGGGCATCTGAGCTGGGAGGAGCGAGGGGTTCAGGGCCTCGCGCCCCGCCCGCTGGGCTGTCCATCACCCGTCCTGGAGGAAACACCTCATCCGGGCTGAAGCCTCTCCGTCCGCTCCGAGGAGGGGTGGGGGCGGGCCGCGGGGGGATGCGGTGGGTGTCCAGCTGAGGGGCGCGCGTGTTCCGGTGTGTCCGGTGTAGGGCACTCCAAGGAATGGGGCGTGGTTGGCTCATGTTTAGGGGGTTAAATAGGAGTGTGCACAGGGACACAACTGGATCAGGGGGGAGGTTGCTGGTCTGCACAGATGGCACAAGTTTGTGTGTGTGTGTGTGTGTGTGTGTGTGTGTGTGTGTGTGTGTGTGTGTATGTGTTATGATAGGGTTGGATGATGCTCCGGTCACATGGGCAGCAGTAATTGGCCTCCATATTGACCAGGGTGCAGCGCTGGGGGGCGGCGGGCGGCGTCCCAGCTGGACCTGTCAGATGGCATCGCGTCCAGCTCGCTGATCGCCCCCCTGACGACCTCCGCCCACCTCCTCCTTTCATCTCTCTCTCGCTCTCTCTCTCTCTCTCTCTCTCGCCACTCCCCCATCCTCCCGCACTTTCCCGCCGTCACCTTTAATCCCCCTCTCTCCCGGCCTCCGTCCTCCTCCGCCCCTGCCGCGTCGACTCTCGTGCGGCGCGTAACCCGACTTTTCGGCGTCGGGCCCTCAGTGATGGTGCGCGTTCCGCTTTCAGGGAATCCGACGGCGAGGAGTAGGCATCGTGGAAAACGTAAAAAAGAAAAGAAAAGGAAAAAAAACAATACAAACTGATTCCATCCCAGACTTGGCAGTGCAGAGTCTCCGGGCGCGAGGAGAACAATGGTCTGAACAAGAGTCCTGTCAGCCAGCGAACACGGCGAGCTGGCACACACTCAGTGGAAAGAGCGGGAAAAACCAAGGGAATGGATGCACACACACACACACACACACACACACAGACAGGCAGGCAGGCAGGCAGGCAGGCAGGCAGGCAGGCAGGCAGGCACGCACGCGCACGGACACGCGCGCACGCACAGCTCCCACAGACGCCTCTTCCCGACACTTTCCAAACTGGCTTTCCGGGGGTTTCCGACGTTCCCGCCGGGGCGGCAGGAAGTTAGGGGGGGGGGGGGGGGACCTCGAGTCTGTTTACTGACCACAGTGTTCCCCCCGCTGACTGACTGACGGAGCGGCAGACAGAGAGGGAGGAGGGATGAGGGAGGGGGAGGAGGCAGGTACGAGAGAGCACCGGCAGGTGAAAGTGTGCACGAGCTCCTGCGTACGTGCGCGTTCTCCTTGAGTACTCAAGTGTTCGATGATGATGTGTGCGTGTGTGTGTGTGTGTGTGTGTGTGTGTGTGGGGGTGTGTGTTTGCATCTGATTGCCTCCGTCTATCCGCATGCTGTGCGTGCACGCATGTGTGTGAGCGGGAGAGGGAGGGGGAGTGACTAGAAAAGGAGGGTACGGGGGAGGCGGGGGGGGGGGGGGGGGGGGGGTGGCGGGTGAAAGCACGTTTGAATTCGGCGACATCTGTTCATTACAACTTGAGTGTGTTTATTTTTATACAGCAAGCCACAAGCAGAGTGCTCGACTGGCACCGCTGGTTAATGCACCCGCCCGCCTGCACCGCGCGGCGGATGAAATATTAACACAGAGAGGAGGGCGAGAGGGGGAGCGGGTCGGTGGCACAGAAAGACAACAAAATGTGATAAAATGATATGTGACAAAAATGCCCTCGCGCACACGGGCCTCCCCAACACGCACGCACACACGCGCGCGCCTTCCTTTCCTGATCTTATTAGCAGAGAAAGACAATCAGCATTATCTACCGAAGGCTCTATTCATGAAAAAAGTAGGTGTTGCGGCGCATGAACGTCCAAATGAACGCGAGCGAGGATGAAAGCCTCGGCAGGTGATCCGAGGCCGGTCTGAAGGAAATACAACGCAGGTCGACACGTGCGCACGCACACACACGCACACACACACACACACACACACACAGACTTTCAAGCTGAAAACGCACAGTTGTTAAGTTCAATCATCAGGAACAAAGAACAATCAGACTGAAAGCTCCGGGACTGTCCCACGCTGCATAAAGACAAAACTACATGACCTGGTATTTTTTTTTGTTGTTTTTTTTTTAATCAAGGAAATGATCTCCCAATGGTATGAGAACATTTTAATCAATGAGATTTCTCCCGACAAGAAAAAATATATATATTTTACCCAATAGCCTTAAACGTAAGACAGCCCCAGAAAAATTCCATCAATAAACCTCTTGAAATTTAGGTGGAAGTTGGAGAGCGTCACAAGCGACTGAAGGACCCGACGTAGCGAGTGACCCTCATTCAAAGGGGCACACTCCCTGTTTGCAGCACACGGCACAATCTGTGTCCATGTAGGTGAATCTCCACCTTCTAATCAACAAGCCTCCACCCGACAAACACCCCCCCCCCAAACCCCCGACTGCTGCCTCGCCCTCCTCTCATAACCCCCTGGGATACTGTGCTCTGGAATGTCGCTCATGGGGAAGAATCTCGCTGCAGGCACTCAATATGTCACAGAGAGAGAGGGACAGTGTGTGTGTGTGTGTGTGTGTGTGTGTGTGTGTGTGTGTGTGTGTGTGTGTGTGTGTGTGTGTGTGTGTGTGTGTGTGTGTGTGTGTGTGTGTGTGTGTGTGTGTGTAAGGGAAGGCGGGAGAGAGGGACGTGAGGTGCAGGAGGTAGGTCCCAGTACTTTTCAGTGCTACGACAGGTCGTGTGTGTTTATTGATTTGTGAGGGGCCGCATATGTGTTCGGGGGGCGTGCACAGCTGTGTGAGTGTGTGTGAAACACGCCTGCTTGTGTGTGTTTGTTCATTTGTCTCACATGTGCAATAATCGGTGTACACAAGTGGGCACCTGAGTATGTAGTAAGTGCTTTAAATGTGTCTGCCTGCCGTACTCAGAGTGTGTGTGCATGTGTGCGTGTGTGTGAGAGAGTGTGTGTGTGTGTGTGTGTATGTGTGTGTGTGTGTGTGAGTTTGTGTGTGTGTGAGCCAGCTAACCAGATTAGAGGTTTAATGGGTGCAGATTAACATGGACACACCGCGCTGCTCAGAATAATAAGAGATTAGTGCGATATTTGGATCTTCAGCAACGCGTCAGTCGTCAACGTCATCACTGCAGCAGGACGGAAGGATCTCGTCGAGATGCGAAACACAAGTCTGTCAGTGAACAGCTACTGCAAAAAAACATCATTTGTTCTGTTTTCTGAAATCTTTTCGGGAAGTACGCCATCATTGCCGCACTCGTATTTGCATTTTCACAATGCTCGGAAGATACAGTGTCCTTTGCAGATAAAATAGAACCGAACTGAGTAAAACAGAAAATTGTCCTTTTGTCTTTCCTTGACACACACTACATATGAACTGGTGCCCCCGGGAGCAGATTGGGGTTTAGTCCCTTGCCCATGGGCACTAAGCACTTTGCAGCTTGAATGGAAACCACAGCGACCAGCAGCACACAGAACAAAGTGAAGCAGCTGAACAGAGTTAGCGTGGATGTGAGTCGTGAGCTTTCCTCTGGACCTCCCCTCGTCATGAGGACTCTCCTCTGAAGGTCCGTGGACACCAGGATCCAACACGCTTATAGACACACCTGAAACCTCTGTTTCCCCTCCATCCCTCACCACGGCTTCACAGAGCTTCCCCGCACAGCCGACTGTGTTGTGGCTGGCGGTGTGTGTGCTGTGCTGTTGGAGGGTGTTTTGAGGGTGTGCGGTGACATGGATCGACGCGCCATTTCTCCCCCGAAGCCCTTTCCCTCAGACTATCCCGATTAAGAGATAAGCGGGCAAGGAAGGCACTAAGTCTGGCTAATTCTCAGCGAGACACAGCGAGCTGAGGATACCCAAAGCCCGGCGGAGCCCCCCCCGCCGCCCCACTCTTCTGAACAGCTGGGGTGTAGGGAGGGATTCAAGAGGGTTCAATAAAAGATTAAAAATCCCATTTGAGGCAAACTTCATATCGCTGTTCTTCTCTTTGAACAAATGAACCGATCAATCAATCAATCAATCAATCACTCGATCAACCAACCAGTCAGTCAGTCAGTCAGTCAGTCAGTAAGTGAATCATTCAATTGCACCATGATTCATCAAGGCACTCCTGCCTCAAACAACAGTATAAGCACGTTCAATCAGGTACATTTGGAAAAGTTAAATACGTTTGATGGTCATTAACATCTAGAAGGAATCTGCATGTCTCTGTCTTCATAGGGCCTTGCTTTGAAAACTGCCTGGAAACGACCTTTAATCGAGTGAAAAACTTCCAATCCTGACGCCTCCTTCATATCAAAATGAAATCCACTTTCATCGACGCGATCCGGTTTTCTCGACTCCCGCAAAGGAGAGGAGACCTGGTCCCGGTGAATCTCACTCGATCTCAATCCCACCAATTACCAGTAATTACTCTGAATACTCAACCCGGGCCGGTTATTTCAACCACGGCAACGCTCACTCCTCAGATTACGATTCCACCAGCCGTACAAACACACAGACATTAATCTCCGGTTCCTTTACACTTCGGAGACCAGAGCCGGGTAAACGCCATCCATCTCATCTCGGCAGAGCCCTCGTAAACAAGAAGAGAGGGAGAGGGCGAGCGAAAGTAAAGAGAGGGAGAGAGAGAGAGAGAGAGAGAGACAGAGAGAGAGAGACAGAGAGAGAGAGGGGGAGGAGTACAGGCTGGGGCGCAGAGGGGGCAGAGGAGGAGAAGTGGGCTTGATTCTGGACGCGTGCTCTCCAGCGGGCGGCGGACAATGAAGCGCTGGCAGGGGTGGTGTCTCGTGCCAGGGGGAATAGAGTGCCACATGGTGCCCCCATGAGCGGGGCCAGAGGGGGATGTGGGCTGCAATGCATCCACACGTGTGTGTGAGTGTGTGTGTGTGTTTGTGTGTGTGTGTGTGTGTGTGTGTGTGTGTGTGTGTGTGTTTGTGTGTGTGTGTGTGCGTGTGTGTGTGCGTGTGTGTGTGCGTGTTTGCATATGTGGGAACATACACTACACATGAGTGAGCAATTGCATGTGCCTAGAAGGGAGACAGCAAGAGGTGTGTGTGTGTGTGTGTGTGTGAGACTGGAAGTGGTGGTGTGTGTGTGAGTGTATGTGTGTGTGTGTGTGTGTGTGTGTGTGTGGGGGGGGGGGGGGGGGTTGAGGGTGGTGGGGAGGTAGGGGGGAGTCCTAGTTCCCGTTTGCATCTTAAATTCCTCAACATCTGTTCCACCTTTCTCTGTAGTAGCAGCGGCTTGTATACGTTGTGTGTGTGTGTGTGTGTGTGTGTGTGTGTGTGTGTGTGTGTGTGTGTGTGTGTGTCTCAGTAAGAGCACGCAAACTTGCAGGCATTTGCATTTGTGTGTGTGCGTGTGTGTGAGCGCACGTGGCGTCACGCGTGCGCGTATTTTTTTTTTCTTTCCCGTCTTACTGCATATGTGCGTGCCCGGCTGAAGCTCTGCACCTTAATTAGACGGAGGCTCGTTTTGGAAGCGAGGCGTGCAGGTAACGCGAGGAGCTCCGCGCTGAATACACAACAGCTCCGTCAGAGCAGAGTCCCCCAAAACCACAACACCTGCCGGAGATCACACCTCTCCCGACCTCGCGGCGATGCCGGGAAACGCCGCCGATAATGCGCACAACACAGGCAGAATACACAGCGTGGAAATCAAGGTCGAGCGGCCATGAATGATTGACGGCGCCAAATGCGCTTAATGCCGGCTTTAACGTGGGGATTTGGGGGGGGGGGGCGGTGAGGGACGCGAGCGGGGCGCCGTGCGTGAGTGTGGAACTGCGGCGATTTAGGGATTAAATATTTAGCCGCGCGCGGCACCTCCCGGGTGAGGGCGAGCCGGGAAACGGAGTTAACCGCTCCCGGACTTTCTTTGTTGTGCTTTTTACACCCCACGCGCCGGGGTGCACGCGTTCACACTGAGCGACGCGGGCGCGACGCGACCTCTGCCGCGGACACAGTGCGCGGCGTGCGCCCCTCCCTCGCCCGGTGCCAATCTTGCGCCACTTAAATGCCGGGTCCGCCAAACTTATGTCACTTCAGACCGGCTCCTTTGTCAACTCTCATTTTTACATATGCCAACCCTGCGCCCTCCACATGCCAACCTCATGCTCCACCGGTGGCAGCCCTCAGACGACAATATGCCAGAGAGGGCCCCACCCCGCCCTCCCGCCGCCGACATCCAACTCCTCTGTACGGAGCGGCAGAGGTCAGGGGTCGCCGGGGAGGGGGGGGAATCGGGTTCTCTTCCGGCGGATGCAATCGGCTTTGAAAATCCCACTCCGAGGCTGCTTCCGACGCCCCAATGGCGTCGGAGCGGGTTCCATTCCCTGCCCCTTCCAGCGCGCCTCCATCTCCAAACCAAATCCCTTCACCTCTGTCCCTCCGTCCCTCCCTCCCTCCCTCCCTCCCTCCCTCCCTCCCACCCTCTGTCTCGTCCTCCCTCCGTCTCACCCTCTCTTTCTCCTGATGCCTGCTGGCACTTTGGGAGCGGTGCCCCTCCAATGCCCCCACCAACCCCTCCTCCTCCACTGGATGCCAGCCGACGGCCCTCACAGTGTGGCGTGCCATCTGCTGCCCACCCTCCCCACCCCGCCCCCCCCACCCCCCCACCCCCACCCCCCTCCAGCAGACAGCTACCCACAATCCCCTCTGTCTCAGCCGTGCGGCGGATAGAACAGGAGGCTTTCGCACAGATCACTTCCCCCCACACCCCCCGTGCCCCCGCCAGAAAGAAAGGAGGATGGAAGCTGAAGAAAGAAAGGAGGGGAGATGGAGGGAAGTGTGTGTGTGTGTGTGTGTGTGTGTGTGTGTGAGTGTATGTGTGTGTGTGTGTGTGTGTGAGGTTTTTTTTTTGGGGGGGGGCACAGTGAAAAAGAGCTTTTGCTCTTTTATGTAAAAACAACAGCAGAAACAACAAACACGCACACACACACACACACACACACACACAAACACACACACGCATACGCACACACACACACACGCTGTACAAATGTGGCGTTTTCAGGCGACATACACACACGCATTGCGGGCCGACGGCAGGGCACACACATGTTGTGCACGAGGGGCCGGCGATGCTGGCGATGGGGTGGCGATCTGCGGTGGAGCTGCTGATCCGATCAGTGTTTTGGCTTTGAAATCGGGATGAGGAGAGAGACATCAAACCACAGAGAGAGAGAGAGAGAGAGAGAGAGAGAAGGGGGGGAGACAGACAAACAGAGAGAGTGAAAGATGAAGAGAGAGAGAGAGAGGGAGA
This sequence comes from Zeus faber, assembly GCF_960531495.2. Classification (NCBI taxonomy): domain Eukaryota; kingdom Metazoa; phylum Chordata; class Actinopteri; order Zeiformes; family Zeidae; genus Zeus; species Zeus faber. Next base: position 26,809,305 of record NC_137205.1, on the reverse strand, counting down.
GAGAGAGAGAGAGAGAGAGAGACAGACAGACAGACAGACAGACAGACAGACAGACAGACAGGGACAGGAAGAGAAATAAAAGGAGAGACAGTGCGAGTTGCTCCATCCATCTTGTGTGGGTATGGAGCCTCATGGCTGGCACTCTATCCATCAATGAGCGCAACATTAACTCTCTGGATCAGAACCAACTTCCCCAGATCTCCCTCCATCTCTCCAGCCGCCCCCCATCCACTCTCTCTCCCACACACACACACACACACACACACACACATTAGTATTCTACCATCATCTATGAAAACCCTCACATTTAGCTCACTTTCTTCTGCTGTAGCTCACAATAATCTAGACACACACACAAGCACACAGACACACAGACACACACACACACACACACACACACACACGGCATTTCCTGTTTTTAATCCCAGACTCTTCACTTTTCCTTCTCTCTTCTGCTTTGCAGTCCTCTGTCCCCCGCTTCGCATCTCCCACTGTCTGAACCTTCTCTCCTCTTTCTTTGCAGATCTTGTCTTTACTCACCTCCTCTTTTCTCCTCACCACTGAGCTAATCTTCTCCTCCTTCACCTCCTCTCTTTGTCTTTGTCTCTCTCTCTCTCTCTCTCTCTCTCCCAGTTGGTGTTAATAATTTAACCAGTGAGCTGCTGCACAGTTGGCTCCTCTCCAGCCCTCAGACTGCCATGGTTTCTCTATTTATGACATTGTGTAGCTTCGCACATGTGTGGGATATGCAAGCAGCAGAGATGGCGTGTGTTGGTGTGTGTGTGTGTGTGTGTGTGTGTGTGTGTGTGTGTGTGTGTGTGTGTGTGTGTGTGTGTGTGTGTGTGTGTGTGTGTGTGCATGTGCATGTGTGTGTTGTGCTTCCGACGACAGCCAATGACAAAGAATTGCAAGAACCCCCGTCCAAATCCACAACAGGGAGAGAGTCATTCATGACAAACCCTGATCAGTCCTCTCAACCTGTATTGAAAAAAAAAAAAAAATATATATATATATATATATATAATAAAATAATATATATATAAATATAAAATATATATAAAAATAAAAATACATATAAATACATATGAGAGATATAATATATAAAAAATATATCTATATGTATTTGCTTGTTTATCTATAAATAGATAAACAAACAAATAAACAAACAAATAAATAAATATTATTATTTATTGTTATTTATTATAATATAAATCAACAATAATTTTATAGTTTTTTTAGTTTTAATTTGTTTAACATTATTTTTTGTAGCTCTTAAAATTAAGATGTTAAAAATAATTTCTCAATTTTAAGTAAAGAAAACCCAAAAATATTTAGCACTATATATATATATATATATATATATATATATATATTTATGTCTATATTTTGATACTGGCTGGGAAGCTATTTATATTCATGTTGGACTGACTGTTGTCCATGTTAATAAGGCAGTTAAAATGAAAGCATGGCTTCCATCGCAGAGAGGGTGGCGACATTTCTATAGAGTGTGCAACACAACATGCGTGTGACACGACGTGCGTGTGTTCGCCACCTCCTACACCTTTCACCCTCCCACTGCGCAGCCCACACTAACTCCCCAGTGAGCCCAGCCAGGTCACGCGGCCCGCAACACTCATTCATTCGCCCTTGGAACCATCCATCATCCCCAGGCATCGCGAGAATCATCCATCATTTGATATTTGTTATTGATTCAAATGTTTTCTATACAAAAGGGATTTACATAAAAGTGTATTGTCTTGATTCAAATGGGCAGCACAATGAACGGGTTTCCCAATTAGAGACTTGCTATTCATACACTCTCTTTTGAGTTGCTTAACTTGTGTTTTCTTTGGTTTTTTTCCTGTTGTTCTAAGAGATTTTCTTTTTTTCAGTGGACCATCCTGTTTTCGATTTAAAAATGATATTTGCAGCACTTAAAAAAAAAATTAACCTAAAGACTTCATGGGCCTGTCGTGTATTTTATATTCTCTTCATTTCCATCCAGCAGATGTGTCGAGACCGCTAATCAGGTTGATTTTATGTTATTGGTGCATCAGCCAGCGGATTTCACTCAGTAGCTATAACTGCGTTGTGCTAAGCATGGACAGTAAAAATAAAAAGGAATGCAGCATCCCAGACGTGGCGGGTTTTAATCCTCGAGTTTGTGTTCGTGCTTACTGCCATCCGAGCTGGAAACTGAGCCAGAACTTAGGAATTTGGGCAGCGGGGCAGAGTCTTGAGGTAGAGAGTGAAACAACCAGTCGAAGGAAGGAAGAGACATGCCCACCTTACTCCATTGAACCAAGACACCCATTAGAGGTGTCAACCTTAGCTACTGAGACCATGAAGTCTGGAAAAATGGGTGAAAAATGTATTGCCTTATTGTATTTCTAGCGAGAAGTTATTTTTCCGTTGACTTCCATTTAGTTGAACGTTTTCTGGAGCATCATCTAGAGGCTATTAGCTGAACTTCAGTTTAAGGCACTTCCACATTGGCTTGACAGCCATACTGCCTGGTAATGGTTTTCCACAGGAGGAACTCATTTCTGAAATTTCTTCCACTTGGAGTGGTCCTGTGCCCAAAAAAGTCCATGCAAGTGAGGTGGTACTTTTCGGGTGAATTGAAATCATTGGGGCGGAGTTGTACTCGTAGTCCACGTAGTACCAGTAGTCGTGCTGATTGGACAAACACAAAGCTATGCGAGAATGGTCAAGCGCACCAACCATCATTTTTAAATACCAACAGTTGATTTAACACTTCTTGACGGCAAAGCTCACGTGGTTGCACGTCGAAACGCCGTATCAAACCAGCCACACCTGGCTGGTGTCACCTCCTGATTTGCATAATCTTCACGGTTCCTTAGTTGGGGCCGGAAAGCAACCCTTTCAACGACTGCTACGACTCCCGTTTCAAAAGGTTCCTCACCTAAATGATTCCTCATTCAGTTCCTGCACCTTGGTGGAAAAGCGGCTCATATCTCTCGGGGGTGCCCAAACATGCAACCCGCCCTGTCATTAATTCCAAAGGCGAAGGCAGAACAGTGTACCAGATAGTGCTCGTCCACAGCATGTGTGTGTTTATATTTGTTTGCGAACATGAGCGTGAGTTTTATGGCGGCGCGTGTTCACGTATGCGTCTCAGTTTCCGTGTAGATGGGGGAAGGGCACACACACACACACACACACGCGCGCGCACACACACACACACACACACACCTCACACAGACGTGCGCGGCGGTGTTGACAGGTGGCTGTGGTAAAGAGGTGGTCCCTGCGCTGGGGTCTGCCTGTATCTGGTTGAGAGAGAGACAGGAATTAACCCCCCCAGCAGCTGTCGCCCTAATTCCTCTAACACGGTGCTTGTGCTCTGATTAGAAAACAGATCTGGCCTCTAATTTACTCCTGACACCAGCTAATGCTCTATATCTCTATCACTGTGTCCCCACTTGGTCTGCCCGCCGTGCACCGGACATACACATGCACATGTGCAGCACCGGGGAAAAAGCTATAACTAGCCTCATGATCAACATCACATACTGATGCCTACATCAGACATCCAATAATGGACGTTCTAGAGCGTCCTTTTTCTTTATTTAAATATATTTTTAACAATGGAATCAGATCACATGTTGACGAATAACCTTTTTGCATAAGTGTCACATTTTGACAATGACCTCATGAGACTAGACTGGATGTAGATGCTTCAGCGACATGTAGATGCTGAGAAGGGGGAGGCAGAGAGCTCTCAGGGACATCCTGTTCTCTACCAATACAGTTCTTGGGTCAGAAGAGCTGATTTTAAACAACACTTCCAGACTGTACAAGCTAATTGTGTTGACGCCACCATCGACGTCTCAATATCAAAAAAAGTGAAAAATGGTTCGGTCCAAGGATTTATCCTACAAATGATACGAGTGATTCACATTTTGGGCCATTTTGCAAAAGACAACATTTTCTCAAAATACCTTTTGAAAAGGGGACCTATTATGGAAAAACTCACATTTTCAGTGCTTGTGCACACACATTTTGGTCTCTAATGGGCCTACAAATACACAAACTCTCCCCGTCAGTTTTTCTGTGGAGTCCCTATTTCAGAAAACATGTGATTCAACAAGCCGTTCAGATTTGTGTCTCCTTCCTACGTCAGACAACCGCCGAATAACAACCGCCCCACTCATCCAGCAATGTGTGCCGTTTATTCAGTCTGATCAGAATATCTCAACTTCAATCAACTTAAATAATGTAATGGTTTCTTTAGATGCTGAAAAAGCATTTGACATAGTAAATTGGAGATATCTCTCTCCACCCTGAACAAATGTGGCATTGGAGAGTCACTCGTTCAATGGAACAGAATTCTGTGTAACTTACCATCTGCTTCTGTCATCACCAACGTGGCACAAGACAATGGTGTCCACTCTCCACTTTACTATTCGCCATCTTTATTGTACCCTTTGGTCATAACAATAATATCACTGGCATACAAATAGGGAACTGTTCACAAAATCAGTTTATATGCAGACGATATTTTGTTGTATTTACAGAACCCAATATCATCCCTACCGGAAGTGTTCAATCTTATATCTAAATTTTCAGCAATCTCAGACTATTCAATAAACTGGACTAAAACCACAGTCTTACCACTCAGTGTGGAGGACTGGAATGCTGTAACCCAGAAACTTGACTTAACCACCACAACAGGCAACATTTTATACCTGGGTATTGTTATCTCAACCAATCTGTCAGTGTCCTCAGGGACCTCTCCTCAGTTGACCCACCTACCAAACACCCATCTTGACTGCCTTAACAATCGGCAAGAAAATAATATTACTCAATTGGAAAAACATAAATAATCTTACCACATCCCAATGGTTAAATCTATTTATAGAATACCTTTCAATGGAAAGGCAATTGGCAATATCCAAAGACAAATATTAACATTTCATGAAATTTGGACTCCTTTTATCAATGACACACCTCCATCCATCAACACCTGAGTCTTCCTGAGTCGGGACGGTGTCTGTGCCCTTGGGGGCTGCCTGTGGCTGGCTTCCGTGTGTCGGTCTGGGGCGTGGTTGCGGGTTTGGTGCTCGGGTCAGGGGCCGGTTGGGGAGGTTTGTGGGGTCGTGTCCGGGCCCAAGGTCAACATGCCGCTGGGGTCGTCCGCACCATGGGAGGGTGGTTGGGCTCGTCCATCTGCGTTCTGTGTGTTGGGGATGGACTGGATGTCTCGTCTGGTCCTGGGCCCTGGACTGGAACTTGAGCCCAGTCAGGTGTGCTTGGAGCGGCCTCCATTCGCGGGGAGGGGACTCCCGCTGTTACACCTGTTTGCAGGGTGTCAGTTCTCTGGCGCTCTTGGTGGTGGGGCGCGCGCCCCTGGGTGGCCGGCTGTGGTCCACATGTGCGGCGACAGGGGGGTGGTCAGGGACCTGCTGGGGGCGCAGAGCCTCCTGGTGCATATTCTAGTCCGGGGTGGTGTCGGTGTGGTTGCTGCCTGGCCTGCTGCACTCCTGCTCTCCCAGTGCTGGAACTCAAATTCAGTACATCCACCGCACAATAGGCCTAGGGTTTGCAGGACAGGTGGGATGCGAGCTGTGTGGGCGGGGAAGTGTTGGGCATCTTGCCGTCACGCTAAACGTTACGTACAGCTCCAGTGGTGCTTCACGACTGTCCTACAATTTTAATACCACTCATACTAGCTTAGAACTTGTACACACCCACACAAATCTTACTCCAAACAACACACCACCAGATCAGAGTCTGCGGGGCAGGAGGGGTGCCAGTGACTGGGGTTCGATATTCTTGGATGGCTCACAGCCCCCAACACACCAAATTTTAACTTCATACACAAAAAACACACATTGAGCACTACCGTTTTCAGGGTGGCGGGGCGCTGGTGGGTTGGTGTGGGGGTGTGGTTGGCCGGGGGGGCGACCGTGTGGCCCCCCTGTCGGCTGTGTTCGGGTCCTGGTGGCTTTCCCCTGATTCCGGGTGGTTCCTGGCCTGCTGCGGAGAGCGCTGCCGGGCGCTTTCCAGGCCCCTTGGTGGCTGCCCGTCGTGGTGCATGTGGGTTGTGGTGCAGGAGGCGGAGGTCGGCCTTCGTCCTGCTGCGCAGCTTCTCGGCGGCGGATGCCCCGGGTGCCAGACGGTTGCACACACACACACACACACACACACACACACACACACACACATACACACACACACACACACAAGGAATGCAACGGTACACGGTATGCTATCAAACCGCTCGGTACGCCTAGTGGTTGCACACACACACACAGACACACACAAGGGATGCAACGGTACACGGTATGCTATAGAACCGCTTGGTACGCCCAGCGGTTGCACACACACACACACACACACACACACACACACACACACACACACGCACACACACACACACACACACACACACACACAAGGGATGCAATGGTACATGGTATGCTATCGAACTGTTCGGTATGCCCCCTATGGTTCGATATGCACTGGTGAACCACAGTATTACGGTATCACAGTAAGTCCACCGGACATGTTGGTGCAGGATAGAGGCACGGCGCCAACCGTAAGTGCTGCCTCCTAATGAATGCACTATTGGAGCTCCACGGGCCACGTCACCCGCGCAGCATTTCTCAAATTTTGCGCAAGAGGTCTATTTTTTTTTAGCTGCACGCAGCTACGCAGCCTTTTCAATCGAAACACAGGATGAAAGTACATGGAAATGTTTTTCCCTTCCAATCAGATGAACTTTGGCAAATTATAACAACCCACCAAGTAACTTGAAACCCCCTACAGTCGTACACACAGAGAGCAGTACACTAGTTATTTATGGCAGACTACTATAAGAACACTTTTGACACCTTTTAACTTAAAAAAAAAAAAAAAAGTTTTTTCTTCAATATAAAGATACCAAAATACTACTGTTACCGTGGCCCCAAAACCGTGACCCATACCGAACCGTGAGCCCATTGTACCGTTCAATCCCTAACACCCACGCAGGTGGACTCATCACAGGTACACACACACTACCAGCATCTGCCTCGGACACGCCCCCGAAAACCCTCCTGATTACATCCTTCTCCCTTTCTCTCCTTTACTGCCATAGCTATCACAGTGAAAGGCCACGTGCCGTAATTGCTGTTCCAATTTCCGTCTACTTAATAATTCATGTTTTGTCAAAAACATGTTGTCTGATGTTTCTATGTTTATGTATTGTCAAGTACATATTGTTGTTTGTCTCTATGTTTATCCGTCTCACCCGGGGTGATTCTCCCGCCCCCTTTTGGAGTGGTAATGATGATTAGTTGTTTATAGATCAAAACATGGTAAGATCGTTCTCCAAAGAGGGGGATTGGGGGCGGTTTTGTAAAATTGAAAAGCTGTTCTCTTGTCATCCCACAGGTCGTCCACAGGACAGAGTTATTGCAACCGGTTCTTGATGATTAGTGGCATTGAGTGGCATTGGAGGCTGAGGGATCAATCTGATCACTCCGATGGCGGAGATAGCTTCTGGAATTTTGATTGATTGATTGATTGTATAAAGAAAGATAGGAGAGATCTATGGGAAAATATCTAAACGGGAGGACGACCATGTGTAATTTGGCAAACGGCACACTTTGCCGTAAAAGAGAGTAGCGACCTGTCCACCAATCACTTCCGGAGTGGGCGTCGGGAGCAGCTCATTTGCATTTAAATCTGCACACACAAACAGCCCGTGGAGAACAGGAGGGGTTTCGAGGCATGTGACAATGACTAGAATGCATAATCTGAGTGATATTTTCAGCAAAGAAAACTCAAGGACATGTTTCCAGGACCTCAGAGACCTATATTAACTTGTTGAAAAGGAGTATAATATGGCTCCTTTTAAATCTTTTAATTCTTCTTGAGACAGCTAAAAAAAAATTAAAAAAAAAGTAATGATGGTGGCGTATCTTAATATCCTATCATCTTATTTGTAATATCTGCTATTGTTGTATAATCCAAAAGTTTATAGGAATGAGTCAGAGAGTGTTAAACGGGTTGAGGAGGCTGCCTGGCACTTTGCGTGCCGGGGAGGGAGCGGGGCCGTCGGGGACCTGGGTGCCGCGACAGGGCTGCCCAGCAGGGGGCAGGGGTGCGATGCCGGGAGTGGGAGGTGACGGCACAGTGTCGTGCTGCACTGGAGGTGTCAGCTCACCCTCCTCAGAGAGGGTGGTGGTGGCGGGGGTGAGGGCGGGGGTGAGAGAGAGAGAGACAGGCAGGGTAGAGTGTGTGTGTGTGTGTGTGTGTGCGTGTGTGTGTGTGTGTGTGTGTGTGTGTGTGTGTGTGTGTGTGTGTGTGTGTGTGTGTGTGTTCCACAATCGTGCCTCATACCTGTAAGGAAATGAGATGCGTTGTGGCCCTCACAGCAAAGGGAATGGCTCCCAGTGCGAGTGAGTTCCTTTGTGCGTGCGACACCCGTTTTAGTCCCTCTATCCTCGATCCGTCTCCGGGGACTTTCTTGGCATCTCTGCCGACTTTTAATTCTCGCTCTGCAAACTGCTGCTGTCTGAGAGCAAGCTGGCACGCACGCACGCACGCACACACACACACACACGCACACACACACACACACACACACACACACACACACACACACACACACACACACACACACACACACCACCATGAACACACCGGATCAAGCGCCCATTCCCGGTTGTGTTCAGTTTTGCGGGCTATTGCGCAAGCGCACCCCCAAATTCGCAGAGGCACACGATCGCCCACTCATTTTATATGCACAGACCGTGTCCCTCACATGGGACGGAAACCCGAAATATGAACAGCTTCCAAAGGCCAATGCAGCCAGATACAAAGAGCCACGTTCGTAGGGGCTTTACATTATGGGCTGCGATGTTTGAAGCGTCTTTGGAAACACATACTCTCATCAATCTATCAGTCAATCTCCTGTCCCGTGTTTGCAGACACATCAGTTAAATTTGTTGTGTCATACATTACATACATTACACACCTATAAAAAAAAACCCCCAGTAAGATAAACCATAATATAATGTTTAAATTAAAGCGGCACTCGGATCAAAGTCACTGCCAGTTCCAATTAATTTTCTACCACCGACAGCGACCGAGAGACAGAGGCAGGCAACCAGAGGCAGGCAACCAGAGGCAGGCAACCAGAGGCAGGCAACCAGAGCCAGGCAACCTTCCTGTCAGTCGGAAAGACACGCGTGGCGCGAAGGAAAACGCAAAGAGACACGCAAACACGCGTGTCCTTTAAATATACAGAATTTCCAGGGAGGACGCAAATGTTTTGTGTCTGTTTGTTTATCTGAGCCTGAACTCCCAGAAAGTCTCGCCGAGAAACTCTCATCCGCAGCAGGCTGGCACACGCGCACGCACACACACACACACGCACGCACGCGCACACACACACACACACACACACACACACACACACACACACACACACACACACGTGCATTCTGCCGCAAACCTACACTGACAGGCAGATGAGGGAAACTTCAAAAGCAACAAATAAATAAATTAAAGACAAGTCTGATAGGGATGAATAAATAACCAGAGGAGAGAGAGAGAGAGAGGGAAACAGGAAATGAGAATGAGGGAGAGGGGGGAGAGAACATTTTTGAGTGAGTGAGTGAGTCGGGGCGGTAGGGGGAGATGAGGAAGACAGAGAGGAATGGAGAGAGCGAACGCTGTAAGCACCTTTTTTGGGGGGGGGGGGGGGGGGGGGGGCTGTCACGGAGTTCCCGGAGACGGAGGAACGGGGAGACGGAGGAACAGGGAGACGGAGGAACCCCGTTTCGCGGCGGGTTGCGGGACTCTGCAGCCGAGGTGGGGGAGGCCCAGCGAGGGGGGAGGGGAGGGTGGGGGAGAGAGTGGGCGCAGGACGCGGGTGACACAGCGTGAGACTGGCTGGGAGTGAGAGATCCCGCTTTTCTCCCACACTTTTTGGGGTTTTTGGGGGGGGGGGGGGGGCAGTATGCAAATGAAGGGGTTATTATTGCGTTGCTCATCAGGCAGCGCGGAGCCGACATTAATAGGCTGATGAATATGCATGTGAATTTGTTAATTAAGTTAATTATTCTGCCGAAAATGCATTAGTCTTCCAAGGACATCTTCCCCAGGATTCCGAGCGGCTCGACTCATTAGTCATGCGATATTTTACACCACGCGTCGAGAAGAGAGGTGGAGACTGGAGACGGGGGGGGGGGGGGGGGGCAGGGGCCGGCCCTGACCCCTCCACCTCCCTCCCCCGTCTCCAGTCTCCACCTCCGCCTCCCTCCTCTCCGTCTTCCCTCGGTCCGGCGGCATCAAGGGTTTCGACTCCACTTATCACCGGGACCCGGCGGGAACGAGGCGGAGGCGTCGCGGTGAGGACGGCGCTCCGCGACGCCGTCCACGACCCTTCCAGTGGACAGACGGCCCCTCCTTTCTCTTTTCCTCTTTCCTCTCCAGTAATCCCTCCCTCCCTCCCTCCCTCCAGCCCTCCACACTGCTTTTTCTCTAATTGCTTATTAAAACCCTCTTAAATGAACTTTTTGTGCCAACTTTCCAACACATTAATTAATTGTTGTAGCCAATTAAGTGTCGCTGTGCAAATGAGCCTGAGCGCAAATGGTCCTGCAGGCCCCCCC
>NC_137205.1:26738674-26796174 GCF_960531495.2 Zeus faber | reverse complement strand
CGCACATGCGCCGTCATTCACCAACCCGTACAGTCGCACGTCTTGTCCCGCTCCCGCTCACACCGGGCCGGTGCTGGGTGCTCGGGTGAGCCTCCCTAGCGCCTCCAAACGGGGGAGAGATCCCTCACCCAGAGGGCTCAGCTGGGCCAGAGTCTGCCTGGTGGGCCAAGCAGCTCAGTACGGCTGCCAAATGGGGCACTGCACTGGGAAGGCCGGGAACGTGCGCGCGCGTGCGCGTGCACACACACACACACACACACACACACACACACACACACACGCACACACACACCAGCAGAAACATTTCAGGCTTCTGTCTGTTTTCCCTAATCTGCATTTTGTGGTTGCCCTCCGCTTGTCACAACCCTCATGAAGAGATCAAGTCAAGGGCTTCACAGCGGTGTAAGAATGATATAAATACACTAATAACATGCACACACACACATCCCTTTTATTATTGTTGTTGTATGGGGGTCTGGCTCAATTCTGCAGTGGTTGTTAATTGGAGTTAGAGTATGACGATGACAATAATCTGTCTGGGACCTTTATTATAGATGATAAAATAACGGTTTAAAGGGGACTGTAATGCTTTTTACACAAGTTAATATATGGTTTTTGAAGAAAATACCACCACATTATGCATTAGAGACATTCTAATATAGCTCTAAATCCATTGTGTTCCTGACGCTCTGTTTCAGTGGGTGGAGCCACCTTCCTGGGGCCACGAGTTATGTGAGCGAAAGGGATTTGAGCACAAGTTCCTTGTTCTGTGAGCCAATGGCTTTTGAGAAGGGTTCCGGGCTTTTTTCTATTTACTCCGTAACCTTCACTGAACAAACCGGAGGCGAGAAATAAGCAATCCAGTTTCTGAATCACCCGTATTAGATCTACAAGGCCTCGTTTAAGAGTTTGTTCCGACGTTAGTTGCTGCGATTCGCTGCTTGGGGGGGGGGGGGGGGGACGGGACACCGCATCGGGACTCTTGGATGCGGGTTTTTTTTTTGTTTCATGTAAATGTCGGAAAATAAAATAAAATAAAATAAAATAAAATAAATCCAAATACAGGTAGTCCTCACTTAATGAGCGAGTTCTGTTCCTAGGACCAGGTCATTAAGCGAATTGGTCGGTGAGCGACGACCAGTGTTAGTTCACAGTAAGGAGGCGTGGCTGGTATTTTTAGTGTATATAGTATATATAGTGTTATATCACAGTAAGGGGACATGGCTGGTACATTTAGTGTATATAGTATATATAGTGTTATATCACAGTAAGGAGGCGTGGCTGGTATATTTAGTGTATATAGTATATATAGTGTTATTTCACGCTAAGGGGGCATGGCTGGTATATTTAGTGTATATAGTATATATAGTGTTATTTCATACTAAGGTGGCGTGGCGATTGCGAACGTGAGTGTAGTAAATACTAACAGACTGTGGGAACGAGATTGAGAACGGTGATGGGATGAGATGTATACAGTGTATACAGTGTATACAGCGTATACAGCGTATAAAGGGTGATGCAGGATGAGATGCTTGACGCTGAGACGCCGCCGTGTTGTACAACGCAGACTGGCCAGAGAGCTGGTCCCGAGGCCCAGCGGCCGTTAAGCAGGTAGGTTGTTGAGTGAGGAGTACCTGTGTATAGATAAATATTGACATGCGGTGAAAGTAAACTCAGTTCGTCTAACCATCAAGCAGTGGGGGGGGGGCCGGGCCCCTTTTACCGCGCCCTTTCAAGCAAGCAAGGACACGTATGGAGAGGACATGCAGACCCGAGAAGTATCGGCAGTGCCGATAGTTTTGGCGTCGCCCCGCCCCCCCAACGGGCATGTCGTGTACATCGGTCCTCTTCGCTGGCGCTTGTTGGCTAGTAAAAAAATAACAAAAAACACCACAAAAACAAAAGAAAACAATGAAAAACGGTGGTTTCCTGTGCGGCGCCGGAGACTCGTCAAAAACCACCATCGCAGGAACGGAGGAGGCGACGCCGCGGGCGCTCGAACCACGACGGGCGCTCTGGAGCCGACGCCTGACGCACACGTTCCGACCACGAGCTTCTATTTGTTACGTTTTGAAATAGAAAGCGAAAGTGGAAGTTTGAGGAGGCTCGTGCGTCGGGTTCCCCCAAAACTGTGAAGCGCGGCCCCCTCGTGCTCGGTGGAGGAATCGCGCGGATCCGCAGCAAAATGATATACACTGTAGATATTCTTCGTTTGCATTCGTTCGTTACTATTTATGATTATTTATTTGTTTAATATCATTACATTTATGAATATTTATATTTTCCCACAAAATATATTAACTCACCCTCACCATTGACAGTGATTTCTATTTGTTTGCTGTAAAAACGTGCACTTTTATTTTTATTTTTATTTTATCATCAAGGTGTTGGGATGTGAAGATATCCAATTTGTTTCACCTACTTCCGCTCTCCAGACGATCCACCTCCGGGGTGTCAAACCACAGGCCCGGGGGCCACATCCGGCCCGCCAGACAATGTAGTGCGGCCCGCTACTTGGTGATAATATGTTGATGGGTCCCAAATCTCAATGCTTAATTAATCCACACAGATGTAGTAAATGTTTTCAAAAGATGAAACAGAATTAAATAGATCATAGGAGATATTACTGACAGCGTTACGAGGACATTCACTAACGTGCGAGAGAAACAAAACAAAAAAAAAGGCAGTTTTTTATCTTGAATTTAACACGGGGCCCCCTGGAAGAAGACAACCTGACCGGTGGCCCCCAGCTCATTATGACTTTGAGACCCCTGCTCTACACAGTTGAAAACGGGCTGGGACGGCTGGGACTATAACGATGCCAGGCTGCGTCGGCTGCAGAGACTGAAAGCACCGGGCGGCCATGCAGCCTGGAGACTCGGCGCAAGGATTCAAGGCTCAAGCACCGCGACAGGGTGCCCGACGACGGCCGTTTGCATCCCACGGTCACCGTCACCTCCCCGAAGCAGAGCGTAGCCGGGTGCGGACGTTTGGACTAAATCACATCCAACGATAAAAACCTCCTGAGATCAGGGTCCAGGGACTAACGCTTATTCCGTAGGGTCCATGGACTAATGCACGTTAAATTGGAGGTCCTTGATAAGAAAGAGGCTGAGAATCACTCCAGGCCATGATGTGTGTGTGTGTACACACACACAAACACACACACACATATATATATATATACATATATATACATATACATATACATATATATATATATACATATATATATATATATATATATATATACATATATATACATATACATACATATATATACATATACATATATATACATATACATATATATACATATACATATATATATATATATATACATATATATATATATACACATATACATATATATATACACATATATATACATATATATATACACATATATATACATATACATATATATATATATATATATATATACACACACACACATACATACACACACATATATATATACACATATATACACACACACAGTATATACACATATATACACATATACTTAAGTATACATACATATATACACATATACATATATAATGTTATGCAGTACCAGCTAGGGGCTGCGGGTTTTTCTGCGTGGGCATATTTGGGAGGGACTTGGATACTGTGTGACACCTGATAGCGCAGGAGAAACAAATAGATGGTCACATGTCGTCCTTTAATAAAGTGAACCAAGAAAACACTTATTACAAAATATCCTTTTATACAGCCGACCGCATCCCCGCTCACGTTCACTCGCAAAAAATAAAAGTAAAAATAAAAACAAAAACAAAAATAAAAAAATGGGGAAAAACAGAATCATGGACCATTATTTTAAACCCCCCGGGAAAAACAATTACACAAGAAGCGTCTGCTGCCGGGGAGGGCTGAGGACGGCCATATTACAAGAGGCTACCGGGGGCCACCGGGGGGGCCACTGTGGGGGCCACCGCGTTACTAGCGAGAAATGGCGAGCCGGCACTTTAAATCCACTTTCCCGTCAGTTAATAGACGGAGAGCGGTTCTGGAGCCCACCGGGACGTGATGGGCGGGAGGATTTGAGAGATGATGATGCATAACGGCCCTCCATTAACCAAACGGAAAAAAATTATAAAAATTGAACGCCCCCCTCCCAACCTGCCCCCGGTAAAAACCTCCATCATTCAGGGGCTCGTTCACAAAGGAGGCCCAAGGGTGAAAGTCGGGGGGGGGGGGGGGCCGGCATATATTTGAACAAAAAAAAACAAAAAAAAACAAAAAAGGGGAAGAGCAGCCAGGCGGTGCCCGTCGGCAGGGCTCCCCTGTACCAGACCTCCCCAAGCTTCCAGTCAGCCGGACTCCGCAGCCCCGCGGGGCTCTGAGGTCAAGGGTCACACTGCGTTCTCTCCAATACACAGACAGCATGTACGGGCACTGCATCGGACTCCACAATCATTTCATAAAATAAACAAAAACTAAACCTTCGCTCGCGTTCGGCGGCGGCGTCGACCCGGCGTCGCCGGCGGTGGACGAGACGGAGCAGCGGCTTCCACCGGTCGGTGCCAACCGTCTCGTATGGGGTTGGTGCGGGGTTCAGCCATTCACCATTCAGCAGCTTTCCCTTCAGTAAAGCACCGTCAACCTTTATTCCTTCATCCCTCGCCAAAATATTTCATTCAACATTCATAACCTCTTTAGAAACATTTTTTTTGTTTATCTATACTTTACACACCCCCATCGAGTCACAACAGGTGGGTTTCTCTGCTTGTCCTTCCTCAGACTTGTCTTGCAGGCGGGGGGAGGGGAGGGGAGGGGGGGCGGGGGCCACACCGGCTCCCCGCTGCCGCTCGGGCTCAGCGCGCGGCTCCGTGGGTGAAGCGGAGGTCCTGGTCCTTCGGGAATTGCGCCGCCGCCGCGGCAGAAGCAGCATTCACCAGTCCTGCTGGGGCCTCGGCTGCTGTGGAGGGTTTCGGGGAGGACTCCGTCCCCCAGGGCAGAGGGGGCGGCCCGCGGGCCGGCGAGGGGTCCTTGCTGCGCTGCGGCGGGGCCCCCGCGTCCGAGTCCTGCTGCGAGATGAGCTGCAGCAAGGCGGCCGCCACGGCGGGGCTGATGTCCTGCCCGGACTGGGCCTCGGAGCCGGGCTGCAGGCTGTGGCCGCGGGGGGCCGAGGGCGGGGGCCCGGGCGGGGAGGGAGGACGGTGCTCTATGGAGGGCGGGCCCTGATTGGAACCAGACGGTTTCTTCTTCTGCACGGCACCATCTGAACGGGACGAGAGGGAACGGGAGGATGGATTAGGAAGGAGGACATATACAATATAGAAAAATATCACTTAATGACACATGATCGTTCAACTCAAGTATTCGTTTCTGTGTTTGTAATTACATTGAATTATATATGTATTTTTTTTAAATTTAATCTTCTGGTCCATGGATCTGAAATCACTTCATATTCCTACCTTCACCACAAGATGGAGGGCATTCCAAAAGCTGCAGCTTTATATGAATAATGTCTGTCATGGTCAAAGCTTCAGTGATACTTGTAATTTGTATATATTTTTTTACAATGTTTTGAAAGAAATCAAACTGCACTGCGTGCAAATAGTTAACGGTCGCTTCGGGGGCTCAGTTCCCCCACCAAATCAATCACGTCCGTCCATTGGCTTTGTGCAAATTCCGTGCGGCTAAAACATCTGGAGACGAGAAGCTTTCTTATTTGGACGAAAGAATATCTACAAATTAAGCACCGATAAATAAATGTGATTGTTTTGGTGGAGGGAGGCTTCGCTGGAATAGATCTTGAACTGCTGCTTCAAGATGTCATTTATTTCAGTCGTCCAAGTTTTGAACTGAAATATGCAAAGGAAAGTAAGTTCGGCCAATTCCGAGTCACAAAGTATTACTTTGAATTGAAAGTATATATATATATTTTTTTTTTAAATACGCATGTCGGGTTGGGGAATATTCTGCAGGATTCCAAAATGTAAAACCCACCGGGTGTGATATCGCAGCAACTAGTGACATTTAAAACATTGTTTACTTCAGTGTGAAAAGCAGAAAAAAATAAAATAAAAGTAAAATTAAGAAAGATGTGTGACAAAGTAAAAGGAAACACATGCAGGTGAAGTCTAAAGATTCAAATCATTTATTTCCTCTTCATAATTTATTAGACTTTTCTTCATAAAAAGGCTGACATTACAGACTGTTTTAAAGCAACATAAACGTTTCCTGCGAAGAACAGAGCGGCGGCGGCTTTTGATGGAAATGAGGGAACAAACAAACAAACAGGCGTGGGGACTGAGACACAACGGAAAACCAAAAAAAAGGGAGGAGGTGGAGGTGGAGGTGGAGGAGGGAACAGTACATCATCTAGCTTGCACGAACACTACCGCACACCGGGTGCCCACCTGCACCGCGCCCGCCACGGCGAGACACTCGGAGGGTGTTTACAGTGTGTGAGGGGATGGAGGTGGTGGTGGTGGTGGTGGGGGTGGGGGTGTGGTACCGAGAGCCTCCTGCAGGTGGAGGGGGGGGTGCGGTGTGAGGAGAGGCAGAGTGATGAGGAGGAGGGGGGGTGGGAGGTAGTGTATGATATGACGAAGACTGACCCCCCCCGACCCCAAAAAGTTGAACCGTCTGAATCGAAAGCTTGAATGTCAATTAAAGGTGACAAACCGCTCGGGAAATTTTTGATCATTTTGTTGTTTCTTTTTTCCTCTGTTTACGTGTTGGACCGTGCGGAGCGTCGAGGATTCCTCATAACTCCTCCAAAAACAAAACAAAAACAAAAAGACGACCTGAGTGACCTCTGCTCCTTCTATGCCCCTCCTACACCCCCGCCCCCTCCCGTCCCCTCCCCCTTTCACCCCCCACCGCTCTCTAACTGACCCTACCGCCCGGCCCGCCCCCACGTGCTCCACCCTCTAGAAACTACACCCGAGACTTGCCCTTGCGATCTGCAGCGGAAGCTGAGGAGTTACTGCGAGAAACGGCGTCCTCTGATTGGACGCCGTTGCTGTCGTCGCCTTGCTCCGCCCCGTCGGCCGGCGCCTTGATGATGTGGCTCAGGATGAGGGCCAGCAGGTTGGCCTGGTCCTCCTGGCTGAGTGGGGGCTCACCGGGCGCCGGAGACAGCTCGCTCGACTCGGGGGGCGGCTCCGGGGGCTGGGACCGGGGTGCGCAGGGGGGCCCCCGCTCCTCCGGGGCCCCCTGCTGGTGGGAGGACTCGCTGAGGGCCGACAGGGACTGGCTGAGGTTCTCCAGGTTGGAGATGTTGAGGAGCTGCGCCACCTGGGGCAGGCTGAGGTCCGTCTGGCCCTGGAGCAGGTTCAGCACCACCGCCAGTTCCGTCTGGTTCAGCTGCTCCGCCGCTGCACCCAGACCTAGCAGGAGAAATTAATATTAGCATTGGTCAGCAAGAGTCTGACAAGATGTTTTTACGCTGTTTTTACGAAATAAAATTTCGTAAAAATTTCAGATTTGCTCAGATTTCCCCAATGGTGTCATTTGATTTTTGTTTTATTGATATTATTCTATTCACTAACTGATTTACGTTTTAAGAATCAGTTCATTTCAGTTAGTTGCTAGGTAGGTATTAGGTTGGCTATTATGTTCGTTTTGGTCACTATTGTGCATAACCCGGGTGCGCTGCAAAGACATTTCACTGCGTATATGTATGAACGTATGTATATGTATGTGACAAATAAAACAAATAACCTTTTGAATCTTGAATCATTGTGCATCGGCCAGTGCTTAAAGTTCCTGATTCTGAATCAGTACTGAATAAAACAGTAAAATAAATATGTACAGTATATCTGTATGTACATGTATATAGCGCCACCCTGCGCTAACATCTAAATACATTATGCACACAAGACGACTCTTTTACTACTTATTTAGGAAGCAATTTCAATAAATCATTGTCAGCAGTTGTAGAATCATTTTTGTGATTACTTCGCCATAAAAACTGCTCAACGATTACCTTAGGTTGCCACCGCAACGGCGCTAGCGTCGGCAGTCAATAGCCGTTACCTGACAGCTCATTGGCTGAGAGCGGGCCGGGGGGCAGCCTCCCGGGCGGCGGGGGTGGGGCTCCGGCCGGGCTGGAGGGCGGCCGGCTGTTCGCAGCAGCAGAGGGCCCTGTCGGGTCCTTACGGGGCACTTTGGGCACAGGCACTTCCTCGGGCAGACCGCTCTGGCGCGCACGCCGCCTCTTCTTGCTCCACAGCTCGTGGCAGTCCTGGTGGTGCGGCAGACTGAGAGGGGCGGTGAGGGAAAGAGCTCATTATGTATTCAAATAAACCTCCAACCGCGGCTGCACCCAAAACACTAAACTGCCAAGTGGATACTTAATCATACTAAACATTACATTACCCAGCGTACTATGGTATGTGACTAAAAATAATCATGTTTTTTCAGCCATACCACGTTGTCATCAAGGGATCTCACAATTTCAATACCAAGAGTCAAAAGTCAATTTTATACAGAATTTATCTACATTTTAATATTAATTATATTATTATAACTATTATTATATTTTATTTCATAAGAATTGAAACTGACGTTTCAGTACGTCATCTGATGTGCATTACAAAAATATTCCTCAGAAGCAATTCACTCCAATACAGAAACTAAATATTTAAATTCCTCAAGATTTTCGAGCATTTGATTTATTGGACTTTCAGCTTTTGTTTGGAACTTTAAACAAACTTGAAAAATAAATAAAATAATAAGTTGCCGCTTACTCTGGCGGCGGCATCCTGCTCGGCTCGACGTCGCACAGGAAGTCGCTGTTGAGGGCCTGCTCCGACGTGCAGCGCCGCCCGGGGTCAAGGGTCAACATGTGGTCGAACAAATCCAGGGCGTTGCCGGGCAGACTTGGAGGGAGCGGAGGTGGAGACGGAAGTAAATTTTCAAAATAAATAAATAAATAAATAAACAAACCCTTCCCGGGAGCGGCGGCCGGGGACGGTCGGCGACGGCGCTCGGGGTCACTCACAAGGCGAACTCCTCGCGCAGGCGGCGGCGGTACTGCTTCTTAGGTTTCATGGTGTTGAAGAGCGGCAGCTTGATGACGTCGGGCCAGGCCGCGGGACACGGGCTACCGCACAGCCGGCTATGAAACACAGAGGGTCAACATTTTAGGAAGGGGCTTCGGTTTATGTTTTGGCGACGCGCTTAACGGTGGGAAACGCACCTGATGAGCTCCAGCTGGAGAAGCTCCTGGTTGGCCTGGAAAATTGGCTTCTTGGTGAAGAGCTCCCCCAGAATGCACCTGAGCGGGGGGGACGACGACGACGACAAATGTGAGCCTCAGATTCAGATTCAATGACTTTCGGGACCTAATATCTGTGAAACTAAATTTAAGATATTTTAAGGATGGGACTCTGCATCCTAACAGATCCATCCGGTGCCAACAGTGTGGATGTCAGAGACTACTCTTTTTTAAGACATTTTAAAAACAGCAGGAGCCCTGCAGATATCCACAGTTTGCTAAATTCTCTGATTATCATTATTAATTCTTCAGTGCAGTTTAAATTTTCACCGTGATTTTCAAGCCAATATATTTTAACAAAGTGAGAGACATTTTAAGTGTCAAGTTCCTGCGCCTTTACCGCATCACTTTTTGGAAGCCAAAAGCATTAACGACTCAGTGTTTCGTCTCGTATGTTCCGTTGTCTAACAGCGGACGGTTCCTTTCGGACAAACCTCTGCTTTCCCGCACTCAAGGGTGACGCGGGACCCCGACACGGACGGGATTTGCCGTAACCGTGGAAGTGCAACTCACCCGCAGCTCCACACGTCGATGGCCGGGGAATACCTCTCCTCTCCCAGGAGCAGCTCGGGAGGGCGATACCATAGTGTGATGACTTTATTAGTGTACGGCCGACTGGGGGGAGAGAAATCAGAGCGGTCACGACTCGTAAGGGCTCCCCGCAAGAGCTTTGTCGCCCCCCGGTGCCAAAACTTGAACACTGCCGCTTGCACCGTGGTGATACAACGGAGTCTAGCGCCCTCTGGTGGACGGTCTTCATTGAAAATTAAAGAGGATCGAGCAAGATAAAATAAAGGAATTAAACCTTTCCCCTGAATATATTTCAGAATATCAGAAAACAAGTACAAGACAAACGTTTCCATCTCACCTTTCCTCTGAGTTGTAGAGACGAGCCAGGCCGAAGTCAGCCAGTTTGATCTGACCACTGCAAGGTGGAAAAATAAAACATCATTATACTTAAACTCAGACATTTTCCCCTCAAACATTTGACACCGATCTGGTGTGGAGTTTGTACTAGTTCCATTGTAGAACTCTGTTTAAATAATATTCATCAGCGGTCAAACTAACATTTTATTTTCTCAACTCTCCAAAAAAACTCATTGTCTTCTCAACTACCAAACCGTTTAATTATACCATATCAGCTATAAGTGGATGACATTGCTCATTTCCTTCCAATGACACCTGTCAAGGGGTGGGATATATGAGGCAGCAGGTGAACACTCAGTTCTTGAAGTTGATGTGTTGGAAGCAGGAAAAATGGGCAAGCGTAAGGATCTGAGCCACTTTGACAAGGACCACATTGAGATGGCTAGACGACCGGGTCTGAGCATCTCCAAAACCACAGGTCTTGTGGGGTGTTCCTGGTCTGCAGTGGTTAGTACCTACCAAAAGTGTCCAGGGAAGGACAACCGGTGAACCGGAGACAGGGTCATGGATGCCCAATGCTCATTGATGCGCGTGGTCACTATACTAGCCGGACAGCTGTATTAACCCTCTAGCAGCTTCTAAATAATGTTTAAAACAAACAAAAAACATATGTATATATTTAAAGAAGAACAGTTGGCTAAAATTTTTACATACACATTGTGCGTGGAGAACACAACCAGAGGGGTTCTAAGCCTTTATAGTATGTACAGTACAAACGGTATTTAACTCCGCTTCCTTCCAGTTGTGGTGCCGGGCAGCTGACGTAGTTGCATCGTCACAGAACTCATCTTGTTGCAGAGGGTGGATGCTCGTTGTTGAATTTAATTTTGAATTTAGTTTTGAATTGTGAATGAGTCACCAACGTCAACATTACATTTACATTTAGTCATTTAGCAGACGCTTTTATCCAAAGCGACTTACAATTGTTCAAACACTGACAGACGCAGCCATCAGGAGCAATTAGGGGTTAAGTGTCTTGCTCAAGGACACTACAGCATGCTAGCAGGAGGAGCCTGGGATCGAACCAGCAACCTTTGGATCACTAGACCACCAGCTCTACTGCCTGAGCTACCATCCCCTTTTGGTAGCTCAGTCAAGAGACTTCCTCACGTCACCGGCTTCTTCCGCTGTAACAACAGGGGGGCGTGCGGTCAGCGTGCGGTCCTCGAAAACATTCCATTTCACGATCACATACAGGTACAAAACCGCCGTTCGAAATGTCATCCCCGCGCGCGACAACGTCAACATCAGATGCAGA
The DNA here is from genome assembly GCF_960531495.2 of Zeus faber. Taxonomy (NCBI): domain Eukaryota; kingdom Metazoa; phylum Chordata; class Actinopteri; order Zeiformes; family Zeidae; genus Zeus; species Zeus faber. The sequence continues at coordinate 26,784,733 of NC_137205.1, read as the reverse complement.
ATCGCTGTGGTCGCCGCCGTCAGGGAGCTGAGCATCCTCGCGGAACATGTCGTCACGTACGAGTTGCTCACACCCACCCGGATCTACTGCACAGGTCGGATCGAGTTCTGCAGTGTGATCGAGAAAGAAGTGAAATTTCTTGCTTCTGGTTTTCCATCTTATCCATCGTTTACAGAAGTGACGTCAGCTGTTTTTCGTCTTCTGTGAGGCGACGCCGGGCGCAACTTATTATTATTTATTTATTTTCTTAAACCACCATAAGAGACGACTCCGGGCATTGAAATTGTAAGTGCAGTTTGTCGTTCCCGCAGTCTCACTCTCTCCCGCGGGAGGGGGAGAGTGAGACAGAGAGAAAGGGGGTGGAGGGAGAGAGATGAGAGGCTCTCCGCCCTCTCCCTCTTCGCTCAGAGCTGTTCTCGATTTATTATTGATCATTTTTAATGTTCATTGTGTAAAAGTGTTCTTGCTTTGCATGAAAAAAAAAAATACTGTGATGTTTTCCTTCTAGTTGTTGTGACTTTCTGTTCTACTAACACTGATTGTGAAGTGTTTTGTCTCAATCGACTACAACCACAGAAATGTCACTTTAGTCTCGAGTAACCACTTGTGATCGGATCTCACTTCCCCGCTGTATATGCAAATCGAATATATTGTGATTTAGATCGATTCCATTTCTCACTTGTATGGAAAAGGGAAAACGCCCCGTGCCGGTTTTCCTGCGCTTTGATTTTAGATCTATTCCTTTGTTGTTGAATGGGACGTTCCTTTCACTCCGTCCTGTCTAACATTTTTAACACAACTGGAGTTAACGGAACGTCCCATTTAGTCCCGTTCCAAAGAAACCTGGGACCCCCGTCCCCCCACTGCATTCCTTTGTTAAGGGACTTTATTCAATAAAACCTAGATGTTTTTGTGTACTTTACTTGTAAATAATAAACCCTGCAGTTCTGGAACGGGGAGACAAGCTGTAAGTGCGGCCAAAGAGGTTTTTACAACGTACTGAATTAAGGGTTTGAATATTTATGTAAATGAGAGATTTCAGTTTTCAATTTTTAATAAAGTTGCATTTTTCATTATTGAGTGAGGATTGATGGGCATATACACACCCCACAACTTACGCATTTATGGACATTTTTGTGCACATTTCAGAATTATGTTTGTAATTTTATACTTTTATTAAATCGGATGAAATACAGTTTCAGATTACACCCCCATATTTTTTTTTACCTTTCTGTGCCTCCGTGCCACAGTTAAGACGCCAGGTAGCTGCTTACGCTGCTTTTTTTTTTTTTTTTTTTTAAAACCACAAATAGACCAAAGGAGGACAGACGGTGGGTGGAGTTCAGAGCGCCCCCGTGCTGTGGAGTTACCTGTTGTTGAGCAGGATGTTGGAGCATTTGATGTCCCTGTGCAGGAAGTTCTTCTTGTGGCAGTAGTCCAAGCCCTCCATCAGCTGCCGCATGAAGCTGCGAATGTGCTCGTGGGAAAACTGGACCAGGCCCGACTCCAGCAGGCCCATCAGGTCATGGTCCATGTACTCAAACACCAGGTAGAAGGCACCTGCACAGAGGGGGCGACGCAGTTCAAGTAGTGGCCACCAGGGGTGGGCATGTCTCCAGAGGTCATAGTGAAATCTGCACTTTGATAAAACAATTACTCCTCGGAAATCCAGAACTCAATGTGAAAGATTCAATATATGCACAGCCTAAATTCTGAGTCCTTTTTTTGTTGTTTTTTTTATATCAAACTCCCTCTCATATTTCAGACCTCATATCGTGAGAAGGTTTGTCTGAAATATTCAATTTGTTGTTTATTGACAAAAGCTCATTATTTTCATATTCTTGTTTGCACAATTCTGGATTTCAAAAGGTAATTGTGTCCCTGAGGCACTGAAAATATCTAATATAAATATAGCTACGCACTTTTCTTTTCACAGAAGGTGAAGAAGAGGGACAGGGAAATACAACACCAATAAATAATCCGTATCATCTGATATCAATGACGATGGTCATTTTAACAGAGCTGCTCAAACGGCTTAAGAGTCCTGAGAACAGAACCAACCACATGCAGTTAAATAATAGTAAAGCATTTGTTGTACGCATTAAATGACACAAATGACATTAAATGATCACACACGCGCCCAAACCACTTAACCGCCCCTGCATGCAAAATAATATATTAATTGTTTGTTCGTTCACCCAGCATACAACATGTATCAGTAAAAATGACCAAAAAAAAAAAAAGGGCTTTTGAGACAGTCATACAGCCGTTGCGCTTTTTAAAACGTCATTTTCAAAGTGTGTGCTTGGTTCAGCTACCCAGATGGCCACTGGACTGGGTACTGGCATTCAATACTTCATGGGATCAAAACATTCCAAGCCTTTGAATACCAAATATTGAGGAGGAGTCTTCAGCCTCAGTGAGCTAAATCCAGCTGTTTATTCAGGAATGTTTCTATCTTTTTAAATGGCTGTCTTTTTTTTTTTTTTTTAACTACAGTAACATTGTATTAAATAAAATGGTCATACAGGAGCTCGTACCAGAGTCAAGGTATCTGTACGGCTATTACATCTTCACACTTAGATGTTAGCATGGGGCGTGCAGAGAAGGTGTTTCTGGGTCACAGTCTGTGTCTTGCGCGTCAAACTACTTGATCCCGTGTTTTATTTCCCTGTTGGGTCGAACCCCCTCGGGTAAAACTTGCCGAAGAACCAAAAGATCCTCAACGGGGCAACTTGCAGAAAAGGTACGCCGATACAAACATTAAAACGATCGGCCTCCAAAACATTATTAAAACAGTGAGAAATGACGAAGGGTAAGTCTCTTCATTTCCTGCAAGTTCGTTGTGTGTGAAGCGCCACGCTGGGCTCCTGGGACAACACTCACTCCGGTTCTCATGACTCAGACGTTTCCAAATGATCAAACAGAGACAGGCAGAAGGCAGAATCTATAACAAGAGCTTACCCCGGATGCACTGTGCTGGTATTTCAATTTACCCGGGCTATGACTATGACTCGAGCTCTGATGTGGCTCCCGGATAAATTTATGAGATTGGCGACAAAAACCCCTGGAAGGTGTTTTCACTGCATTTCACTATTTAGGACTGATCGTTTATCCTAATCTGTCTTTCTTAGAAATACCATAATATATTATTTACTGGGCGTCATCAGAACTTATTCCTCTTGCAGAAAGACTCTGCATTGTTCATACCAGAAAATTTGCCTATTTTAACTTTCTTAATCCAACAAGAGCTTGGATGAATTTTGAACAGAAATGTTCACGAGCTGATGGGAGGAAGTAGGCAGCTTTCCAAAATGGAGGAGAAACTGATTCCCCTTGTCCACACCTTCCCTGTTTTGTGTGACAACAGCCAACAAATACAGGAAGACAGAAGCGGTAATAGATTTCTGCAGGTCGGTTGCAAAGAAACAACGTTAAAGTTGTGAATCCTCAGAAGAAGCTGCTAGTTAGTTTCTAGAAATAGGCCGTGCCTCCATTTTCTTAGACCAATCGGACGCAAAACACACAAAGATGGATTCCTACACAAACATCCCTCGGTTCCTCTCCAGCCCGATCGCATCAACGTGAGGACAACGCCCTCTTCCGTACCTTTGTCCTTTTTGAAGTCGAGGGCGTCCTGCTTGTCCGTGACGATCTCCTTCATGTTGACCACGCTGCGGTGGTTCAGCTGGCGCAGGATCTTGATCTCTCTGATGGCGGTGATGGGGAAGCCCTCCTTCTCATTGTCTAAACGCACCTTCTTCAGCGCCACCAGCTCCCCTGGGTCCCACCGAGAGACAGCGAGAGAGAGAGAGAGAGAGAGAGAGAGAACGAGAGAGAGAGAGAGAGAAAGGAAGTGAGTTTATTTCATGCAAAGGGAATCTTAAATGATAAAAGATATAAAGTGCAGAAACCAATTAATCTAAACCTCACATACAGTGCTGACCAAGTATTTGGACAGTGAAACATAGTCACTTGTTCTGGATCTGTACTCTATAGACGTTTCATTTAACAATCAAACGATTAATATCAAGTACAGATTGCCAGCTCTGACTTGAGGGTATTTACAAGAATATTGTGAAGCCCTGGTACTTGGTGAGATTCTATTTTCTTTTTGCTTTGGAGAAAAAGACTAGGTAAGATATCTACATTTGCACACGTAGGTAATTCAATGTTAAAAACATTTGGTTACAGGTGAGCGCCCCTATTCTATTTTGGTTATTATGTAGCTAGCGTATAGATGGGTTCGATTCCCGCCTGGGGCGCTGTTGGCACCGTGCTCCGGCGGGTTATCTCCCTAACGTCAGTGAGGACCCCCACCAAAAACATGCACCCATCATCGTCTGACCAGCGATGGACACTTATCACCTGGTCCCCGGGCGCGTCCACGTATGCTGCCCACTGCTCCTGGCTGTGCCCCCGGAGGAAGGACAAGCCAGGATGGGTCAAATGCAGAGGATCCATTTCACCGGCAACCATCAAAGCATGTGCATGTGTGTGTGTGTGTGTGTGTGTGTGCAAGCATGTGTTGTAGTGTGGTGTGTTGCGTGACGAATAAAGACTGTTTCTTCTTTTAAGAGGGTTTTGTTTAGATTTTTATTTTTTATTTTTTAAGAATTTGATGTTGCTGATTTGTTTTGCTTGATTCTTCTTTTAGCCCCACTATTAAGGCTGATTCATGGTTGTGCATCAAAACATCGCTGGAGCTATCCCGGAGGCATTTCCGGTCCTTGCCTAGGATGTAGAGACCACCGCCCGGAGCTAACGGGCTCCAAAAACCGAAACTGCGCATAGGGTGGCGCAGCACCACAAGCGATGTGATTGGCCCGCTTGCTCTGGGCACTGTACGTATTTTCGGCATGTCATTTTCTCCTACATATTTCCACATTCAACTTGGTAGCGAAGTTACAAAGTTAAACTATTTTAAAAAATTACAAATTTACCAAATTACTACTAAAAATGACAAAAGATAGAGAACTCATGGCAGAAAATACTGCAGAAGATTAGGTTGGACATGACAGGATGTGAATCATAGCACATCCGTTAGAAATCGAGTCAGTCCTGTTTTTTATTTTTGATATATTTCACGTATTGCTCCAAAACTGGCATGAGTAGCACGGCAAAATTTGGGGAAAATAAAAAATATGTGCAATAATAGTAAAAGAGGGCAGCGCTGACTGCGGGCTTCTGGCAGCGTCTGCAGTCAGTGAGCAGAACTACCGCAGAAGCATGAACAGCTCACCACCGCCGTAGACACAGAGGAAATACCAGCGTAGTTTATGCAAAACCACGTCTGACTTTAGTACCTGTCCCTAGAACTTTGCTTCTGTGTCTGTGGGCAGTTGTTTTTTAACTAATAATCGGCAATCGGGTGGCTAATCACCTGTTCATGTATACTGGGGTTGCAGATATTCCTCTATAATCCCATTCAAATTTGTATGCTTTATTATTTTTGGGGTACACACGATTCTACCGCGGAGCTCCGCAACACCGACCAGAGCCATCTTTTCTCCAAGCAAGTAAGCAAACAAACAAATACAGCGTGTTTGTATTCTAGATGTATTTAATTTACTGTTTCCTGTTGCTGCAGAGCAGATCCCATTGGAACTTTGTGATGATCGGGCGGCTGTGCACCTCGGCTCAACCTCGCGGATGAAATCTTTAAATCCAGACCCATGCAAAATGTAAATTGGCTGCATATGTTTGCAGATAAAACAGGTGAATTGATCCTTAATCGCCTTTTGGCGGGTAACTGGCAATCCTCGCCATGAAGCAGGAGGCAAGAAGGCAGTCATTCGTTCCTGGTTTGGCCGCGGTGCTGACGGAAATCCAAATAATTTCCACACTCTGCTTTAAAAATTGTCGGGAGTGGCTTGCTCCTGTACAGCTTTCTGCGGTTGAAAGTTTAACTTCATTCATACTCAGAAAACTTTATTGTTCATCTCGCTTATGTTTATTATCATAACCATTTACAATCAATTATTTATTTATAAAACAAATAAACAATCGAATGGCAATTTCAGCACTGAAATTGTGTTTTTGTAATATTCTAATTTTGTTTCTGCAGCCCGAATCTATACTTAGTACGATGATTGTTGATTTTGTCTATTTGTCCAACCCTCCTCCCAAAACCTGACTGGTTATATCGTTACCTTCCTGGCTTCATCCCTGGACAACTAACCCAGGCTGTTTCAATCACTGTATCGGCATGTCAGCCTAGACTCCGCTCCAAATTCTTACCAGTGTCTTTGTCCTTTGCCTTGTACACCTGTCCGTAGGTTCCCTCACCAATGATGCCTATGATGTCGAATTTGTCCACGCATCGTTTGCCCCAGTCACTCTGGGTCTGTTTGCGCTCGCCGTAGCGCGGACTGCAGAACCTGAGGAGACAGACGGAGAGAAACGGGAGGTGACGACAGGAGTGGCGCAGGTGCCAGACCGCCAACAGAAAGAGAGGAAACTGACTTTGGTCTCTTCTTCAGGGTGGTCTGGGGGAGGGGGGGCGGCTCGCAGATCGGGGACTGAGGGGGCGACGGGTGGACTCCAGCCAGAGTGGGGGGCAGCGGCAGGTCGATCAGCGACGGCCGGCTGCGGACCTCCTTCTCCTTCCTGTGCGTCCTGTGAGGAGGCGTCGACTTCTTTGGACTTAAAAAATAAAATAAAACAGAATTTAGGAAACTGAAGCATGTCAGCACGACCAAACACAGGTGGGTGTGGCGTCTCACCTGTCCTGAGCATCTCCCAGCAGCATTGGGGGCAGCGGTAGGAGCGGCAGCGTTGAGGTCTTGTACAGCGGCGTCTGGCGGACCGGGCTGCGTGCGGGGACGGCTGGGGAGCGGGGCTGGGAGGGGGCGGCAGGGGGCTGGACGCCAGAGTCGGGCTGGTGCGGCGGCGGGGGCGGCGGGGGGGCTTGGTTGGTTGTCGCGGGCGGCACTGGGGGCGAGGGCTGTGGGAGGGGGGGCGCGGGAGAGCTCGATGGGGGAGGCAGCGCCGTGGCGCTCTGGTCCTCGGCGGCTGGGGGACCCTGGGCTCCATGAGCGGAGGGCGGCACAGGGGGGGGCTCAGCCGCCGCCACGTCCGTCTCACGCTGCGCAGCCTCGGGTTTAGGAGGTCGAGAGGCGGAGCCTGTGGCCTTGGGTGCCGCGGGGGGAGAGGAGGCACCGCTGACGGCGCGGGCAGCAGCCACGGCGGCCTGGCGCTCCTTCTTCCTGCGGCTCAGCTCGGCGCCCAGGCTGGAGTTGAGCGGCAGGCGGGAGGAGGCGGTGGGTGAGCGGCTGGTGGGCCGGCTGCTGTGGGAGCTGACGGCCCCGCCCACCAAGGTTGTATGCCTCTTGTTACGGGAGCGGGACGAGGAGCGTCGGGAGGAGGAGTAAAGAAGAGGGGAACGACTTCTTGAGCGACCGGAGCGGCTAAAAAAATAATAAAAATAAAAAATAAAATAAATAAAATTTACAGAACGAAAACAATGTAATTTCCTGATTAAGGTTACATGAGTCAGCGGTTTAGCAGGGGAAACTTTGTTCACTTTATTTTTAGACAGACAGACGGACAGATAGAATCAAGTCACCGATCAACCAAACCGTTTGCCTCCTGTCCGCTACTTGGATTATCATCTGATATGAAAACTTCATGTCTGCCTCTTAACGTTCCTGGAGGACTGTAAGCTACTGTTACAGATGCTTCTGACAAAGTTGACGGATAACACTGCGAGTAAGTAACTATTTCCTGTACAGATTAAATAAACCACTTGAACTGATTGTATATTGGTTGATGTTTTTGGTCAGACAATATTTCTGTCTCCCGGGTTCGGCTTTGAGGATTTAGCGTGAACGTAAAAACATGACCACTTCAGGGGCAAAAATAAAATAATGCAGCGTAAACGTAAAAACATGACCACTTGAGGGGCAAAAATAAAATAATGCAGCTGTTATGTTCAGAAAAAAAGATCGTCCTTTGCTTGATTGAGGCGGACATCTACACACAACCCAACCTCCCACCACCTGCACAGAGTCCACTACAACTCGGCAACAGAAAAACAAATAAGTTATCCGACTGTTTTTTGATACCATCTCGCTTTTTCATTTTTTGTCCATGAGATGGAACTTGTCATCTGGCTTTTGGAAAGGTCCTGTAAAAGTTGAATATGCTAAATCTGATTGCCCCGCTGGATTTCACAGCCAACCTCCTTAGACAGACATGTGCAGTAGTTGCACAATGACACCGCATGACATCAGGATCCATTGTAGATAACTCAGATCATATTGATTGCTATCAATAATCAGATTTTGTATACATGTTTATTCATAATGTACAGTATATTGGCCAACTACATTTACACTTGCACTCAATACTAGCAGCAACCGTGCTGCCACTTGGCCTACGCCACAGCCTTTTAATTCAGCTTGTGCATAGAGCACGTTTTGTCGATTCTGTCTATTTTGTTTTTCAGCATGATGTGCTTTTTTTTAGGCTACTTGTCTGTGTCTGATTATACAACAATGCATCAATTCATACCTAGCCAAATTCTGAGGCGAAGGTGCCAAGACCAATAAGAGTACCATGACGTACGCAGTTATCATAACAGTAAATCAATTCGATGAAATTGAGACTATGGCCTCTGACCCGTTAGGCTCTTAACCTACGTGGGTTTCTAGTCGGTTTTGAGAGAGTTTGGGCCTCAAACCCACTTACCGAGACACGGGGCTGGCACTGGACGACCTGCGGGCGCCGTAGGGGCTGATGGACCGTCTCCGGGAGTACGGGCTGCTGTCCCTCTCGTAGCTGGACGATCTGTGTCTGCTGCCGTACGGGCTGTCGGACCTCTGCCTGCTGCGCCGGGACATCTCCTTGTAGGGGCTGGGGCTCTGGGCTTGCCGGCGCCGGTGGTAGCCGTCCTCGCCGTGCTGCCCGTACGAGCTGCCCAGCGGACTGTCACTGCCGGGTCCCCTCCTGGGGCTGGGGGACAGGGCGGACCCCGCGGCCTTCCTTCGGGGGCTAGCCCGGCTCGAGGACGACTTGCGGCTCTTGGAGGACTTGCGGTGGCTCTTCTCCGCCCGGCTCCTCTGAGAAGAACCGTGGCTGCTTTCTCGCCGGCTCTCCTTCCGCTGCTGCCGGTCTTTGCGGGACTTTCCCGAGCGGCCGCTCTCCTTGCTGCGGGACGAGGAGGCGGACGAGGTGGTGCTTCCCACGCTTGCCGCGGGCTGTGCTAGGGTGGAGGACATCAGCTCGCCGCGCCGCGACGCCGAGTCCACCTCCAGCTGGTCCTGCCGCCTGGACGAGGAGCTCGTCGAGGCGACCAAGGGGGCAGCCTTCTCCTTAGTCTTACCGGAGGAGCCGCCTTTCCCGCGGTCCCTGCCGCTCTTCTTCGTGGTCCCGAACTCTCCATCCCCAGAGTCTCTGAGTTTGTTCGGGTCCTTGGGCTTTTTGCGAGAGTGCTTTTGGCCCCTGCTTTCCCCGGCCCCGGCAGCGTCCCCACCGGGCACCCTGTCGTACTCCGGCGTGGCCTCTAGCCGGTCTCTGGTTCCGCGCTCTGGGGGTTTGGTCGAGGGCGGGTCCGAAAAAGTGTCCGAGTCGGAGCTGATGTCGTCGTACTCAACCAGGGGCTTCACCGCGTTGACGACAGGCGGCGCCGTACCACCGAGGGTCGGACCGTCAGGGCCCCGGGCCGCGGCGGAACCGCGCAGGTGCTTCGTTGATTTGTGCCGCTTTCGCTTCAGAGAAGAGGCCGCGGACTTGACTTGACTTTTACTGTTCCCGGCGGACGCGTGCGGCACGCCGCTGCCCGCCGCTTGAGGCTGCGCGGCGGCGGCGCTGACGCTGGGTTCCGGCTTCCTCTTGGTCCCATGGTGTCGGTCCGAGCCAGGCATCCCTCACGTCGGCGACGGTGCCGGTTCTGTGCGTGGGCCTCGGCGGCCCGAGCGGTGCATCCACGGCAGAACAATGTTTCGAAACGCCGAGTGTTGAAACTTCCGAGACGGGAATAGAGAATTCGAAAATAAACAAACCAGGCCTCACTCGTCCCCCGTCTTCAATGGCAGCTCATTCCCATAAGGTCGCCGACATTATGGCTCAAAGCAGGAGGGGAGAAAAAAAAAAAAAGAAGAAAAAAAGCCAAGATAGTGACTCGGTCTTTTTGGAATTAATCAATGAATAGAAAAATCCAAAACGTAAAGCGGAGCATTGTGGTCTAATCCCCGTTTGAACTTAGCCAGCTAGCTAGCGCTGAGCGGCTAGCGTGCCGATAAGTAAAAAACAAAAAACAAAAATATAAAGAAAAGAAAAGAAGATCCCTTTGTAAAAGCTGTCCTTGTCCGGTGCCAAGTCTAGTAAATGTGTTTTTTATTCCACAGATTTTTTCTAATAAATTAGAAACAAGCAGTGGACGTCATTAAAAGGCGCTCTTGTTTCTCGATCAAAATGAAAACTTGACCCGGTTGGTACTGTTTGCATGTTCCCTTTTAATATAATTTTTTATCTCCTATAAATTCAATATTGCTCTGAAATTATAGGATATTCGTGTGCGGCAGATGTTCCAGTTTATTATCAATGGCTCTGGGAATCAACCAGGCCTATATTTAGGGCGATGCTAGTGGATTTAAGAACATCCACAGCCCCGTCTGAAGGAGACTACAAACGCCATTGTGGCCCCCGTGACTGGCAGGTTTTCCGCACCGTAGCATGAACCGGAAACGAGGGCGTCTGTCAATCTCTGACGTAGCTAGACAACCGCCAATCAGGGGAGAGGACCCGCCTTCGCCGCCCCCCCCACCCCTCTGTCGGCTCAGGCAAACTTTATTTTATGACACAGTTGAAATCATTGGATGGAATCAGGAGTTTTTGGCCGAAGCGGCGCCCAGCGATGCCACGTTATACGCACACGTGTGTTGTATTGCGTTGAGTGCCGAAGCGTGTGTTTCTTTATTTCATCCAGCGAATGCTGTAATATTGTCCAAATGTGCCCCGAGCGCAAATGCATTGAGCACGTAAAGAAGGAATTAGAGCCTATCCGATAAATGAGTGAATAAATAAGTTGAAATTAAATAAACGAAGGAAAAAAAACAAAAAAAAAAGCGCTCTGCGCCTTTCCCCCGGTTTGTTCGATCGCGACAGTTTCGCGCGACGATGACGTGCGATGACGTATCAAGTGCGCGCCCGCCCATTGGCTGCGCGGCCGCGTTGGGGGGCGGGACAAGCTACAAACAGGAAGTGGTGTCGTCGCCCCCCCCCCCCCCCCCCTCCCAAACTGCGGTAAAGTTATCGTAACTTTGATGGAAAACATGTAACGTCACGGAACGGAGCGGCGTCGTTTTGGCTTTATTTATTTTTATTTATTTTTTAATATTGTAGTCGGTGTCGTCGAAACAATATTCAGCAAAGCAGTTATCCTCGTGGCGTCCTATAATCTATATTTATATATGAATTGGGCTTTGGTCGCGTCTACATAAGGATATACTGTATGTGGCCTGTGTCTGTGCAAACACCCCCGTGTCCTGTTGGTTTCCAGCCCTTGTTTTTATTTTATAATGATAACGCCGTGAAGGCATAAAACGTTGTTGTTGTTGTTTTTAAACCGCTTTTTTGTTGTTGTTTTTTTTTGGCAAATTCCCCTTTAAAATAATTAATTACGGAAACGAGCCGTTTTTGCATCGAGATCAATATTACAAGACTGTGCTAATCCACCAGTTCCAGTCAGAATAGCAGTTCTGTGTCCATCAAAACAAGCTCCAGTAGGCCACAGTAGTAATAATAATAATAATAATAATAATAATAATAATAATAATAATAATAACGGTTGATTATTCTGTGACGTTTGTAGTGGTGCGTGCCGTGCTCAGTTTCATTGTAGTAGTCGAGACAGCCTTTTTTGACGTGGATCTCCCCGTTGCCTGTTTTGCAAGCGCAAACTTTCCGGAGGAGATTCGTCAACAAGTAGGTGACAGAGGCCAAACACGGGGCCGTGTCGTCGGGCCTTATGGCAAACATTATCTTCTAGGTGACGCGCGGGGGGGGGGCTCTAATGTCAACTTTAATTTCGGGCTCCGGGTGTTTATTTGGCTTATTGTGTGTCTGGCAGGGGGAGGAGGAGAGGGCGAAGCCGCGGCACCTTCCGTCCAGACAGGGGGCCGGCCGGCGTCGGCGTTGCAGGCCGAGCGAAAACAATGAAATAAGCGGAGCCACCGCCGCAGCTACCGACGGGACGGTAGCATGGTAGTTCCGGGGAGGAATCCAGAAGAAAAGGGCCGATATCCCGACGCCGCGGCGCCCGTCGCACCGTATCGCCCGGTGGTGGTCGCAGCGTTGTTGTTATTATCTCGCTGATCGCGTCGGGAAGAAGCTCCGTCCGCGATGGGGAAGGAGGTGAACGGCGTCTCCCGGAGCCGGTTTGAGGTGAGCTCCCCGACACGCAGATACATGACATTATTTTTTAATAATCCACCGAAGGCTTTGTTGACGTGTTGGACACGGGCCCGCGCGGTGTCTGTCGCTGGGTTTATTAAAAAAAACCAAAAACTGCGCTGTTCGCTTCGATCCGCAGTCCCTGTGTGTTTTGGGTCAAGCGCCGTTGTTTGTCGCAACATCAACGTGAACGACGATCGTATTTTTTATTGTCATTATTATTATTTCGGTCCGGGGAATCGAGGTGTTTTATCCCCCGGTAAGCCAGCCATGTGCTTGCTTCCTGAAACCGTGGATTTAACGTTTAAATGCCCCCGAAACGCCGTCCTCCATTCCCTTTGTGCAGTCAAAAACAAAAGACAATGACACTCGCTGGCAGCCCTCACACCCACTGCAAATTCCGCCACAACACCACAAACGTACTGGTTTCACTCTTCCGAGATGTACGAACGGAACAACTGCGCTCGGTGGTGTTTTTGTTTTGGAGCCGGGTGGCGAAGCGGGGCGCGGCGATGCCCGTGGCCGCGGAGGGCGCGGGGGGCCTCGGCTGGCGACGGCCGCACGGACCCCGGTGGATCGATCCGCCATGGCCCCACCGGGCTTTCCCCAAATAACTTGTCAACGCCGACTGGCCAGGCCTGTTCGGATACTGGGGAGCTTCGTTTCATGGTGTGTACGTGCTGCTACTTGCGTGACATGAACGCAAAGAATAAACTTCGCCCCCTAGAAATAAACAACGCATGTGGATGAGGTGGTCCACCCAGTGTGTATACTGTATACTAGTGTATGTATTAGCTTCATGACACTGGCCTGCATACCCCCGAGTTGTTTAATCCATAGCGGGCGTGGGATTTGTGTGGTTTTATTTTTTGTTAATGGTGCAACAGCTGACGGCTTAAGATCCAGGCCCCTATACTTTCTGGCCTGACAGCTGCATGGGTCCTGATGTCCTCTGTATTGGCTTATAACAATGGATTTCAAGCAGTTTGGAGCACGGTTATGGCTTAGGTGACATTCCCGTACGCATAATTGGGAAAAGTGATGTTATCAGGGATATTTTAGCCAGCTACCGGAGCGGGGGAACTCAGGAAATCCCAAGGCAACAAACCCAGCTCTACTGGACACTGCCCTGTGGCCATAATGCCCACATTTAGGAACTCTCCGGGTTATCCAATGCCTACTTTACAATTGTGACATTGTATGGTCGTTTGCGCATCTGGTTCTTTTGGAAATGTCTGTGGATTATTTATGTGCTGTGCTCCTGAAAGGCAAACTGTCAGGGTAAATGTGCCCCAATTCCAAATGCAAAATGTCTGTCCTGTCCTCTCCCGTCAGAATTCTACACGTCCATGCTGGCAGGCAGCCCCTACATGGACAGCCGTGTGTGTGTGTGTGTGTGTGTGTGTGTGTGTGTGTGTGTGTGTGTGTGTGTGTGTGTGTGTGTGTGTGTGTGTGTGTGTGTGTGTGTGAACTCTTGCTCACTCCAGCTCTCGTCATTTGTGTGTGCATGTGAGAGACATTGGAGAGTCTTTGACCTCGAGCTCACTGGGTTTTTAAAGGTCCAGTCGTTAATTTCACAGGCAGAGACTTTCTGTTTGTGTGAGCTGAGAGGAGCATTTCCAGAATTAAACTAAAGTGTTGTGTATTCTAAACACATTCTACGGTCAAATGACATCACATACGACCCAACGCTTCTGTGAATCCTCCCTTGAGTCTATGGACGGCTATTTTGCTTTTTTTATTTTATTTATTTATTTTTGGCACATTTGTCTTTGAAAGCCTAGTTGTCAGGCAGGTTGAATCGGTTGCAGCCAATTTTATGTTTGTCTTGTCATGAATGTTTGCCAAGCTCAAATGCTTCTATATAAACTTTATTGACACAGCAAACCTACACTTTCCATTTAACCATTCCTAGTTTTTAGACCCTTGTGGCTTATTTTGCACTGGATTTGAACCCGTAACTACTTTAATGTCCCCGTTTTGATAAAAAAGGAAGCTCACAGAATAGTATCTGGAATCATATGGTCTATTCTTCTAAAAAGCCTCCCAAACCAGTTGGTCCTGGATAAGTTTCCGTGCTCCATAACAGAATTTTGTGCGTGTGCGTGACAGGTTTATCGTGAGTGCTAATAGTTGATGTGTTGCCCTTTTTAGTAAATAAATTCATGCATTTCTTATGAATGTCAGCTTGCAGTATATCATTTCGGGGGGGTTGCCATGATCAAATGGCGGTAGCCAATGTTATGCCTTGGATATGCTGCCAAATGTAGTTTTAAATAAAATGTGATATCACCGTTACTTAAAACATGTTCAAAAACTTCACTAAGAGATGACTGCGAGGATGATGTGAGTTCCCATTTTCAGCGGTGAGTGGTACGTTTCTCAACAGTTAAGCATTCAGCGAGGCTGTGCTATTTATAGTTATTAATGATGGGAACCAACATTTAACCGCCAAGGCCTGGTTTGAAAAGTAGTGAACATCTGTGTTTGAATACAAACCGATACGGACAGAGTAGCACAGTAACGCAGATAGCATGGTGCTCCACCCGTCTAGATGATGCACAGAATGGACGTGGGCTCCAATCACAACATTTTGGAGGACAGTTTTGTCCCGCGCTCCACCATCTGCCCCCCCCTCCTTTTTTTTTTATTATTTTTATTTATTTTTCAAGCCTTGACATCTAACCTTTCTCAGCTCATGAGATTGAAGCGGTCACATCCTTGAGCCGCGGACGTGCTCCGTCCCCGAGCCGAGAGCGACGGCCGGGGCTGAGTCGGGCCTGGCCTCGCCTTACCCTGTCCCCTCCCTCTTTTTCAGATGTTCTCAAACAGCGACGAGGCCGTCATCAATAAGAAGCTGCCCAAGGAGCTGTTGCTACGGTGAGAGACTGTTTCCAAGCACCACAGTCAGAATTGAAAGTGTGTCGGGTTGTTTGAGATAAAAACCAGCGGCTCCTACGACCTGAGACACACACACACACACACACACACACACACACACACACACACACACACACACACACAAACCACTGTCTATGGCAAATAAACACACACATACTCTGATTGACACTGTCATGTAAACAGAAGATTAAGCAATAGAATGGAGACAAAGACAGACATTGACTTTAACTTTTTGCCCGACAAATCATCCCGCCAGCAACGATCTGCAGTTCTACCCTCACGGCCAACACCCCTGCTTTGCCCTCCGCCGTGCTAAACCGGTAATTAAAAACAGATGCTCGGGGGCTATAAAACATTGAAATCAATGCAAGGGGGGGAGGAAAAAAAAAATTCAGGAGCCCCTGTGCAAACAGAAAATGGAGGCCATAACTCAAGCCTGGGCCTCGCCAGCCGAGTTGCCCCAGCCGGAGCTGCTGACGGTGCAGGGCCTGATTTACCGGGAGCAATGGGACCGGCGGACCGCCTGGGTTTTCACGCAGCGCCATGAGCTCTGTGCGGGCGCAGGGTGGGGAAGTCACAGGCCACGTGGAGCCAAGTAATATCAAGACAATGTACTTTTCTGAGTCAAATCTTTTTTTTTAATTTTTTTTTTAATTTTTATATTTTTAAGAAATAATACTAACAATACAAATCTTTCCATTGACTTGAGGCGTTGGTTACGTTTCGCCCTTTAACTCACCAAGCGTGGATGCCATCCACTCCACTGGTAACACTTAAAACACAGTGGACTCTGCCACGAAACACACAGACGCTCAGCGCAGAGCGCAGCAGGAGCAGCCCCCGCAGCGTGCACGAGGCTCCGTCGGGCAGGAACTGGGTGGGGTTGGAGAGTCTTACCCTGGCAGCGGGGCACAGGGATTCTAAACCCCCCCCCCCCCCCCCCTGTCTGTTTTCCAGAATTTTCTCCTTTCTGGACGTGGTGACTCTCTGTCGCTGTGCCCAGGTCTCCCGGGTGAGTCTCTCTCTCTCTCTCTCTCTCTCTCTCTCTCTCTCTCTCTCTCTCTCTCTCTCTCTCTCTCTCTCTCTCTCTCTCTCTCTCTCTCTCTCTCTCTCTCTCTCTCTCTCTCTCTCTCCCTCTCCCTCTCCCTCTCCCTCTCCCTCTCTGTGTGTGTGTGTGTGTGTGTGTGTGTGTGTGTGTGTCAGCGTTTGGTGCTTCCTGCATGTCTTTTTAGTTGTGAGAGAAATATTAACCTTCAAGTGTTCCTCCCGCCCCTCAGTCCTGGAACGTTCTGGCCTTGGATGGCAGCAACTGGCAAAGAATCGACCTGTTTGACTTCCAGAGAGACATTGAGGTACGAGTCACGCCAACCTCCTGCGTCCGTCAGCCATTTCGCATCTTTCCTTCATGTTCCTGAAACACCCGTCTCGTTTGTGAAACGTGAAAAGAAAACATTTGAAAAATGATAATAGAGGTGTTTTTTCTCCCTCGATATGTACTAATGAAATTTCCTCCCGGCAAATTCACATGTTTGTCGCGTATGGAAATGGAGAAAATCAAAAAATCCAACAAGTACGAGAGAGAAAATAAAAATGTAATTCAATTTTGTAATGGGAAAAAAACCCAGCACATTTCTATTTTTTTGTTTGTTTACAAACACAATATTACATTCTCTTCCATTTTCTTGTAATGTACTTTGTTTTTGTAGATTTACGCTGTGTTACTCTGTGATGTTATTCAACCCTAATTGATTCCACGGCAGATTCGTATATTTTCACGCAAATAAACAAGGCTCATACAAACGGTTTGACCAGTTAGAAGTGTGGTTAGTTTAGTGGTTGAAATATGACCCCGTGTCGGACGCAGGGTCGCGTGGTGGAGAACATCTCCAAGCGATGTGGGGGTTTCCTGCGGAGGCTGAGTCTGCGAGGCTGCCTGGGGGTAGGAGACAGCGCCTTAAGGTGAGGCTCCTCACATCATCCACCTTTCTGTAGGGGTTGGTTGAGAGCCAGATCATCCTGTGGTGATACGGTGAACTGACGAACTGATGGTTGAATCCACGAAGACGTCACAGACCGACATCACATCCTTGAACTGGAAAATAACACATTTACCCCAAAAGGAAGAAGAGAGGGACACGGGAGTCTACTCCACCTCCCTCTACTCTACCTCTGGTGTCCCTCTATGCTACTTCTACCTCTACTCTACCTCCCTCTACCCTACTTCTGTCTAAACTCTTCCCTACTCCCCCTGTACCCCACCTCCCGTTTTTCTACCTCCCTGCACTCTATCTACCGCTACTCCATCTCTACTCTACCTCTAACCTATTCTATTTCTGCTCTTGTCTACCTCTACTTTGCGCTACCTCCCTACACTCTATCTGTACTCTACCCCCCTCTACTCTAACTCTACCACCCTCCACTCCACCCCTACTCTATCCTCCCTCTACTCTACCCCCAAGCACTCCACCCCACCCCTACTCTACTTCTACTCTACCTCTACTCTAAACTTCCTCTACTCTACCCCATTCTACTCTGCTCAAGTTTACCTCTACTCTACCTCCATGTCTACCTCTACTCTATTCTACTTCTGCTCTAGTTGACCTCTACTCTAACCTCCCTCTACTCTACCCTATTGTATTGATACTCCTACCTACTACCCTACCTCCTCCTACTCCTACCTCTACTGTACTCTACTCCACCTCCCTACACTGTAGCTCTACTCTACCTCTACTCCATTCTACTTCTGCTCTAGTCTACCTCTCTCTACTGTACCCCCATGCACTCCACCCCTACCCTACTCTACCTCTACTCTACCCAACCACTCTACCCCATTCTACTTCTGCTCTAGTATACCTATACTCTACTTTATCTCCCATCTACCTGTACTCTACCTCTACTCTATAGTACTTCTGTTCTAGTCTACCTCTACCCCTACTGTAACCTCCCTCTTCTCTACCTCCCTACGCTCTACCTCTACTCTACCTCCCTACACTCTACTCCTACTCTAACCTCCCTCTACTCTCCCTTTACTCTACCTGTACCCTATTGTATTTCTGCTCTAGTCTATCTCTACTCTACCCCCTACACTCTGTCTACCTCTACTCTATTCTGCTTCTGCTCTAGTCTACCTCTACTCTAACCTCCTTCAACCCTATTCTATTTCTGCTCTAACTCTACTCCACAGTTTTTGCCAGTCTCTGGACTAAAATAGATGTTAGGATTTGATTCATTAATTACCAGTAGTCAATATATAGATGATAAAGCTACGTTCGATATAAGACTGGGTCATTATTTGATATTTATCTCTGTCTATCATGAGTCTGTAGCTGGACAGAGGGACTATTGCTCACTGAATTTGTGGCTACTGTTAATACTTTGGTTCTTTGCATTTTGTCAATGTTGAAAATTTGTTGTTGGTCTTTTTGTGATACAGTGTAAGATATTTATCAACTATGAATTATTTTCTCCGAAAATTACCATCTAGTCTCCAAACATCCGATCTGAGTGTGGCCTTTTTCCTACAGAACGTTCTCCCAGAACTGCAGGAATATCGAGCTGCTGAGCCTCAACGGCTGCACCAAGATCACCGACAGGTTGTGTGTGTGTGTGTGTGTGTGTGTGTGTGTGTGTGTGTGTGTGTGTGTGTGTGTGTGTGTGTGTGTGTGTGTGTGTGTGTGTGTGTGTGTGTGTGTGTGTGTGTGTGTGTGTGTGACCACTGTGCTGTGCCTCTTTCCCTGCAGCACGTGCAACAGCCTCAGTAAGTTCTGTCCCAAACTGAAGCACCTGGATCTGGCGTCGTGCACCTCCATCACCAACCTGTCGCTGCGAGCGCTCAGGTGGGCACATCACGCTGTTCCGACGAGCTCTCACGCTTTCTGTCTGTTTTTCTCTGTTCTTACTGTGTCTCTCCCTTAAACTCTCTGCTACCCATTTCTCACTGCACCGAAAAGCCTGGTAACACACGCTGACATCTGGCATTTGTCACCAGTCGGAAAGGAAAAATCCGGGTGTCAGTCCCGGGTCAAATGACCCTGCAATAGACACTGTTTTTTTTTATCGGCTCCACCTCCGATCGGCTCTGATGTGAACAGGACATCCGGGTCAACTCACTAATTTTGGCCCCTGCTAACGGCGCGATGCGACGCAGCATTGATGTTACCTACGCTACCACGTTAACAGACAGGAATATCAGTGTATCATTCGATTTGTTCATATCCCATTTAGAATCCAAAATCATAAGTTAATTACTTTTTTCCTACATGGGGGACCATGTTTAGGGAGTAATGTTAGCGAGCACGGAGGAGAATCCCCACGCTCCAAGCCACTCCAGCACCGGCCCAAGCCGGTCTCCCAACCGGAGTAGCCTCTCAGTGCCCCGCCCCTGAAGGACATGGGTGCTCCACGCTGCTTCTACTGTAGTGTTGGGTGTTCACAGACGATCCGATTATTTTGAACAGCTCAAAATACTATTTTTTCCCCCCCAAGTTTCACAGATATCACATGTCGTTTGTTTAAGTTGCTTTCTCCTCTACTGTTTTATTCCCAATTATGCTGGAACCATGACATGCCCCTTTTCCGGTGTGTGGTCGTGACATGGAATGTGCTGCACCAGGGGGAAAAAAAAAATGGGGCATTTCTCCTTGCAATGGGAAAGCTGTCAAGCTCCTAAAATTAATCTCCAATCTCCAGCGCAGAGCTTCTCTTCCTCTCTTGAGATGTGTGATGAACTGGATCCTTCTTGAGTTTGTTCATGTTATTTAAAATGTCTCACCACGTCTCCCTCCTCCGCCTCTCAGCGAGGGATGTCCGCTGCTCGAGCAGCTCAACATCTCCTGGTGCGACCAGATCACCAAGGACGGCATCCAGGCCCTGGTGCGCTCCTGCCCCGGCCTCAAGGGGCTGTTCCTCAAGGGCTGCACACAGGTAGGAGGCGCGGGCGGAGGCAGTCGGCACGTAGGATGAGATAAGGATAGGATTTAAGACTTTATTAATCCCCGGAGGGAAATTCAGCCGTTACAGCGGCACAAACAGTGCAGTCGAGGAAGAGAATATAATTAATATGAGAGAGGTGATAACGCATATGTACACAAAGTAACATGGATTGATACTGTACGTTATCGTACCGTAGACTTCGAGTATAAATGTTATAATGGTCAGAATCATGATGATCTTGTGATTGAGTCTTATTAACTCCCAGTAATTCCTAATAATATAATATAAACAAACCTATCACTGTCACACGGATAAATCCTCATTGGCTGTGAAGGGGGATAGATATGGAAAATTGTATATATATTTGACAATTAAAAAATCTCTATGTATTTGTTGTGACAGTCTCACCTGCCACACACCGCCCCACTGGCTTCTTCAGGGCCCTCCAGCACGGAGACACAGTCGATGTGGTTGAGAAGATACCAGTTTGTTGTAGAGAGTGGGCTATGTGGAACAAGCCCTGGAGCATGATGGACATGTGTCGTGACAGGGGCTCCTCTCTTGTGGGGGGATGGAGGTTTTACCTGCAGCTCATTAGACCAATCCATGAGCAACAGGTTTTCAGCCACACTGATCCTGGGCCCAATCACATAGACCCAGGACAGTTGTGGCTGCTCAAACCACACCATCCCCCACACCAAAATTAGTTATTCTATTTTATATTTTTTTATTATTAATAGTTTCAGACTGTTAAGTATTTTTTAATGGTAATGGTCTGTAGAGAAATGCACTGAACCTGAACAGAGCAAATTCCTTATATATGGAAATATATAAGGAGTGTTAAATAAAGTGATTAAAAAAAAAAAAAGATTAAAAAAAATAATAAATATATATATATATATATATATATATATATATATATATATATATATATATATATATATATATGTATATGTTATGACAGCTGTTATGAAGCTGGTTATTCATTTGCTAGGTTGACCCAGGTTAAGAGAAAATGGGGAGATGACCTCAGAGTTGACTTTCTTCAACTCTGAGGTTAGCAAGGGAGGGTTAACTCGTCAAACAAAAATGCATCGATAAAATCTTCAATTTTGTATAAAATCCAATAAATGTAAATGACCACGAGCGATTCACATGCAGCTCAGTTTGACACGACTTGCGCAGACTCGACGGTTGAATATCAGGGCGACGTGATTGTGTGAATACATCAACAAGGGAGAACTGGATTTTGATTTCACTAAAAGCACGGCAGCGGCTTATGAACATTTCATCATCGTTAGCGGAGCGACAGTCCCAGCAAATCCAAACCAGGAGGGGAGAAATAAATAAATAAAAGATGGACGGAGTTTTTAATTATTTCAGAAAATACAATGCAAAATGATACTAGACACGCTTACTGCCATCCCAGTTCTGATTTGACGTATCGTTTAATTGTAGAATAAGAAAAAAAAATGTAATTGGAATTTGACAATCCGCATGCTTCTGTATATGTTTTGTTTGTTTTGTCCAATTTTGCAGCTGGAAGATGAGGCTCTGAAGCACATCGGCTCCCACTGCCCAGATCTGATCACGCTCAACTTGCAGACGTGTTCGGTAAGTTCCCCCCGTCACTCCCCTGACGTTTATCTAATGCGCCGCCTACGCTTCGCCGACACTCCGCCTACGCTTCCCAGACACCTCTCCCGACTCTCCCCCGACGAACCTCCGACATTTATCGAAAGCTCCACCTATACCTCCCCCGACGCCTCCCTCGACGTTTATCTAATGCTCCACCTACGTTTCGCCGCCGCTCCCCCGGTGTCCCCCGGTGTCCCCCGGTGTCCCCCGACGCTTCCCCGATGTCCCCCGATGTTCCCCCGGCGCTCCCCAGACGTTTATTTAACGCTCCACCTATGCTCCACCTAGGCTCCCCCGGGGCACCTCCAATGCTCCACCAACGTTTCTCTGTGTGTTTAATCGGGGCAGCTGATGCACCATTGCCACAGAACTTTTTAGAAATGTAAAAATTTTCAGTAGCGCTCGGGTGTGAGCGTTTCCTCGACGACTCCTTGCTTGGTACAAATGTTCTTGTGTTCATCCTGGTTTTTAGGAGTTTTCAGGTTTTACTGCTTCCAAATATAAACCGTAAAGAAAACCCTCTTTTTAACAAATAATAACAAATAAAAAAAAAAATAACAGACATATTTGTTCTTAAAGCATGAACAGTAGTTGTCTTGTAGTTGTTAATGAATCCACAAAATTTTAGAGTGTCTCAGGAATCAATGTCATTGGTCAAGTTGGGGTCGACGGCATAAAAGTATTAAAAGAGACAATACAATAATAAAAAATAAATAAAAAATATAAAATAAATAAATAAATAGAAAAGTATTGAGTTTTGACACGGAGAGCAGTCGCTCCCCCTCGTTTCCACAACACCGCCGCCCGTGTTTTAAAAGTCGCCGTCGCACTCGACATGAGACGGACCAGGCGCGTACTCCTCAACCCCCCCCCCCCCCCGCCCCCTCCCCCCGAGGCTCTTGAGATCCCTGGCGGTCCTCGGCGATCCATCTCACCGCCGTGTTTATCTCGCGGAGGCTAAGCCGCAGAGTGAGTTGTGCTGTTGGCGCTTCCCTCAGGGGCGTCAAGTGGCGCGTCGGGGAGACGGACCGAGCCCACCCGCCGTGCCCCGCGCGCTGCCGGTCGGGAGCGACGCACCGCGCCGGCAGCCCTGTGTCCGCCGTCGGTTGCCAAGACGGGCAAAGCCGTTGCCAAATATGAATCGTTTTATGACGGAGTAACAACGGTTCTGCATATTTACAACGCAAGGAAGGGGAAACATTCCTTAACTGAAACTGAAATCTGTATTTTCTTCTTTTGTTATATTTAACTTGTTAGTGTTATGTGGGTGGGAAGGTTGATGTTGAGGTTAATAATGAAAGTCTCTCTCGCTCTCTCCCCCTCTCTGTCTCCCCCTCTCTATCTCCCCCTCTACCTCCCCCCCTCCCCCTCCCTCTCTCTCGCTCTCTCTCGCTCTCCCTTCCTCCCCCTCCCTCCGAGCAGCAGATCACAGACGAGGGTCTGATCACGATCTGTCGGGGTTGCCACTGGCTGCAGTCGCTGTGTGTCTCGGGCTGCGCCAACATAACGGACGCCATCCTCCACGCCCTCGGGCAGAACTGCCCCCGTCTCAGGTGAGGACCCCCCTCCCCAGCCCAACACGAGCCACGGAAACACCTTTTTAACAAGCCATGCGGTTTCAGCACCGCCGTTCGATAGGTTGTGTTTCCTTCGACGGGTGGGGAAAATTGACGTTTTCAGGGCAAGAGTTAATGGCTGTGAGTGAGGCTGTCATGGTGCTAATGCCTCCCCTGCCCCACCCCCACCCCCTCTCTCAGAATATTGGAAGTGGCTCGCTGCTCCCAGCTTACGGACGTGGGCTTCACCACACTAGCGCGGGTGAGTGTTGCAGAGCCGGCTCTGTTTACACACCACGCCGCGACGTCGTGGAAGAATACGGTTGGAGTCAAAGTATTGGGGCGAAGCGGCTCAATGCACATGTTCACTTGTGTTAAGTGCTATTTAACTATATACACACAAGCTGCATTGAGTAATAACGCCTGTATATCTTTCTTGCAGAACTGTCATGAACTTGAAAAGATGGATTTGGAGGAATGTGTGCAGGTGGGTTTGCTCTTTTTTATTTATTTTTTTATTTTTTTGGAGTGGGGAATTGTATACACAAAGGCTTCTGTTTATTCACAGCGAAGCAAGAGTTTTCCACTGAAACGGACAAAAAACCCCCGAGGTCAAGGAGCGGAAAAAATGGTGGAATTATTTGCGTGACGCATCACAGTGAATCCACTTCCCATTTAGTGATGTGGCAGCGGGGGTCCGGGGAAGGTTTTGCCGGCGGTTGTTTGTTGGCAAAGTTCTTCCTTTGTGGTATATTATTGTCTGCTTTACAGTGGTTCTATTGTGAAGCGGCCCGTTCACCCTTTTCTCTCGTTCCCGCCAGATCACGGACGGCACGCTGACCCAGCTGTCCATCCACTGTCCCCGGCTGCAGGTCCTGGTAAGTTCCTGCCACGCTTTGGTCGTCGTTGCCGCTGCACGCAACCTGCTGTGGTTTCCGCCGGCGGGTCCAGTGTTTTCCTGTGACCGGAGCGCTGGCAGCCCCTCTCAGCGGTCGCACCGGTTGAACTTTGGCCGCTGACCTCTGACCTCAGCGCGATAACGATTGGTTTGTGCGCTGCGGTCTCTGTTCAGACGGGGTGAACTTTGACCCTGTTTTTTTTTTTGCTGACCTTTCCAAGTACAGCCAGTGATTTTTATTTTTATTTTTTTTTATGATCTTTATCTAGTACGTAGTATGTCAATCAGTGACATCAGAGCCCTACAGAAAGCCATAAGAACTACAGCCACATCGGCAAACGTGTCTGCTCCCCAAAAATGTCAAAATGAACCCAGACGCCTCCCATCCCCGTAACCTACGGTGTCCTCAATCGGACAGAAAGCATTAACTGATAAATTAAAGTTCATTAACAAGTTAAAAGGTGATATGTCTTTTTGCGATTTCCGTTCAAAATGTACAGATTTCATGTTGACTGACACTGTACAGAAATCATAGAAGAAATCTAATTTTTTTGTTTTCTTTCCAAACTTTATTTGAATACTTGATAAATGAAGATTATGGATATGCAAATCGAATCCGCAAGTGGCGCTTCTATCTGCAAAATTACATTTTTCCGTTTCGAGCCCGCCTCCCGACAGGAAGTTACCCATAGCACCCTTCGCTGCGTGGGTCCACGGAGGCGTTCCATAACCCCGGTCCTTGAGTCGAAAGGTCTGACTAAAAGTCCGAAGCTCCCTCCGCCTTTGACGTTCCAAATCGTGC
The DNA here is from genome assembly GCF_960531495.2 of Zeus faber. Classification (NCBI taxonomy): domain Eukaryota; kingdom Metazoa; phylum Chordata; class Actinopteri; order Zeiformes; family Zeidae; genus Zeus; species Zeus faber. The sequence continues at coordinate 26,759,610 of NC_137205.1, read as the reverse complement.
TAGATTAGGTTGGGTCCACACCGGATCGCTGTCGTATGGTCCTGCTTGGCCGAGCTGACCCCCGTCGCGCTGCTTCCCCCCCAGAGCCTGTCTCACTGTGAGCTCATCACCGACGACGGCATCCGGCACCTGGGCAGCGGGCCGTGCGCCCATGACCGCCTGGAGGTGATTGAGCTGGACAACTGCCCGCTGATCACGGACGCCTCGCTGGAGCACCTGAAGAGCTGCCACAGCCTGGACCGGATCGAGCTCTACGACTGCCAGCAGATCACACGGGCCGGCATCAAGAGGCTGCGGGTGAGGGGCTCGGCCGGTGGCGGGGGCGGGGGCGGGCTGCGAAACCGCCGGCATCTATGAAAGAAATCATGATTTGGTGTTTTTACGTCTTTTAAGTTCATTCATTAGTCATTGACGAATATTGTGCTGCCTATAGTTTTATTGTCCCTCAGTCGCCTCCAAAACGCAGTGGGAGTGGCCTCGCCCTGATTAATATTCATGAGCTGACCTTTGAGTGGCAGGTTCAAGCTCGAGAACGTTCGCGTCACGCAAACTCAGCTCAGCGGGTGGGCGCGGCTTCCCGAAAAATCGACGATTTGATCCGTTTGGGCCCCGACGTAAATGGGTTTATCTGAGAGAAAAATGTATTTATTTGTTTGTTTGTTTGTTTATTTATTTATTTAACCGGACGGAATTTTATTTTATTTTTTGGCGCTTCCGTCTCTCCGGCCCCCACGTTTTAACCCCTTCCCAAAACTGTCTCGCTTCCCTCTGCCCCACAGACTCATCTGCCCAACATCAAAGTTCACGCCTACTTCGCCCCCGTGACTCCGCCCCCTTCCGTCGGCGGGAGTCGCCAGAGGTTCTGTCGCTGCTGCGTCCTCTTATGATGTCGAGATGGCCCCCGCCCGCAGCCCGGCATCTGACCCCACCCCCACCCCCACACACACACACACACAAAGACTCCACCCCCATCGCCCGTGGTTACAAGAGTACATGCTGGTGTTTGTCACACCCCCCCCCCCACCCCAGAGAGAGAGACGCGGCATCCCGCGTACAGTCAGACAGGGCGACACGCACGCACACACACACACACACACACACTTAACACCCTGAGCGACTGTCAGTACACCCCACCCGCCCCCCGCCCTGTAGTCTCCAGACAGCGCTGCACCATCGCCCGAATCAGATCTCTGCTGTCGAGAGGGATTGGGTTCAGCTTTGAGGAATATATTTCTATCTTTTATTTAGAACGTGTGGAATAGACCATTATGTCAGTGCCTGGGGTGGGGGGTGGGGGGGGGGGGGGTAATTTAGTACTACAACCCAGATTATCATGGCGTCTTCTAAAAATAGTGTGTTTATTTAAAAAAGACCCCCTTTAAGTGTTCCCAGGTCTCTTACTATCTACCTCCAGAAAGAGCTCTGCAGCGGATTTCCACTTCCAGTCGTTAGACGAAACAGGCGCACACACACACACACACACACACACACACACACACACACACACACACACACACACACACACACACACACACACACACACACACACTATAATAATCAACGTATTTTCATTTATTTTTATTTTTTTCTGTTATTTGTACTCACACTACTGAAGTTGTGTCGATGCTTTACCGGCAAAATTTCAATGACTGCTTTCGAATTTAACTTAAATACTCTTACTTACACACACACACACACACACACACACACACACACACACACACACACACACACACTGCACCAAGTTAACCACCCCTTCCCTCCGTTTCTCTTTCTCTCTCTGCATCAAAAAAGAGACAGTTTCATATTTTTCTACAACGGACACCAATGAAGACTTAAAACGCTGGGACTCCCAAGATGCCAAATGATGAATGTGACGACTCTTTTTATTATTATTATTTTTTTCTTAATTGTCTTTTTTTTTTTTTTTTTTTTTTCCTTCCAAAACCCAAACGTCTGGACCGCGGCGGTTCCAACGGAACGGAAGTGTGTAGGTTGTTTCTTCTTTGTGTGTGTGTGTGTGTGTGTGTGTGTGTGTGTGTGTGTGTGTGTGTGTGTGTGTGTGTGTGTGTGTGTGTGTGTGTGTGTGTGTGTGTGCGCGTGCGCGTGCGTGCGTGTGTGTGTGAGTGAGACGCGGCTTTGTAGATTTCAATCCGAAAAGGCGCAGAACCACACGTGGGCTTTGGACTGAAGATCACGGAGCCGACGCCGGCCATGATTTAAAAAAAAAAAAAAAAAAAAAAACCCCGTTCGAACGGACTGTGCTTGTCGTGGAAACGGGAAAGAAAAAGCCGGCGGAAAACAATCCCAAGGATCTATTTCCCAATGAGTTTGCTTTCCATTGGTTTTGCGTCGGTTACGCTTCTGAATCTTATTTCATTTCATTTCTTTTGAGGGACCGTGGAAACCGCACGTGCACACACAGAGGTGATGGAGGGTGTGGAAGTGTCCCGTGACCTCCTCCACCCTCCGCCCGAGAGGAGGAGGAGGAGGAGTAGGAGGAGGAGGAGGAGGAGGAGGAGGAAGGCTGAACCCCCGCGCACAATCCAGCCCCAGCGACGGACACTTTGTTGTGGGCTGGGGACGGACGGACGGGAAGACGGACGGACGGACGGACGGACAGAGGGGCGCGGCGACGGTGTGAAATATCAAAACACGCAAATCTCACGAAGCCCTTTTTTCTCCGACGGACGAGCTCCCGTCGCACTTCCCGCCGCTTTCACCCGGCGTCCCCTCCCCGGATGGACGGCGTGGGAGCGTCCCACGTCTCCTTTCCTGTCCCTTCTTTTATTCTTTGGCGTGCTCTTCGAGTGGGGCCGTCGTTTTTTTTTTTTTTTTTTTTAATTTCATTTAATTTTGAATGTGTTTCCACGCAGAGAATGTCCCGGACCGTTCCTTCGGGGCCTCGGCAGCGTCCGGATCCCGATTTCCCCCCCCCGTTGCCGTGCGCTCTCCTTTCATCACCTTAAACTCGGATGCGTTCATACTCTGAGCGGCTCTCTCCGCTCACGAAAACAAAACAAAACGTGAATCGCTATGAATAGTACGGGGTGTTTGTTGCCTAAATAACATGCTTAACGCTCTCCCTCCCTCCCTCCCTCCCTCGGCAGAGCCCTTTACCGATCTGTGTCTGAGGATGCGAGGAGCCGACACGCAGAACATTCCGAATGACGACCGAGCTCCACGGGAGGTTAGGGTGGGAGTGGGTGGGGTTTGCCCGGAATATGTAATTCGCTGGACTCCCCCCCCCCCCCCCCCCGCGCGCTTCATTAAAGTGTTTTGTACCCGGTTCCAGGGTCGGAGAACGAGCCTCCATGCCGCTTGTGTCGCCACCACGGGCGTTTTTACAATCAAAAACCACATTTTGGTGTTTTAAACCCAGAAGAAGAGAAAAAAAAAAAGACAAGAAAATAAATGAGAGTCAAAGATGACGCTAAATATACTTATTTTTTATTTTATTTTATTATTCTTTTTTTTCCCCCCATTCCCAAAAGAAAAGATATTCTTTGGACAGCAGGACGTGTAGTACCGGCTCCCCACCCGTTGCTCCGGAAGATGGTTCGGCCCGTTTCGTGCACACGTTGGTCCCAAACACTGGAGCAGAGCCGTGCTTCACGGCGGAATCTACAGTGGACGCCTGAGGAATTACAAAATACAATTTTGACGATGACTGTAGTTCATAAAATTACTGTATTTTTTTTTTTCCTTTTTCTTTTGTTTTATTTGATCTTTTTCTTTTTTTTTTTTTTTACAATTAACCGTTATAAATGAATATGTATGTATGAATAAATATATACCTATATTATTAAGACATGTCTGTTAGTGTTCTTGCCTTATAGGAGGAGTGTAGCAGAGCCCACGTCAATGTGTTTGTTTTGATTTTAAATGTAATTGTGTGTATGTTCTACCTTCTATCAACACTAGAGGGAGACAACAGACCAGCTGTGATTAAATGCTGGTCAAGTTTCTAAGTGACGTTAATGCACTGTTGGCAAAAGTATATTTACTACACTTCTATTAGAAGGGTACAGCTATAGAGCAGTTGATGAACTTGAGAGGTATATGACAGATATAAAAGCCCACTTTTGAGGAAACGGGTAATCTAACAGGAGAACAGCATCTAAATGTTTAAATTACTGCCTGCTTGAATTTTTCTTTTTATTTTATGTTTATTGTTCATAACTTTGACTTTACGGACCCCATTAGATAAGATTTTGTCTTTCCTGAGACCCCAATCTGAGCAGGTCTTTATTGTTGGATCTGTTTCAATCCAAACCTCGACACCTGCGCATTCTGTAGTTAGTGAAAATATGATCAAAACTGTCATTGTTGTACATCTTATAATGGTGCTACGGTCTTGTAAACGAAACAGTGGTGAAATCTGACTACTAATCATTTTGCTGGGCACCCCCTGGAACCTCTTGGACGACCCCCGAGGGTCCCCGGACCCCACGTTGAGCACCACCGCCTCCTGTCCTGACCGCCCAGAACGAGGCGGCGTTGGGGTAGAACATCCAAACCGGCGCCCGTCTTCGAACAATCGATCAATGCAGGTCCTGAGTAAATACTGTGTGGAACCTGAGCTGCTTATCCAATGAGTGATGACACCACCACCTCCTCCACCACCACCGGGTCCCTAGACAAACCCTGCAGGCCGGGAGAGGCCCTTGATGAGGTCCCAGTCCCTGGAGGTGACCTTGTGCTCCAGGAGTCGGGTGCAGTCGGTGGTGGAACGTGCATCTGGGGAAAAGGAAGGTACGTCTCTCCAGCCCTATACACTGTTACCAGATTTTGGACTTCTACTCCGCTGCTTTCCGAAGCAAGCATCCACCCTTCTTACTCCACTTTGTGCTTACATCCAAGTCAGTCCAAGGCATGTTTGTTTATACAGCCCTCGACCACAGTGCCGTCTCAAGGGGCCTCTAAAAAGCCACATTTCACATAGAAATCAACGACTGACTCCTCATCCGGACGAGGAAAAACTCCCAGGAAACCCTCCGGGGGGTAGAGGAGGAGGGGGCCTTGAGGAGGGAGCAGGGAAGGAGGGACCACCCTCCCAGGGGGAGCAGGCTGCCGTGGATGCCGAGTGGGCGACATTATCCTAATGTGATTTAATGTGACACGTCCTCGGATGTTGCGCTTCTACGCAACGTTCAATCCGGAGACGGGGCGAGGGGATTTAGGATGGACGTACGAGCAAGCCAAGGGGGGGGGGGGGGGCGCGTTGCGTCACAGCGCAGACGGCCAGACGGTGTGACGTCCCTCTGTAGTAAAACGTCTATATTTAGACGCGGAGCAAGCCCCGCCCGCCTCGCGGATCCGGTCAAGCGAGTCCCCGGTTTGTAAACGCGCTCCAATCGCTTTGGAGAGGCGGGGCGCGCTTTGCGGTTAAATTCCATCCCTGGTCCGGAGGAGGGAGAGGGGTTCCGGACAGGTGCCCGACCCCAACGCGCTGTCAAACGGCTGTATTTATTTTTTGTTTTGTTTGTTTGTTTGTTTTTTGTTGTTTTTTTTTGTTTAAACGCACATATCGCTCTCAAGCACTTTTCTTCCCCACCCCCTGGGGGGGGGCACAGGAGGAGTTCCAAACCGGACGGCGTCCAGACGTTTTTAACCCCCCTTCCCGTCCGCGCGAGTCTCCATGGAGACGCGTCTCCTCCTTGGACCAAATGGCTTCGGCGCGTCCCGTTGAACGGATGGAGCCGCATCCTCCCCGGCGCACACTTTAGGGGCTTCAAAGTTTTATTTGTATTTTTTTTAATGTTTTTTTGCTTTGCCTCGTAGATATTGTTTTTATTTTTATTTTTTATTTTATTTTCTCCTGGATGATGACGGAGAACAGCGAGATGGAGAACGAGCCGGAGCTCCAGCGCTCCCCGGGCACCGTGTCCGTCCGGCCGGTCTCCTCCAAGGCAAGTAGCCGCTCCGCTGCGCGTCCGGGTGGGGTGGTGTCGGAGGGGTGGGGGGGGGGGGACCCCTGGAGACACAGGTTCAGTTCTGGTCAGGTCTTCATTCGGTTTGCAGCTCACAGCCACGAATGACACAAAGAATAAGAGCAGCGTGGGATCTGCAAGTGAGACATGTCATAGAACAATGCTGATTGACAGACGAAGATAAAATGCAATTTCACAGCATCCTTCCATGCAGTGTCCTCAGAAATTAAAGTGCAAACCAAGTCTATGGATACTGCGACCCCAGGACACATTTTTCAAAAAAGAACTTTAATTACAAACCATTTTTGAGATACGAATCAAATCCACAGTGATTGATGCGTTTAAAAAAGAAAGTGTTTTATTCACTCTATGCTAAATGCACTATGACGTCGCGCCTGACGTCAGCAACTCGTCCATCCGTCTGTCTGTCTATCTGTCTATCTATCTATATATCTATCTCTTTATTTAACTATTTATTTATCCATCTATTTATCTATCCATCCATCCATCTACCGTATCTACATGCCAGTTGGTGCATTTTAATGGAACGCTGTTATAACCCTTCCCCGGTTACTGTGCACACCCAATACAACTTTTCCTCAAAACTATTTCATCACATGTTTTGTAGTCAAACCGTCTTTTCATTGGCTGATTCTATTATAATGTTTTTTATAGATGTAAAAAATAAACAGTGATTCCACAAACTGGTTCAAATTGCAGAAACTACCGAGTTGCGATCAATACTCAAAGGTTTGGACTGTCAGTAGCTTACGTCACAAAGACACCCAAAGCCCAAAGGGCGTCTTATGAAAATATTATGGGGTGGGGGGGTTTGCAATTACTTAATTTCTTCTAAATAATTTATCAAATTAAATAGCCAATTATATATATATATATATATATATATATATATATATATATATATATATATATATATATATATATATATATATATATATATAAAATCATACCTTCAGACTGTCAGTGGCGCCCCCTAGAGCTCCACAAATTACTTATTACTTACTTACAAAAATACAACCCCAACCTTTCAGATATAAATATCAACCTTGGCAGAACTGAGGAGACACAGAACAAACACAAAGCAGTGGAAATGCATCTATCTCTGTAGTTACCACATAAAATTGAGTCTCAGTTCACTGCTCTAATTGCCTCAACTCAGCTGCAGAAACCCTGCAAATTGGCATTAAACAACAATGAAACCTTGTCTCTGCAACTATACTATTCCCTACCCTGAAGTGAATAATCATTTCTTAATTTTCTTGTTTTAACAGTGATGTCACGATCATGAAATATTAATTGACGATTACCTGTCATACAAATAATTGAGATTAATGACTTCAGTGGTTCCTTTGCTCATTTTGTGCCACTATCATAATATAAGGCTATAACAGTGTAATAAAACACAGCCGCCTTATGAAGATTGGAACATTAAATTGGAGGGAAATGCACGTAATTCACATTCAACATTTCTTATATTGTCATAAAATGTTCCTGACTCTTGAAAGGAAATGTGATTGTGGAATCTTAACGATTTTTGCGAAATGATGATGACCGTCTCAAACATTCCTTAATAATCTGGTGATTATGAAATAATTAGGACAGCTCCACGGATAACTGCAGAACCCCAATATCTCTGTTTTAATAGTCTCGCAATGTCCCTGATATTGGAATGTGACCTTTTGTCGTATCGCGAGCGCACGGCCCGAATATATTGGCTATTATATATCGTTGGACCATTTTGAGGGAGCACAATACGAAATCTCCTCACGGCCTTTGATTTGGAAGGAACATAATCTTCCGTAAACGCAGGGAGTGAGAAATCTGCCGGCAGCATCGTTCCGGGTCATCACTTCACATTCCCCTATCTCTCCCCCGGGGAGGCTCTTCCATGCTTAGTTATCTTCTATCAGCGCTGATACCCTGACTTCAACAGCTTTTTTCAGATTTTTGTTTTCTTTTGTTGTGCTGGAAATAGTGAGTAAAAAAAATTCTGTGCACCAAAAAGAAAAGAAAAGTAACCAGAGGAAATTCACTCGACGTTTTCACTGACTCATTCTTATAAATCACAGTTAAAACTACCTAGTTCATGAAATTTGACATCTAACGCCATGGAATATTGTAATACTTGATGGTATTGATGCAATACGATCAGTGCCATGAGATTGATGATCCTTGCTCGTGGTGGTTGGAGATATTTAGGACAGAGATATTCGGGACAGGTTTTTCGGTGTCTCAGCCACAGCACCACATCCATATAATTGCAAACTCCACCTTGTAGGCCAAGATGTGCGCGGAGCGGGCACCAAGCACATTTCCCTCTCTTGCCTCGACCCCTCGGACTCCCCCCGCCCTATCCTCTGATGAGGTGAGAGGTTAATGGCCGTCTCAGTGGAACTCCTTGTCAAATAACTAGTTCATTAACTGGCTGCCCCTAAAGGGTCACTGGGAATCTGCTCTCATAGGAGTCTAAAAATCTATTCCATGTACATTTGATGAACATTTATGTGGCAGCTCAGCATTAAACCTTCACAATGAGTTTAGGGCGCAGGACAGGGGAGGGGAGGTTAGGGCACAGGAGGGGTTTTGGGGCCAGGAGAGGAGGTTAGGGTATAGGGAAGGACATTGGGGTATACACGAAACAAGGTTGGAGCACAAGAGAGGTGGTTAGGTCACAGTAGAGGAGGTTAGGGTACAGGAGAAGAGGTTAGGGTACAGAGAGGAGGTCAGGATACAGGAGAGGAGGTTAGGGTACAGAGAGGTCAGGGTACAGGAAAAGAAGTTGGGATGCAAGATAGGAGTTAAGGAACAGAAGAGGAGATTAGGGAACAGGAGAGGAGATTGGGGTACAGAGAGGAGGTTAGGGCACAGGAGAGGAGGTTAGGGTACAGGAAAAGAGGTTGGGATGCAAGAGAGGGTTAGGGAAGAGAGGAGGTTAGGGCACAGGAGAGGAGGTTAGGGTACAGAGAGGAGGTTAGGGCACAGGAGAGGAAGTTAGGGTACAGAGAGGAGGTCAGGGTACAGGAAAAGAAGTTGGGATGCAAGATTGGGGTTAAGGAACAGAAGAGGAGATTAGGGAACAGGAGAGGAGATTGGGGTACCGAGAGGAGGTTAGGGCACAGGAGAAGACATTAGGCCACATGAGAGGAGTACCTTTGGGTACTGGAGAAGAGGATAGGGTAAAGGGAAGGAGGTTAGGGTATACACAAAACAAGGTTGGAGCACAAGAGAGGTGGTTAGGTCACAGCAGAGGAGGTTAGGGTACAGGAAGAAGAATCTCAACCCACAGACGCTCCAGCTACCAGATGGATATTTGGTCCGTGTAATGAATTTCAGGACCGCGTTGTGCCTCCGCCGGCACTTGTTGACAGCCGTGGCTCATCTCCGTGGCCGAGCTGAAGTGTGTGTGTGTGTGCGGTCGCGGAACAGAGGCGCGTCTCGAGCGGCTCAAGCTGACAAGTCTCTTTGTTCGGCCCCGCGCCGTCTCCGCAGCCTGTCGGAGCTGGAAGGTGACCTTTGTGCCAGGACAGTGCACAGGGCGAAGTTCTCCTGGTGGAGAGGGGGTGTACGGGGGGGCACAGAGGGGATTCTCTGGGGAGATTTAACCCGGCGCGGGGGGCGAAAGGGAGGGAGAATGGAGGCTTTTATTGAAAGCTGGCGGCGGAGGCAAAGATATCTTCTCGGCGATTCCACTCGTTCTGTGTCTCCTCTGCGCCGCGGTTGTATTTAATCTGTTACTGAATACCGCAGTGACAGGTTATCTAAATCAACCGCGGTTCGTTCAATGGATCGAAATGAAATATTTTCTCGGCAAAACGGCCGGGAGAAAAGGATGGGCCATTTCAGAAACGTACACATACGGGTGAATTCACAAAGAAATGGATGGGGGCCGCTGATAGCACCGTGAACCGCGCATCAATAACACCCCTCTGTCTGCGCCGGCTCAGCGTCCGATCCAACAAAGATATTGTGCTAATGATTATGTCAGCGCAATCACGGCCATAAAGTTTTGCTGCTGACTGCCACTTGACCTCTGATTGCGAAGATGTGCCGATTCCAACGCGTTATAGTTTTAGGTTAAAATTTACTTCGAATTTTTGGGTTTATGTGCAGTGACTAACACATTTAAATTGTAAGAGTAAATCTATAATAAAACGTACTCTCCCACACAGTTCATTTATTGCACAAAGAAAATGTGCATATATTTAAATTTTTACTTGAGAAATTCTAGTTCTCATTGAATCTTAATATTACAATTCAGAAATGATGACAGTTAATTTAATATATTTTGCTATGCCACAAAGCTTATTTTTTTCAGTGCGTGCCGAACCCTGTGGCCTTTCAGGTGCAGCGCCCCGGAGCCGTCCATGGTCCTAAAGTTCAATGCCTTCCATGGTTCGATGCCAGTTTTGACCACTTAATGGTTATTCCCTATAACTTTGAGTTGTTTTTTTCCCCAATATCGTTTAAGTGCAACAGTAATAAACCTCTTGAATCTTGAACTATAGAACCGTTTTTGTCAACGTTTGTAACGCCTTTTTTTGTACAATAAAGTATTTAAAGTTTGGAGTTGGAGTCCGTTTTTAAAAACCATCACGGGCAACTACCCGTTCAAGACCTCGCTACCTTAGGATGCCATGACAGTAATAATAATTATAATGATAATGTCAAAATATTATTTACATATCCCTGGAAAGACATGACACCCCTTGTAAATACCCTTTGATCGCACCAGCTCTCTGCAGACGATCGCGCACCGCTGCCTTTTTTTCTTTGTTCTCCACACAGTTGACCCAACTCTCGGTAATCGACGGTAATCATTTTCACTCTAACTGCGTGTGGCTATTAACGCTGGTGTTTGTGAATCGGACGTTATTTGCAACGAGGCTCATTTGCATAGAAAGGGGGCAATTTTGCGCCAAATGTGCAGTATGCATAAGACGTTGTTTAGATAGACACAAATAGCACCGGCACACCAGCGCTATTTGCGTGGCGCCGCATTTCGCTGTTTGCGGGTGCTTTGGGAATTTGACGCTTGCTTTTTGTGTTAGTTGTGCAGGTTTAACGGCCGCAAATGCCGCTCAGTCCTTTTGTGAATTTGCCCCTTAACCTTTTAAAAACAAGGTTAAGGGGCATCTCAGCTCAAAACATGAAATACTACCATGAACTATATTCAAAACACAAAAAACAAGTTACGATGGTTATGGGGAGAAAGAATAAAATACAAATGTTGATTGAATTTATGTAACTGGACTGAACTGCAGCTGATCCCCATCTCAGCTGGAGACCCTCCCATGTTTTCTCTTTCATTACTGACAAAGGTAAAAAGAGACGTTGTTTGGAATGTCATTACCATGAAAGCAAAAGCAGATAGAGAGATAGAGAGAGGACGGCCAAGAGCTTTAGTATCAGATTAACTACAGGGCCGCTACTACGACAAATATATAACAAGTAAGGCGGGTTTATTACCAGGTAGAGAGATATATAACCAGTAAGACGGGTATATAACCAGTAAGATGGGTATATAACCAGTAAGACGGGTATATAACCAGTAAGACGGGTATATAACCAGTAAGACGGGTATATAACCAGTAAGATGGGTATATAACCAGTAAGACAGGTTTATAACCATTGAGACGGGCATATAAGCAATTAGAAGGGTATATAACCAGTCAGACGGTATAGAACCAGTTACACGGGTATATAACCAGTTAGAAGGGTATATAACCAGTTAGGAGGGTATATAACCAGTTATAAGGGTATATAACCAGTTAGAAGGGTGAATAACCAGTCAGAAGGGTAAATAACCAGTCAGAAGGGTAAATAACCAGTTAGAAGGGTAAATAACCAGTTAGAAGGGCATATAACCAGTTAGAAGGGGATATAACCAGTTAGAAAGGTATACAGTATATCCAGTTAGAAGGGCATATAACCAGTTAGAAGGGGATATAACCAGTTAGAAAGGTATACAGTATATCCAGTTAGAAGGGTATATAACCATCTACATGGGTATATATATATATATATATGGTTAGAGACAGGTATATAATCATACTGACACCAGTATAGGTTGTAGAGGTTGTTGACTATAGACCTGATCTGTCCAGTGCACAGACACTAACAGTAAAGAGCAACTACTTACCTGCTCCATGAACCTAATAACAGTAATGAGGGGCACTAATGAGTTTGCTCTCCTGAGCAGGGAGTGAAGTAGGCCAAGGTCTTTCTTATTGGACGCAGCATCCTCCCTAAGCTAATGTTTATCACTGGGGGGGGGGGGGGGGGGACTGGCCACACAGTCTGTGTAACCAGATCAAACTGGGAGATGACATCAGAATTTAAACGCCCGCACTTCAGCTGCACGCTTCATCCGTGTGTATGCACCCGCCCCCTTTTCCGACCGCAGTCTCAATTTTATACATGCAGAGTGTCAACCTGTTATTATTACTGAATAATATCGACCATTCGTTTACCGTCATTTACAAATCATCATTTTCTCTCCGCTCGAGACGACACGTCTCCTTGCATTTAAAGAGGCGACGCAAAATCAATTTGCTTTGCTTTCATCGCAGACATGTTTGATGCATTTCTCGGTATCAGGTTTTTTTTTGGGTACGGTCTTATGAATAAATAAGAATGTAGGTGAATCCACACTGGGATCTTTACGGGCTTCTGCCGCTGAGATTAAAAAAAAAAGGGAGTAAGAACACAGGCAGCGGCGCGCCGAGCGCTCGGTAATCTTCCACTTGTGGAACATTCTCTGACGCCCGGATCCTGTTTGAGCCTCGGATGAGACTGATATCTGACACCAGCATCACAACATCCCGACATTTACGCTGCGCTGTGTATCACTCCGCCAAGGTCATTACAAGTCACTCAATGGGAGACAAAAAGAGTGTGTGCGTGTACGTCTGTGTGTGTGTGTGCGTGCGCGCGTGCGTGTGTTAGCGTGCACGTGCGCTTCGTTTGCATGCGTACGCGTATGCGTCAGGCACAGAGAGATTAAAGTTGCATCTGCATCTCATATTTCATCTTCAGACATTCGAACGCGCCTGTGTGAGGCGTAAGCGGACTAAACGCCTGCTAAGGGCCCCCGTGTCCACCAGAGGGCCCCCGAGAGCGGCGGAGGGCCCCCAATCGGCGGCGCTCCGCCGCACGTCCCCGTTCCCCGTTACTCTGAACGAAACAAAAAAAACTGCAGATGAGGTAAAAACCAGTAGGCGAGGAGCTAAAAAAACCCCGGCAGATCCAGCTGATTTGTTTCCTCTTCCCGTCCCGGGAATCGATTCCTGCCGACAAGCCGCGTGCTGGCGGCCACGCTGATCCCCCGTCGTCCATCAGGAAAGGAGAGGAAAAGGCGAAACGTGGAGCCGGCGCCACGGCTCCTCTCGTTGGGCCGAGGGGGGACGGACCGGGCCGAGGGGGGACGGACCGCGCCGTGAATCAACCTTAACGTTACTGAAAGGGGCGTGGCGAGCACAGCCCCGTACCTCTGACTTATATATATATACGATCGACGATAAATCCAAAGACGACGGGTGGGGATCCCGCATGTTCCCCCGGCAAGAGACGTGGCTTCCCTGACACCTTGAGAGCCCCGAGCCCGTTGTCCCTCCGTTGGTTATTGATCCATTGGACATTTCTGTACGTGTCAGCGTGCAGGAGGGGCCGCGTAGGGATCCAGCCATCGAGTCTCCGGTCGGCCGCTGCGGTAAAGCGCTGCTAGAAATGATACTGGCGGCGGTGTGCTTTCACTGTCATTTCATTGCATCCCCCCCCCCCCCACCGCATATAAACAAGGCATCGGTGGAGCAACACTGGAGTCTTGAGGCGTAGTGTTATCCAGGGTTAGGTGGATCTGGCGGCTCGTCCAGAGCTGCAAAACATCTGTTTGAGCTGCGCATCATGTCACAGTGCACACAGCCATTCATTTCGTGCACGGTGTTATGCAAGCAAATGATCTTCAGTCGGCACCACCTCTGTGTGTGTGTGTGTGTGTGTGTGTGTGTGTGTGTGTGTGCATTGGTGTAGGCTGCGTAGTCCTGCGTGGATTTTAATTTAGTTTGTTTATTCTGTTATATAATGAGTGGGAACATTTTTTTGATTTACATTCCATCGCGTTTCAAAGTTTTATCGTCCCCCCGAGATCTGAGCACCATCTGAAGCCAAATTAAATTGTTTTTTGATGATCTTCGGCCGTGACACGTTTTGTGAGGCGCGTTAGGTTTGTCGTTTCTGTCGACTAACGGATGGACCTGCGCACCGCTCCGCGTTGGAACGCAAACTTTGCAGAAACGTGGACAAAAGACACAGTATGTTTTTAAAGGTATTTTTATGTGTTTTCTGCTGTGAGGCCATTGTTCCTTAGCTGCGTGTCTCAGGGATCGAGATGTCCAGATTTCACTGTGACCTAAATCTTTCTTTTCGGAGTCCCTCAGAGTCAACCCCGAGTCACTTGCATCGGGATGTTTTTCAAATTGATCCAGAATCGAGGCGATAGCTTCAGCCGGCTCCGGCGCCCCCGGCGGGGACGCGCCGCACGGGGTGGCAGTCGCGATCAATTTCGCCAGCGACCGTGATTGTCCCGTTGTCACGCTTCCAATACCAAGAGAGCAATCATACCACGGGAGCAGGGGACCGCACGCTGGCGAGCAGCGGTGACGGCCCACGATATGTTTTCCACAGCTAATTCCGAATGACAGACCGGCCGACATCTCCTGGCGCCGACGGTCTGTCTGCTCGGGCCGGGGTTTTAACGTCGTCGTCTGGATGGCACGCATTGCACTTACACACACGTCACGGAACCTGGAGACGCCTCACTGGATTCTCCATGTATTGATAATCTGCACGTAATGTCGCCTCGAACCCCTCCGCCCCCGCGTGCTCTCGGTCGGTGTACCAAAGGCTTATGAGAGTTAAGCCGCTCCCAGACTACTGATTAGATTTGCGGTTATGGAGACATGTGTTCCGGAGCCGCTCCAGCTGCCGTGTCGGAGCCCATTCCCCGTGATCACGGGAGCCCGCTACGATACGTGCTCGGGGGCGTCTCTGGGTCGTTAGCAGAGCCCGTAAAGGGCCGCGCAGCACACGAGGACCTGGAGAAATTGGGGCGGTCGTCCGCCCCCGCCGCGAGACGCAATCCTGGGAAAACCTTGGTTCCAATCGCCGGCGCCACCGACCACTCCGTAGCTCCACCCATGTTGCGGACTCGGCGAGTTGTGGCCGCGCATTCGTCGGCCCACTGATCCAGAAATAGAGTCCACGCGGAACCCGACGCGCTGCTCGAAGCCGGCGTCACTGTAATGGCCCTTTCTCCGCAGGAGCACTCAGGGATAAATTGGCTCCAGCGTGTAGGGAGCCCCAGGCGGTCAGACGCGGTCCAACGCGGGTGGAACCCGTCGTCGGAGCACTGAACCCCGCTAAAATGTTGTGAATTGGCGCGTGCTGAAGCCAACTGGCGGGTCGAGAGGGAAATTAAGGAAATGCCACAAAAGCCTGAACTTGTTCCTTCCACGGAGCACAACAACCCTTCATGATCTGAACGTGGGTCAGAAGCAGAGCAGAGCTGACCGGGAATATCTGTTGAATTTGGATATATTCAAATCCCTCCGGCCATAATGTCCGGTGAAAATATTTCCCGAAAACACAATTTGAATTCGTGCTGGTGCGACAAAACGATAACGATAATGATCGCCAGATTATTTCCCTCAATGTCGAAATGAAATAGACTTGATCATTTAGATTTAAAAAAATTCTGCAGATCGCTTCATGTCCGCGTTCGACAAGCTGAGACAGTAAGCCAATCGGTGTGGACGACCTAAAGCGGACCTTTCACCTTTGACCAATTGCGTTTGTCGAAATAGAAATAAGCCCCGCCCCCTCCCCCGTGGACAAGTTGCGCTTGTAAACACAGTAAACATGGAGCGGAGACAGAGCGGCAGCGTCCCGAACTCTGAGGAGAAGCAGAAAGATGATGCATCGTCGGGACACACATCCATAGTTTGGCGTTTTTTGGGATATTCAAGTTCCGACCCAAAGCAGATGGTAAAAATTCATTGTGTAAAATATGTCGACATGTATTATTTAATCAGACCTACTTGCCATATTTACTTTGTTTTGGATTTGATCAAAATTGTATTTCAGTATTAAAACAGCTGCACTTCTTACTTATTGTTCATAAAGGAAAATTATTTGATTTCAAGTCTTAATATTTGTTTTTGTAAAACGACGTTGACCGAACGGGACTTATTTTATTTTGATATATTCAATAATAATATTATACATCAACATGCCTTGATGATGTTGTTCCCTTTATAACCTGCTTATCAATTGTTTTCAAGCTCATTAAACACCGAATATTTGACCGGAATCTCTCCCATTTGCCCGGGACACCGAATTCCTCCAGGACAACGTGGACGAGGCACCACTTTGTTGTGACGTGAGACTCCTTGGCGCTCTCTCCTTGGCCTCTGACCTTGCGTCATTCATAACAAACCCCTGACAATTCTGGCAATGTTTGGCCCGAGCGCTCTGCATCGGACGCCCCCCCACCTTTCGGCATTCAAGACGCGGTCGCCCAGAGGAGCTCGGCCCTCAAAACCCAAAAAATCACTCCTTCCGTTAATCTCGACGCACGGGGAACGCTTTGAAAGCGGCGGCGTCCTCTGCGCGGCGGCGTCCCGGGTGCGAGGAGCAGATCTCTGCAGCCGTCGCGTTTCTGGCTGAGACGAGCTGAATGAGCAAGCAGACGAGCAGACGGAGCGGCGGCGTCTGCGGCATACCGATTACCCCCCCCCCCACGCCCGCCCCGATTTATTCTTCCAGAGCCGCGGAGACCAACCGCCCCCGAGTCCATCACCGACACCGTTGGCGTGTCAGACGTCGGGGTGACAAATAGTCCACACCTGGGAGAAACAAGCGTCTCCATCCACGCCCGTAGATGTCGGCGGGGGGAGCTGTGTTTATCCGGCCAATCAATGCTGAGGCGGATGGCGTCCAGGGGTGATGGAGTCCGGGATACGCCGGCGCCTGGCGTCCATCGGTCACGCGGTGACGGGTGGTGGATTAGCGCTTATCAGACGGTGACTCATCGCGGGGCGAGCGGATCGAGTCGGACGGCGTGGAAAAACTCTGCGCCAGCGTCAGTATGAGTGGATGTAATAAATATGATGTAACGAGGAGTTCTCACTCAGGACTAGGGTGTCTGTTCTACCGCTGCCTTACCTCTACGCCACTCCACCTCTACTCCACCCCCCTCTACCCAACCCCTTACCCGTTCTATCTCTTCTCTACTCTGCCTCTTCTCAACCTCCTCCTTCTCTACCTCTACTCTGTCTCCCTCAAATCAACTTTTACTCTAGCTCTGCTCTACCTCTACTCTACCTCCCTCTGTCCCGCCTCTACTGTACCTCTTAATTGTTCTACCTCTTCTCTACTCTGCCTCTTCTCAACCTTCTTCTCTACCTCTGCTCTGCCTCCCTCAAATCGACTTCTGCTCTACCTCGGCTCTACCTCTACCTTACCTCTACGCCACTCTACCTCTACGCTACCTCTACTCTACCTCTACTCTACCTCCCTCTGCCCCACCTCTACTGTACCTCTTAACTGTTCTACCTCTTCTCAACATCCAAATTCTCAACCTTCCTCTGTTCCACCTCTACCTTACCTCTATGCCACTCTACCTCTCTCTACTCTACCTTTACTCTACTCTGCCTCTTCTCTTCCTCCCTCTGCTCTACATCTACCTTACCTTTACGCCACTCTAACTCTACTCTACCTCTACGCCACTCTCCCTCTACTCTACCTCTACTCTACTCTGCCTCTTCTCAACCTCCCTCTTGTCTACCTCTACTCTACCTCCCTGAAATCTACCTCTACTCCACCTCTACTCTACATTTATCCACTCTACCTACCTCTACTCAACTTTTACTCGAATCTACCTCTACTCTACCTCTACTCTGCATTACCATTAGTCTACTCTAGACCAGTTTCTTCTATATTACAACGTAAATTCTGTCTATTACATGATGTTTTAGTTTGTTGATCTGAAGATGAAGTCAGTCGAAACATCATCCTTTATTTATTTTGTTTATGTTTGTTTACCGTCCACATCGATACGTGACGTGGCCGTGCAGCTGCATGACATCACTGTGTAAACGGAACCTCCTTTCATGGCCACAGCCCTCGACCAATACGGACGTGGAAACACTGTGTGTCTCTGCTCCTGTTGTCAACGTGCAGCTGAGAGGGTTTGAAAGGAAAGGGGCTTATCAGCTGCACCCAGGGGCCACCATGTCACCGCTAACAGAGATATTGCAGTAAATTGATGCGTATTCTCGCCAGATGGAGCCTACTGTTATTACACTGTAATAACGTTGTTGTCTAAACTCATATTCGGTGAGTCATCGCCGCTCGCTCTGGTGTATAGATCATAAAGCTGTGTTTATGGGTGCTGCTATATTGCTTGGTTCTCCTGAGGGCACACTTTCTGTTCCCGATCCCTGAACACAGCTCACCGTGTTTGCTTTGTTGGCTCTGACTCTGGGTGTGTGTGTGTGTGTGTTTGTTTCTTTTTGCGTGAGTGCACGCATGCATTTATTCCTGTGTGTTTCTCTGCATGCAATTCTGTGTGTGTGTGTGTGTGTGTGTGTGTGTATGTGTACTTATTTCTGTGTGTTTCTATGCATTTACGTGTGTATATTTTTGTGTGTGTATGTTTCTGTTTGTGTGTGCACAGTAGGTATTTATCTATATGTGTGTGTTTCTGTGTGTGTTTGAGTTTATTTTGTGTGTGTGTATGTGTGTGTGTATTTCTGTGTTTATGTATTTCTTCATATGCGTGTGTTTGTGTTTGTGTGTGTGTATTTTTCTGATTATGTATTTGTACATGTGTGTATGTGTATGTGCGTGCATGTACTTATTTCTGTGTGTGTGTGTGTGTGTGTGTGTGTGTGTGTGTGTGTGTTTGTCCAGCTCCAGAGGCTGAAGCGCTCGCTGTCCTTCAAGACCCTCATGCGCAGCAGGAGTGTGGAGAACTTCTTCCAGCGCTCGTACAGCGACGCCCGTCTCCCCGCCGACTTCATCACCGACCCTCCTCCGCCCTCCCCGCCGCCGCTGTCGGAGTCGCCCTTCGACCGCGACCGCTCGCCCTCCGTCTCGCCGTCGCTCAGCCCCAACCTGTCTGTGTCCTCCCACTCGCCCTCGCTAAGCCCCTCCCCGTCGCTGGGTGCCAAGCCCCCCCGGCCGCTGGTCAACCACTCCTTCCAGGATCACGTGTTCCGCAAGCCCACCAGCTGCCAGCACTGCAAGCACATGATCCTGGGTAAGAGGCTCCACCTGGCACCCACACCCACACCCACTCAGGACATTAAGGTTAAGTGGGTGTTACATTGGTGTAACGGTCGTGTTGATGTCACATTGACGTTGCATTGATGATACACTGATGTTACATTGATGTTACATCGACGTTACATCGATGTTACACTGACAATACATTGATGTTACATTGATGTTACATTGATGTTACATTGTTACATTGACTTTACATTGATGTTACATTGTTACATTGACTTTACATTGATGTTATATTGTTACATTGATGTTACATTGGCGTTACATTGATGTTACATTGATGTTATATTGTAACATTGATGTTACATTCACGTTACATTGATGCTACATTCACGTTACATTGATGCTACATTGATGTTACATTGACGTTACATTGATGTTACATTGATGTTATATTGTTACATTGATGTTACATTGACGTTACATCGACGTTACATTGAAGTTACATTGATGTTATATTGTTACATTGATGTTACATTGACGTTACATCGACGATACATTGAAGTTACATTGATGTTATATTGTAACATTGACGTTACATTGATGTTACATTGATGTTACATTGATGTTACATTGATGTTACATTGATGTTATATTGTTACATTGATGTTACATTGACGTTACATTGACGTTACATTGATGTTACATTGACGATACATTGACGTTACATTGACGTTACATTGACGTTACATTGATGTTACATTGTTACATTGATGTTATATTGTAACATTGATGTTACATTCACGTTACATTGAGGTAACATTGATGTTATATTGATGTAACATCAATTTGGTTCAGGTTGCGTTCCTGTTGCGTTGACGTTACCATCTGGTTACAATCCTGTTTCACTGATGTTTCCCTGATGTCAGCTTCACTTTAGGTTTGCGTGACACTTACGTTACAGTCTCACGCTTCACACGATATCCACCTTACGTACGTGAAGTGTCTTGGCGTTACGCTCCGGTGACATTGGCATAACCATCACGTTATGTTCACATTGTCACATACCTGCATGTTTCACTGACATTTTGTTGCTGTTGTCACAGTCATTGTCATTTGGAATAATGACATTTGTCTGCTGCAGGCCACCACACTTTACTGTCACAGCAATCGTCAGTAAACCCTTCAGAAAGTAGCGTCAGGGTTCTCGTCGGGGCTCTCTTTTACTGAGGGGCCGGGTCCAACTGAGACGGAAGCAGATTCATTCGGGGCCAGTTGTTCAAGACTTCAACACGACGGTGGCAAGCCCGACTCCAAAACAATGAAGTTCCAACTTGAGAGGAAAAACAAACCCCGAAATCAAATTTGACCATGACCGACGTGCTTCTTTGTTTTCTTCTTGTTTCAAGGACGGAAAGGGCAACCGGCATAAATGAGATTACACTGCGTGTCTACTTTTACGTACACACTCCTTTCTATTTTGGGGTCTCGAGAATAACGCCCAGAGTCGGCGCCGTCCGGGACCGAGTCGACTCCGAGGCGATACGCCGTCACATCCGAAAAACAAGCCCTCCGAGCTGGGGGAGCCCGGACCGGACTCGAGAGCCAATCGGGATCGGAGTGCTCCAGCTGCTCATAACTAGGAATAAATGGCCAAGTTGAAATTGCCGCTCGGCTGCATCCGCAGAGCGACGC
>NC_137205.1:26641174-26736174 GCF_960531495.2 Zeus faber | reverse complement strand
CAGCGGAGCGGAAGGGGTGTGGTTCATTACGGCAGTAGCTCGGGTAAAATTGTGTGTTTGTGTGTTTGTGTGTGTGTGTGTGTGTGCGCTCAGTTTGGTTGGACGGCCTCTCAGCAAAGGCTTTGCGACCAAACACAACGCGGTCGTGGGAAAGCAGCGCAACGCGGGCGGTCGAGGTCCTGCGCAAAGTTTGGTGCGTCCGTCATGATACAACGAGACGGCGGGGGAAGAAGCCGCGCTCGCCCCGGATTCTGCGAGGGAACGGGCGGTCGGACGCTGTCCCTCCGTCCAAAACCGGCGACTGAGCAAGCAGCCGACGGCACATTCACCCATTCGTTCCTTCATGCATTTTCACTCTCGCCATCTGTTCTCTCTCTCTCTCTCTCTCATTGCCACTGATACGTTCACTTACGCCTGTGTTTACCCATCATCTCTCTCTCTCTCTCTCTCTCTCTCTCTCTCTCCCGCTCTCTCACGTTCATCCATCCACCCGCTCTCACATTCCTGCACCCATTCTCTCTTTGTGTCTTCGTGTTTTTTTTCCCGTCTGTTCTCTCTCTCTCTCTCTGTCTCTCTCACACACTCACACACACACACACACACACACAACAATTCTAACTCCCTCTTCCAATCCTACTCCATCCATCCATCAAAGCCGTTCATTCTCACCAGGTTATCCGCTCATCCATTCCCTCTCATCCATCCGTTCATCCATGAAGATAAATAAACAGCCGTCGCCCTGCAGGGCTGCGCTCATGGGGACGTCTCTTATCCAATCAGACTGACCGTTACATAAGGAGGTGCGAGCGACGCCGCGCCCGTCTCTCTCTCTCTCTCTCTCTCTCTCTCTCTCTCTCTCTCTCTCTCTCTCTCTCTCTTTCTCTCAGAATATTGCGATCGAGTAAACGCCTCATCTGCAAGTCAGGGCCAAGAAAAGTCAATACCTCCACTCAAACACTTACCGTGCTTAATTCAGCATGAAATTGCGAATGCGAGCCTCCGTGTTGGCTGCTGCGTCGGAGCGGCCCGCGGTACGGGGGCCCCGGTCGGAGGCCCTGGCAGTAAGAATTAATCGTCCGCAATTGGTGGTGACCGTAGTCGACGGCGTGCGTCGCAGGCAGCCCGGTCGCAGGGCATCGGAACCCCCCGCCGGTCGGCGAGTTCCCCCCCGTCGGGCCGAGGCGGCGACGGCCGCGTGGAGGTCTCCCGAGCCGCGCCGCGCCCGACGGCTCGGTGCCGCGGACGGGATGTGATGGAAAAGGGTGAATAACGAGGGTTCGACCTCTCCTCCGGTAGAGCGGGGCGTTCAAGAGGAACTTCAGCTCCCCCATGCTGGTCAACGACCAACTGGCCGTCGTCAAGGAGGTGAAGCCCAGCCAAGGTAGGCCGTCCTCCGAGCCCGCCGGACGGAGAGACAGCGTGTGTGTCTGTGTGTGTGTGTGTGTGTGTGTGTGTGTGTGTGTGTGTGTGTGTGTGTGTGTGTGTGTGTGTGTGTGTGTGTGTGTGTGTGTGTGTGTGTGTGTGTGTGTGAGCATCTCTTTGTTTGTGCACGACGGACCACCTGTTGGGGTGCATGCCCGTGGACACCCGTCTTTGAGGTTTTCTGGGGTTGTTCATGCTGTGCGTTCGAAACGCACCGCCATCCGTCCTTCCACGCGTGTGTCTGGGCGTCTGCGGTCGTTGTCCATCACTTCGCCTGGACGCCAGCACGGGGAAAGGTCACCACCCCCGGAGACG
The DNA here is from genome assembly GCF_960531495.2 of Zeus faber. NCBI lineage: Eukaryota > Metazoa > Chordata > Actinopteri > Zeiformes > Zeidae > Zeus > Zeus faber. The sequence goes on along the minus strand of NC_137205.1, from coordinate 26,734,437 downwards.
GAGGCACGACGGAGGCGCGCTGCGCCTAAAAAGGAAGCGGAACCTTTTGACCGGAAAGGCGCGTTCGGGACGAGAGGAGAACCAGACGTCGCGGGTGTTCTTTCGGTGTTTTGCCTTTGCCTTTTTTGCCTTTTTTTTTTCCTCGCTCTCAGAGCTTCCCTTGTCGCGGTTGATCCAAACACCCGCGCGTCACGGCTGGGGGACAGACTTCAACCTCCTTTTTCGTTTTTTTGGGCTTTTTTTTTTTTTTGTTTTCTTTCCCCCTCATCTCTAAATACACCAAAGGCACTGCAGACTCCTCTCGCTGTCGCTTTCCTGCTTCTTTCACCGCCGCCATTGTTGTTTTCTGCCACTCGCTCTGGAAATAGGTTGCCGCGGAATGATATATAAAGACCTAAACGGAGCTCTCGCTGAGTATTCTGACGACGGCATTCCGGGACGCGCTCTCCGGTGTTTTTTTCCGTCTTTTGTTCTTACGTCTTTTAAAGTGTGCCTCCACCATTAGTGTCCTGTTCCGAGCTATGTTCTGATTTGGTGTTTGCAAATATTTTAGCAGCCAGTGTGCAGAGCAGTGGAGAACATCTCTGGAGCTTCAGTTTTAGCGGGCGGTCGAACTGCTGGGGCATTGGTTTTGGGGACCAGCCCTTTTTTTTAAAAATGTAATCACCGGGAGTCAGCCCGAGTGGCAACAGAGTCGTATAAGATCGATCCGGTATTGGGAGAATATCTTCAGCTGATGGCGGCGCCACGGGGCGAATGGGACCGTGCTCCTCGGCGAGCGTGGTCACTCCACAGCAGCCGGCTGAAAGAGGCACCTCCATGACTTGCGCACGGCTCGCTGTTAGAGAGGCCATCTGTGTGGGTTTAGGTGGGACGGCAAGGTTTAGAAACCCCGTCTGGGCGCCAGCTCAGCCTTTTCCAGACACTTATTTGTACTCATTTACTTATTTACTACATCCCATCCGGTGGAAAAATCTCCCTCAGAATTTGTGATTTCAAGGGATTTTGTGTAATATACCGTGTGATTGGCCAAAACACGTGTCAGACCACACCCATGCCGCAGAACTGACCAAAACCAAAGACTCCAATGAACAATGTTCCGGATAGCCGGCGTTCGTCACTTAAAGTGTAAATTTGAAGGTGGTTTTAGTTTAATTGCGTCCTTCTCTTTGGGCTTCTGGAAGTGGCCCGCTCTGTCTGGAACCCAGTGAGCCCAGATGAACTCCAGCTCGTGTGGACGTGAGCCAAAAAGTGGATGGATCCCAAATTTTGCTTCGGCTGTTTAAAATGTTACACCGCCTGACGAAAACGTGCACTGGTTCAGGTATGAACTACTGTAGGTCACTGTATCCTCAGACTGACACGCACACACACACAGACACACATGCGTGCACACACGCACACACACACACACACGCACACACACACACGCACGCACACACGCACGCACAATGCATCTCGCCCTACAGCTAAATATGCCTCCCTTCAGCTCATATTAAACTCCAGAGGAGGATAAAATGTCCAAAATGCTCAATGTCTTTCTCCAGAAGGACCCGGATAGCATTTATTATATGTCAGCTCTTCAGATAATATCACTTGGAATGCTTTTCGACAATCATTTTCATCGAAAAGCTCGTAATTTAGATCTAATTTAATCCCTTTTCATCCGTCTCACTTTTCCGACCCCATTCCGCTCGCGTCGTTCAAGCCCGTGCGTCACTTCGACAAGAACTACAAAAAAAAAAAAAACCTGAATGATTTAACTCTCTTGAGGTCACCCTCAGTTTTGGCTACTCTGCTCTCACGGATCTAAAGTAGGCCACTTTGAACCAGCGCCGAACCAGCGCTGTCACTGCGGCTAAATTTAGAACCTCAAGCTACTCCGGGATGGCGGGAAGAACAATGGTCATGTCTACAGTGGAATTACAACGTCTGACTGTACTCAAACGGGCTGACCTGTGCTCAGTGCATCACTACGTGTCTCATTAGCCCCTCTGACACGGCCGGTTCATGGTGGGAACGTTGCGCCGTTGTTCCACCTCGCCGTTCTGTGTGAAGGGAAGGGACACGGAATGGGGGGCATGTGAGGTAGTCACCAGAGCCGGAGCGGGGCCAAAACGACATCAGTGTGAAAGGGACAGCGGGCATGCCGGGACAGGGGTGTGGCGTTCTGATGACGTGTTACTGCACATGTGCGGCCCGCTACCGTGACCGCTGCATTCACATGGAACATGGAAGACGGCAAACCGGAAATCGTGGTAGTGGAAGAGAGCGTGACGGCAGCCCGGCAGAGAACACCGGCCACTGCATTTGCCGTGCAAAGTTAAATTTCGGACGAAATTACAGCCGGATGTTAGGTAGGCCAAATTTACTTGGCATGTCTGCTGTGGCTGCCTCCCGGTCTGGAGTTTTGGACTGCAGTGACGGAGCCGACCGTTTTCCCTGGGATACTTAAATGGGCACTTCAATAAAACGACTTAAATGAAAACCGTGGCTTGATATTAAAGTTGTTTTTTCAATTTATTAACTGCATGGAGGCTGTTTGGTCCTTGTGCTGAGGAAGCAGGCGGAGGATTTGGACATTGGGGCGAGCATGTCACGGTTGGTCCGATGATTAAGTTGCTGCTCCAGGTTACTTATTACTTGTATAATAGTATAATTAAACATGAATAATTAATACCGGTAATAAAAGAAGGGCTTCCATTGCCAGTGGAAACCAGGTGATGAGCTATTGATCACTTCAGATCATTGATGTCCACTGCCCGACGCGTATGTTATACGTCACACGAGAGGCTGACTCGGTCACGCCCCGTGATCACACCTCTGATCCGGAAAGCCAGTGTGCTGTCTAAAATCACACATGGGGGCGGCATCATGCTGCCTTTGTTTGGTTCAGTGTAACAAACCAAAGCTGGGATATTGGCGGGTCTTCCTTACAGGAGTATTGCAGGATCTCTGTATATAAGCGCCTTTTGTCTCTTTGGGCTCCCCCCACTGGACCCCAGTTAGCTGGACCTAATTAACCCCCATACTGACCTGCACTGGACCTCAGTTAGATGGACCACACTGCCCCATTGTAGATGTGTGTTCTGGCCCAGGGCCAGGGAATGAGAGAGCGGAGGCAGGCGGAGGCGAAACAGCGCCGGATTCAAACAAAAGGCGGCACGTGGGCCAAAAGGACGACTTAAAGGCTCGCAGGCAACTCATGAAAAACGTCCGCTGGATCGCCGCTGAGGTGCGCTCCCGCCGTGACGTGTCCGCCGGTTTGGGTAGCCTGCTCGTCTCGCCCGGTCTGCACCGTGTCCCGCAAGCCCGCCGTTCCTCACTGCAGGGACAACAAACTCTTGTCTTATTTCCTGGTTTAGGATCGGACGAATCCGCGGGGTCCCTCCGTCGATTCCCCCGATCCGCAGCAGCTCAGCGGCCCCGGGATGGGAGCCTGCACCGCTTGACCACGCCCCCTTGGCCCCGCCACACCCACACTGGCCTCCGTCCTCTGGATCCCAGTTAGCTGGACCACATTAACCCCATACTGGACTCCCTCCACTGGGTCACAGTTAGATGGGCCACATTACCCCAGCACTGGCCTCCATTGGATCCATCTTTCTCTCTGGCTTTTGAAATGGTTGAGTGGGTTCTTTGTATATGTGTATGGTTCTGCGTTTTGTCCATATGTCTCTTACGTCTTGATTGTCTACCGTAATTTTATATTTCAATCTGCCCATTGAAGCTGTACAGCAGGTGTTTTTAAATGCGTTTGTAAATGAAGTTGACTTGACTTGTGTGTGGAGCGTGCGTACATTACTGCATGTTCCCCATTGAGACGTGCGTGTCCACGTGCACCCAAGTTTTGTGTGTGTCTGTGTGTGTGTGTGTGTGCTTTCAGAGGCTGGACGTGCTCGTGTAGACCCTGTGTATGCCGCTTTGCGCTATGGGACGTCCTTGGCACAGATGAATCGCTCCAGTTTTGGCAGCATGTCAGAGTCTCCCACTCACAGCCTGGTATGATCTCACCTTCTGGGCTGGGACGGGGTTCCCAAACTGGGCTCCGGGGCTCCCTAGGGGTCCTGGAAGATATTGCAGGGGGTCCACATTAAAATGATTAGTATTTTTTCGTAATCATTCACACTTTTATTTCAATAAATATATGAACTCAGCCTCAGTAATGACAGGGAGTTTTATTTTTTGTTTTGAGATTTGCACTTTTTTCTAGCAAGGTTTGAGTCAAATGTTATATCTGTGTAGCTACAGTTTGTTACGGGCAGGTGAAGTGTGTACAACTTTCTTTCGTTGGAGTTTTGGTGGGGGGCTCTCAGCCAGGGCTTGGTGAGCCAAGGGGGCATTGCCATAAGAAAGTTTGGCAACCCTGCACTATAAGACCATTTACAAAAAGAGAGTACTTTATCAGAATGACCAAAATACAGAACCCACTGACCCACCTTTAATGAAGATATTGACATGATCACTTCATTTACTATTATCAGATGATGAGAGTATAAGTGCATAAAGGGACACATAGTGTATCCAGGAACTATGATTTAAGAAAATACGGAGGCGCAGATAACACTTATCAACTCTACATAGTCATACGGTACGTATAAAGGGCGAGTAATGATAACAATACCAGTCGGATTATCCCAACATGACAAACATAACTTTATCAACATCCAATCTGAGTCATTGAAAAGGGCGGACTAGCTTCTCCTCTTTTTGACGTGGTGGTGGTACCGGGCCTTCCCCGCGTGGTGATGTGTCTTCTGTCTTCCCTTCTGTCTCCAAGGGGGAGGGAGGTGAGGAGAGTGAACAGAGACAGTACAGTATGGAGGAGGAGGTGACACTGGAGACAGGGGGTAAACACCACTCCACGTCTGACATGCATGCCGTGTTCATGCTGAACGTACCTGCATGGGTGTGTGTTCATTTTGTGCATGCGTGCGTATGTATATATGTGTTTGTCTTTAGCCTGTTCACCCATGTCCTCAGCAGGCTTTGTGGTCGGTGTTTCAGCTAACTCCCTCTCCCCCGCCAGATGTCCCGGTCCCCGAGCCGGTGGCCGACCCGGTGGAGGTGGAGGATTTGGGCGGTGGACGGGCGGAGACGCCCCCAGAGGATGCTGGGAAGGTACAGCTCCCTTCTCATTCTTTCTTCTGCGGCGCCGGCGCGTGGTTGTCGTTCTCTGAGGCCGTTTGTCGTCTCTTGCAGGTGACCAAGCGCATCGAGGTCCACTCCATCCACACGTACGTAGCGCTCTACAAGTTCCTGCCTCAGGAGCAAAACGACCTGGAACTACAGTAAGAGTGTGTGTGTGTGTGTGTGTGTGTGTGTGTGTGTGTGTGTGTGTGTGTGTGTGTGTGTGTGTGTGTGTGTGTGTGTGTGTGTGTGTGTGTGTGTGTGTGTGTCCCACTTGTGCATTGATATATGTTTGGGAATCAATCATATCTTGTTTTACTTTGCAGGTATATGGCTTGTTCTGATATGTATACACATGTACGCTTATATTTGGTGCACGTATTAGCGTATGTGTCCTGCACAAGCCTCTTTATACTGTATGTGTCTGCCCTCAGAGGGTGAGTGTGTGTGTGTGTGTGTGTGTGTGTGTGTGTGTGTGTACGTGTCGCTTTGTATATTTTACTGCAGCTGTCATTTGTTCAGTGTGAAAGTGTCGGTACCATCTGCAGAGGACGGAGACAGGCACCCTTAAGGACGACTAATTATAAACCCAAAGCCCAATGCCGTCCATGCGCGTGCACACACGCGCACGCATGCACACACACACACACACACACACACACACACACACACACACACACACACACACACACACACACACACACACACACACACACACGTGCACACACAGAGCTACTGAGCTGCACTCCCAGCAGGATACACTGATAGTGAACAGAACAAGGGAGAGAAACAAAGAGAGGCTGGATGGAGAGAATAAGATGGATGGACAGAACAGGGGAGAGTGAGAGAACACGAGCGACTGAAAGAGGAGGAGAGAGGGAGAGGGAAAGCAGGGAGCGAAGGAACAGGAGGGATGGGGAGAACACGATCGAGAACACAGGATGGATCGGGAGAAGAGGATGGATGGATGGATGGATGGATGATAGATCAATAGAGATAATGGGATGGGGGCAGAGAGATTCAGTAACAAGAACAATGGAGGGAGAGGCAACAGGGTGGATGGGGAAACAGACTGGAGGGAGAGAACATGATAAAGATTACAGGACGGATGGATGGAGAGAATGGGATGTGGGAAAGGGAACAATATTGTTGGATGGATGGAGAGAACAGGATGGAGAGAAAACAAGATGTAGATAGTACTGGATGGGTGCAGAGAGAGAAAAAGATGGAGGGAGAGAACAGTGTGTAGGGAAATAACAGGTTGGATGGATGGAGGGAGAGTACAGAATGGATGGATGGTTTGAGCGAATCGGGTGGAGGGAGAGAGAGAACAAGATGGGTGGAGAGAGAACAGCCTGACTAGAGTGGCAAGAAAGTTGGTGGTAGGAGACAGGCGCGAGAACATTTGTCCAGGTATAGCAAAGGTGTTTTATTTAGAAAAAAGTGGAACCATGCTACACATGTAATTAAAACACCATCACTGATGATGTCATCAAGTGTGTAAATACAGGAAGCGGTTGGGTGCTTCCTCATTTTGTCTCTGGAACGCACGGTGGGAATGATACGTGGCAAAGAAAGAAAATGATTAACGAATAGAATACAGAACTGAACCAATAAACAACTAAAGCTGACAATACTTGACCGTGTTCTACTTGCACCAGAAATGTTCATCGTATTTCGATTGTCACCAAACGTAAAGCAAAACACAAACAAACCTGGCATAGTCTGGGTCTGCAAGTTACAGATCAATGATGGCACTATGTCTACACCGCGTTCCAAATTATTATGCAAATGATATTTTTCTCTGATTTTCCTAAATAGTCGATGCAAATGACAGTCAGTATAATTTTCCAGTCATCAACCGTTAGGGTGTAATTCGACTGTTATTGAACAAACCTCCCAATGATAACAGTATTTTTTCAAAAATAAAAAACTCAAAATGCACTGTTCCAAATTATTATGCACAACAGAGTTTCAAAACATTTTATAGGTGTGAAGAACTAAAAATGGTCATTTGTTGAATTTGCAGCATTAGGAGGTCATATTGACTGAAATCAAAAGCTATTTCAATCAAAAACATCTTAACAGGCCAAGTCACATGTGAACATAGGAGCCTTCTTTGATATCACCTTCACAATTCTTGCATCCATTGAATTTGTAAGTTTTTTCAAGATTTTTTTTTCAAGATTTTTATTTGTCACATACATATACATACTTCCATACATATATGCAGTGAAATGTAATGCAACGCACCCGGTGATAGCACACAAGAAGTCCTAGGAAAAAGTACTAAAATAAAATAAAATAAAAAGTAGAAAATTACTTTCTAATAGACCGACTAACTGACTCCTAAAACGTAATACAGTAAGTGGAATACTTATAGAATAAGATAAAAAATATATAGAATAAAATACAATAAAAAATAAATTGAAATAAAATGGAATAGGTTGAAGGAATATGGCTATGTATATACAGATATGTGCATTTAACATATCTGTATATACATAGCCATATTCCTTCAACCTATTCCATTTTATTTATTATATATATAATATATATAATATATATATATATTTGGAGAGTTTCTACTTGAATTTCTTTGCAGGATGTCAGAACAGCCTCCCAGAGCTGCTGTTTTGATGCAAACTGCCTCCCCCCCTCATAGATCTTTTGCTTGAGGATGCTCCAAAGGTTCTCTAGGGTTGAGGTCAGGGGAGGATGGGGGCCACACCATGAGGTGCTCTCCTTTTATGCCCATAGCAGCCAATGACACAGAGGTATTCTTTGCAGCATGAGATGGTGCGTTGTCATGCATGAAGATGATTTTTCTACGAAAGGCACGGTTCTTCTTTTTGTACCATGGAAGAAAGTGGTCAGTCAGAAACTCTATATACTTTGCCAAGGTCATTTTCACACCTTCAGGGACCCTAAAGGGGCCTACCAGCTCTCTCCCCATGATTCCAGCCCACCTCCTTGCTGACGTGGCAGCTTTGTTGGGACATGGTGGCCATCCACCAACCATCCACTACTCCATCCATCTGGACCATCCAGGGTTGCACGGCACTCATCAGTAAACAAGACTGTTTGAAAATGAGTCTTCATTTTTTCTGGGCCCCCTGCAACCGTTTCAGCTTGTGAGCATTGGTAAGGAGTGGCCCAATAGTAGGTTTATGCACAGCTGCAAGCCTCTGGAGGATCCTACACCTTGAGGTTGGTGGGACTCCAGAGGCATCAGCAGCTTCAAATACCTGTTTGCTGCTTTGTAACGGTATTTTAGCAGCTGCTCTCTTCATCCCATGAATTTGTCTGGCAGAAACCTTCCTCATTGTGCCTTTATTTGCACCAACCAGTCTGTGCTCTGAATCAGCCACAAATCTCTTCACAGTACGATGATCACGCTTAAGTTTTCGTGAAGTATCTAATGTTTTCATACCTTGTCCAAGGAATTGCACTATTTGAGGCTTTTCGGCAGCAGAGACCCTTTCTCTTACCCATATTGCTTGAAACCTGTGGCTGCTTAATAATGTGGAACGTCCTTCTTAAGTAGTTTTCCTTTAATTGGGCTCACCTGGCAAACTAATTATCACAGGTGTCTGAGACTGATTGCAGTGATCCAAAGAGCCCTGAGACACAATACCATCCATGAGTTTAATTGAATTTAATTGAAACAAAACATTAAATGTTTATGACACTTAAATCCAATTTGCATAATAATTTGGAACGCGGTGCAAAAACAAACAAGCAGTATGGCAATGAAGGTGAAAACGGGTACGAATGGTGTGTTCTCACCCCGACCCCCACTGCAATGCACAACGGTCAGTCTCAAGAACAAACTCTTTGCCAATGAGATAATATTTCAAGGTGTCTGAAGCCCATTTTATAGTTAAAGCTTCCGTTTCAATTGTTCCTTGTGTTGAAAAACATCAGCAAGATGTCTCACATGCTCCTCCCAGGTTCCGACTGAAGATAACTGTCATCAATGTAGGCTGCTGCTTCGTCCTCCGCCCTTCTCAAAACATCATCCAACCTCTGAAACGCTGCTGGTGCTCCGTGCAAACCAAAGGGCATCATTCTGAATCTGAATTGGCCGCTTGGAACTCTGACTGTTGTTAAGTCCTTTGAAGATTCTGTTAAGGGTACTTGTCAGTACCCTTTGCAGAGGTCAATAGTCGTTAGGAAGTGTGCATTTCCCAAGCGCTCAATCAGTTCATAAACCCTTGGCATTGGATAGGGATCAAAGGCAGATAAAGACAGCATTCAACTTTGAAAAGTTGGCACAGAATTTTATTTTAGGATCTTCCTTCTTTGGAACCAACCAGAGGGCTACACCACTCACTCAGTTCAGGAACAATTCTGGCTGGAGTCTGGCAGGTGGTGTGCCTGACCGGCTGCTGTTCTGGTGAATGCAGATGGATCTGATGTTTAATGAGGTGTGTACTGCCTGGCTTCAGACCGAAGAGTTCTTTTGCCATGTGGGCTTGCAGCTCCTGGAATTCTCTTCTGTGAAAAGACAGATCTGGAAACACTGGAGTCCCAGTTGAAGATGGAAAATACTGCCCCAAAAGCTCTTCCTTGTCAACTACTGTGCATGCCCACAAGGTTATAGACTGCTCTGGTTGGTCTACCCACTCTTTAAGTAGGTTTACATGGAAGACTTGATGCTTTTTCTGGCGGTCTGGCAAAAATTCATTTGTGACAGGCCTGTCTTTTTTTCTTTTTTTTTTTCCTTGTATGGCCCCTGGTACTTGGCAAGGAGACCACTGTTAGACGTTGGCAGCAGTAAGAGAACTTTCTGGCCCTCCTGGAACACTATCCACCCAGAAGCCTTGTCATAACTCAGCTTCTGTTGCTGCTGTGCTTCAGCCGGATTACCATTGACAAGCTCTTGAAACTGATCCAGTTTGTCTCTTATTTTCAGGATTTATGAGGGCTCACTGTACTGCTGTTGTGGCAGAGGACCCTCTCAGGCTACCTCCAAGACATCCATTGGACCCCTCATTGAATGTCCATACAGTAGTGGGGCTGCTAAAAAAAATAAATAAAAGGCACGTGGACCCCATTTTTAAGCATTTTGCCACTCTGGGCAATCTGTCGAAGGAAGGTGGCTTAGAGAGAGTGACAGAGTGTTCCCATTACGCAGTGTTTGTTTCGTTCCATAAGGAAACAGAGCGGCACAGCAGAGCGCAGGCCATGCACGCCCATGATCTGCGCTCCGCTGTGTGCCCATCCTGGGCACGCCGCAGAGACGTCCATAATGAATATGCATATCTTTCCCTGACAATCCGCTACCTAGATGCCTATTTATGCTAAAAAATAAAACGTCCCTAATAAAAAGGGAACCATGGGGCAGTGATGATCTCCTTTGGGATTCTGACTCTTGAGAACAGCTGAATGAGGCAATGGACAATCTGGCAGGCTTTGAGCTTATTTTTTAAGATAATTTTTTGGCATTTTTCCTGCTTTATTTTGATAGTGACAGTGTGGGGAGATGAGGAAGGCAGGGGATGACATGCAGCAAATGGCTTCAGGACAGAATTAAACCCAGGCTGCAACGGTAAGGACTCAGTGTGGTGTGCTCTACCCGGTGAGCCACCAGGGCGCCCCGCTATCTTGTGGCATAATCGAAGACAACCAGTATGTACTTGTGGCCTGCACTACTTTTTTCTAGTGGTCCTACAATGTCCATGGCAATACGGGAAAAGGGCGTATCAATGATGGGAATATTAATAAGGGTCGCCCTATCTCCTTTCCTGCCTGGAGCTGTTAACTGACACTGGACAAGACTGACAGTATTTACTGTGTCAGCATACTGCTGGGGCCAGCAGAAAGGGGGAACCATTCTGGAAAATGTTTTTACCTGTGTCCTGCCCAAGGGATAGAATGGCTCAGGGTGAAGATTGTGAGCCTCAAACTCTGGGGAATGTCTAGCTGGTCACCAATCTGGCTACGTGGATACAGCATGTCTTCCTTGACCACAAATGCTTTCTCTCCTCTACCTGTCACTTGGGTTGACTCGGCCACACCTTTAGGGAACAAAGATGTAAGTGTGGGGTCAATGTCACTAGAAATGGGAAAAGGGTCGGACTCTTAAGGCACGGACACATGCTCGGCTACTTTTGTGCTCCTTACTCTGTCCTGTCTCCTGCTTTTCCTTCCTGATAGGGCAGTTGCTCTAATACCCCATACTGAAAGCAAGTAGTGTTGATCTTTGACCTGGATAGCTACCTCAGCTATGGGGTAGCCTACCTTGTCACCATCAGTACAGAAAACGCCAACTGTCCCTCCACAAAAAATGACATTACTAGGAAGACTCCCCTTTCTGACTAGCGTGCGAATACTTCCTGAATCTAGAAGAGCTACACAGGGTGTGTCCTCAGACAACACACCTATTGTAAGCTCCTCATGTCGACATACGGATACATCCTCCCTCTCTAGCTCGCTGACAGGTAACTGGGAAGCTAGATATACGTAGTTCTTGCTAACACGCACACACACACACTTAGGACAAAATTACCTTTCTGATCACGTGAATGACACGCTAAGAGGGCTTCGTTTCTAGGCTCAAGTTTAACTGAATTTGAGGGGAAGAAAATGTCTCATGTTCCTGACTCAAATCTCATTCCCGCCAGCAGGCTTACCTGATGGTGTGTGTAGGCGGGACTTTGCTGGGAGGTACTCTTTTGATGGACGGCAGGCAGAATTCTCCAGCCAATTCTGCTGCTTCTTTGGAGGTGTTTGGGTTCCGCTCTTTAGTCCAGGTGCGAAGCTGAGGATTCTTTGAGAAACCTTGAGAAACAGATCCATGATGATGGTGTCTCCAATTTGCTCTTTTTTCAGAAGCCATCCACCTGTCATACAAGTCCTTGAGGTGGACCTGCAGCTCCTTAGGTGTCTCCTCTTCTCCCGGCACACTGGAACGGAACCTCACTCAATAGCTCTCTGCACTGATTTAAGACACCTGCAAAACAGCAAGCTTTACTTTGGCATAGTCCATGGTGTTGTCAATGTCCATAGCTACATATGCAGAATGGGCTTTACCGGTTACCAGTAGCGCTAGGTTGAGAAAGTCATAATGCCACTGACAGGCAAGAGCAATTCTTCCAAAGGTGATTAAAGTTGTTATGAAGTAAATGTTCAACATCCTCACCTTTGTTGTAGGGCTGTATTTCGGGGCAGCCAGGAGACCTCACCAGACTGGAATGCTGTCCTCCGTTAGCTGACTGAGATGGATCAGCCTCAGGCTTGTTTTGGATTGCTCTGATGTGAGGTGGCTCGGCTGCACGCTCTATAAAGGGCCCAGATGTGGCTGCTGAACCTTCCATCAGCGGCTGACAATCCTGGCGGTGCTGTCGTACCTCGTGTTTCGCTTGCACTCCTGCTCTGCTCTGACATCGCCGTCAGCTTGCTGTTGCATCAGGCTTCGCAGAAGACTTGACAGTTTAACCATACTTTCTCGCTCCTGGGGTTGACCCCCTGTTGTCCCCTGCTGGTAACAGACATTTTGGGACGCTTCCGGTAGACGCTCAGTTGCTTGATGTTTCTTTTGTCGGGTGGACATTTTTGTCACTGCCTCCTACTGGACTGGATCCTGCCACTGCCACCAAATGAGGAAGCCTGACCAGAGTGGCTAGGAAGGTGGTAGGAGGCAGATGGTGGAACATTTGTCCAGGTATAACAAAGGTGTTTTATTTACATAAAAGTGGAACGGTGCTACATGCATAACCAAAAACACGTAGATAAACAGTTAAATCTGCCTTACTGAATGAGCTCAACTCATTGCAGCGCAACCTAAATTTACTAAACATCACGTGCCTCCAACTTCTCCCCCTGAGAGCCAAAAGCAACTGCTTAAATATGCCCTTCCGCCAGCAGGTGTAAATCCAGGCTGTACCATTCCTACAGGTAAACCCGCTGCCTCTCCTGAAAACAGGAAAGTGAGGAAGTTGTTCACACTGACCCATCTTCACGCAGAAACAATTTCACGTTACCATATAACAGACACTTGCAACCATGCATAAACAGGTCACAATCTACATAAATAACTTGCTTCACATAATTTACCCCGCCCCCCCCCCCATACATGGTCTAACCCAGTGAAGTGTGTTAGTACATGAAGTGGCTGGGTGCCTCCTCCTTTTGTCTCTGGATGGAACACATGGTGGGTAACAATACTTGACCATGTTTAACTTGAACCAGAAATGTTGATTGTATGTGGATTGTAACCAAATACAATGCAATATAATGCAAATATAATGCAATCCCAGGTTTGTTTGTGACAAACCTGGGATAGTATGTGTCTGCAAGTTACAGATCAATGATGGAACTGTGGCTAAAAAACGTTCTTGTGTCCTGGTCTATGCTGGACCTGAAAACAATAAGGCACGGATGGATGGATGGATGGATGGATGGATGGCTGAATGGAGAGAACAGGAGGGAGGGGGAGAACATTACCGCCAAGTCACCTCGTGGTAGTGGTGTCGATCAGCTTTGTTTATCACCGGTTGCCACGGTGATTCTAATAACTAAAATTCAATTACCAACCAGGCCCCTTTTGAGTTCAGATTAAAAGACGAGGCGGGGAAATGGAAATAGGAAGTGAAAAGATGGGGTTTGTGTGTGTGTGTGTGTGTGTGTGGACCATATAGGCCAGTAGCGAGGCACAAGCAGGACTGGTGTAACTGGGACACCGGCCCTCCCAGTGTATCTGGGACGCTTGGACGCCCAGTGCAGCGGGTCTGACTCCCCAGTATTAAAAAGAAAAAGGCGCTGCAGCTCCATCAGCCTAACGGGCCAGATTGGACGAGCCGCGTCCAGCTCGTATTTCAGACGGAAGCGATGGCCGTGCCGTCCGTAAAACACTGAGTGACTTTTATTTCTTAATTTAAAGTGTTTTCTTTATTTTCTCTCTCTCTCTCTCTATCTCACCCCCCTCCCCAATTCCCCCGTCTCCTTCCATGTCCACATTCTTCACCTCTCCATCCTTATCTCTCCGCCTCCTCCCCCTCCCGCTCCTCGTCCTCCTCATCCTCTCTCCACCTCCTCTGATTCCCCATCATCCCTCGTTCTTCCTCACCAGCCCGGGGGATCGTGTGCAGGTCACAGATGACTCTAATGAGGAATGGTGGAAGGTGGGTAATGAATCATTTTAACAGATCTGTTTACGTGTGTGTGTGTGTGTGTGTGTGTGTGTGTGTGTGTGTGTGTGTGTGTGTGTGTGTGTGTGTGTGTGTGTGTGTGTGTGTGTGTGTGTGTGTGTGTGTGTGTGTGTGTGTGTGGTGTTTTGAATGCCTTTGTGAACCTGTGAGCACGTGTACCCACTGTGTGAGTACCCTAATATTTGGATAGCAGTTGTTTTTGTATGCCTGTGTGCATGTGTGCACGTGTGTATGGCCATTTGACACACACCTGCTCCTTTTGTTTCTGCCTCATAAACATGCAGGTGACGTTGTGTAAAAATAGAATGTAATTTCCTTTTCAAAACCGTTTAAAGTGTTTAACATAATTAACTTAACCAGTGTATTATTGAGTCTGCTTCGCTCATTTCTCATCCAAAGTACATGTTTGCGCGCGTGTGTGTGTGTGTGTGTGTGTGTGTGCGCGCGCATGCGCGTGTGCGTGTGCGTGTGCCTTTGGGAAACAGAGCAACGTCCTTTGAAGAATCTGTAATCATTCATGTAGTGCATTACCTGAAAATAAATACTGAGCAGGAAAACTGCCAGTGTCACTAAAAGAGTGTTCAGTTAAATCTTAAGATATCATTGATAAATATATAGGATAAGCAGCCCCGCGGTCATAAACCGCTTAGCATTGCTGCATAGTGCCGTGCACTCCAGTGGAGCCCATATTGTTTTTTTAATAAAAAGCAGAATAAGGTCTATGAAGGTACAACAGTCCATACAATGGCCCTAACACTCTAGATAAAGGTCCAACAGTCTCCAGCTGCCTTTCCACCGCAGGAACCAGGGTCTAAATATAGTTCCTGGGACAAAGTCCCCGCTCGGTGGGGTAGTACTTTTCTATGTCCAGTCACTTTGGGGGTGGGGCGTGCTGCACTGAACATTTACGATTGGTCGAGTACTCGCAGCATTTTTCTTTAATACACGTTTAAAAGAAATCTGCAGCCACAAACAGGACTGTATGTACAGTTTGTTTTTTGTTCTAAAAATGTTCAGCTTGTGCAAAAAACAGAAGATTGCCTGTTTTACTTTTTTGTTTTGATAATAAACATAAAGAGTGTGTGTGTGCGTGTGCGTGTGTGCGCGTGCGTGTGTGTATAGTGAAGCAAGTAGGATTTTGCCTTCTAACACAGTATACCCAGGTTCGATTCCCCATGTGTGAATTCATGTTTTCCAATATGTATTAAACTTGAAAATAAAGATTGAGGGTGATTTTTTTTTTCTAATAAATAAATACAAGAACAGAAAAATTAAATGGATGAAGGAAGATAACCAAAGTGATATTCCACTATCACTTTGGTTGTCTTTCTTTATCCATTTTATTCATGTTGTTGGTTATGGTGTTCTGCATTAGCGCCACCTACTTGACCGGAGCAGTTTGTTGCATAGTTTTTCATACGTCAGTGGACTAATTTGCATAATCTTCGCGGGTCTTTAGACCGGGGTGGAAACGCAGACAACAACGAGCTGAAGGAACATTTTAGTTCCTTTGAGAAAAGTTCCTGGGACTAAAAGTTCCTGGTACTTCAGGTGGAGACACGGCTTATATAATGGTCCAACAGCCCTTTTTTTCGGTCCAACAGTCTACATAACGGTCCATTGTATTTGGTCACCTGTCAGATCATACATTTCCTGATTAGTTGATCCCAATCAGTGATTAGAAAACTATTTCCCCTTGGATATAAGTAATTAAGCAGCGTAATCTGAATGACAAATATGAATGCAGTTTAGTGTCTTCATCGTTGTCCTGATTGACACACAGAGTTCCTCCTGCAAACAGCAGGTTCCTCATCTCAAATATTGAGGAAAGGTTCAGATCCTTTTTGAAACTCGGCTCTTGACAAGTCACTCAATTAAGTTATTGGTTAATTCACTGTTTATGTTTGCGAATTAAGATCCAAGGCTCATTGAAGGCCCGTTGTGTCTGGCTGCACTTACTGTCCTTCGTCCCGAGTGATTACTGACTCCCGGGGCGTCCAAAGCGTTTGTTCGCTGTGGCCGAAATCTTTCGCGAGACGCAGCATCACCAGTCGCTCTCCGCCTGTTCCAGGGAAAGAGCGGCGACAGGGTGGGCTTCTTCCCGTCGAACTTCGTCCAGCGGGTGCGTCCAGGAGAGCGGGTGTGGAGGGTGATGCAGGGCGTCCACGGCAGCCGGGAGAGGGGCCACATGGCCGTGAAGGAGGCGCAGGTGCGAGGAGGCCATTTTGGATCTTGATCTTCTTCTATGATTTATGACCTGCGATCCTTTGTCCTGATTACAGCTTTTTTTCTGTCCGCTCCTCAGATCTGCGTGGGGAAACGGGAGGACGGCGAAGGGTTCCTGAAGCTCAGCAGCGGGAAGAAGAGAGGGCTGGTCCCTGCCGACTCCATAGAGGAGATCTGAGGCCCCTTCTCCCGGCCCTCTGTCCTCCGTTTTTTCCTGCTACCACATCACCCTCTTTCTGGGATGGCCCCGTTTTGAAAACCGCCCGGAACCTTCTCACATGCTGCCATAGCAACGTTTCTCCGCCCCGGCCATTCGACAGCGACCGTGACCCGATCGAAACGCAGACGATGTTGAGGAAAACGTACACATAGTCGAAAAGTACATAGTTAGAGCCGCTGTGGGCGCAGGTTTTTTTTTTTTAATGCTTGCTTGCTTCCCCAACTTGGTTTCCTTTAGGTCTTCTTTTTTGGATAGCTTGTACAGTCATGCAGTCTTGGAACATAGCTCATTTGGTAGGACG
Source organism: Zeus faber (assembly GCF_960531495.2). Classification (NCBI taxonomy): domain Eukaryota; kingdom Metazoa; phylum Chordata; class Actinopteri; order Zeiformes; family Zeidae; genus Zeus; species Zeus faber. The sequence goes on along the minus strand of NC_137205.1, from coordinate 26,717,405 downwards.
TGGTTGGAACTGAAACAAATAGCTCTTCATTTGTGTCTGACTGACAGACTGCAGCTCGATAAACCAGTTCAGACAGCGTCGTCTCCCATCGTCATGTTGAGACTTTGGGAAAAGCATTATTCAGTCAGGCGATCTCATCAAGACCAAGATCTATTTTTAGGGAGAGAGAGAGAGGTGATAATAAATTGAAATTACATCCATGAAAAAAAAATCACAAACAATACAATTCAATCACACGTCAAGGAATCCCGGTTCATCCAACGCAGAAACCGGTCCAAGCAACCACAGGTGTCACTGAACACCAATTACGTGCATCCAGATTGAAGGACCGACCAGTTTACGTCCGGTAATAAGGTGCATAAGGTGCTGAAAACCAGACTTCCCAGCTCGGTGTCGCTACCAGGGACGGGGACCGATCCGGTTTCACTGGGTGTCAAACCCAATGAAAGCATTGCCTTATCTGTGAATCCAGAGATACCAGCTCCATGTTGGGCTGTTCTCGATCTGAGCCACTGCAGCCGAGTCGCACACTGCAACCGACACAGGGAGAATTTTATATCTTATTACATCTTTGTATTGACAGGAAAATAGTGGATTCCCTCATCAGTACCCTATAGAGTAGAGGGAGACTGGAGGTTGGAGGACGGAGGTAGAGTAGAGTAGAGGTAGAGTAGGGGTTCATGGAGGTGAGGTAGAGTAGAGGCAGACACTCTTGTCCCTCCCATCTGGAGGAACATGATGTCACTTCCTTTTGGAGTAAATTGTATATTTCCCAAGAATATGGATTTGGTGTTTGTTCGTGGCGTCATCGTGGATTCCCTCATCAGTCGTTATTGAAATGATCCATTCATCAGAACGTTGACGGATAACTTTACAACCACCTCGTCAGACTCAGACTTCGGGCGGTCTTGGGGGTGTTTTTTCTCTCTTCCTTAGTCACTCACATCCCATCGTCCCCGTAAAGGTTTTCTGAAAACATCACTGGAGGTAAATGAACCTCCTGCATAGTGCTTTTTAAGAACAAACAGCATGAGGTCTGTGGAGGTGCAACAGTCTGGAGGTAAATGAACCTCCTGCAATATTCAAAGAAACTCTGAGGTTGTGCAGTCGGACGCCGATCGCCTTTGTTGGACTCGCGGCGCTTGACACCGGAGGATAAAAGTGGAAGATGGATCTTTCTGCTGCTTGGGACCTAAACATCAGCTTCAGCGTGGGATCCGTCGACGCCCCCGAACGGTTTCAACCCGCCGACGGTCCGCCGCGCTAGAAATGGGACCAATCGAAATCTTCTCTGAGTGACGAGGAGCTTAAGTTCCCCCGGCAGCTTGGAGGATGGAGGGTGTGAAGCAGACGGGTGGAGGAGGAGGAGGTGGAGGGGGCAATGAGCAGCGTTGAGTGGCACCATTGCCTCTGCTCTGCAGGTAGTCTTTACCTTCCCGCTTCCCCCTCCATCCATCGTTGATCCGTCACCTCTGTCTCGCTCTGCTCTCACCGACAACTCATCCGTCACCGATGACTCCGGACACTTTTTCCCCCGACTGACGCTGATTGATTTATTTACCGTGTGTGGGGGCGCTGTTGGTTGACTCAAACCGTCATAACTTATCCACATGTCGATTTTTCCGGGTCCCCGTGGAAGTGCTGATACGTGTCTTCTCTCCAGAGAGGGGCGACAGTAGAGAAAGAAAATCTTTGAGTCAATACGATAAAGAGGACATGAACAACGGTTTTCTTAACCTTGGATTCCCTCGCTGTTTGATGACCAATAAGTAGGTGCTGTGAAATGTCAATGATATCGCTATCGGTCTTACTTTTTTCGGAAGGGTGATGTGAGAAGACGGGGAAGTTTACTTACCGGTCGGAATACCTTGGATCCAGCGTCACTCCGTCACGATCCTCGTCGAGACCGTTCGACGCGTGCTGTCCAGTCGTCAAGATGTTCTCGTCACCCCACCCTAACCCCCCCCCCCCTCTCTCCGTGTCGCCTTGAATTTGGTTCGGTTTTTGCCAAGCATCTCATGTCTGTGACTGTAAGAGTGTAAAGAAAATATAAATGGTGTTGCAAATGTGAAGTTAATATCAAGAGTCATCGTTCGGCCGAGTTCCTCAATAAAAAAAAAAAAGGAGAAACGTCCTGACAGAAGAGTCCTTGTCGTCCTTATCTGTCGCCTCCAGCTCCCCGAAAATCTGGAGGGTCAACAGTTGATAACGACTTCACCCACTGCTGTCAACGATAATTAAACACTCAAATCTTCAAGTTTGTGCATAATAATAGTTTTATAGTTTAATAGTTTGGGTGGTGTGACTATGTGTGAGTCTGCGCATGTGATGGAACGACCATTGCCACTGTTGCCGTTGAATAGCTTCATTGGCAACGGCAACATATTTAAATACAGTACTTCATCTTTATAATTTGATTATTCTGATTATACATCTGGTTAAGTGGTGGATCCATAAATCAACTAGCCTCATGAAATAATACCTCTGACTAAATGCAAATGGGCCAGGCATCGGAATCAGAATGAGTTTATTCTCGTATTTTGTATGAGGGATTTGTCATGGTAAGAAACAATGTGTCTCTACAGACCAATCAACCATAAAATAAAAAAAAAAAATTTTTGAATAAAAAGTCAAATAAAAAAAAAATATATATATATTTATATAAATATGTATACAAATAGCTGAAAAATACAAAATAGAAAGTTAAATATAGAGAATATACAGAAGATACCAATGCAATTCTCTGCACAGGATAAGTTATTTGCATGGTATATACAGTGGGTATAAATAAAATGATATAATGAGGGAAGGGCAGAGGCTTCGCAGAGGAAGGAGAGACCCCTTCGTGACTTTCAACATGCTCTGTACGAGGGGAAGGTTATATTCCTGCCTTAGGTTCACATTAAATTGCACACAAGACAGTGAACATAAAAAAAATAATGACATTTATTTTCCCGGAGGACAGAAAAAAGCAAACACAAGCTATGAATCATCAGGCAGCTTCCTTAACATTGCACAGCAAACATGGCACTATGTACATGAATATACACATATACATAGTGTAAGTGGTTGATTGTTGCTATATTTTAAAGGCTGTATATAGATTTATGTTATTTTATTTTACTCCTACTTTAAATTGTTTCATTCCTATTTTTATTTCTATTTTTTTTTTTTCTATTTGTAATACTCTGCCCTTCCAGTCTCTGGAGTTTACCTAGAACCATTTCACTACACTGCATAAATCTTTTGAATCTTTGAATCTTCTACTTGAATTTTAAATGGGTTTGTTCCAAGACGGTCCTGTGAAAAAGAAAAGGAGATTGATAGCTGATGGATGGGTGGATGGATGGATGGATGGATGGATGGGAAGATTCATGGATGGATGGATGGGTGGATGGATGGGTGGATGGATGGTTGAGTTTCTCTCTGTGGGGAAACTGATTTGTGCCTCCATTAACACTCGAGCCGACAATCTCCAACTGTTCAACTCTTTTTCACCACTTCCACTCCTCCACTCCTAACCCCTAATCCTCTCATTTTTTCCAGCTCAAATGTCTTTCCTGATCTCTCCATCTCTCTCTCTCTCTCTGTCTCTCTCTGCCCTCTGTCTCCTTGTCTTCATCTGTCTTCGCCCATTTCCGTCCAGCTCTCTCTATCTGTCTGCCCCCTTTCTTTTCTTCTGCCTCTGTCCATCTTCTGTTTTTTTCCCGGTAAAAAAAAAGTACTCATTCCTCCACTCAAATAGAAAGTAAATGGTCTGTGAAATGTCAAAGTTCTCCATTCAACCATCGACTCATGTAATAGTATTCAAATGGGTGATATTAAATTAATTCATATATCAAAAGTAAAGGCACTTAGTTACTGTAGATTCATCAGTATATCTATATTACCATATTATATATCCTGTACGGCCCTGTATATGTGAAGCAGGTGGAAACGGGTCATGACAGAGGCACTCCCTGTGTGTGTGTGTGTGTGTGTGTGTGTGTGTGTGTGTGTGTGGGGATGGTGGATTTACCTGTTGATTGCTCTGACTAACAACAGGTGCACGGCCACCTCTGAGCCCAATTGGACACACCTGGGCCCAATTACCTAAACCCTAGACAGGTGTGGCTGCTTAAACCACACCATATATATTTCTATGGTTTCCGATATATATATATATATATATATATATATATATATATATGTGTGTGTGTGTGTGTGTGTGTGTGTGTGTGTGTAGGATGGGTTATAACCCTTAAATAAATAAAACGTGTTACGATTACATAGTTCATGTGAAACCCACATTAGCTCCCTATCTTGACAAAAGCTGTACTGTGCCTTCAGAAAAAGAACCCGGGGGTTCTTTTTCTGGGTTCACAGCTCTCGTTCGCCCCCTCCTTTCTCTTTCTCAGGTGCACACGCTCCCGCCTCCAAGCCCCGCCTTCTCCCCAATTAGAATCTCGCAAATGCAATAGACTCACGTCTCCACCAATGGAGAAAGCCACTGTTTAGAACCATAAGGTTTAGTTATGCTACCATATAGGGGTTATGTGGGTTTCACATAAACAATGTAATCGTAACAGGTTTTTATTTATTTAAGGGTTATAACCCGAGCTACACACACACACACATATACACGTACATATATACACACACGTATATATATATATATATATATATATATATATACACACACACACACACGTACACAGCACCGCGTGTCGATTACACACATTTGAGTATTTTTCGAGCTTATAGAGCTTGTGCGTAATCACCAGGTGTCATGACATTTCACTGCATATATGTACGACCGTATGTGTATGTATGTGACAAATAATCTCTTGAACTTGAACTTGAACATACACACACACTCACTGTACATATCGTGTATATTGTAGCACCACTCGGAGACAGGAACTTTGACAAAAGAAAACAGTTTTACTTGAACAGGATGGGTACACAGGTAGACAGTCAGCGGAGCAAACAATGTGACAGGGAGTAGACAAGGTGAGGCGGATGGGTACACAGGTGGTCAGTAGATAGCAGGCCCGTTCAGAAACCCTCAGAGCCTTAAGAGCAATTTCTTCGTATATTTGGAAATGTTTTTGTATATTTGGCCATTTTTAAGCAATGCACCAATCCTCACCACGACAAATTCCTTCTATATAAAGATTCTGAGATATTATTTTTACTTCCGATTGCTTTGAAATATACAGTAGTGGAGCAAAACTATATGGCAGTATAAGTAAATGACAATTACCCTAAAAATGACAGCACAGTGCAGCAGTGACTAAAAGCACTAGTTTATTTCCGCCGATGCACTCAGTGTTTCTGTTTCCACCTCTCTGCCTCAGTGTGTTACAATCCTGCGGAGCTAATGGCTGAATCCTAATTCACAGTCCACCCACAATCCGCGACATCCTCACTATTCGAGGCGTTTCTGAACAACCCAACGGTGGAGAGATTTCCATTATACTGTAGTCCTAGCTACCCTCCCTTCAGCCAAGTGCTTTGTTTTTAAGGGCAAAAATATATAGTGGAATATCTTTATTGTCATCGTACAAGTACAATGTAATGACTCCTCTGCATTTGACCCATCCCACACCTAGGGCCGGTGGGCAGCCACAGTGCCGTGCCCAGGTGACCAACTCCAGCTCTTTTGCCAGTGCCTTGGTCAGGGGCACTGAAAGTAGTATTAACCCCTGACGTACAAACATGTCTTTTGATGGTGGGAGGAAAGCGGAGGAAACCCTCACAAACACAGGGAGAACATGCAAACTCCATACAGAAAGGAGCCGGGACTCGAACCCAGGACCTTATCGCATCATCACGGGGACGCGTCATTTTAGATTCTCCAGTCGTCCGGTCTGAGGAGGAAACCCACGCAAGCAGGTGCAGGGAACATCACCCACTCCACCACCGTGCCGACACCGGTGGAGCTAAATTATTCATTTTAAATGGCTCGCTGCTGCCGGCCGCTCAGGGTCAGCGAGGCTATCAGCTTTTTAAGACCGGGCGGCGGATGGATGGGGGTTGCAGGGGTGTAAGGTCGGGTGTGAATCTGGTTAATATCTGAAATGTGTCCGTGTGTCGGCCCCGGTCCGACCTTCCTGAGCCCCCCGGGGCACAACTTGTGCCCCTCTATGAAAAATGTCCACCGTCGTTATCCAAAATGTCTCCCTGCTGTTATGAACATGGCTCCTGACCTTTTGGAGAAGCCGTAGAGCCGGAGGCTACAGCCAACAACTCCCTTAACGGCCGGCTGGACCGTCCGTTCCGGCATAAAGGGCTGACTGCCAGTTCCTAAGATCCTAATCGACCGGTGCGGCTCATGGCGACCAATCCCGCAAAAACGGCCCTTTAATTTGGAAGCTTTTTCATTCGTTAATCCTCTCTCTAACGCGCGCTGCACCTGATTCCTCCCCGTGCGGCTTCCCCCTCAAATGAATTGCGGTGGAAATTCAACTGGGAGCCGTCTAAGGCCAGACGTGCCTCGCGCTTCAATCCCAGTCCAATTTGTGCCGTTCAGCCCCCGCGAGGACGTCGCCGTGGTCGTCGTCGAGGTGTGACGCCCGTTGTAGAATATTGTTATTCGTTGACGTCTGGACGAAACCGGTTATCTCTGCGTTGAGACAGCGACGATCTCCGAGGGAAATTATGAGGATGATGATGAACCGGGGAAATAACAGATTTGGTGCCTCCACCGACTCTACTGGAATGACCTATATTATTCGGGAAAAATAACAAGAGAACAAGTTAAAATTCATTCAGTCAAGTTGCAGCATATTATGTGTTGATATCGGTCTTACGTCCAATGACACGATGTGAATTTTGTTGTTGTCATGCGTTTCACACACACACACACAGACATTATTAATGAACCCGGGATGTGAATCAGATCGGAACCTCCGCTGCACGAGGGCGAGGCCCGAGGAAACGAGGCTACTCAGTGCGTCGCCTCCTATTTTGGGTGCGTATGGAAAACGTGTAATTTGTCCCCTCCGGGTGTCAAGGGGGTGGAAGAGGTTTCAGTCAAGCAAACAAAGGGAAAAATAATAGTTTTGTTATTTTTGTCATGACGACTGCAGAAAAGCGGGTGTGTTAAAGCGGTCCTTCATTCTAAGGTAATCACAGGTTGCTGAATGAGTATGTATGGATACACACACGCGCGCGCTCGCGCACACGCGCAAACACACGCACAGGCGCACACACACACACACACACACACACGCACGCACATTCTGACAGAAGCATAATAGATTATTTCTTCAGTGAGAGCACCACATTATTACTCGCACCATACTTCACCCACACAGTAGTAAACGCAGTGCATTAAAATGTCAACGCTTGCCATCGCACGCTTCTGCATACGTTTACAGTGGTGGGAGGGACGGAAAGATGGAGAGAGAGAGAGAGAGAGAGAGAGAGAGAGAGAGAGAGTCACACACACACACAGACGGACCCAAAAAGAGAGAGAAATAGAGAGGGGGGTACAGAGCCAAAAACAGAGAGACACAAATAGAGAAAGGGAGAGAGACAAACAGAGAGAGAGAGAGACACTCACACAAACAGACAGAGAGAGACACACAAACAGAGAGAGAGACACACACAGAGAGAGAGACAGACACACACACACACACACACACACACACACATAGAGAGGTAGAGGGGGAGAGAGACAAAAACAGAGAGACACAAATAGAGAAAGGGAGAGAGACAAACAGAGAGAAAGAGAGACACACAAACAGAGAGAGAGAGAGACACAGAGAGAGAGACAGACACACACACACACATAGAGAGGTAGAGGGGGAGAGAGACAAAAACAGAGAGACACTCACAAATAGAGGGAGGGAGAGAGACACAGACACAGAGAGACAAATAGAGACAGAGAAAGAGAGAGGTAGAGGGGGGAGTACAGAGACACAAATAGAGACACAAATGGAGACAGAGAAAGGGAGAGAGACAAAAACAGAGAGAGAGAGACACACACACAGAGGTAGAGGGGGGAGAGAAAAACAGAGAGAGAGAGAGAGAGAGAGAGACACAGAGAGATAAATAGAGAGGGGGTACAGAGGCAAAAACAGAGACACAAATAGAGACAGAGAAAGGGAGAAGGACAAAAACAGAGAGAGAGACACGCACCCAAGCAGCGAGAGCGGCCGAGGGGGAGGGAGACAAAACAGAGAGAGAGAGAGAGCGAGTCGGATGGTAATTTATAACGCTGTCACCCGGAGCACGTTCGCTGTTTTCTTTGTAACGTCGAGCTCGCCTCCATGCTTTCATCTCGCCCTGCCCTCCCCAGCGCTCTGCACATTCATTTTGGGAGAGGTAGAACACAGGCATTTTAAAAAAATTTTTTTTTTTTTTTTTTAATAAGAATGGAGAGACAACCTGCAGAGGACAAATGCAGATGAGTAAGCGGTGTCTCCGAAACGGGCCTCAGGGACACGCACGCACGCACGCACACACACACACACACACACACACACACACACACACGCACACACACGCACAGACACCCCAGGGACATCGGCCGGTGCCTCGGTTCAGGGACAAACTGACCCCCATCCCGGTTTTCCCGCTCAGGACAACAGGCTGTTTGGTCCTGGTCTCCATTTTCCCAACCGGTGTATCGTGACGTTCTGTACAACTCAACAAGCCACTAGCTGGCGCTGCGCTGGCAGGTGGGGGCGTGATTGGCGCGAAGCAGGCTGCGGTATGAGCCGACCGATGTGTCCAGCGTCCAAAAACCACCAACCAGGTGTGAACATGTTGAAGGTGCGAAAAGGTCATAATTCTGACGCTTGATTCTTGAGAATTTGGATGAATCTGGTTTTAATTTTGAAAATGTTTTTTGAAATATTAAGAAATCATATTTGATATGGTTACAGAAAGGGGGGTTTTGCAGTTTGCAGTTTCATTTGTACAAATAAAGACAAACATATGGATATCTGGTCAATTTGTGCAGGGAAGCTCAAAAGGACACCCCTGAATTTTTTAAATTAGAGACTGTAATTGATTTTCAACAGAATTACCACTTTTCCTTGCGGGCCATGTTGTCTCAAGAATCCGTGAAGATAATATATTTTCCAACAAATACCCACCCCCTTCAAAAACAACAACATTTACATCCATAAACAATACTCTCACAAATCACTCTTTTTTTTTAATTGAAGATTTACAGTAAAAAAGAATATACAGGAAATGTACAGTGCTGTAAGTTCTAACAGATGGAAATCTGTCGAAACAGTAAAGTTTCCGTCCAACCTACGTCCTGGTGGAAAACGTGACAACACTACCAAGTTCTTATGAGCAAAGCAAATGGTTCAACCTGTAATTTCCCATTGGACCTGAACGCAGCATTGCCACCAGCATTACCAAAAAGTTACCCAGAGTGCAGAGTAGACGGTGAGAAAGCCTCGGCTGCCCCAAACTTTCTTTGGGTGTAATGGTTTCATCATGCAGCACGGAGAACAGCATTTTGTGTTGTCAGGTAAAGTATTTTTGTTGTTTCACAGCAAATATATAGATAAATATTCTCATCTCTACAGGAATTTCAGCTGGAACTCGCTCAAGGTTATACAGCCGCTGAGGTACTGTCTATGGGGAAGAGACTGAACAAAGGCCTTGAGGAATTAAAACAGTAAACTGTATTAATATTAATAGAAATATCAAAACGATTCCTAGAGGAACCACGAGACAGGAAGTGAAGGGGAATATTCTCTTCCACTTGACTTCACTAAGTGTATGAAAAGCAGCCTCAATGAGATTGCAATACTTACATAGAAATGGCTCCTCTTTGACTTTCGTTCTGCAGCGTTCCAGGAGGCCGAGCAGCGACTTAGTAAGTACAACACCGCAGACTCCTGTCGCGGTGTTTCAGCCTGAGGAGTGCGACCCTCACTGTCACAGCGGCAGCAGAGGTCAGGGGTCAGACAAGGCATGTCCGTGCACAGGGCGACAGGAGGGTGAATGGACAGGCGGGTGGAGGGTGGAGGGTGGAGGATGGAGGATGGAGGGTGGCATCCTGCTCAGACCCAAGTCCGAGCAAGTCACTGAGTTCATGACACAGAGGTCAAATGTCTCATTAATCAATGTGACACATACTGTACGTACAAGCCGATGAAAAAACCCAAACAAAAGAGATGGAAACGCATCAAATAATGGATAAAGCAAGGTATTGATGAGAATGGTTCATTCCCTTATCAGTTACCTATAGAGTAGAGGTAGAGTGGAGTAGAGTAGAGCAGAGTAGTGGGAGAGTAGAGGTAAAGTACAGTAGATGTAGAAGAGAGGGAGGTATAGGTTAGGGAGATGAAGTAGGTATAGAGGCAGAGTAGAGTATAGGTAGAGTATAGTAGAGGTAGAGTAGAGGTAGAGTATAGAAGAGGGAGAGTCGAGTAGAGGTAGAGTATAGTAGAGGTAGACTAGAGTAGAGGTAGAGGTAAAGTAGAGGTGGGGTAGAGGATAGGGAGGTACATTTACATTTACATTTAGTCATTTAGCAGACGCTTTTATCCAAAGCGACTTACAAGGGAGAATAACATTCAGCTACATTGCGACAGAGATTAGTGTAATAACAACATTGGTATAACAATAAATACTGCAAGGTGGTGCTAAGTAATTGTAGATTAGGACAGGAGGTACTCACTGAAGAGCTGGGTCTTCAGGTGCTTCTTAAAGACAGAGAGGGAGGTCCCCGCTCTGGTCATTTTTGGCAGCTCGTTCCACCAACGTGGAACTACAAATGAGAATAGCCTGGATTGCCGTGGCTGTATGGCCGGCAGAGCCAGGCGACGCTCATTTGACGAGCGCAGCATCCGGGGGCTACATGTGCTCTTACAAGAGCACTTAAGTAGGTGGGAGCATTCCCAGCAATCACTCTGTAGGCCAGCATAAGAGACTTGAACTTGATTGAGGTAGACTAGAGTAGAGGTAGACTAGAGTAGAGGTAGACTAGAGTTGAGGTAGAGTAGAGGTAAAGTACAGGTGGGGTAGAGGATAGGGAGGTAGAGTATAGTAGAGGTAAAATAGAGGTCGGGTAGAGGATAGGGAGGTAGAGTAGAGGTAGAGTATAGTAGTGGTAGACTAGAGTAGAGGTAAAATAGAGGTCGGGTAGAGGATAGGGAGGTAGAGTAGAGGTACAGTATAGTAGTGGTAGACTAGAGTAGAGGTAGACTAGAGTAGAGGTAGACTAGAGTAGAGGTAGACTAGGGTAGAGGTAGAGCAGAGGTGGAGGATAGGGAGGTTAAGGTTGAGTAGAGGTAGAGTTGAGGTAGAGTAGAGTAGAGGTAGAGTATAGTCAAGGTAGGGTAGAGTAGAATATATCTTTATTGTCCACCTGGGGTGGAACATTGTCTTCGGCTCAGCAAACAACATGCAGGCAGACAAGCAGTTAAACAAACACACAGACAGGGTCACATCACACACTGACAACAGTTCATGTCCATGTCTGTGGCTTGAATCCCATCGGTCGCATTGTGGAGGTAAGAATATCGATGGCTCTTGGGATGAAGATGACTTCTTAAATGCATTTCTAGTCGCCAGAGGGACTCTATAGCTCCGAGCTCAGAGGCTCAAACTGGCTGAAGAGGATGGGAGCTATCTGCCAGGCTGCCCCTCGCCTTCTCCCTCGTCCTTTCTGTGAAAAGTGAGTCCTGGCCTTTTGGGGCTTGCCCAAAAAGTTTATTCTGAGATCCACAGTTTAGGTGACAGGAGGGTGAAAAGTTAAAACACCCTCAACCAGGGCTCTGTACGCAATCTGCACAACCTGCTGACTGAGCGTGGGCCAGAGAGGCAGCGTCACGTCTCCCTGCTCCCCCTGACGCTGACCCTCTCTGGGGGGCAGGAAAGGAAAATCTCTGATCCAGGGAACTAGCCCCCTTATTGATGTTGAGATCAAGAAGCCTTTTCAAGAGAACATGTGTCTTCGTTGGATTAAAGGCTGAGCTAAAATCTACAAATAGAACCCTGGCATATGCTGTACTGTAGGATGCATAAGCTGTTTCGTAAGCGTTTTAAGCAGCACAGCATCGTCTGTGCCTCCGTCGGCGAACTGGAGTGGATTTAGCATGGCGTCCGGAGCGGTGGCCAAATGACCGGCTAGAGCTCTCTCCATGGTTTCACACAGTACGGAGGTTGTTGCCATAAGCCGAAAATCATTTCCATGATTTTCGCACAATAAGTGGTTCTAGGAGAGACTGAAAAAACCCTGCAAAAACTCCTTTGAGTTGAGGAGCACGGTCTTTAAGAAGACTTTTAGACTGGGCCAGTGGTCTTGTTCGGCTTCAATTTAAAAATACTTGCCGCAACATAATTTAACTGCAAAGGGAGGAATCTCTGTCTGTCCAACCTTTGTCTGTATGTCCTTCGATTATCCCAACAACGGTTCATCCGATGGACTTCACACCTTGGCGGTTGTATTGCTGGGGACCCAAGGACGTGCAGTTTCAAATTTGGTGCAATTTGGACACGTGACACATGTAATATTATTAAACTTTGAATAGACAAGCGAACAGCGAGCCGCACAGCGGCGGGGCAGGGATTCAGGGCTCTGAGACTGAGTCACTTAGGTCCGCAGTGCACCAAGCATCCAAAAACCAGAGTCGCCGCAACTTGGGTGTGTTTTTCCCCGTGAGTGTATTATGTATTTCCCCGCTATTTCTCACCTCCTGTGTTGGTTGTTTGCCAGATCACAAATGTATTTCAATCAACATTATTTTGAACGAAAATGATGGCATGGCCCAAGCGCATTGCTAGGGAACGCAACTGTGTCATGGTGGTAGGTGTATTGCTCAGGACCCAACGAGTCGGCTGTGAGGTCGTTTGGATGAGCGGTTCCAAGCGATCGGCCTGTTCCAAACAGGCACTGCACTAGTCCTCTATAACCATTGATGTCTCGACAGGGAGATTTTCTTTCCCATCACATTCTGTCCTGCCATGCACTCTGTCAAACCAGTAAAAATGGTGCAGGTCATTAACAAAGGTTTGACTGTTACTGACAGTGCAGGGCTCACCCTTTTTAGTGGATCAGCCCATTAATGTGTCCCACGCCTGTCTTACACCGGCTATGATTTGCCCTCTATTTTATTTTTAAAGTCAATTTTTCCCTTAGAGATTTCCCCCCGTTGTCACCATCGTCATCGCCGTCGTCACCGAAGTTCACATCGTTCCATTTTACTTCCAGCGCCCGATGGGACAAGCAATCCCAGGTCATGTTTCCACGCCAGCGAGCGCACAGGGAAGTACGAGCCAGGCGCAGGCAGACGGCGCGGCACACAAGGACATTTCTGGAAGTCAATGATTTCGGAGCTGGACAGCTTCACATTGCTGGAGTTTATTTTTGAGACCCGCATTCCAGCGTGTGTTCAGGGTTGGTTTTCGTCAGGGTTACTTCTGGGATGGACCGTAGTTGTTGGTCAGATATGTACACTCAGTGGAATCGAAGAGATGACGCGGCGCGAAAAGAACCACAGTAAACATTTCCCCAAATACGGTTTTCAGTAAGCTCAATACAAAGCGCAATCGCTATGGTGCAGAGAGGAGATTCAGTAGAAAATTAAGGAAATGTGATATTTGGACCAATAGCAGACAGGTGGAGGGGCTCACCTGAGACATAAAACTTAATGTTTATTCTTTGTGCTGGAAGTTCGGTTTTGTTGTGAGTACACTTGCACCGTCAGTGGGATGTGACCAACCGGTAAGTGGGTGTGCAGGAGCTGGTTTCACCGCCAGAGAACGAAAGTTGGTGTAACTTCAGTCGCCGAAATGCTGAAACGCTGACTCATCAGTCTCCATTGTCACATAACATTAGTAAGACACTCAGATGATGTCACTCCATGTTGATCTCATAGGCAGTTAAAAAGGTAGACACCTTCAAAACAGTACGGCAGGATTTCAATTGTCATTCAATGTGTTATTTGATTAATTTTTTACAAAAATATAGAATTGTCTAATAATTATAGTTTATTAATAATCATACTATTATAGTAATATTAATATTATATTATATTATAATATAGTATTATTTTATAAATATTTATTGTGTGGGTGTTTGTGTTGAGTCTGTCGTTGCCCTTCCCTCCATCCAAATCTCTGCAGCTGGAGGCGGTCTTATTAGCGAATACCTCTTCTTTGAGTTGCCGCACAACACGTACGTGCGTGCAGATGCGATTGCACGCGCACACACACTCACGCACACGCGCATGCGCATGCGCATGCGCATACACACTCACGCGCGGCAGGGATTTCACACTCGGGCGCACTCACACGTGCAAACACACTGTTGTGGAACTGTTGGAATGAGCAATTCGTGGTCGTCATCTCTCTCTCTCCCTCCCTCTCTCTGCACTGACCTTTAGTTTATTCAGCGGATAGATGGAATGCGACAGGGAGAGCAAAGCACAAAGATAGAGAGAATAAAAAGGGAGAGGAAGAGAGAGAGGACCCCTGCTGTCTCCTTCTCCCAGGTTTAATTTCACAGACTTCAAATCTCTGCTGCCTCTTTTTGCCTCCAGCAGCCTCCAGGGAGGAGTTAGAAAACCTTGTCAACAGTTTTGTACTGAATCCCAAATGGCATCGCAGCATACTGACATCAGAGCATACTAAGATACCAGCATGCTATTTAGTACACCAGGAGAGTTGTGTGAGAGCTTTTAGTACGTCGGAAAAACATTATGTACTGTACATCAAAAAGTACGCAAAAAAGAACCAGGATGATATATGTGGCAGTTCAGCTACAAATGTCATATGTAGTGTGTAGTATGTAGTGTATAGTATGTAATATGTAGTGTGTATTATTTAGTATGTTGTGTGTAGTATGTAGTGTGTGGTGTTTAGCATGTAGTATGTCGAGTGTAGTGTGTAGCATGTAGCATGAAGTATATAATATATAGTATTCAAGATTCAAGATTCAAGATTTTTTATTTGTCACAAACATATACATACTTTCATACATATATGCAGTGAAATGTAATGCAACGCACCCGGTGATAGCACACAATATGTCCTAGGAAAAAATAAAAAATAAAATAAAAAGTAGAAAATTCCTTTCATAGACCGACTAGCTGACTCCTAAAACGTAATACAGTAAGTGGAATACTTATAGAATAAGATAAAAATATATAGAATAAAATACAATAAAAATAAATTGAAATAAAATGGAATAGATAGAAGGAATATGCCTATGTATATACAGATATGTGCATTTAAAGTGGCATGTGAATTAATGTGAATTAGTATGTGAATAGTATGTAGTGTGTTGTGTGTAGTATGTACTATGGAGTGTGTAGTATGTCGTATGTAGGGTATAGAATGTAGTGTGTTGTGTGTCGTATGTAGTGTATAGTATGTCGTATGTAGTGTGTAGTGTGTAATTTAGTGTGTAGTATGTTGCATGTAGTATGTAGGGTCTGGAAGTACGCTAACTTCTAGTTTCCTAACTTTACCTGACTTTGAATTAACTCCACCATATTTTTGGATTACAGATTTCAGATTGTTTGCATTGTTTTACACATATACATACATATAGTATATACACACATACATATACACACATATATACACACATATATACATATACATGAGCATGCTCGCCCTATATTCCTTGCCACAAACTAGTTCCGGCTTCCCTCCCCCCACCCCCTAGGGCGGACAGCCAATCGCCGCCCCCGAATGGAGTCTCCGGCTTTAACCGGCAGCCACGGCCCGGAAGCCAGAGAATGACTAGCACCGCTGGGATTGGAGAGGAGGCGGCGATGGTCAGCGTTCAGCGAGCGTCTTTGACCTCTGAGCCGTCCGAAAGGCCCACAAGTTATTTATTCTTTCTTCGCGACCCCGCACCACATGACCCGCGACCCGCCAGTACCGGGTCCCAAGCCCAAGGTTGGGGACCGCTGCTATAAATAACAATACTCACTCTCCATCGGCCACCAACATCTAAATATGACTGTCTTGGTGAATTTTCTGAGCTAAGGTCTCAACTGATCATGATTGTGTAATTATCGCTGGTGATTTTAATATTCATGTCGACAATCAAACAGACCCAGATGCATTTGACCTCATTCAGCATGTTTCTGGAGCCACCCACAAGAAGGGGTAGACTCTGGACGGAGTCATATCAAAAGAACTTAATATTACCACACCATGTGCTATGGATGTTTTCTATTTCGGATCACTGCTGCCTTCTTTGATGCCTCTGCTTTGCCTGTACAACAGAAGGGCACCCGGACAATCAAAAAACCTATCATCGGCAATAACACCATTGAAACCTCGAAGAAAACTGTAAGTGAGTTATCTTTGTTCATGGCACCATCATCTGTGATCCTGTGAACTACTTCTTCAAAAATACGAAACATCATTGATAACACCTTGTTAAAAAGCAAAAAGCCCCCTGGAGAAATGGAACACTTGTTTCGGCAGCTTAAGAGAGTGTGTCGCCGGGCAGAACAGAAGTGGAGAAAGGCAATCCTTGTAGATTTCAGGTTCACCACGAAATCTAGAAGGATAGACTCAGTTACTACAACAAAGACACTAAACAGGCCGGCGGTCATTCTTCTCTCTCATAGTTAATGAATTTTTTAACAATAGTAAAGTGCTGTTCTCCACTGTTGATCGACTTATTAATCCACCGTCTACAACCCCATGAGGGATGCTGTCCACTGTAAAATGTGAAGTCAAGATCCAGAAATAAACCTACCCTCTAGTTCTCCAGGAATATGACTATGACCGCCACCATGTTTCACTCTGTCCCCTCCAGGGACGGTATTCTTGGACAGCTCAGGTCCTCCACCTGCTGCTTGGACCCTCTCCCAACCACATTTTTTTTTTTTTAAAGGGTTTTAGACTGTTTAGCACCGGAGGTATTATAAGTAATGAGCTGCTCTTTCAATCAGGTATATTCCCTGAAGCACTCAAAACAGCTGTTATTAAACCAATCTTGACTCAACAGTTATTGCTAACCATAGGCCCATTTCCAAATTGCCATTCAACTACATACTTGAAAAAAAAACAACCAAAAAAACAAACCCAGTTTATTTTCAGCTTAACAACTACCTAACATCAAACAGCCTTCTAGACATTTATCCATCTGGTTTTCGACCTCACTATAGCGCAGAAACTGCACTTATCAAAGTTGTGAACGATCTGCATAGAAACACAGATTCTAATAAACTATCTGTTCTTGTGCTCCTCCTCAGTGCCGCCCTTGACACTGCTGACCATGCTATTTTCTTAGAGAGATCAGAAAAGTGGGTCGGCCTATCCAGCTCTGTTCAGAACTGGTTCAGAACCTACCTACATGACAGACAGTTCTTTGTGTCCATTGGAGACTTTGCCTCTGACAAAATGGGTATTACTGTATATGTGGAGTACCCCAAGGTTCGATTCTTGGCCAATTACTATTTAACTCAACCCACTTGCAGATTTTATAAAGAAACGAAAACAAAACAAATTAAAATAATTATGCAGATGATTCACAACTGTATATATCCCTTTCTCCTGATGACCGGCATCACGTACACTCCCTAACTCATTCTATTAATAATATTAATCTATGGATGTCAGGAAACTTTTTACAACTGGATAATGATAAAATAGAAATACTCGTCTTTGGCGCAAAGGCTCAGAGACACAAAATATCAAACAGATCCCAAAATCTGCTTTCTGCCATCTAAATAAAATTAGGGTGCTTTTTGTCAAAAGCAGATTTCGAAAAATGAATTTATGCATTTATAACAAGTAGACTAGACTACTGTAATAGCCTATTCACCGGCCTCCCAAAGTCAGCTGTGCGGCAACTAAAGTTCATTTAAAATGCGGCTGCACGCCTTCTCAGCGGAACAAAAAAGTCTGAATACATTACACTTGTTCTTAGATCTCTGCATTGGCTCTCCGTCAAAACTAGAATAAATTTCAAGATTATGCTACTTATGTATAAAGCTCTAAATGGCCTTGCTCCTCAGCATATAAAATACATGCTCATTATATAGTAACTAGCATGAACTCAGGTCCACAGGCAGTGGTCTTTTAACTCTCCCTCGCACTGACTCTAAAGCAGGGGAGGCCGCCTTCTGTACCTACGCCCCAAGTTAATGAAACACCCTGCCTGAGCACTCAACACTTTTATAAACTTAAAAAGTCACTTTTCATTCCAGTCCATGACTAAGTTCTTAGTGGGTGTGTGTGTGTGTGTGTGTGTTTGGATATTGTGAGGTTTCTATGTTCTGCTCTACCTGTATAATTTCCCAAACAACTGTTGATATTCATATTTATAGTCTGCACTTGCACTTGTATTTTAATTGTATTGTTACTCTATGTAAATCACATTGTGTTGCCCCGTGCATAAAATGCACTATATAAATGAAGCTTTACTTGACTTGACAAGTGTGTAGCAGTAGTAGTGTGTAGTATGTCATGTGTAGAATGTAGTGTGTAATATGTGTGTAGTATGTAGTGTGAAGTGTATAGTGGGTAGTATGTATTATGTAGTTTGTAGTATGTAGATGTGTAGTGTGTAGTACTGTAGTGTGTAGTATGTAGTGTATAGTGCGTAGTATATAGTCCGTAGCATCTGGTATGTAGTGTATAGTGGGTAGTATATAGTCTGTAGTATGCAGTGTGTAATATGTAGTGTGCAGTACGTACCGTGTAGTATATAGGCAGTAGTATGTAGTGTGTAGTACGTACTATGTAGTGTGTAGTATGTAGGCTGTAGTATGCGATTTGGGACCCAGCATCAGAGTGTGTGTGTTGTGAAGGCTGAAGACGAACTGAAACTCTCTCTCCTTCTCGTCCGTCACTAGAACCATGCGTCATCGTGCGTGTGAAGACTCCAAGATCGAACAAACATTTAGTAAAAATCCCAAAGTGTTCCTGCCTCCACGTCCTGCGGAGAAACAATGAATGTGTCTACACCTCTACAGACGGTATTTCTTATCTTCTCATCCCCTCCATCTCTCTCACACACGCACACACACACACACACATATACACACATGCGCGAACATATATGCACACACACACACACACACAGATATACACACATGCGCGCACACATATGCACACACACACACACACACAGATATACACACATGCGCACACAAATATGCACACACATACACACACAGATATACACACATGCACGCACACATATGCACACGCACACAGATATGCAAAAAAAGATGATATTGGAGATAATGATTTGTGTGGAGGTCCGCTTCATCAAGTCTCCTCTGACACATTTGATGAATGATTATGGTGATTAGGTAAAAATTCGGGGACACGTCTTGCTGATTGCACTTGTAATTACTGGAGTCGCACGAGGCGTTAGTGTTATCGGCGCTCGTGTCGGTGAACGTCAGGAGAAACGTTTGCGTAGCGGGCCTTTGAAGTCAGCAGGAGCCAAAAAGAAGCCAAATCAATCCCTAAATACTCATCACTCGTAATCAGAGCCGATCACTAATCTGATCTAAAAACCCAAAATAAACAATACCCTGCCGAGATAAAGCCTCTCTCTCTCTCCCTCCCTCCCTCCCTCAGGGGGAAAGATGTGCTTCACTCCACTTTCCATCCCGTCGCCGTTCTGCGTCTTAAAAAACTCTTTTCCGATCCCGTGACGCTCCTGTGATTTGGAGCGTAGAGGAGGGAGCGACAGCTCACGCTCTCACGCTCACGGGTGAACCGTGGCCTCATCAGAACAACGCCTCATCGCCGCGGCCTCGCCACGCGTTTTGGCGGACAATTTCACCACAAACAAAAAAAAAAAAAAAAAAAAAAAAGAGAGAAGAAGAAGAAGAGCGGGAGCGGGAGGTGTAGATGATGTGACACGATGCGATGCTCAGAGGCAGATGAGTAACAGGCCGTGGTGGATTCGAGGGCCGGAGCGATGGAGGTGGGGGTGGGTTGGGTTGGTGGGGAGGGGAAAATAAAATAAATAAGTAAGTAAATAAATAAATAAATAAACAAACAAACAAACAGAAAAGAGACCGGGGGCTGTTTTTCGTGTGACGGAGAGATGAAAGCGACAGAGAGACAGGGAGACAGGGAGACAGACACCGGAGCTTCCCCCACTGTCGCGTCGAGCGTTCCTCCCCTTGACGGAGCTAAAAGTGTTTATCGTCACCGGCGGGTGGGAGGACGGGGGAGACGAGAGCGGGCAGGGCGGGGCCGGGGCGGGCGGGGGCGGGCGGCCTGGGGAGGTGGGTGGCTACGTCACGGACGCTGAAATTATCTGCGGGGGTGGGGTTGACGCAGACCTTCTGTGAGGGGAGCGCCCCCCCCCCCCCATCCACGGCCCCGCTCCGTCCAGTTTCCTAGGAACCGGGGGCTCCAGCCTGGACGGGCGGGGCCATTTGGTCCCATCGACAGATTTCCCGCCGGCATCAAAAGACCCAAATGGCAAATCCCCCCCTCCCCCAGTTCCCTTTGTCGGAAACGAAAGGCGTGTTGACGGGTGGCTATGTACTACCGGCTGTATCAGCGCGACCGGGAGGGGCAGCCAGAGGCGGCGGGTGGGGGCGGGTCGTTTAAGGAGGAAAGTGCCATCATCTCGGGCGGTGTTTCCAACCTTTTCTCTTCCGTGTCACACTTTTTACAGTGAAATAATCCCACGGCACTGCACCACCGTCCTGCTGACCACCAGCAACATCAGAAGCGTGTAGAACCGATCCTGTTATTATGGCCTACTTGCAGTTGCGAGCGACGCAAGACCCGCGAATGTGTTGTGCGTGGCGAATCTTTTAAATGAGTCGGCAGCTGAACATTATTACCCGGGGCTCGATTAAAGTCCCAAGGAGAAAAACACCAAGGCATTCGGGGTTATTCATATAGAACGTGATTGATTTACTCTTTATATTCCACCAAATTAAATAGTATTTTGACAGAATTAAATAACTTTCAGGAGTTTCCGCTCACGGGCTCAGAGCCGACCCGACTCCTCCGACTCTCGTTTATCATTCACTGGAAGTCCGCCCTCGCTTCCCGCCCCTCACACCATCCGAATCAAATGAACCGAGGGTCTAATTAAAATAAAGCGACTCTTTATACCGTCCGACTTAAATATAAAAGAATCTAAAAGAAGAGCTGAAGCGCTCGACGGAGGTCGAACTCTGCAGAAGCAGTGCGCATTTAGGATCATGAAACGGCAGAGAATATGACCCAGGAAGGTATTATTTCATTTTCATCTTTCTTTTTTTTTTTTTTTGTAATTTGATGAAGACAATTCGATGTGAGTTTGAACATGAAGGCGGTTTGGGCATTACAGTTTTTCTTCGTTTCGCGTGAATTAAAAGTCTGGTTATGGTTCTTCCAGGAGCCCGGACGCTGGATGCTGTTGGGCCTTGTTTGTTGTGCTAATTTTCCAAATCAAATTAAGCGTCGCTTCGGGGGCCTCGTTTTGTGAAAAAGAGCTTTGGCGGTGAAATGTTAAAAATTGACCTTTTGAAAAGCCCGTGTACTGGTCTTCACGGCGTATTAGGTTTTGCGAATGTGTACGAATGATCAAATGGGTTTTTGACACGGAAAGAGAGTTGGGGGGCGGGTTCGGCTTGACTGCAGCCCTTTTCTTTGATTGGATTTATGTCATTAGCTGTCATATGAATTTATTCACCGATTTCAATCAGAGAGAAATTTATTGGACCTAGAGGATTTAGGTCTTTTACAGCTTGTATAATATCAATAAACCTCTTGACTCCTGAATCAAATTAGCAGGGTTGTCAACCGGCCGAGGACTGTTTCAGTCATTATGACGGTTTTCTGAAAAACCCTCTTCAGCCAAGCCATCATTTCCTGCTTTATTCCTCAATTGTGCCCCAAACGCGAATTTGGGCGTGTGGTTAGTGTCTGATGTAATATCACCACGGCGACCGGTCATCAACAAGGCAGATCTCCACCCACACTACGAGATAACTTGCCGTCGGTAACGGAGAGTGAAAGAGAACCAGGTGGAGTGCTTTTGTTCTGTACTGCTGACTTTTGGCAACTGTCACCTTAACAAGAGCAGGAAACGACAAAATTAACTTTTTGTGCTAAAATCGGTGACGGGTTGGCGTTTCCCCGAAAGGTTTAACCCCGCGCCACGCACCCTAACCCCCTCAACCACCTAAAAAAAGGATCAAAAACACGTCGGACTGTGCGCATGACGACAGCCGACAATGGCCACTGCGAGACTTGCAAGCGATTCGCTTGTGTGGAACAAACGGAACGACTCCTTCGACAGAGCGACTCGCCAAGAACCCAATCCCCCAAAAAAGAGTCGAACCTTTCAGTCGTGACGGACGGTCGCCTCCTTCCGAGCGAAACCTGTTCTGACGGAGCCGCTGCTACGGCCGGAACTGCTCAATTCGATAAATGGGCGCCGCCGAGATTGCGATTTTGATCGCGCAACACAACACATAATGTTGATGCGGAATCAAATGTACAAGCCAAATAAATACTTCCAAAGTATAACGGAGGCGGGCGGGCAGGAAGACACCTTTTCTACGGTCTCGGTGCTTTTAATGTGTGCCAAAGTATAAACGGTGTGAACCATCTGTCCGGATAACAGGGAAATAGAAGAAAAGGAATACCGCACTCCTCAAAATAGCTCGGTGAAGCGAAATAAATATTTTAATCTGACACCAATCTTTCGCCCATAATGCCTTCGTCAAGGGAATTAAGTCCAATATGTTGGGAAAAAATGAAGTCTTTTTATAATCAAACTCCAACGTTTCAGCGTTATTGCCAAAATGTTGTTTGATTAAACAAGTGTGCGTGTGCGTGCGTGTGCGTGTGCTCCTTCTCCTCTCGTTTGTTCTGCCAATTGCTGCGACTCATTAGCGTGTTTATTCTTCATTGCGATGAAGTGATTTGGTTCATTATAGTTGTTTTCCCTCTGCTCACATACCTATTTATATTTATCATACTTATCTTATCTTTTCTATTCGTAGTCGTTTGTTCTGACGTGCATTATTATATTTTCCGAGTGAGGTACAGTATATACACGGTAGTCCAACTCCAGTGGCAGTAAAGTTAAGTTGCGAATCAACACCAAAACAGTTTAAGTCAAACTGAACAACATTTCTGTGTACTTTTCAGAGATACAGTTTTCCTCTCTTTTGGTTGCAGAGTCCTTCAAAATACTCACAATACTCTGGCACTGCAGCCCCGGAGAGCAGAGAGAATATTTGGTTTAGTAATACAAGCTTTGCAAGGTGTTTCGAGCCAAATGTGAAACTCGGAAATTTCGAAATAATTCGCATAACAGGGGTTCTCTGCCTTATATTGTTTCAGGAAGAAAAAAAACACCAACAATTTCCCTCTTTATGAATTCAAACCCTGGTTCTGAAATTTGGGTTTGAATCAGAATCAGAATGAGTTTATCCTGCCAAGTACATTTTCATTTAGCAGGATTTTGTTGTGGTGGGGATTGGTGCTTTGCTATATGGACCAGACAATTACCCTTAAAAAAAATTAACAGCTTAAAAACAAACAAGATATAAAAAAAAAGTGAGTAAATAAAAAAGTAGAAGGTAGAAAGTAAATAAAAGTAAAATAAGTTATAAAAACATAAAATAGACAAATACACACAAATAGCCAGAAAGAAAAATACAAAACAGAAATATACAGAATATGCAACAATGCAAGGCTATGTACAGGATAAATGATGGGTATATGAACAGCGTAATGGGAGCAGCGGAGCTTGTTAAAATGGATCCTGATCTGGGACGGGATCTTCCAGAGACATTAATCACTTTGTTATCAAGGCAGCATCTCTGCACACAAGGAGGTCAGCGACGCCCCGCCGCAGGGCCACGCTGCTCTTTGGTTCATTATACGTGTCTACCTGTTGCACAAGAGCCATTCATTGGCATTGAGCATTGGAACATAGCACATAGAAAACGTTAATTTACTGTTGGAAACTCACCTAATTCCTAATTGAATTATTATTATTATCATTATAAATTAATAAATAATTTCAGTAATTAATCAATTCATGTATTTATTTAGTATTTCTGAAATGTAAAATACCCTTGAACTGATGATGGAGACATATTTTGGAATCAGTAGTCTGCAGTTATTGCTATCAGGCAACACTATTGACAGGGCCAACTATACTACAATAGATGGACCGCGGGTTTGATATTCATATTGCATTTAATAATACAGAATGATACAGAATGCGGTGGCGCGACTGGTGTTCAACCAGCCAAAGAGGGCACATGTCACTCCGCTGCTCATCGAGCTCCACTGGTTACCTGTAGCCGCCCGCATCAAGTTCAAGTCTCTTATGCTGGCCTACAGAGTGATTGCTGGGAATGCTCCCACCTACTTAAGTGCTCTTGTAAGAGCACATGTTGCCCCCCGGATGCTGCGCTCGTCAAATGAGCGTCGCCTGGCTCTGCCGGCCATACAGCCACGGCAATCCAGGCTATTCTCATTTGTAGTTCCACGTTGGTGGAACGAGCTGCCAAAAATGACCAGAGCAGGGACCTCCCTCTCTGTCTTTAAGAAGCACCTGAAGACCCAGCTCTTCAGTGAGTACCTCCTGTCCTAACCTACAATTACGTAGCACCACCTTGCAGTATTTATTGTTACACGAATGTTGTTGTTACACTAATCTCTGTCGCAATGTAGCTTGAATGTTATCCTCCCTTGTAAGTCGCTTTGGATAAAAGCGTCTGCTAAATGACTAAATGTAAATGTGATAATAACAGTTGCGCCAATACCAAAGTTCTTAACAAACAATGAACATTTTTCACATCTCCAGTTAGTCCCATTGGAGTGTTCCCTGGAGTGTGGAGCTGCTTCACAACTGGAACTTAATTTGACCTTCTCTAAACTTTTGAATGCACATGTCCAAGTGTTCAATGTTTCAGTACTTTTTGCACAACTTGCTGTTCTCTAACAAGGAGCTGAACGGCAAAATTCACAACAGGTGTTTGATCCATGAATCGACCAATACATTTCCTGGTTCAGTTAGAATTGGTATTTAAACAGTCCTCTTCATCATGCTGTTCACATTCTGACATCATGAGACCAAGACGACACCTTACAACTGATCAACAGTACCTCGCCATTGTGAGGCTTCAAACAGGATGTTTTCAGAGGGAAGTGGCCACTGAGCTTAGAGTGTCACAGAGTGTCATCAGCAGGTTGCAACAGAGATACAGAGACTGGAAGAGTCACAGAAAGGCATAGAAGTGGACGTCCTTTGGCCACATCCCACACTGATGAGCGCTTCATTGTGAACAATGCCCTGCGGAACCGGATGATGATGCCACTCAACTCCAGGAACCTTTAAGGGAGGTGAGAGGCACCCAAGTGTCACGTCAGACCATTCAAAACCGTTGACATCAGCGTGGTCTGCGTGCTAGACCACCTGCAAGGCTACCTGACCACACCAACAGGCACAGGCATCATCGTCTTGCAGGGGCCAGGGAGCACTGACGCTGGACGAGGGACCAGCGGCCTCAGTGCTGTTCTCTGATGAAAGTTGATTCACGTTGAACAGAAATGATGGCCGCCAACGATGTTGGAGACTTCAAGGAGAGCGCTATGCATCAGAGGTGGCATCATTAGGGAACGGCTGCTGGAGACTGGGGCACCTCAAATGGAGTGGCCTGCACTTTCTCTGGACCTGAATCCCATAGAAAACCAATGGGATCAGCTGAGTCGTCGTGTAGAGGCTCGTAACTCTGTACCCCAGACCTCAATGACCTGAGGGCCGCCCTTCAAGAAGAGTGGGGGGCCAGGCCTCAGCAGACAATAAGTCGACTTGTGAACAGCATGAGACGTCGTTGTCAAGCTGTAATTGATGCTCAAGGGCACATGACAAGTTATTGAGACATTGACTTTTTGTTGTGGTAAACCCACCACTGTTGTCGACTTTTGTTTCAATAAATTGTTTGAGATGAGTAAATCACCGTTGCATGCTTCTACTTAAATGCCCTACTTTCATGATATAATATCACTGTAGCGTGAACTTTTTACATTTTCCATAAATTTCAACCTAAAGCCAAATATCCCTAACTTTTTGTGAGTAGTGTATATCCAAACTGTGTTAAGGTCCATTTACTGGCACAAAATCACAAAGGAATGGAGCAAACACAGGGCGGTTGTAAGTACTTTTGCTCAGGTACTGCCGCTAATGTAATTTGGAGAGATTTGAACCTCACTGGAGACCTTCAACTTCACCAATTCCATTTTAAGCCGACTTTTTAATTTACTTTTTTACTGCATTGCATTTATCTGCAGTCTGCACGTCCTATTTATTTCTACTGGGATTTTTTTCCACTCAAGCGATATCGTCCGCTTGTAAAAAGGTTAAACTTTTTACTGTAGTTGCTTTGATTCTGCCTTGTGACAATCAGATAAAGGTATGAGAGACACTAAAACGTAAACCATCAGCAGAGTTTAAAGCATTAAGGATGGAATGTGTGAAGACACTGAAACGTGAGCTCATGATGTGAAAGGAGTACTTTTATTTTTAATACCCGAGTACAAGAGGGGAAGGACCAGAGGGGATATCGTCGGGGTTGTCACTGTGTGTAATTTGCTGATTTCCCCCTCAGAACTGGTAACCTGTTGCTGTATTGTTTTATTTTTCTTAAGTATCAGAGTATGAATCCATCATTTTTTCTATTTGTTCTGGTGCCTGTCTTGGCCTGGTGTCTTAATCTCAAAGTTTTGCTTGAGTGTTGCATGGGGGATTTTTATTTTGAACGCGTTCGTAGCGTTCTTAGGGTACTTATACTTCCATGTTAATATGGGATGTGAGACCTTTTTCGATGCTCAAATTTGAACAGAATTATATATTATATAAAAAAAAAAGTAAAAGCAAACCCCTCCGTCTCCGTTCGAAAACAGGGCCAAGGGAGAGGGAGGAGTTGTGGGTCATCTATTCTGGAGGGCGGCGGCTAAATCCGGGTCTGACGGCTGCGTGGGTAACCTACTTCATCCCACCTCCCCGTCTCCGTTGCAGGGATCCTTGTGATTCGCAGCTGGAAAAGCAGACGTCGTCTGTCCATCCGTCCGTCCGTCCGTCCTTCCTTCCCCCCTTCCCTTCTT
Organism: Zeus faber; assembly: GCF_960531495.2. Lineage (NCBI taxonomy): Eukaryota > Metazoa > Chordata > Actinopteri > Zeiformes > Zeidae > Zeus > Zeus faber. The sequence continues at coordinate 26,690,378 of NC_137205.1, read as the reverse complement.
CCTTCCTTCCTTCCGCGACTGCGAAAAGAGAGGGACGAGACTACGGCAAAGAAAGAACGAAAAAAAAATAAAAATCTAACTCACAGAACGCACAAACATTTCTCGATTTTGGGGTGATTGTTCCGCCAGAGGCCGTTCGGCGCTAAATCGGCGGCCGCCGCTCGGAGGCCTTGGGCGGGGGCGAGATTGGGCGGCTAAGGCGGCCGTCGTCACTCCGGATTTGGAGGCACTTTGCAGGGTATCAGACCGATTTGCGCTGCAGGGAAAGGGGAATTTATTCGAAAAAGAGAGTGGAAGCGAGAGTGCTGCTGCCGCTGCTGCTGAGAGACACCCCATCACAGCGTTAAGGTTACGCCACGAAATCAAGCAGAGACAATGCACGCATAACATTTGAAGACACCATATTTCTGCTTCACGGAATGGAATCCTAAATTCACGTGGGGGTGATTTTTCATTTTTTTTGAATCACGGCAGCAGGTTGGGCATACAGAACGGGGTTTTTTCTAAGACGCTGCATCCAGGACAGGGTCGATCTGCGAGTGGAGTTGAAATTGTCAACCCGCCGTGCCGCTCTTAGTCATCAAGAACCGCTTGCATTAACTGTGGACGACCTGCGGGATGAGCATTTCTGTTCCACATGACAGCCACCAATCCACGTCCGCTGAGAGCGATCTTAACAGTGTTTTGATCAGCTAAACAATGAATCATCATTAATCCTCCGAGAGGGGGCGGGAGAATCACCACGTGCGAGATAAAAACAGACATGGAGACAAGCAGCAACATGTGCTTGACAAAACGTCAACACAAAAACACCAGACGACAAACATACATTCGACAAAACATGATAAAGTCGACGAAAATTGGAACAGCAATTCCCGCACGTGGCCTCTTCCTGTTAGAAAGCAATAAAGGACAGGAGAAGAGAAGGATGTTATCAGGAGGGTGTTAAGGGGGGTGTTCGAAGCAGGTGCTGGTAGTGTGTGTGTGTGTGTGTGCGTGCGTGCGTACACATGTGATGTGTCGACTGTGAGTCCACGGGATTGGTCCCAATTAGTTGCAGTGTATGTGGTCAGAATTATACTGTAGTGCCTCCAAGCAGCAGAAAAGGCCTCGCAGCCCCCCCCATGAGCCCGGCAGCCGCGCAGACACCCCACGGCCGCGAGAACACTGACCGTAATGCACCACAGCCGCAGCACAACCCCCAACCCACAGAGAACCAACCCAGAGCAACACCCACGCACGACCTTGAGGTGCACAAAATGAGGCTGCACCCCTGAACGCACACATACTACCCACCCCTGGGTGCAGGGTCAAGGTGCACCCGCAGGTGCAGGACCCGGCCACGGGCTCCAGGCACAGACCACTGGCCGAGGCCCCGCCAGAACCACCCGCCTCGCACGCAGAGCCCCGCCGATGCCCACAGCAGACCAGACCCGCAGCCCCTCACCACCGCCGGCAACCGGGGCGCCCGTAGCGGGAGTGCGGCCGACAGCCGCTCCCTCGCACCGCGAGCCACGCCGGCGGGCCCGCCACCCAGTGGCCCCGGAGAGCAGGCAGCTTTCTCCGCAGCCCTGCCGGGTCGCAGCCGGCCGGGAACCGCCCCCAGGGGCACGCCGCCAGGGCCCCAAACACTGCCGGTAGGGGTCCCACACCTGGCCAATCACATCCCTACGCCAACCCGCAAGCTTCCCCCACCCGCCCCGGGAACCCCAGTGCCCAGCGTGTGCTGGACGGGCGGGTGCAAGTCATCCGAGCGTGTCTAACCGGAACCACTGGCACCCCCGACTGTGCCTCAGACCGCGGTCGGGTGGCGTGTCCTTTGGAGTGAAGTAAGGTGTGTATGTGTTCTAAGCCGGTATGAGTGGTATTAAAAAATATATGTATTAAAGCTCCTTTTTCTGAATAATCATTGTTTGGTCACGACTTTGGCCGTAGACACTCCATCACAGCATCAAGGTTAAACGCCCGTAAGGCGGCAGAGACAACGCACGCCTTTCACCTTCAACTAAAACCTGAAGATGTAATTTGAAGCTGCTTTATGCATATACAGTATCTGTTTCATTTATTTAAATCAGAAGTTTATTGGTGAGTAACTGGTCAGAACCTTGATATTAGCAAGTTTTACTTTAAAATGTTATTTCAATGTCAAATACCCAAATGTAGTACACTAATATTTATGCAGGTAATCTTGAAGTATACTAAAATTACCTAGATATATTTTATATATAAGAATACTTCAGTTGACTTTCAAGTACACTTTTCTGAACTATGGTACACTCAGTATTTGTACAAGTTGTCTTGAAGTATGCTTAAAGTATACTTGTAAGTACTCAAATACCTTAAGTGTATGTGTAGTGTATAAGAAAATAACTAGAAACATGGAACAATTTCATCCCAAGGGATAACGTTATATATATTTGAAAGTACATTTCAAGTTCATGTAATATACTTTTTAAACATATCCCAAAAAGTATACTTCCAATTGTTTCCCAGTTGATGAATTGCTTGTTGATCCAGGGAAGGGGGGGGGGGCGTCAGTGGCAATCTTAATTTGAACATAATTTTGCCTAAAGTAGCTTTAATTGACACGTTTTTCATTTCGCCAATTTAACGCCAAAGATTGATCGCATAAAGCAGGCTGTTCGCGCCGGGAAATAACTGAGGGGAGCGGGCGTGGAGGCTTGAGCCCCGTTTTCAAGGCGGGACGAAAAACAAAGAGACTGTCGTCAAGCTCCAGGCCGCTCCGGGGGGGGGAGCTGACGGCGCCCCAGATGAACAGTCAAAGGGCTTCCTCTCCAGGTAATGGTTTTTCCCGCGCCCTGCCAGATAAACAGTCACTCTACAACATCGTCTCGCGGCCGCCGGTTAACCCCGCGGCGTCCGTATTCATGAAAATGCCTTTCTGTTGTGTGCAGGGGGAGGCGGGGGGCTCGCCCTCATTACTTTCTTCTGTGTTGCACGTTGTAAATGCATCTTCCCCCCCCTCCTTGTCGTTGTCATGTAAATGTTGTAGAAACAGGTTGGGCTCAGCCTGCAAAGGTCGCCCAGTGTCGCCGATAATTGCTTTGGCCTTTCCCCGAAAAGAAAGGGAGGCGCCGGGGGTGTCACCGCCAGGCGGAGGTGGGATGTACCGTCTTGTGTTTACGCCGTCACAATTATTGTTTTCCACAAAATGTGGTCATAAAGCGGGAGAGTACGGGAAACTTGATACCACCGTGGGGGGAAAAAAAAAAACACGCTGGAATTGAATCAAACTTGTGCAACACGCTGAACAGCCTAAACACACGTCACATAAAGACTTGAGTTGTAAACGGGAAAATCTCCCTCACTTCTTTCACTGTTCTAACTCTGACGTACACCGTACCACCTGAGCGCCCTCCCTTGAGTTCTGTGACGCGGGCGGAAAACAATTGTAGATCCCTGACCCACCCAGCCCCCACCCACTCACCGCGGTGCTGTAACCACGGCGATGTCATTACAGAACGAAAACTGCATCCGAGGTACAGAGACGAGGCGCACGTCTTGCACAGCGTCGCCATGGCAACGTCGTAAGTTCCTGCCGAATCCACACCGACTATTGCAGATTATTGGGGCGCACGTTTAAGAAATACTACGACGGGATACTTAGCGCGTCACAGCCTCCCGGGGAAACCGTCTCCTCTCAACAGCTTACGTCGAAAGAGCAGGCAAAATAAAAAAAATACACAATATGAAAAATTGATCTTTTTAAGATACAATAAATCTGTTAACGACAATAAAAAGTGGCAATAAACACTAGACTTGATAAACAAATATGACCCAAAAAGACAATCAAATACAAACCAACCTCATGAAATAAGTGAACCAGAAAGATGAACTTTAAATAGAAATTTTGATTTACAATAAACCTGACAACAAATATAAGCCTTATATCACCACCACACGCCTATTAAGCCCAAAATGCATCTTGCAAAACCAATTTAGCCTTATTCCTGAGACTGAGGATTTCACTCACGCTGCTTTATTTTAAAGAGCCGTATTACATGGGAAGGTTATTTAAAGCCGAGCGGCGGCGACCTTGGGCAGATCAAGGACGGCGCGAAACCAAGCAGAACTATCAACTGCCCAACACCTCACAGGGCTCTGAAAACATGACTCCAAGCAGCAGCAGAGAATTCAGAATCAGCCGCTTTGTAGAAATAACGCGATGACAGGAATGTTTGTAATAGAAAATTCAAAGATTAGAGGGAAGCGTTTGTCCCGCTTACAATAAGCACAAACTAAGTTTCAGCCCTAAAAAAGTCATTAAGCCCGTGTCTGAGCCAACTGAAAACAATTAAACGTCTATAAAGTGGTCCTTTTTTTTACTGATATCATTAACATTAGAGTTTAAAAAAAAAAGGGGGTTTTGAGCCTAATTTCACCCAAGCTCCCTCATCTCAACTGTCGCACGGAAACCAAGTCTTCTCCAACTGGGTCACAGAGACGAAGCCTTAACAGACGGGGTCCACTGACGTGAACGAGGTTCTTCACATCCAGTTCCACCGCCAGAGATCTGACAGCCACTTCCAGAGCTCCTGTCTGCTGGTACAGGGAGACCACACGCACGCTGGCTTTGGACAGGCGGCAAAATTGCATTTTGTGAGTTGTGCGGCGCCGTACCTCAAACTGACAACACCTCCCGCCGGTTCCAAGCCCTTTGTTCATAGCTAATGAGCCCCAAACCTGCCCCCGAAACGTCAACCGGGGTTTGTGGCCGAAGGCTGGCAGACGAATACAGAGGTGGCTTTCAGGCTCTTGGAAGGAGCTGATTTTAACTGAGATTCAAGTTAAAAAAAAAAAAACACAACGTCCTCTGCGGCAAAAACGTATCAAACTTAAATTTTATTGGGCATTTTAAATGGCGCGCCAATACAGATCCCATGTAATTTAACAAAATACAACTCAAACCTCTAAAATTAGGTTAACATTCTTTCAATATTGTAAATCAGATCATTTTCGCAATAACCATCATGTACAAAATGTCCCTCCGTTTAAACACAGGCATCTTTCTCTTGCTCCCAAATCAAAACGCTATTCTTGATTCCAAACGCTCAAATAAGATAAAGCCCAACTGGCATGCGTCTTTGATGCCGACGGCCCCTCAACATTTAACCGCTGGCGGGGCGTCCACCTTGGGAGGCCTCAGGCTGAACAGGCTGCAGAGGTTCACCTCGGGGTCCACGTAGTGCGGGATCTTGCGCTCGTTGAACAGCCCCGCCAGGTTGGCCTCCACCTTGGCACGGCGCGACACGCGCATGCGCAGCGCGAACAGGCGCCGCAGGTCGTCCTCCACCAGGGGGAGCTGGTGGTGCCCGTCCAGACGCCGCTGCCACACCCGCTTGGACCGCTGGCGCTTCTGTCGATCGGGTGGTGGGGGGGAAGAGGGGGGGGTCAACACAACGGCTCCGGCAGCTGTTTAGGAAGCGCCGCGACAGTCGAAAATTTGGACGCCGTGGTGAGAAACCCCAAATGGGATTAGGTTCTAGCCGGCGCACTAAAGAACCTGAGTTCTGAGACGCCGATGCGTTGGCTCACGCCATTTTGGAAACCTTCAACGGTCACTACAGTCGTCGCTGCGCATCTATTGGTCAGCTTCACTGAGGCCCACGTCCATTTAGAGACTGCCGCCAGAAGCCAACAGAGCAATTTCATCACTTTATTGCAGTAGCATGTGTTTAGGGCAGAGCGTCTGTATCATAGCTGTTGTAGGGTGTAGGGGGCGCGGTTCTCACCCTGGCCGGGCCGGGACAGGGGTCGTGGCACTGCATGTGTCTGGTCATACTCTCCTGTGAGAAACAGAAAGCGTCACAAGCCGAGACAGGAAAACAGTCGTCCGTCGACGCGTCGCTCAATATTTAACTCGTCAGGAGGGAGCTACATGCCCTCACGCTCCAGAGCTTTCATGCCTTCAATTCATGTCGATTTACAAGACTCTCCTCCATTTAGCTTCACCATGTTAAGGTCAGAGCATCACAGTGAGCAGGCGGCTGAACGTTGCCGTTATGGCCGTCACTGTTGTGATATTTTAGTTGATGAATTGGCACAAATTGTGGTGATTTCTAAGTTGATCTTTATTTCTAGGTTCGTTTCATGACAGGCATTTTTTTAAAGATTTTACAGAAGAGCCATTCATTGGCATATAACATTGCCGCATAAAAATCCAGGTCGACAGTTCATTCTCCTCGACAAAACGGGTGGAAACTCAATTAATATTATTGAAATATTTCTCAGCGGTTCAACATTTCACTTAAATTCAGGCCTGACAGGCAGGCAGGCGTCTGGCCGCGTCATAATTGGTACAGCTCTGGTTGGAATGAACCAGAATAAACTGAATTCTTTATGTTGGAGACCAATTGTTTTTAATGATTTGCAGTCAACTGCAGATACGTTTCGTGATTGTTCGATCGAGTGCGTCTCCAAACCAATTTTTTTTTAGCACGCGACTGGAATTTCACTCTGTTGTTTTTGTTTAAATTAAATTCCTCCTGAGGTCTTCCCGATGGGCGGGGTTCACGTCAACAAGACACCCGATTCAATTAAAGACGGCTACACGCGGAATACAGACCCGCATGGCGAACACGCTGGGGCAGTCGGGGAAGGAGCAGCTGTACTTGAGGAGCTGCAGGTGGACCTTGCGGATGTGGTGCTGCAGGTTGAAGGTGGTGGAGAAGTACGCCTGGCAACCCGGCTTGGGACACACCAGCACAGGCTTGTGCAGCGCGTGGCTCCGCATGTGTTTCCGCAGGGACTCCACCTTCCTGAACACCTTCTGACACGCTCTGCAGGTGAAGGTGGCTGTGGGAGGAGGGGGGGGGGGGTCATTTTTCAAGGTAGAGGAATTTGGTCGTTTCGAGCCGACGTGTGGAACTCAAGGAGCCTTGGCGCAGGTCGCGTCAGCATCAAGGCCACGTGACCCTCACCGTTTCCGCTACCATTTCTCCCCAAGAAGAAAACTGGAGCGCCATTGGCAAAAGAATATCAAGCATTCGAGTTACCGTGGCAACCAGAGATACTATGCCAATCAGTGTCAAATACTCTGTCAATACATAGCAATCATTCCCTATACAACATACCAATAACTGATCCCGGGCATTGCATTTGTATATTTCACTTTGTTTTTTCCACTATTTGTGGATGTTTGGCAATTTTATTCAACATATAATTGTTTTTTATTATTTGTTTTTTAAACACTAACCTGTTGAAACGGCGCAATCCTCACCATGACAATTTCCCGTGCATGTAAATGCACCTGGCAGAGTACTCTATATACTTATTTTTAACAAACCGCATCAGCTAGTGTTAATAGAGCGAACCCCAACGTTTTTAGGTGGAGGGTGTTCTTTCCTCCATATATAGGTCACTGACTCACCCAGTAGACTGCTGTCAGAAAGCTGCAGTTTGGAAAATTGGTTTATTTTTACATGAGGCCAGCCTGGATAATCACACCTCACTTTTGTTGCCAGGTACAGTTTCGAAAAAGCTTTGGTTGTAGAAATCAGTTTTTTGGCGGGGGCCGGAACAAATCCCTACTTACCTAGTTTCCGCAGGTGTGAACGCCACAGAGAAACACCAACTAGCTTTAATGGCACAAAAAAGACTGACCGGGAAGCGGTGACGTAGCATTCCGCGACTTTCAAGCACCTGGGTGTTTCTTCATGTGCTTCTGAAGTTTCCCCCAGGTTCCTTCCATCACGTTGCAGCCTCCGTGTGGGCAGCGGTATCCTGTCGAGACCCAGAGACCGGGACGAGGAGAGAATTGAGGACAAAGCAGTTTCACCAGCTGGATCCACGCCGTACACCTCCGAGGAACTATATTTCATTATTGAACGGATAACGACACTTCCCGTGAGCTGTAAAATGTATCAAAATCACATGCAAATGTGGAGAGGACAGCACATAAAAACCAATCTGCAGGTGCGAAGGATGAAAGGCCCGGCCCCCCAGTGGGGTTTTTAATTGACCAACCTGCGTGCTTTTTCACATGCGCTTTGCGGGCAGCGTGGGACTCAAACATGGCAGCGCAGCTGTCCTTGGAGCATCTGAGCACCAGGCAGAGGAGAGAGGGCGTCAATTCCATCCCATGGACCCAGCACTGATGGGACCGCACGGGCCCCGGTGGATTCAAGGGGACTCGTGCATGCTAGGAAATTTGTACGCTACAGAGATACTTTAGTCCTGTCACAGTAATATCATTTGTCATTGGGGGGAAAAAAAACAAAAAACGAGATTGACTGGACCTACTTGAACTTGGCCGGCTCCCCGTGTCCCATCAGGTGCAGTTTAAACGCTCTGCGTTTCCTGAAGGTCGAGGAGCAGTTTGGGTGATTACACTGAAAAAAGATCCAATGAGACAGCAAAGGTTGATCGAACAGCTGGACCGTCTCCGTATTGGGCATCTGGAGTAAACGCGTCTAATGCGGGTGGAAACCAAAATGGCGCTCTGGCGCCATCGTGTGGCCGAACCTTGAAATACTCGTCCTTCTCCCCGTGGGAGTAGCGCACGTGCCTCCTCAAATTGGTTGCGTGGAAAAAGGTTTTTGTGCAACTCACGACGGTGCACCTGCAACGAGAAGAGGAGAACACGTCAACGACTTTATACCGGACACTAAGAAAAAAGGAGGAAAACAGTTCAACATATCTGCCCATTATAAGCCGCCGTGTGGTTTAACAGTTGACTTAAAGTGTCACATCTCACCATCAGTAGAACCGGGTCAATTTATTTTGTATTAAAAATAATAACGCACACGCGCTGTGATTTGCCGCGGACCCCCAACGGGCTGTGTTCGTGTCACTCACTTAAATTGCTTGACTCCGCTGTGCTGGAGAACATGACGACTCATGTGGGACTTCCTCGAGAAGCTGCGACCGCATCCTTCGAACGCGCACCGGACCGGGCGCTGTCACCGCCGACGAGAGACAAGAGAGCCGTGAGACGCATTTCAAATGATCGTTAATCAGGGACAAGCGGGAACTAAATAACCAATCGAATAAAAAAAACAAAAAAAAAACACATTTGATATGAACAAACGAAATTAAACTACAAACTAAAGCCACGCTGATGACGTCACGACGTTCGGCGTCAGGGGCGGTCTCGTTTGCCGTTGACTGCGCACCAGCGCGGAAAAATTGAGGGTTACCTGGTGGAACGGACTTGGCAGAAATGAAGCACAACATTCACAAGTGGCTTCTTATTGGTGTAGAAGTTATCGCGTTCGCGTTACCGTCGAATGAGCCGTCTGTGAACTACTTCGGGAGTGGGTCCCTTTCCGAGGAGGCCGCCATGTTGCCCCGCGTGTTCAGTTACGGTAGCCCAGAACGGACAAACCGGCCGCCGGCTCGTCCTCTTACCGCCGGCCTCGGTAGCGCTACCGGGCGGTCTACTCGGTCTTTTGTGTCCGCAACCCGACAAATATAAATGTGTCCCGCTAACGCCTTGTCACTACCTTTTTAAACAGCCAGAATAACACGGCTGTTGTGCTAGCTTGCCGCCACCGTAGCGCCTAGGTCGTCGTGACGGGCGGGGTATTCAAGCTAGCTGCAGTATTTGCGACCTCGCCGCCGCTGGACTCGGCGCGCACGACCAGTGACGTAAATGAGCCGAAAAGGCTGGACTCGTCTGAGCAGATCGACTCGCGCAGCGTCTTATTTGACGCCGAGACGACGACGACGACACCGCGCAGGACCCACCGCTCCCGTGTGCGCGGTCTCGTGCTCCCCCAGCCGCCACTGGCGCGTGAACGTGGCGCCGCAGTCGGCGTGGGTGCAGTTGAAGAGCTGCGGCCGCGGAATGCAGTCGCTCCTCGCGCCGCGGACGCCGTTCATCCCCGCTTACAGGGCTGCTTCTTCTCAGACGTATATTGGCGTCTCACGCGAGTCGTCGCCGTTGCGCAAGGGGAGCCAGCCGCGCCGGCCCGCGGGTCTTGTGACGCGTCGGGCTCCCTGATTGGTTGATTGCCCGGGTGGGCGGGGCCAATTAGGACTCCGGACAGGTGAGTCCGATCAGCTTGATGGCCGGCTCCGTGCGCCGCACCTGGTTGAAAGTCACCCGTCATTATGAACGTGAGCGTTCCCCAAATGAGCGTCTCACCTTTCTCAAACGGCTCAGTTGAATATTTAGGGTGGCCACTCGGTTCGAAGAGCTTTCTTTCACTCGTGTGTTGTTTCTGAGCCAGCGAGCGAGGACGTCTGCGTCGTAGGGTTGTTTTTTTTTTAAGGTGGCCCGAATATGGAACACTTTTCCATTTTTCTTTCTATGTTCTTCCAAACGTGCATTTACGTACAACCCTCTTCAAGCCTTTGGTGGATGTGTTCATGTAAAACGCGTAAACAAATATATACACATACATTGAAAAACCTGAGTAAATCCTTTGTTCAGCCAAAAATCGAAATGTTCAGTGGAAGGGGGGGGGGGGGTGAGCCGTCGATATACTTGTACAACCTTTAAAGGCAAAGCAACGTGTGTCTCATGGCGGTGGTGATGGAGCTGTCTGTACAGCAGAGGGTGGTGTGCTACTGTGACTCAGCTCATAATGAACTTTGATTTATCACATTAATACTTTACTGCCACTAATCCGAGAAGGGTTTTCTTTCAACAATGTGATCATTTCGATGCTTCAAGCGTGACAGGGGGTTGAAATAACGCGGCTATACAAACCATGATCAGCGTAGAATGGTGGTCGTAAATTTGTTTTATTGTGGGGAAAGAAATGTAGTAAACATACCTTGACTCTCATGTCGGTGTCGGCCTTCATGTCTAGGAGGTTAGTAACAGCTTTCACTTCGCCTTGGGCTCAAACTGCCTTCGATCCACAGTTCAGGATGGATCTCGGTCGTGCAGTGGGCTTAACTGTGGGTGAAGAGCCCACTGAGCTCCTGACGGCCCCCCCATCCCTCCCCTTCGCTCCCAGGCTGTTATTTATCGAGGGTCTTATGAAATATTCAGTGTGAATGTCAGAATGCACAATGTGCCTCCATGAGCGGGATGCGCTGCATTTTGGGAACTTATCTGCATCGAGGAGAGCAAGCGACGGAGCCGAAGCGCAATAGAAACGGAAGGATATTAATATTATTATTAGGCTTTATCGCTTTATTTACCCTGTCCATACATTGATGCTTTTCTGTCTGTAGAGTTGCCTCTTGCACGTTAGTGGCCCGTGGCGGCTATTGCGGGTGAGGTTCTCTGTTTTGCGATCCAGGCCTTATTAAAACGTTGTTTCCCGTCATCAATAACAGTTCATAGCACGACCTCGCTGAACGCTTAGGGGGACTTAAGACTTACCGCTCTGTTTCGCCGCAGCTTCTCCGTGTGTTCACGTCGGTAAGCTAACGTAAATGTCAGACACTATGTTCGATTGAAAAAAATTGTCGCAAAGCATGAATTATATCAGAATTTGGGGGAGTTTATTGACTCTCGGGCACTTTCACAAATCAGCCGCTTTGGCTCAATGTAGGAGACTGGAAACAGGAGGTTGTGTTGCTTCCTACCGGCAACCTGCTGGGGCCAACATTGTGATTTGAATGCCGTACGGCGACAATTTTAAATAAAATGGGACGTTACCGTGGTTCAAAACACGTTCAGAAAATACACAAACATGTTAACTACAGTACAGTGCGAGTTTTTCATTTGCGAAACGGAAATTGAACACGTCTTCATGTCGTCTTCGGGAGACGGCAAACCGGAAGTCATGTTAGTGGACGAGGGCATGGCGGCAGACCGGCAGAGAAGACCAGCAAACGGAAACGGTACACGGCAGTTGCAGTCCAAGTTAAAATATTTAAACCCTTTGCCGTCATCCGTGACGGTATTACAGAAGGATGTGACGCAGGATGGGAGCTGACTCTACTGCGCGTGTCTGCTGCCAGAGACCCGGAGTGTTGGAGTCTGAGCCGGTAGATGCTGTTTTCTCTGGAATATCTCACTTAAATGGCTTAAATAAAAGATGTGGATTTACATAAAAGTTATTTTTTGCATTTATTAATTGCATGAAGGCTGTTTGGTGCTTGTAGCGATGAAAGGGCAGTTAGTCTGGTTAAGTTGCGGCGCCGGGTTAATACTTACACCCATTAGCCACAACATTAAAATCACTGTCCTAATATTGTGCAGGCCCCCCTCGTGCCGCCAGAAGAGCTCTGACCCGGTATGGAGTCCTGGAGGTGTCCCGTGGTGTCTGGCACCAAGACGTTAGCAGCAGGTTCTTTAAGTCCGGTAAGTTGCGAGGTGGGGCCCCCAAGGATCGGGCTTGTTGTTCCAGCACACCCCACACGGTTGCTCCATCAGATTGAGATCTGGGGAATTGGGAGGCAAAGTCAGCACCTCAAACTCCTTGTTATGTTCTTCGAACCATTCCTGAACAGTTTTTGCAGCGTGGCAGGGCGCATCTCTTCCCCAGGTAAACGACGCACACGCACCCTGCCATCCACATGACATGGAGGAAAAGGTGATTCATCAGATCAGGCCACCTTCTTCCATCGCTCCATGGTCCAGTTATGAGCCCATGGGGCATCCACGACCCTGTGGCCTGTTCACCGGTTGTCCTTCCCTGGACACTTTTGGTAGGTACTAACCACTGCGTACCAGGAACACCCCACAAGACCTGACGTTTTGGAGATGCTCTGACCCGGTCGTCTAGCATTACAATGTGGACCTTGTCAAAGTGGCTCAGATCCTTACGCTTGCCCATTTTTCCTGATTCCAACACATCAACTTCAAGAACTGACTGTTCACCTGCTGCCTCATATATCCCAGCCCTTGACAGGTGACACTGGAACCAGATGAGCAATGTTATTCACTTCACCTCTCAGTGATTTTAATGTTGTGTCTGATCGGTGTATATAATAATATAATTAGATATCAATAATTAATAAAAAAAGAAGGGCTTCTATTGCCATTGGAAAGCAGGTGATCAGCCATTGATCACTCAGTTAACAGATCATTGATCACGCTCAAAAGCCACAAAACAATATCCATAAATATATCCATAATGCAAAATAACCTGCTGTCAAACCTGATTGGAGATGAATATGATGCTTTATAGCCGGCTTGTGTAAAGTTAACCAACAATGAATGACAATTAGTTTTGGATGGAATTTAACATTCATTTAAGTCTGCAATAAAATATTATGAGTAAGCGGCATTTTTATAGCTACATGCGTCACTAAAATTATTTCATGTAATAACAGACACAAAACAATTTAGTTGGGTACATTTCAATTTATTTTTTTTATTACAAACGTTTGCCCCATCGGACCTCCTTGAAGCACAGTGAGGAGCTGCAGCAGAGCGGTAAGTTTCCCAGTAGTAAAGCTCTCAGCAGGTTGTTGCTGTGAACAGTTACGAATAAAGGCAACAAACATTTGAATCGAATTAAGGCCTGGGTTCAAAATAGAAATCCATTATCCTTTAGGGTTTCCAAGGGAGGTTTTGAGGGATTTTTTCCCCCCATAATTATAATCTTTGCATCCAGCCACGATGTCTCCAAAAACCAAAAACTACTGCAGGAGGACCTCCTTATTCTTTTTTCCTTATTCCCTATCCCTTATTCCTTTTCCCTATTTATTATTCCCTATTCCTTATTCCCTTTCCCTATTTCTTATTCCTTATTCCTTTCTCCTTTTTCCTAATTCCCTTTTTCCTTATTCCTTTTTCCTTATTCCCTACTCCTTTTTCCTTATTCATTATTATTTTTCCTTGTTCCTTATTCCTTATCCCCTTTTCCTTATTCCTTATCCCCGTTTCCTTATTCCTTATTCCCTTTTCCCTATTCCTTATTAATTTTTCCTTGTTCCATATAACTTATTCCTTATTCCTTATTCCTTTTTGTGTATTCCTTTTTTCCTTATTCCCTTTTCCTTATTCCTTACTCATTTTTCCTTTTTCTTAATTCCCTTTTCCTCATTCCTTAATCCTCATTCATTTTTCCTTATTCCTTATTCCTTATTAATTTTTCCTTGTTCCATTTAACTTATTCCTTATTCCTTATTCCTTTTTGTGTATTCCTTTTTTCCTTATTCCCTTTTCCTTATTCCTTACTCATTTTTCCTTTTTCTTAATTCCCTTTTCCTCATTCCTTAATCCTCATTCATTTTTCCTTATTCCTTATTCCTTATTCTGTGCAGCAGGTGATGCTTATCCCACGGCATTCATAAAACCACTGTGATATTCATTCAGGTCGTGGAACTGAAACGTGAATCAACACTAAACCTGCCCCCCCCCCCCCCCCCACACACACACACACACACACACACCACCACCACCACCCCACGACGATCTGCGCACCCTCCGTGCGCAGAGCTGCATGGCAACGGGAGGATGCTGGAGCCAGGGAGGGAGGGTCCAGCATCCCACGTGGCCCCCCGCACCGCAGACCCACCCCCTCCGTGTCCGCATACCGCAGATTACCGCACACACACGAACACACACACACACACACACACACACACACACACACACACACACACAGATGAGCACGCGCCCATACTCAGTGCACATTTCCTCACGCACTCAGCGGAGTTGCGTGTGTTGAGCAGCCCCACGGTGTGCTCCATTTATCCATCCTCCTCCTCCTCCTCCTCCTCCTCCACCTCTTCCTCCACCCCTCCCTCCCTCCTCCCTCTCCTCCTCCTCCTCCGTGTGGATGGAAATGAGATGATGAGTATGTAGGTGCGGATCTCACGAGATGTGGACTTGAATCTTCGCCACAATTCGTCCGTGTTTCCCGTCCCCTCCGCCGCTCGGCTGCGTGGCATTTGGACGCCCTGGATGCTGATCCGCGGGACTATGATGTGAGCACCATGCTGCCGGTGTGCTTCTTGCTCTTTGCTGCAGTGGGCGAGGGGCTTGCGCTTCCAGGTAAGAGGCTCCCCACCGCCCGCCACACTCCCCCTTTACTAACTTGGCCCTTTGCGCCGAATTCACATTTTGCGCCGGTGAAAACCTGGTTTCCTAGTGTCAATGGGCTTTTACCTTGAATGGTATGTCGGTGCCAAGGCAGCTGCAGCCCGCTTTCCCCCCTACACACACACGCACACATGCACACACGCACACACACACACGCACACACGCACACACGCACACACACACACACACACACGCACACACGCACACACCATCAGCGCAACCTATGCGGAAGAATTGCTGCATCGACACAATTCCACTGCGGCCGACGCGCAGATCCGATTCCGACTTCCCAATCGAATAACCGAATAATCACCACCCGAATGTACTTAGGTGTGTTTGTTTTGCGTTTTGGACGGTGTGCGGGAGGTGTAGTCGCAGCAGGCCCCGTGACTCTCTCTCTCTCTCTCTCTCTCTCTCTCTCTCTCTCTCTCTCTCTCTCTCTCGCACCCGCCGTCCCCGCTCGCAGACGCGGATCAGAGCTCCGTGCGGGATGCGGGTCGCTCGCGGGGGGACTGGGGGCCGGACGGCGCGGCCGAGCTCACCCGCCCCATGCGGCTTGTGCGGCAGATCGAGTCGGAGGAGGAGCTGGCGCACGAACACCTGGACACCAGGGTGAAGAACGGCACCAGGGAGACCTCGGTAAGGCGGGAAACCCCGCCACCCCCCATCCCTCCGTGACCCCTCCACCCCCACCCTGCAGGTGCATGGTCCTGGTGTTGGGGCAGGTGTTGGGGAAATGCTTGACGTGTTGGTATCAAAATGTATAGCTGGCCATTTTGTCAGTGACACCCTTGTCTGCATACGTGTTTACTGCACATGACCACAGGGCCTGAAGAGCCTTCAATAACACCCAGTAAGTGGGGTTTTCTTTGAAATATCACCCTTTTGAAAAAGTGAACCCCCCTCCTCCTTTTTTTGCCAGTTTCTGAGGGTTGGGGCTCGGTGGGGTGTTGCCATGTTGCAATCCCTGCTCCTCACCTATTTCCCCTCTAAACAAAATCTGTTAAAATGCCCACGGTAAAATAAAAAAAAGCAGGGGAGGCCCGCACCATGGGAAGGGTTAGAGCACATAGAAGGAGAAAGTGTTTATTTACAAGTGTCTGTGTACTTGTATTTAGAGCAGTATAGGCCTACGCTGTCAGGACTTGGACCCACAATCTTCAGACCTTCCTCATCTGCTGAGCTTACCGTGTCGAGCTGCTTATCGTCCATTATTCAGTGGTGTGTTGGAGTTTGTCACCATCAATAATTAAAGAGCTCAAGTGCTGCATGGACTAAGACTCCTGAGCACTCCCTATCCTCCCTCTTCCTCTCTCTTTCACTCTCTCTCTCTCTCTCTCTCTCTCTAAGATGAGGGGATGGGCGTTTGATTAGACGGGATCTAGGAGTGCATTAGTTTATCCCGCTGATAGAAACATTGGTCTTAAATGCGACATCGACTGCGTCCCTGAGGTGAATCGCTGGACAGATAAAAGTTCCATGAGAGTAAAAACATCCAGATGTCTGAACGAGGTCCCAGCGTTAACGTGATGTGTCACTGGAAACGAGGAAATTCAAAAAGCACCAGCGCCGCTGCGCGACTTTCGGTGAGACATTTCTACGCAACCTGCCGACAGTTTCATGTCATACCTTTGGACATAACTCTGTGACGGTTTGATGTTGCACATGTCTGACTCTGTTTGGTAAAGGCAGTGAATGAACCCATTTATAAACAACCATAACCAAAATCAGGGATCTCACTACTAAGATATCTGGTCCAATTTCACTCAAGGCCGAAATGGTTGAGTCTTCTTGAGTTTGAGTTTTTAACCTCTTAGTTTCCCCGTTGTTGACCGATCCAGGATGCTCTGCTCTGCAAACGTGTAGGAAAGCACACACCTGGGTTTTGTGGTCGCTGTCGTCACGATGGACAACTTAAGAAAGTTGCCAGCATTTAGAAATGTTGCAAAATGCAGCAAAAACAATGTGGCAACTTTCGTCATAGTATATTTGGACGTTTTTCCATTACACTTTAATGTAACTAATGTGTGATGTATAGAGCAAAGTAAAAAGGCGAGCTAGTAGCTTTGAAATGGAGTGGAATAAAAGTTGCCTCTAAGTACAGACACTTGAAAAATTTATTTAAATACAATAATGAAGTACTTGAACTTTTTTACTTTCCAAAACAGCTGATGGGTCCTCCTTCCTCCTCCTCCAGCTTCACATTGTCTGGGCCCAGTGGAGAGAGTAAAACATCAGTGAACAGTGATGTGGTCCAGTTTTAAAGACCATGATTCACTGCTTCCGGTTCCCTTCACACTGAATTACACTGGTGGAGGGAGGAGAGCTGGTGTTTAGTCTGCAGTAAATCTCTCTCCCTCTCCATCTCTCTCTCCCTCCACTGCTCTCCATCGCTCTCCTCATCTCACCTCAGCTAATGTAGATGGATCAGTAAAGCTTTTTGCCCCCCTCGCCCTCTCCTTCTCCGTCCATCCATCTCGGTCATAAAAAAAAAAAACTCCACCTCTCTTCATGGAGTGATCGTCAGTCACTGCTGCTCCGGCACAAAGCAGATCAATAGATACTTTATCAATCCTAATGTTTCAGGCGCTTAGCTGCTTTTTAAGGGTGCACCCGCCCTATCGATCCCCACAACGCTGAATTATTCATGAGAACATCTTTCAAATTTACTGTCTTGACCTGAACGAGGGAGTGACAGAAGGGTTTGCTACACTTGATAAACATGATACATTTGATACATTTGATACGCTTGATACATTTCATAAACTTGATACATGTGATACAGTTGATAAACTTGATACATCTGATAAATTTGATACAGTTGATACAATTTATAAACTTGATTCATCTGATAAATTTGATACATTTGATACATTTGATAAGCTTGATACATCTGATAGTATTTGGCCAGTTTTAGTATTTTTAGAGCTTATTGTGCGTAATCACTCGGTATCATGACATTTCACTGCATATATGTGTGACCGTATGTATATGTATGTGACAAATAACCTCTTGAATCTTGATCTTGATACATATGATACACTTGATACATGTGATACATGTGATACATGTGATACAGTTGATACACTTCATACATGTGATACATTTGATACACTTGATATACACTTTCATTCCCTGCACTCCTTGTCACTTTAATAACAATTATTAATAAATATGCAGCTGTCATTGTCATACATTTCCATATGGTATTTTGCACGTTGCTCGTCTTATATTTGAAATACTATTCTATTTTGCAATTCATTGAAAATAAGTACACCGTGTGTTCTTCAGCTGTTTGTTACTAGATTACCTATCTAATTGTATTTTCTTTCATTCTCTTATTTTGAATGTATATATTTATATATGCTGTATATATGAGCTGAACCAGAACCGAGCTGCTGCAACACCCAAATCTCCCCCACGCAGTATTAATAAAGTACTGTCCTATCTTTCCTTATCTTATGTTTGTCCATGTGTCTTCCAGCCCGTCCACTTGGCCCAGAGCTCCTTCCAGGTGGAGGCGTTTGGCCACACCTTCACACTGGATCTGGAGCTCAACCAGTCAGTTTCCCTTCCCTTCTTTCTTCTTTTCTTTTCGTCACATTCTTCAGTGTTTTGGCACCGTCGCACCTTCATGAATTGACCTGGAACAAAGGCTGGTGTCAACAGCTTCTTCCCTTTCATCACTGCAGCCTCTCTCTCTCTGGCACTACACCAAATTAACCTGGTGGCTCTTCAAGATGTACACACACACACACACACACACACACACACACACACACACACACACGCATGCACGCGCACACACACACACACACACACACACACACACACACACACACACACTGAGTGGCTGTTAATCTGTTAGTTCAGTCTCTCTACTCCACATAGATTGACAGGATGGAGCAGCCTGGATCACAATGGATTTATTTATTCATAAAATTCCAAAATCTTAATGTTTACCGTACAACTTTGCTGACTCTGTCAAATTGTACATTTACGTTATGCCAGGAACCTTATTGACCTCATGAATTCTGATTTATTTCATTGGATGAGGGTTGGAAAGAGCTTCAGCCAAGAAGATAAATTCGATTTATTTCCACTTTTATAAATTCATTTGATTATTTTCGGTCAATTCTCTTTTATTTGTTTTATTGTTTCTAATGTTTATTTTTTATTTTTTCTATGTCATGGTTTTTTTTTTTTGTTTTTTTTTTTTACCAACCCTCTTTTTGTTTATACTGTGAAGCTCTATGTGTATTTGGTTTTGTTAATAAGCATCATATTCATGTTTACCGTTAAACCTGAAAAACCCAGACCATAAAAATATAATGATGATAATTATAAAGAAATTCTCTCACTCTACAAATCACGTCACTTATGCCATAGAAGGTTTGCCTGTGACTGTGCTATACAGTTGGTTGCTAAGTACTAAGTCACTTTGGAACAAAGTGTCTTCTGAATGATGTAATATAATGTAATATAATGTGCTATAATTTCATATAGACACTAACAGGTCTTTCTTTTCTTCTCAGTCATCTTCTGACCTCAGAATATGTGGAACGGCTTTTCGACGAGGACGGTAAACCCTCACAGTCTGTGGTAAGAGTCTGTGACTCAGTGTTTGTAGCCATTTACATTTTGGATTTTTGGCAAGAAGGAGTTTAAACTGTGTCTTTTCAGTGGAACGTTTGTCTGATCCGACGTGGATCAAAATGTCTTGGGATCGCGGAGGGTTCTTGCGACTCAGCGTACGTCAGCAACACTTCACTGCTGCTGCTGCAAATTTAAAGATGTCGTAGTCCAGGGTTTAGACTCTGTGTGGAGTCCGGTCTTGTGTCCACATTTTGAAGGACTTTTTTGAAGGTTTCATCTCGCATTCTTCGGTGTATTGACTCAAATTTGACTCGCTCTCGAAAATCACAGACTCGATATTATACATATTACCGGTATATACATATATATATATATATATATATATATATATATATATATATATATATATATACTCGATATGGACTTGATATGATTTCAAAAAAGTTATGCCCGTCTCAGACTATATGACTTTTAAAACTTATGTAGTCTGTTAAAACTTCAGTTTTTAATATACTTTACATATCTTTGAAAAATGAATGTGAGAAGATCAAATAAATTAGCTAAAGAGCAATTTACATTTATTTTTATTTCTATCTCTAAGGATTGGCTTAAAAGTGCATAGACTTGCAGTCGTGGAATTCATTTAGACTTGGACCGTTCTGGTGTCTTTCCTCAAGTTTTGCTCTGACCCGTCACCTTAAAGTCTTTGAATTGACTCGGACTCGATGAACTTTGCTCCCGAACCTTCTTGGAGGCCGTTTGGGTTCTGCAACCCCAGTTCGCCGCTGGCTTTCCTGATTCATCGCTCTCACCTGCAGCCATTTTGATCCGCATTTGGAAGATCCTTTGTGTGTTTTCTGTCTGAAATGCACCATATAAGGATGGATCTGAAGCAAGAAAGAGAGAGTCTGCGGCTTTAAAAACCCATAGAGAGAGGATTTGTGTTTTCGGACATGAGGGATTTGGGCGTGATGTGTGCGTGAAGAATGTCACTGCGTCCTGGCAGCCCGAAGGGACAGATAGTCTTTATTCCAGTGTACAAACGTGCCACTGACTACCCCACCCAGCACTTACTCACACAGCACTCACCCACCCAGCACACACACAGCCACCCACATACCCAGAAGCCCATGCACCCATCCGCTCGCATTCCCAACCCGAGTCGGCCTGTCCAATCAGACCCCCGTTACCATAGCAGCGATGTCCGTTCGGCGGTGTCATCATTAACTTCTTGGCAGAGAGGAGAATTAGAGAAGACTTGAGGGAGGGAAATGGAGAAAGAAAGAGAGAGGGAGGGAGGGATGGAGGAAAGGAGGGGAGAAGAGGAGGAGGAGGAGGAGGGAAAATGGGGGTAAATGCCAGTTAATAGAAAGGCCTGGTGGACAGCTGCATTAGGCTAGGAGTTAATTCTCCAAGTGCGTGTGTGTGCGTGTGCGCGTGTGCATGTGCGCACACACGTGTTGGAGGGCAGGCCTGCAGGGATGGCATGGGGCCGACCTGCGACCTGGACAGATTGTCTCTCAGCTGGATCAGGCCTCCCACCTGCTGCTGCTGGACCTGACTCTACTCTGCTCTATTTACTCTATTCCTCTACTCTGGGCCTGGTTGAGCAGCCACACCTGACCTGGACCTAGGTGATTGGGATCAGGGTGGCTGCATACCTGTTGCTCGTTAGTTTGGCCTAATGAGCAGCAGGTAAATCGCCATCCCCACACTCACTTAGGATCGGAGCCCAGTCATGACATGTTCTATCTTTCCAGCTGGCCAACTCTCTACAATAAACTGGTGTTTACAACCCATCGTCTTCTGTGTCTCTGTGCCGTAGGGCCCTGAAAACGCTACTTGGGTGGCGCCGGGAAACTGAAACTGCCACAATATTATAAATGATTAAAAAAAAACATCTGTCTATCCTTTGACTTTGTAGTTTATCTACTTTTCGTTCTCACAGACATGAATATGTTACGTCAGCTCGTGAGTCCAAGCGGCGGCAACCATGTTGGTTGCCATGGAGACGGGCTGGACCTTTCGTGTCCGATTGCGGGTCGGACGGGCCGTTGCCCCTTTGTTAGCAACGGGCTTTAAACTCTGGGAATGTGAATCGGCTCCAGGTGAGACGGCTCGTCACGCCCTTCCCGTGAATCATCAAATGACCGCGGGAGGAAGTGAGTCAACGTCGACCAAATTTGGAAGCCTAGTGGAATAGTTTGGTCCTGTCGCTAGGGAGGACAGCCAGAAGCAGAGCGGAGTTCTAAAGCTCGCCGTGTTTGTCAGCTGAGATAATTTGGGTTTCGGTGAGTAATTGATTCAAACAAAAAGATGCATCTTGCTTGAGAGCTCCATCCATCCCGTTTTAGGTCCCCAGTGTAGAAACACTCCAGGCACTTTTAGATGTATTCTTTATTCTTCCTTCATAGACAAAGGTGTATTAATCAACCTTAAAATCGAACAGTAGTTGTAGTACAGTGCCCAATCTCTTGATTGGCTCATTTTTCATTGGTTAAATGTGCTTACTGTATGTGTGAGACCACCAGAAATATGTTGCAGAAACACCCAAACAAAGATTTGGGTCGGTCCAGTATCGTCAAAAGAGCACAGAGTGATCCAAAACATGCCAGTTTTGGAGGGAAATTTCCATTGTTTCGCTATAATGGCTCCACTGGAGTGTCCTCCATTTGGGGTAAAGTGACGTCCCGACCCTCAGCCTTGTGCTACTACGGCCGTGTCGCGGCATCAGAGTGTTGTTTTATTGAACAGCTTCCCGGCGCAGGGTTCTCAACCTGCATCACCAGTGGAGCAGAAATATTCAGAGCAGCAGCAGCAGCAGCAGCAGCAGCAGATGAGGATGTAGAGGAAGTAGGTCAGAAACGTACGCTCGACTGCTCCATCAGGAGGCTGTGGAGGAGGATGTGCGTTCAGGCGAGCTGTCGGAGGGAGCGTTCTGTCAGGTGGGCTAAAAGCAGTGCCCTGGCCTCTGTGTGTCTCCACAGGGAGGGGAGCACTGCTACTACCAGGGGAGGCTCAGAGGGCTGCCTGGGTCCTGGGCCGCACTCTCCACCTGCCACGGCCTGTGGTGAGATAACTTATAAAAATATGATATTGTTATAATTATGATTATGGTAATAATCATAATAACAATAATAATAATAATAATAGTTATTATTGGTATTGTTACCATAATTAAGCAGTATTTAGTTATTTATTTACCATGATTTAAATATTATTTAATTTCTTCTTCTTCATCTTCTTCTTAATAATTAAAATAATATTAATAATACTTATTTTCCAATATTTCATCATTACTACATTAACCTCAATTACATTATACAATTATATTATGATTATGATTTACTTTTAAATATTATATATTATCATATCATATCATCAGTAATTATTAAGTACTTTTGAAAAAATATTTCTATTCTGTTTTTATTTAATTCAAAAGCAACATATCTATATTTTTGGGCTGTTTATTACTTTTTTATTTTTGTATGTGTATGTATATATTTTGTTAATTTAATGTATATACTAACTTCTCTACGTACTTCATGTTCCCCACTGAGATGTTGTAATGCCTGAGTCTTGCCCCTTATCTTATCTCATCATATAATAATGATGGTGACGTTATCATCAACAATAATAATACCAATAATAATGAAAAAATGTATGACAATAATCATAGCTATTATGTATGCCTAATGTAACAACACTATTTGATTATCATCATGTTATTCCATTATAAAGGAAATGAGGCTAGAGCCATTTATTTATTTACCATTTATTCAACGCTGGACAGGGTTTGATTAATTTATCCGTTGTGAATACGTCTCCATGATCAAAAAACAAATCTTGTATTCCCTCTTTGTGCTCTGCTTCATGTTCATTGTTGTGCCCAGCGGCATGTTCTCCGATGGCTCCTTCTCTTATGGGATTCAACCCATCCTCAACGGGAGCGAACAGGTACGGAGTCAAAAAAAATAAAAACAGCGGTGGCCCTTTAAAGATGCACTCGAACGGACATGCTGAATGTAATTATTATTTTATTATTTTATATTACTTTATATTATTTGTGCTTCTTTCACTCTAGGAGAACGGTGCTCACATGATCCAAAGGATGCCAGACGTCAGACTGTCTCCTCACTGCCCAGGTACAGAAGCGAGACGGAGACTTTTATTTTCTATTTTGCTGCAGAAATTCTGTATATTGCCTTCAAATCAGCAACTTCAGAGCGGTTTACTCTCAACAACCTGCTGTGTTCTGCTCCGTCATACACTTTTGCTGTATTGATATTGATACCTTGACTTCGACTCCAGTTCCTTAACGTTATAGATGTACAAAAATGCACCGTTATACGCTAGATGGATGGATGGCTAAATAGATAGACAGATGTTAGATAGCTAGATGGATGCATGAATACTTTATTCATACCCAAAGGTAAATTGCACATATTTAAATTTCCATTTAAATGACACCATAAAAGCATCACATTTCGACACCACAAAGCAAAAGTGTAAGAGTATAAAACATGCGGAACTGGTCTTGTTTTGGGTCCAGGTTGTGATCAGGACCCGGGGGAGGACCCCGATCAGGACCCCGATCAGGACCCCGAAGACGCTCATGATGGCGGTGACGGTTTGGACCCAGCAATGGACGCACGGACCCCTGGTGCTCTGAGGAGGAGCAGGAGGTCGGTCCGCAGGCCGTCCGTCCAGACCGAGACCAAGTACATCGAGCTGATGGTCGTCAACGACTACGAACTGGTGAGAGAGAGTGTGTGTGTGTGGGAGTGTGTTACTGTGTGTGTGTGTGTGTGTGTGTGTGTGTGTGTGTGTGTGTGTGTGTGTGTGTGTGTGTGTGTATTGAGCTCACTCCAGTGTCTCTCTCTCTCTCTCTCTCTCTCTCTCTCTCTCTTTATAGTTTGTGCGTTATCGCCGATCAAGCAGCCAAACCAAGAACTTTGCCAAAGCGATCGTCAACATGGCCGACGCGGTGAGAGACCGCGAAATTACAAAACAAACAAAAAAAATAAAAACCAAAACTAAACCAAAAAAACAAAAAGAACACAAAAAAACAATTGCCTCAATTTGTAATTTTCGGGTCATTGTCATTTTAAGTTGGCATACTGAGGCATTATTTTTATTTTTTTGATTCATTTTACTCATTTACTCTTATTCTTTCCACTGTAAACTCAACTCATACCCTGGGGCAGAAATATATTTGTTTTACTGTAAAGGACATCATCCCCTTGTGCTTGGGCTCAAAGTTCAAATTATTTGAACTTTGATAATATTTGATAATCCTTTGTGGTTCGGAGCTTCCTGGACACAATTAAAAAAATAATAATAAGACAATCTGTAGGGATGTTTTTTTTTGTATTGACTTAACGTGTATTGTTAAAATACCAAGCAATCTGCACTACTGGTACAGATTGGTGCAGAAGTACTTTTTAAATGTACTGTCGCACTTTTTAGTATCTGTACTTGTATATGTGTATTCAGTCTCTTCAGAGACTTATACTCCAGTACATTTCAAAGCAAATATCTATACTTTTTACTCCTCTACATTACTTTAGTAAAAAAAAAAAGGATTTCAATTTATTTCAGTGATGATTTGATATAGTGTATATTATACACCATATCAAAATCAAGCCAAAGCAAGAGTCACCAATCAGATTGCGTTACCCCTTATTATAGGCTCTGTTTTATCAGGGTACTGATATAAAAGAGTCAATTGACTCGATACTTTTACTGAAGTAGATATGTCAATGTGGTAATTCACTTTTACTGAGGTTATTTTTTGTCAGGGTATTTGGACTTTTACTGAAGAGCAGAACTGATGCTGTGTAGGCAGCTTTAGTCTATTATAATAATCTGTTATAATAATAATAATAATAATAATAATGATAAAAATAATAATTGTGTTTTTGTCACAAGCCTTGAAAATGTTCCCATCAGATTCACAGCACATGTGCAATGCAGAAACGCGGTGACAGACGTCTTCTGGGTATTGTCATTATTTTCAGATCTACAAGGAACAGCTGAACACCCGCATCGTGCTGGTCGCCATGGAGACCTGGACGTCTGAAAACAAGATGGAGGTGGTGGCGGACCCCCTGACCACGCTGCAGAACTTCATGAGGTACAGGAAGGAGAGCATCAAGGAGCAGAGCGACGTCGTCCACCTCTTCTCGTGAGTTAGAGTGACTGTGTTCAAATGAGTCCAATTTGGTGATTGGGAATTATTTGATTTGATGGCGTGTGTGTGTGTGTGTGTGTGTGTGTGTGTGTGTGTGTGTGTGTGTGTGTGTGTGTGTGTGTGTGTGTGTGTGTGTGTGTGTGTGTGTGTGTGTGTGTGTGTGTGTTACTCCTTCAGGGGAAGGACGTTCCAGAGCATCCGCAGTGGGACGTCCTACACAGGAGGGATCTGCTCTCTGACCCGGGGAGGGGGCATCAATGAGGTGAGAACCCAAGGAAAAAGATTTGTATATATCTATATGTTGTATTTATATACTATTTATATATGTATTTATATACTGTGTATATATTTACATACTTTATGTATGTATGTATATATATATAGGTGTGTGTTTTTTTATGAACAAGTACAGGCAAAACCTAATTTATCCAGAATCCCACAGGAACGGCCGTCCTTCCAAATGACTGAAACATGAATGGATATATGCAAGAAAAACAATCCAATGCCAGAAACAATGTCCTATTTATTTGTTTGTTTGTTTATTTATTTTTATATTATTATTATTATTACTACTACTGCTTTTATTGTTATTACTATTATTCTTATTCATATTATGATTCATATTATTATTATTATTATTATTATTATTATTATTATTATTAATAGGAGTCCAGCCTGCAGCCTGTTATTGTTATGGGAATGTATGTTCGGGAAAAAATTCTTGCCTAAAAGCCTAAAACTATCTAGAACACCAACACAACGGCATAACACACGAACACGGTTCACGTCACAAAACTGAAATGTGCGACTCAGTGATGCGTTCAAGATCCAGCGAGGCGTCAGAAAAATAGAAGCCGTGCAATGGCAATTACGCACAGAAATACCATGTTTTTTGTGTTTCATGGAGACATAACTTACTGAAAATTGAATCAAAGGAAAAAAACTCACCAAATAAATGACGTGCCCGACACGGCACCAAACGGCCACGATTCCGTCACTACGTCATCATTGCCCGACGCGGCACCAAACAGCCACCCCTCACTGAGAGTGCAGCTCTATTTCCACAGACAACACTGTGACTTATAACAATGGGAAGTTCCGGTTTACAGGCAAACATGGACGGTTGTTTTAAAGACGGGAGGATTGCGCTGTGCAGACCCCATAGTGGTTGCAACGCGAGGCGAGCAACCAGGAGACGACAGACCAGGGGCAGCCCATGGTGCGTTCAATGTAAACTTGGAAAATCGTGCTGCGTTTCAGAGAACCTGGAAAACTGTAAAACGCACCCAACAGGACTAAACTGGACCCCGTGTATTGCTGCATGCAGCTATATTTATTATTATTATTATTACTAATATTATTATTATTATTATTATTATTATTATTTATGTACGACAAGGCAAGTTTATTTATATTGAACATTTCAACAACAAGGTAATTCAAAGTGCTTTACATAAAATATAAAAAGCATGAAGACAAAGTGCAAAGAAACACATTATAAAAGGACATAGAATGCATAAAGTAAAACAAATAGAATACATAGAATGCACAAAAGTTCACGTGCAGTGCAAGAAAGGAAACCTCGTTTTACTCTTTGTTAAGAATTACTTCACCCTTTCCCCGAATAGTGTTTAACTTTGTCAGGGCGATATCCTAGACGGGGAACCGGTCTGGAGATCTTTTCTCTTGTAGAGCTAAGTGTGGAAAGTGAGGTTTGGATGAATGGGACAGTGCTGTGCCTCTGCTTGTCCTCCGTGGTTCCCTGGGGATGCAGTACGGCAACGTGAGCCCCATGGCCGTCACCTTGTGCCAGAGCCTCGGACAGAACATTGGGATGCGATGGAACAACGCTCGCAACTCGGCAGGTAGGAATCGAAACGGGAGGATTTGGAGAGAAAGAACCGGAACAATATGAATAACAAACGGAAGGAGAAAGAGATAGTGGAGAGGGTGTTTGGGAGAATGCCGGGTGTGGCAGTTCTCCTGCGTGGATCCCTGAGTTCTCTAATAAAGAGTTCTGGAAATGGTTCTTTATTTACAGGAGATTTAAAAACAGTTCTATGTAGTAAATGCCCTTTTGTGGAAGAAAATGCAGTAAGGCTTAAGAATAGTGATCCGGATTCAGAAGTGTCCAGTACAGAGATAGTGACGGGTTGCATGCTAACCGTGTTAGCTCAATGCATGGCTCCGGAGGGAAGCAACTAGCCTAGCTGCTGTGAAATTATACAAAATACACCTCCCAATACTCCAAAAAGTGGAGTTATTTAAGCAAGACTTTACGACGAGTAACAACTGTTGCGTAAGCACGTTCTTTTCGCTATGGATGCAGTGATCTTTAGCCGTCAAGCTCCAATTCAAGTGAGTAAGTGGGTTGCCAGGTATTAACCAAGCCGACGGAACTGGCAACCCTACGGCAGTATCAACAGTAACATGTTGATTTGAGCTGATAATCATTGCACCCAGCAGATGGATAAATGGTGATTCATCAAAACGCAGTTCTGAATGTATCTGCATTTAAAATATGTGTTTATTTTTTATAGTCATGAAGACACAAGATTTACCACTTAAATAATAATAAATAAATAATACTGAAGATCATTTTTTAGATTAGTTATTTTCTCAGGATGAACTTCAGCTTTCAAGCTTTGCCCACTGAAACAGCGGTGCCATGCCGTTGTTCCGACGGCCCATAATTCCGAAACCCCCAATATTTCCCCAAATATGTACTATTGGACCGAAAGCCCAAAAGTTGCTAACCCTAACCCTGACCCCATGCGTCCCGTGTCCGGCTCCGTAGAGCAGAGGTCCCCAACCACCGGTCCGTGAGAAGGCGGGCAGGATTTTTTGCAGAAGCGACCTCCTCGCTTGGCGGAGTGGCGGAGCAGCGTAGCAGCAGTGTTATATTTTCAGAGCAATGACCGTTTGTTTTCGGGATAAAGGGCTGTCCGACCTTGGGGTTTTGGAATAATGGGGCGTCGGAGCAGTCCACGAAACACCCGCCGCCGTTTTGTGTTTTGGTTATATTTCTGTTTTTCTCCGTTTTTTCTCCCATCCAAGGAGACTGCAGGTGTCCAGACTTCTGGTTGGGATGCATCATGGAAGACACGGGGTAAACGCCTTACACCTTGCAATACCTACAATATCCACTAGAGGTGTCGCAGCGGCCTTTTTTTAAATGGAGTGGGGAAAAAACGGAACCCGTTAATTAGACACATTTTTAGAACAAGTATGGTTTTAAATATTGAGGAATACATATAGCTAAAAATAAATAAATGTGCTTAAAACGATGCTATTTAATATGCATAATATTTATTTATATGGTATTTGCTGTCTCACATTTACATTTACATTTAGTCATTTAGCAGACACTTTTATCCAAAGCGACTTACAAGGGAGAATAACATTCAAGCTACATTGCGACAGAGACATTAGTGTAACAATAAATACTGCTAGGTAGTGCTAAGTAATTGTAGGTTAGGAGAGGAGGTACTCACTGAAGAGCTGGGTCTTCAAGTGCTTCTTAAAGACAGAGAGGGAGGTCCCTGCCCTGGTCGTTTTTGGCAACGTGGAACTACAAATGAGAATAGCCTGGATTGCCGTGGCTGTACGGCCGGCAGAGCCAGGCGACGCTCATTTGACGAGCGCGGCATCCGGGGGGCAACATGTGCTCTTACAAGAGCATTTAAGTAGGCGGGAGCATTCCCAGCAATCACTCTGTAGGCCAGCATAAGAGACTTGAACTTGATGCGGGCGGCTACAGGTAACCAGTGGAGCTCGATGAGCAGCGGAGTGACATGTGCCCTCTTTGGCTGGTTGAACACCAGTCGCGCCACCGCATTCTGTATCATCTGTAGTGGCTTCACCGCACAGGCCGGCAAGGCTGTTAAGAGAGCGTTGCAGTAGTCGAAACGGGACATCACCAAGGTTTGTACCAGCAGTTGAGTGGCATATTGGGTCAGGCACGGCCTGACTTTTCGGATGTTGAATAGTGCGAAGCGGCAGGACCGGGAGACGGTGGCAACATGGTCCGAGAATGTCAGTTGGTCATCAATAACGACACCTAGATTCTCAATATGACACCTAGTCTCAATATACTACGGATAAATATGCTGATGAAAAATGCCTTGGTGTATTTTATTCCAAGCCGTCAGTCCTCCAGTAATGAATGTATAATTGGTTTGGAAGATTAGTAAAGTGTATTATCAACAAAGCAGAAGCTGATTGGCTCATAATAGGAAGCCGCTTTGAAGCTAAATGGAATGTGATTGGCTTAAAACGCTGATCCGCTGAAAGCAGCTGCCGATATGAGCGTTTGTGGAAGTAAACGTATCCCAGCATGCATTTCTGCTGCAGTAAAATGTTACCATGGAAACAGCTAATTACCATGGAAACCGGTTCCAACTGGTTGGTGGCTTTTCGGCAGACGGGCTGCTCCTGTTCATGGGAGATGAAACAAGGTTAAAACTTCACACAGGTGATTTTTGCTTTGTTTTTACTCAGCTAGCGTCCAGACAAGTAAATAAGGAGTTGCTATTTAATGCCCTGAACTATTTTTTTTAAATGGGAAAAATGAAGCTGCTCCATAAAGGATTTAAGATTGCAACATTCCTCTTTAGTGCAAATTGAAAGATCTGGTAGTGGGTTTTTTTTTATTTTATTATCTTATTTTGGTGTCCTTGTCTTCAGGGATGCACTGGTAGAGATGAGGGATGGAAACGGTACACGGTATGATATCGAGCCTTTTCCATAGGAACATGAGATATAACAACATAGAAATGTTTGTGTAACGAGTGCAATCGATTTAAATGTGTTTTATATGAGTCTACATTGTACCAGAGACCTAGAGCTGGTGTGGATTTGCTTATTGATCCAGACCAGTTTAAAATACAAAGACCAACAACTTATATTACAACTACCCCGGGGTTGAGGTGTCCAGTTGGAAAATAACCCCCTGAGATGGCCATGTCCCCTTTTTATTACGAACTTCTCTTCAGACCCTCTCTCTCTCTCTCTCTCTCTCTTCCATTGCACTCGTGGTGGATCATTCATGAACGATTCGGTTCTTTTGAACGGCTCTTTTGTAGGAACATAGGAAACCGAATTCACTGATGAGCCGCTTACAACCCACCAATGAACTTGAACACCCCCCCCCCCCCCCCCGCCAACAATCACAAACAGAGACTAACTCTATTTATATATACTGTATATATAGGCAGACTGGTATAAACTTTTTTTTTGCATCTTTTAACTTCTTTTTCTTAAATATGAAGATACTGAAACCGTACCGTTACTGTGGCCAAAGAAAAATGTGCTACATACAGAACCATGGGCCTGCTGTACCATTGCTTCCCTAGTGTCTGATATCAGTGTGATACAAAAATACAGTTAAAAAAACAACTTGATTTTCATCTCATTAGATGTCAATTATTACGCTCCCATGACCCCAAACCAAGGCACTGGACTTACTATTCAGTCAGTGTTAGTAAGGCAGGGGTGTCAAACTACAGGCCCTGGGGCCACATCCAGCCTGCGAGACAGTTTAATGAGGCCTGCTACATGGTGATAATATACTGAAAAACCGGCCCGAAAATCATTTTTTCAAATCACAACGCTTAGTTACTCCATACGAATGTACTTAATGTTTTCAAAATGTAAAACTGAATTGAAAAGATCATAAGAGAGATATTTCTGACAGGATTACAAGGAAATTCACTCGTGCAGGAGAAAACAAAACAAAACAAAATGAAAAAAGAGGAAGGTATTCCCTTGAAGTTCAACACGGGCCCCCTAGAAGAAGACAACCTGGCCTGTGGTCATTTGAGTTTGAGACCCCTGCAGTAAGGGATCCGATCAATTCTCTGTATCAGCTGTATCAGTTGATTTATCATTTTTCCACCTGTTTGTGTGTGTGTGTGTGTGTGTGTGTGTGTGTGTGTGTGTGTGTGTGTGTGTGTGTGTGTGTGTGTGTGTGTGTGTGTGTGTGTGTGTATTTTCAGGTACTACCTACCCAGGAAGTTCTCGCGCTGCAGTGTGGATGAGTACGTCCAGTTCCTGCTCCAGGGCGGCGGCAGC
Source organism: Zeus faber (assembly GCF_960531495.2). Taxonomy (NCBI): domain Eukaryota; kingdom Metazoa; phylum Chordata; class Actinopteri; order Zeiformes; family Zeidae; genus Zeus; species Zeus faber. Next base: position 26,658,600 of record NC_137205.1, on the reverse strand, counting down.
TGCCTCTTCAACAAGCCCAACAAGGTGAGGGCGGCGTGGGAGAAAGCGCTGGAGCCATCAGCCTCCCAAACTTTATTTATATTCACAGACAAATTTATCAGCATCGTGGCCTAATTTTTCCTCTGACCTCATATTTACCTGCAGTGCCGTGCACGATGGATTTATATTCTCTGTTATTCTTTAATGCTAATACTAGGACATTATTACCTTGACCAAATTGATAAAGATGTGCAATATTATTTAGATATTCTCCACAATGTCTTTATTTTATTATTTATATTATTTGTAATAATATTGTTTTATATGTGTTTATACTGTACATATATATATATATATACACAAAAAAATATTAATAATTTCCATATATCGATTATATATATCAAAAAAATATTTTGTATATTTCAGTAGGGAATAAAAACCTACTATGGTGAGGTCTATTGGAATCTATTTAAAATAAAATACAATTTTGGACAATTTCAAAACAGACAGTAAATTCAACAAAATATTGCACAGTTTTGTAAAAAACCTTTATCATACCTTTAATATATACCTTACATACATTATTATGTACTTTGTGATAAAATAAATTGATGAGTAGCAGAGATTTAGAAGCAAGCCCCTTTGTGGACCAAACTGGTTATCGCAATAATCTAAAACTGTAACTCTGATAGTTACTGTTTTTTAAAGTACCGGTGAAGTAAAAATAAAATGATGTTCTGAGCTTGTCACACCTCAGAAAAACACAGCCAAATTTGAAGGATGAAAATAAATCGCTAATCATACAAAATTAGGTTTCAAAATCGTGGAAAAAAGCAGGCCAGATAGAGGCTCCACGGCCTGCTAGCATGCAGCTAATGCTAACATAACCAAACCCCAATTGGCGCGGAGGCACCCACGGGGTCGGTGCAGAGACTTGGCATGAGGTGTTAATTCCCAAAACAGCGTTATATCCCGAACTCCGGGCTGTTCGCTTATGCCCAGTATGACCGCCCCATGCCATCGAGTCACAATTAAGCCCCGCCCAAAATATCCAGACCACAAAAATGAAACAGTTTAACGCTCTGGCTCTGACAATTCAGTTCGACATGGTTCAGTCTTTTCACGCGTTTTCAGCGATGACTTTCTGACTTTCTTTCTTTCTGAATTCCCTTTACAGCGACTTTTACAAGATTTGGTGATTGTTGTTGATTGTCCCCAAACAGCAAACAACACTTTCGTTCCCTTCACTACTGCTCCGAAAACCATCTCTTATGTTTGCCGACACATTCAAGGCAGAAAAAAATAAAACATTTGCAATAAAACAAAAAGGGAGCATATGTCAATCTCTCTCCCGCTCTCACTCTCTCTCTCTCAGCTCTTAGATCCTCCAGAGTGTGGGAACGGCTTTGTGGAACCGGGAGAGGAGTGTGATTGTGGATCACAGGTGGTGAGTTCAAGATCGGAGGGATGGATGGATGGATGGATGTATGGATGGATGGGTGGATGGATGGATGGGTGGATGGGTGGAGGGTAGATGGAGGGAGGGGTGCAGGGATGGCTGAAATTACGGAGGAATGATCCTCTGAACCGGTTGCACAGTGAGTTAGTTACAGTATCTGTTAACATGTATAAAATATACAGAAATAGACAAATATATGAAACAAATATTCATAATATACAAAGCGTGATTCTATGCACAGGATACATTATTGGTCTAGCAATGTAGGGTATGAATTACTGCTACGATTTTTATACATCAAGATCGAATAAAAAAAATGTGTGTGTGTGTGTGTGTGCACGCTTGCAGGAGTGTGCACGTAGCGGGGGGGCGTGCTGTAAAAAGTGCACGTTGACCCACGACGCCATGTGCAGCAACGGCCTGTGCTGCAGCGGCTGCAGGGTGAGTCCGTCCGTCCGTCCGTCCACACGCTCGTCCCCTTTACGTGCGCGCGCGCCCTGTGACGCCGCCCGCTGCCGCTCTGTTGCAGTACGAGCTGCGAGGAGCCGTGTGCCGAGAGGCGGTGAACGACTGCGACATCCCAGAGACCTGCACCGGAGACTCCAGCCAGGTAGCGGTGGTGGAAAGTGACTCAGTTGTACTCTGTTGCTGTGCGCCAGTGTCTCTCCCAACCTTATTTCCTGCCGCAGCACACCACTACCCTGCTCAGCTAACCGCTCAAAACGTCACAAACACATAGAGCTGTGATTATTATTATTATTATTATTATTATTATTATTATTATGGGTCCATCCCCTGTTGTTATTGTTAGGATTTTTATTATATTTTGTTTTTTAGCTAAAAGGACAGGAAGATCCACATACAGAGCAGAAATAAGTGAAAAAAACATTAAATTTGACCGAAATCTCAGGCTTGGTGCATCACCGAGTGTGGTGCTGGCATGGACTCCATCGCTCTGCAGTGGCTTGAGGATACAAACTAGGCGTGTGTGTCTGTGTGTGTGTGTGTGTGTGTGTGTGTGTGTGTGTGTGTGTGTGTGTGTGTGTGTGTGTGTGTGTGTGTGTACCGTTTTACCTGGTGGATGTCTGCCGGGCTGTAGACTGTAATCTTCTGCTCTGTATAAAGTCAAAAAACTCTCCAAGGTGACTTTTACAACTTGCAACCCACAGACAACCCCAAATATATAATTCATGATGATTTAACACAACAGAAAAGCAGGAAAACCTGAATCTATCAATATATACTTGATAAATTATTTCAGTCTTATACGTTTTAAAGTGTAAATGGTGGTGAAAAAAACTGAGAATCCGCCGCTAAATTTCATTATTATTGACATCATTTACCAATTCTCTCTTCCAAATAATCCAACCACGTAACTATCCATTCATGAAATGAAATGGCACAGTTTAAGATCCTCCTTATCCCAGGAATAAGCACCAACATGAATGGTTTGTAAGAGTGAATCTAACACTGTATTTTATTTTGTTTATTTTGTTTAGTTTATTTTATTGTTTATAGATGCAACAGCGTTTGTTCCTCCAAGTTGCGAGGGGATTCTTTTCAGAGGTAGCACTGCTGCATTCAAGGCCTGTCAGAAATGCCACCGTGCTGCCTTCAAGCGTCGGAAATTTTGACATTATTTTTAATTTATGGGCCAGAAATACCCGAGCACTAGTGCAAATATATACAAGTTGGTGTTTAATTTATCTAGATATTAGTTTTTTGTCTATAGATCAGGAAGACCCAGGCTGGGAGTAATGGACTGTACCTTAGCGGCAGGCCAAAATGATACAATACTAAATTTTTGTTCAATTTTAGATATTTTAGAGAGTTTGAAAATTGAAATTGAAAGTTGAGAATTACGACAAATTCCTCGACATTTTTATTTCCCCTTGGACTTTAAATTAGTCCACAGTAATTATTTGCACTTGCACTCCACAAAAATAAATATTTTTGACAGAATTAAATCATTTTAGTGAGAATTCCATATATTCTGTTATTGTTATATTCTGAATTTGAACAGCCTTCCAACACACAAGCTAGTTTCCATTATTTATCTTAAGTGGAATTTGAAAAACTTCTCACAACACACCTAAGCTCTGAGGTAAGCTCTGAGGGCACACAGCGACTTTTCATTTTCACTAAATTACATTTGAAAGCCAAATATCTCAGTTTCACACTTTCACGTTTTATTATTAGAGTCATTTTGTGTCAGGGTATTTGTACTTTCTACCCAAGAAAAAAGATGGAGTACTTCCTCCATCACTGCCACTAATTCCCCACCTATCTGTTTTTCCAGTGTCCCCACAATGTCCACAAGCTGGATGGATACCTGTGCGACAGCGCGCAGGTAGGCTCCGCCCTTCGTGTTTTAATCAGGTTTGTTACAGGACCGAAGGATGAGAAACGCACCACTCTGCTGCAGCTTCTCACTGGGCTCACATGCAGTCCAATGGGGCAAACGTTTCCGCCTTAAAAAATAAAAACATGTTAAATCCGCTTTTCCAAAACTGCTATAGCACACCCAGAGTGTAAAGTTGCCTACAGCAGGCTGACTGTAGGAAGCGACGCTACCTCCTGTTTCTAGTCTCCTAGGCGTGTGTGGTTGTAGCCGAAAGAGCTCGTTTCTGGACGTGCAGGAGAGTCAGCGAAACCCTGAAAACCCCGAAAATATAGTTTGTGAGGTTTTTTTTTTTATCTCAAAATTTCAAAATAAATTCTAAACACTGTTTGACCATATTGGAAAAGAGATTTAACATTTATTAAGTCATGAATGTGGAAAATAGGCTCAAGTTTCAACGTTCAGGAAGGACGGTGCTCACTCACTCAACTGAATCGAACGAATGAAGTGTCGAAAAATAGAACCTATCTTTTTTCCGAGTGACTCATCAAGAACCGATTTCTCAAAACAGAGCCGAATCTTTCATCACTACAAAACAACAACATGGACGCATACCAGCGCCTAGTTGTGCAAACCACCAGTGACTGTGTTGTCGGGCCCCCTGCTGGCTCGGAGTGCAAATAACCACAACAAAACACCAACTTCCAAGTTGAAATCGCCGCATTTGGCTGCAACAGTGAAAAAATCGGTGTCTCTGATGTTGATTTCATTGATTTCATTGATTTCACTGATTTCATTGATTTAAGTGATTCGTCTTCCCTCTGCTCAGGGTCGCTGCTATGGAGGGCGGTGCAGGACTCGTGACGGACAGTGCCGGGGACTCTGGGGTTACAGTAAGTCTGAATAAACATCCCAAAGCGGAAGAGCGGTCAGTGCTGCCTTAAGGATACCCGAAGATACAAGGTGGACGAGGATCAGGAAAATGATTTGTGATCTTTTCGTTGTTTTTGGTGTTTTGTGCATCATTCAATTTTTCCCCTCTCCCAGATTCGGCGGACCGCTTCTGCTACGAGAAGCTGAACGCCGAGGGCTCGGAGAAGGGGAACTGCGGGCGGGCGGGCGGGCAGGGCTGGCTGCAGTGCAACAAGCCGTGAGTGGGGTTAAACGGGGAATTAAAAAAATACAAAGAGAAAATGACAGAGTTGTGTCCGTTCCGCCTCCTGCAGGGACGTGCTGTGCGGCTTCCTGTTCTGCGCCAACATCACCGTCAAGCCCAAGTTCGGGGACCTCCAGGGGGAAGTCACCAGCTTCACCATCTACCACCAGAACAAGTACCTGGACTGCCGGTGGGTGCGGGAGGGACAACGATTATTTCTTTTTTCTTTCGCTTGTTGTTTGAGTCCGTCGGCCAAAAATACTGTGATCCGATCACAATGCGGCAGAATCGACATAACCAGAAGGCTTATTAATACCCAGTGTAAATGATCGTATGTCATGATCCAGATAACGTATCTAGATACAGATACAGGTGCAAAAGGGGCCAATCAGTAGATTTTGTCATTATTTGTCTAATTTTTTTATTGATATACTGGAAATATTTAGATTACACAGTGTTAAAATAAAAGTCTTCTCGTAGCCTGAAGAGATCTCTTTGATTACAATTTTTTTAAATTAAAATAGATGACATATTTACTCTTACTGTTTACTCTTACCCTGAGTTGTAGTTCTTGGCCCGCTGAGTGAACCAGACAGATTTTTTTTTTAAACCACCTTAGGGTTTGGAACGCGGGTGTTTGAACGTCACAGAATGTTTCGAGGCTCGATGGCATTAAACCAATATGAAATGTAAAGTAAAGGCGAAAGTAAGTAAAGTGTTATAGGTAGGGTCAGTTTAAGTAAAGTTGTAAAAAAAGGTTGAATTGGATAAATTATCGAATGAAGAAAATTGTTTTAACTCCTGTGCGTGCGTGTGCGTGGGGCGCGGTGCTGCAGCGGTGGCCACGCCCTCCTGGAGGACGGCACGGACCTGGGTTACGTGGAGGACGGGACGCCCTGCGGTCCCAACATGATGTGTCTGGAGCGCCGCTGCCTCCCGGTGGCGGCCTTCAACCTCAGCACCTGCTCCGGCTCCAACCTGGGACGCACCTGCTCCGACCACGGGGTATATCTGTCTATCTACCTGTCTGGCTCCAGCCGCCTCCACCCCGTCGCACTATCCAATCTACGTGTCGCGCAGAATGTCCCCACTTTTCCCTCTCTGTCTTTCTCTCTACCTGTCTGTTTTCTCTCTACCTGTCTGTATCGCTCTCTACCTGTCTGTCTCTCGCTCTGCCTGTCTGCCTCCACCCAGTCACACTATCTGATCGTTTCACGTCTCGTGAAATGTCCTGTTCCCCACCCCCCTCTCTCTACCTGTCTGTCTCTCTCTACCTGTCTACCCGTCTGTCTGTCTTTGGACCTCAGTCTCTCTCTCTCTGTCTGTCTATGTCTCTCTACCTGTCTGTCTCTCTCTACCTGTCTACCCGTCTGTCTGTCTTTCTACCTCTGTCTCTCTCTATCAGTCTGTCCATGTCTCTCTCGGCCTGTCTGTCTGTCTCTCTCTAACTGCCTGACTCTCTCTCTACTTGTCTGTCTCTCTCTCTGACTGTCTACCTGTCTGTCTGTCTTTCTACCTCTCTGTCTCACTTTCTCGCTATCTGTCTGTCTTTGTCTCTCTCTACTTGTCTGTCCGTCTCTCTCAGCCTGTCTGTCTGTCTGTCTGTCGCTCTCTTACTGCCTGACTCTCTCTCTACTTGTCTGTCTCCCTCTGTGGCTGTCTATCTGTCTGTCTGTCTGTCTCTCTCCATCTCGCTTTTGCTTCCTGTCCGTCTGTCTCTCTGATTGTCTGTGTGTCAGTGCTGTCAATGGGAGCAAACATTTCTCCTTTGGAAAACAAAATCGTTGAATCTACTTTTGGGAAACAGGAAACTCACATTCTAGTCCCGTGTGTCTTTGCGTATTTTTTGTTTTGAATAACAATAAGATCACATTTTATTAAGAACTACTTATCGCAATTTGCTGCGGTTCATCCAGACCGCAAGGTTGGCTGCTGCAGGCTGCCAGTAGGAAGCGACGCAACTTCCCGTTTCTAGTCCCTGACGTTATCGCCAAAAGTCAATGAACTCTGAAAAAAGCTGCTAAAATGCAGGGTTTGCAGCTACAGTATATTTTAATCAACCATCTCTCTCCCTCCGCAGACCTGCAGTAACGAGGTGAAGTGTATCTGCGACAGGGACTACACTGGGAAGGACTGCAGCGTCTACGACCCCATTCCAGAGCCCACAGCCCCAGCAGGACCCGAAAAGAAAGGTCCCTCTACCCGTCCGTCTCTCTCTCTACCTGTCTCTCTCGCTCTCTCTCTCTCCCTCTCCCTTTCCCTCTTTCTCTCTCTCTCTATCTGTCCAGCTCCCTGTCTCTCTCCCCCTCCCTCTCTCTCTCTCTCCACCTGTCTGTCTCCCTGTCTCACATCCCCCTCAAATTCGCTCGTGAATTCCCCGCTCTCCAGACGCTAAAGCCAAGCTAATCATTCTGAGCTGACGGTGTATGAAGCAGCCGGTGTACATGCACATCTCTTGGAGTGCGCGTGTGCGTCAGGCGCGTGTGTGCGCACGTGTGTGTGTGTGTGTGTGTGTGTGTTGCAGGGTCGGTTTCCCTTCGTAACCTCAGCGCTCCACCTGAGAGCAGGAGAGGGGGAGGAAGCCAACAGTGTAATATGAACTCTCTCCTTCCCCCTTTTTACCGCTCTCCCCCTGACCTCCCGCACTCACCCGCCCCCACGTGAATGACCTCTCTCTCTCTCTCTCTCTCCGTCTCCTTTCAAAATCCTTTCGTTTCCCCTCATCCCTGACTGTGGTCGTGGACTCTCCTTTTCCTCTCTTCTCTCAACCCGGTCTCATGCTTTTTCTTGCTCATTGTCACGAAAATGTATCAAAATTAATCATGTCCTGTAGCACGACTTTTTTTTTTCACAAAATAAAAGCAGGATACTGGTTTGGCTTTTTCTGTGACTGGTCTATAATTCAAGGTTGGGTGAGAACAGGGATGTAGGGTCACACCGCCGTGTGAACTTCATTCATAGATACAATTTAACTGGATATAAAGGTCAGCGTTTGCGCGCCTGTGTACCCATCAGCCAGTGCGGTAAACATTTCCATGCCAAAAGCGAGCTCCACCAATGACAGATGTCGCTGTTACACTTAGGATTATGGGTAGTGTCGTCTCCATGACATTGTTAATAAAACATGTTTTTTCTGAAAACAAGGTTGATATCATACAGACTTGTGGCTTCTGCAGGAGAAAAAACAAATTATTATATACATTGCATAATATTTACGCAATTATTTAGAAACTATTCAAACCCCAATGTTAACCCTAATTCTAGAAACTACAAAAACTACAATTCTGCGCCATTTTGTTCTGCATCTTGATGCAATTGCACGAAAAAAGTCGGACAGTCATACTCCGGGACACGATTCAATAGCTACATTTTCGTGACTATGCGTGTGAAAAGGCGTGAGGCCGGGTCTCTTCTCTAGTTGTGGTTGACGTACAGTGTTGACGCTGTCCTCTGATTCGTGTATTTTAGTGGCTGTTGTTTTGTTTTCTTCCTCCTCCGCCTCTTCTTCCGCCCCCTGCCCCCCCCCCCATCCCCCCTCCTCCCTCTGCGCAGGTCCCAGTGGCACCAATATCATAATAGGGTCGATCGCAGGTGCTATTCTCCTGGCAGCTATAGTCCTAGGGGGCACAGGATGGGGATTTAAGTAAGAGTTCTGGCATGTCTTTGTGTACCTGTCTGCTTCTACCTGAGGCCGCGCCCACTCTCACACCCCCCCCCCCCAAAATGACACCCACCCGACCCAGGGACTCAGGAACCCAGGGACGGGGGAAGGGGGGGTGGGGGGTGTGCAGGCACGTCTTACATGTCTTGCATGCTGATAGTTGGGCTAATCTGGCGTTATGCACTAGTACCAACATCACGCTGAGGATGGTTTGGGATCCACCCACAGCTCAAACTTGCCCCCACCTCCACCCTACCCACGCTGGGGTAACTGATAGTGATTTCTCTGCCAGGAAACCCAAATACAGATTCCATACAGAATACAGATTCGCGGTGATGGGATGCGAACCTTGAATCTGCCTCAGTGGGTTTGCTTTTTCGTGACGACGTTAAAGTCATTGCACCTCATTCACAAAAAAAACTTACAAATGTATAAAAACAAATCAATGTCAGTGTCAAAGCCTCTAACTAGTGAAGGTGAAGGTCCTCGCAAACGGCCTCTTGTCGGTCTCTGACTCCATTTTGTGTTCACTGCATCTTTTCTTTCACTCTTTGAAATCTTCTGACCTTGTGTCTTTTCCTCCAACACCTTTCCACTTCTCCGTCAACGTAGGAACATCCGAAGAGGGAGGTAAGACCCCAAACGCAGTTTGTGCCGATCTCCATCACCCACCCTCTGAAGCTCCTCCCATTGGTTACCCTAACCCAGCATGCACCTGGACTCCCTTCCCCGTCACACACCTTCCATCTGCGCCCGGTCTCGTTTTGCTTGGGTTGACACGTCGTTTCCGTAGAAAAAAACCCCAAACCTGGTTCTCTGCGTCTTCTTTCTTCCTTCCTTCCCCCTTTTCAGATCCGGTGGGGGGTAACCAAGATGGCCGCCTCCCTTCCGTCCCTGCGTATGTCTGCTCTCATCTTCCTCACGCTGTCGTTTCCGCATCGGAGAAGAGGGAGGGGGGGGGAATAAAAGTCTTCCATGTCCCGTCTCAGATCCCTCCCAACCTCTTCCGATATATTCCAACCCTCCCTTCCTGTCTGGTCTGTTGTCCCCCCCTGACCCCCACCCCCTCCGCGCGCCGTCCGTCCGTCCTCCCGGCGGAACTCTTCCCGTCATATCGACCAATCATAGTTCATGCGGTTGCTGCCAGCGAAGCGGTGAGGTCGTGGAGACCTCCCACGGAGACACTGCGGACGGTCTTCCTCGGCAACAAGGTCCGGGGTCCCTGGCGTCCTGCGTCTGGGAGGGTCCGGCGAAAAAAAATATCGACAACGGCGGCCGAAACTTGACGTGTCTTTCCAACGCCACCGAAGACGGAGTCAACAGATACAGACATGATTTATCAGGAACTGAATAGTCTGCTTTTGGGTTTTCCGCAGAACCTGAGGGATGGGAGGCTGTGTCTTAGGGGGTGGGGGGTGGGGGGGGGGCAGTAATGCTTGCTTGGGCCATGCTTGGGAAATTATTTGACTTTTAAGACTTTAAACGAAAATGATGTAAGCGGAAAGAATTCCTGAATTGGGGCCGTTCGTGCGAACGAAGGGCCCACGACCGACTGCCAGAAGGGTCGCCCAGGCCGAGGCTGAAAGTTGACTTTACCTTTACCGTTTGAAATTATTATACAGAAATTATTCACTGAACTCGGGGGGGCCCCCTGGCGTGGTCCCCGGGGCCGGGTTTTCAGGTACAAATCGAAAGCGAGGCGTAATGGTCTTGGGAGCATTTTTGAGAAAAAAAAAAAACGAACATTGCAGCAGCAGAGACCGTAACTTGTAACGTGTTGTCAAACCATGACGACGATGTACATTCCACCTCTAGTGTTGTAACGAAAACCCTCTTTGTAGGTTTGTTGTTGATTTTGTTCACCCCACCCCCACCCCCCCTGGGGGATCTCCTTTGTACATTTGCTCATGGATGAATGTAACGTGGATGTGAGATGTTTTTAAGGCGAGCTTCGAGGGGATGTTTACACTCGTGTTGGGGGTGGGGGGCGGTTTGCTCCGCGGCCACACCTCGACGCTCCTGCCATCGCGGAGAAATACGTTTATACCTCTAGAAGAATCTCTCTCTCCCTCTCCTTCGACGCCCCGCCGCGCGCCGAGGCCGTTTGCACCTTCGGGGCGGCGCGTTAAGTAAAAATGAAAATGAAAATACAAAATAACATTTATCTCAAAATAAAATGCACATTAGCCGACTGTATGCACACCTGTTTGTAAATACGTGCAAGATATGCTGAATGTTAGCTGAACACACTGTAAGAATAATCCATTTTAGAAGGACGTGTCTCTGGACACAGTGTTCCTACTCCCCTCCTGTCCATCCGTCCGTCCGCCCCTCCCTCCATCCGTCCGTCATGACAGGACGCCCAACATTCTTTTATTGTTCCGTCGCTGGAAAGAAACAACAAACATTTTGTATATTTGTCGACAGCCCTTTGAGCCCTGGGTTGATGCCTCAGCCCAGAGATGTGCGGGTGGAGTTTGGGCGTTTCTCCCCCCCGGGGGAGGACCTGTGGGGTTTGCACTACGGCGAACGCACTATTGTTGTGTACAGAGTGGGTATGAAATACGTTGTGTTTACCGGCCGTTTTTGAAGGATTTAAGAAAAGAGATGCGTCCTACCCCCATATTTTTTAGACACTTATTTTACTTTTTAAATTGAGAGAGGGGGTGGGGGTGGGGGTGGGGGGGCGGTGACGACGACATCCTGTTAAGAGGAACCGAAACGAAGGCGAAATAAAATACAAAAGTGAAACACACTTCCCTCACTCGCGTGTTCCTTCTTGTGTTTTGTTTCCAGTGAATTCCAAACTTTCCAAACACCGTTCAAGCGCCACGTCCGTGCCGCCCGGTGGGGCAAGCGTTTGAACGTTAACCCTGCATTTTATCCTGGATTCAGGGTTTTATTCGGTGTGTTCGCGTTCACTGAATACCCAGATTCAGCGGGCGTTCAGGGGGAAAGCCGTGTCAACTCGGCTGGGGCCGATCTACCTTTTTTTTTTTTTTTTTTTTTTAATCCACGGGGAAAAATCTGAGAATTGGAAACAGTGTACGTGCAGTTTACCATGTTCTGAAACTGGAGCTGAGAGGGAGAGAGGGGAGGAGAGAGAGAGGGGAGGAGAGAGTGAGGGGAGGAGAGAGAGAGAGAGAGAGTGAGGAGGAGAGGGAGAGGGGAGGGTTATGGGGCGGAGAGGGAAAGATTTAGGTGTATTTTCTTTCCTGAGTTTCTTACTTGTGTGGAAAATTAAAAACGTAAACCTAACTCAGAGAATTGGAGCAGAGTTGTTGTTTTTTCGTTTGTCCTCCAGACAGCGGTGCACGCCGGCTCGCATGCCTGTGTTTTTATTTTAGATGTGTTCATTTCCTACATGCATGAAACAACACTTTTAAACACAGCTGAGTTGAGGGACTGTCCAAGTCCTTGCTCCGTACGGTCCCAAAAAATAACCTGTGCGTCCCCACTGTCGGGACGCACGTCATCCCGTTGCTTTCTGTTGCCATGGGACTTGATTTAGTAAAAACTGGATGTTTTTTGTGTAAATACTTGACTTGTAGATAATAAATCCTGTAAAAATAATAAAAACACTCCCGGAAACGGAGGAGACTAGTGTCTGCTCGGCGAGTGACGTAGCGAGTGACGTAGCGACGCGCCATTACTCAAATTCCAAACACTGATAGAGTACAGTACAGCAGGACGCGTGTGACAATAACGTGAGACATTCACTTTGTAAAAAGCACATTTTACATTCTCTACGGCTTTAACCTTCGCCCCCTTGTATTTAACTGTTATTTAAGACGCTTCTCTGAATAAGACGCAAGCGCCTCTGTCCGAGCTGAATATCAGTGCGAGAGAATTAAATCCAAATCCCCAAATGACGCGCGGCTCACCTTCCCCGATATTCTTAAAATATTTTATTCACGGTCAAAAATGTACAGAAGAAAAAAGTATCCTTGGGACGGCTCTCCATGCAGACGGACAAACAGAGGCACCGTCGGTCACGGCTTCACCCTGCGCGCGTCTCCGTACCGAGACCCAGCGCTTCCACTTCAATTAAATAAAACACGGGGGGGGGGGGAAACAACAACGAGTCTTTACACGGAACACATCCCACTTAAAAAAAAAAAAAAAAAAAGCCTTTTCGCAGCCCAGACGTGAACGCCCGTTGCCCGGTCCGTCGCCGCGGTTCGGGCCAAAAGTCCTTGGCCGCCCCGGTGGGTGGCGGAGAGCGAGGCCTCCTCTCAGGGTCAACTACTGCTAACACAATGTGCACGGTCGCGACGCCGCCCCCGGAAGACCCGGCAGACGCCTCTTTTGGTTGAGACGACTCGGGCGCCGGGCGTCGCTCCGGCAACAGGGTCGGGCGAGCGAGTGAATCTTCAGCTGGCGAACTGGAAATAAACTGCTGAGGGTTAAATAAACGTCAAAATGAAATGAAGGCACAAAAAGGCGGCGTAATTCATGTCGAATGTGACGGATTTTACACTTTCTCTTTCCACCAAAATAAATTATTTTGTCAGAAGTAAACTGTTTGGGCACCGCCGCTTTGCCCCTCTCTGCCAAAATGAATATTTCTGATGGAATTTGGGTCAAATATTTTATGGGATGTACCGTTTGGCGACAGAATGGCACGACCCTCGTGGGACCGCCCCTCACATCTCTTCTGACGTTGGCTCGTAGTTTCGGGACGTCCTCGTACATTGAACCGTGTGAATGGAACAAATGTCTGGAAACTCTTTTTTACCGAGTGACTCCACCAAACCGAAATCCCAAAAAAAAGAGTCGAACCTCCCATCACTGGTCGCCGGGTACGTATTGGAATGTACTTGTTGTTGAATAGTAGCACGCTGTGATACTGTAGTTCACCCTGATCAGGCGGCTCGGTGCGGCAGAACACCGGGTGTGCTTTTTTGGGGGGTTGGGTGGGGTGGGGGTGGGGACGGGTGGGGGGTGGGGGGTGGTGGGGGTCTTCATTCCACTATCTCCCCCGTGTCCCACTTGGTTTTGGGCTCTTGCCACCAGTTTGCCACGAACGACTCCTCGTAATCGCCGACGCCCTCGAACTCTGTGTCCGGAGGCTCCAAGGGGCCGACGCCCGCCTCCTCTGGATTCACCACATCCTGGATGGAGACACCAAGCCATTGGGGCGGTTTCATGCAGGGGTCGTTCATGACGGTTTGATTGCAGGGCCGAGATACGGGATTTATTATCACGACAACCGGGAATTGAACGCGTCTCCCAGCAACCTGCGGCGTAGCTGTGACACCAGGGGCCCAGACAGAACTCAAAACACTAAGTTTAACTAACTAATATTTATAATTTTCAAAAAGTAAAGACAAAAGTTCTTGACCGAAAATGTAATTTCAAGAAATAAAAAAGTATTAATTTAAATATTTAAATTATATATTCATATATATATTTTTTTTATATTTAAATATAAAAAAATATATAACCAACTGAAAACTAAACAAACTAAATAATAAATCTATTATTATTATTAAATTAATTATGAACATGCAATAAACCGAAAGAATTTGCTGAAAAATTACATTGCGATATATTAAGAAGATAAAAGTTAACTCTTAACTCTAGTAAGGTAGAAAAATTCAAAATATACAACAAAAAATAAACCTACAACATAAACAAACCTAAAATAAACAACGTACAATAAAAAAAATGGCCATATACAGTAGCTTACTGATAAACGATAAACAATACACGTAAACCTGAAAATGGGTTTGTTTGTGTAAACCCTTTAAGTCGCCCTGTAATTCACCGTCTCACCCCCCCCCCCCGCTCCTCCCCTCTGTGGCCGACACCTCCCGGCCACATACCACACGCTGCTGCCGGAGGAAACCCTCCCTCCCCCTCCTCCGCCCGCCTCCCCCTCTCCACCACCCCCAAACCCTTCCGTCTCACACACACGTCGGCCTCCCAAGTGTTTGGGCACGAGTTTCACCGCTTCACCTTTCTTTGGTTTTGGGGAAACGACTGAAACGCCTCATTGTACTTAAGTGTGCATTTAAAACTCACAATGGACATTGTATTATCAACTGGGTGGGGGTGAACGTGACATTCTGAGTGACCTTCAGATAACAGTATCGCCCCCCCCCCCCTTACAAAGAGAACAGCATTTTACACAAGCGGCTCCCAGCTTTAAAGTGGTAATCCATGAGAGTGGAAGTCTGTGTTGGCTGGATTACTCTGCAAGTTCAGACTTCCATTAAAATCTGCAACGTTTTTCTTTCAACGTCGGTGTTTACCCTCGTCGTCGCTCGTCGCTTTCATTTTTCGCCAAACTTTGTTTTCTTCTGATCAATTGAATTGTTCATTTTTTTATTTTTTCTTGGTCACTATAGGTGGAGGAGGTATTTTTTGTTAATTTTTGTGAATTCTCCTCTATATCCACAGTTTACTGGCCACAACTAGCTACGCTGCTTTATCAAATTCACCGTGGCTGCCTTCCACATCTTGCCCGATCAGGTCATTCTTGCTGGGTTTGTGGCGGACCCCGCCACCAACAATGGGAAGCGGCATATAGAGGAGCACGTGCCTCCCGTACATACACTGATATATATAAAAAATAACTGGCTGTTGCTTATAAAGGGGCCAGCTCAAGAACAAAGGATCAAACATGAGATTTTATTAAACAAAATATTCTTACGGATTACCACTTTAACGTTGCCTGCGGAACTCACCTCATCGTCCGTTTGTAGGTAGTTCAGAGCAAACGCCAGCATCTCTTTCTGCTTGGTCGTCTGGTTGAAATACTTCAAAGCCTCCTGGAAAAAATCAAAAGACGGCGTCGGCTTTACAGTGACGAGCCCCGAACAGCGGGAGGAACACCAGGGCACCGGGTTTCCAGGGCACGTGACTAAGCCACAGAGCTTTCTTTTTTCTTTACCGCCTCGCCGGGGCTTTTACCGCCGACTGCACCGACCGGATGTGAAAAGGGCGCCAGGACCCGTGATCTAGAAGGACGCGGGAATCCGGCCGCTCCGGAAACCCTCTGGGAGAGGCGCGGGCGGGTGAACAAAAGCAGCCTGTTGCTGCAGGAGAAGGTGGGAGCGCAACCACGGGCCTCGCACGGCGTCGACGCTCACGCCCGGGACGGTGCTGAACTGCAGCTTTCCCTTGCGTTTGATCCCTCAGACCGAAAAACAGCGGGAGCCCGCGTCGTTTATCACATTAGAGAGACGCCGGCGGCGCGTTTTAATGATGTGCTTCGGTCGCCACGGCGGCAAAACATGTTAGACAAAATGAACCGCAATTATGTCGAGACTCGTGTGGCGTGGCGAAAGACAGCTGCTGCATCCAAAATGGATGCAGCAGCCAACAGAGCATGAACTGGTGTTTAGTGTCCGAAATAGTTTGCATCAACTAGTGGGGCTGCACGATTACGGCGAGAGTGATCATCACGATTATTTTGATCAATATTACGATCACAATTATTTCTCCATTTTGGGGATCACAATTCTTCCATGCCACTTTGTAAATAAACGGAAAACTGCCTGCACAAATACACAAATAGCAATGCATTTTATAAACCTATACATGAATAAAATCAAATGCACAAACATTTGAGTCAAAATAGGACTTTTCTGCGACAATTACTTGACGTTTTATATGTATTTAAGATACTCCGTGAAGCAGGCAAGTGTAGAACAGTGGAGTAAATGTGTGAATGGAGACTCCAATACGCATCTCCGCTCTCGTTTCCAGTTTCTCAGAATTAAACAAATAAAAACAGTGTTTTTCTTTTTTTATTATTTTGAATGTATTTAACTTTTTTCCTAATTGAACGAAACAAAAAGAACAGACGCGCTGGGAGCCTGTGTGTGGGCGCCCTCCATGGAGCCTGCGGCGCGCTCCCACTGAAGCACGGATGCACGGACTATTAACTTTGCCACACACGGATAATTGCGATCAGACGAAGAAACAAGGGCAAATTGCACTCGGCTGCAAAACTTGATGGGCGTGTTTGCGCCGTCGTACCATTAGCGCGATACCTTGTGTGAATCGGACGCTGAGACGACGCTGAGGCGACGCAGATAGAGGGCGCAGTTGAAAAAAAGGAATCGTCCCCCGGTCACGAGCAATTTATTGTAGAGGCCAATATAGATTCAAGATTCCCAATTTCAGATCAATAACAAACTAGACATACTAGTTATTTAATCATTTAAAATCAGTATTTCATGTCAATGTATGTCATGTCTTACTTCGTGAGTAGCCGTGTAATAAGCGGGATAGTGTGCAGCCAGACAGGGATTATCACTAAATAAGCCCTTCAGAGTGATGCAAGACCCTGTCGGGGGTTTTTTGCGATAACGACCGGTTGGCTGCGCATTATAAGCTAAGATAAGATAAAACAGCACTTATACGGCTTATGAAATGCATGGGCGGACTGGGGGGGGGGGGGGGGTTCTGTTGCGATGCCTTGCTCACCGGTCGGGGCAGGAAGTGGTTCTCCTCCAGGCCCCACTGCTCCCGGTAGAAGCGGTAATAGGCCACGTTCTGCTGCATCACCTGGTCGTCGGGGTCGAACAGCATGTAGCTGGCGGCGCACGGGGCCGCGTTCCGCACGTCGTTCACTGGGAGGAAGCACAGCGGGCGGGGTCCTGAGTTTCTGAATTCCCGGAAGCGCCCCGCCCGTTATTTTTTTGTTTTTTTTGGGGGTTTTTTCCGGCCGCCGTCACTCACGTTTGTAGTAGGCGAACTGCAGGTAGTGGAACATGGTGGCCACAAACTTCTCCACGAAGAATCCGCCCACGTTCGGCGTCAGGTTCTCCTCGCATTTCACTTTGCATTTCAGAGCCTCGGTGTAGAAGTCTGAGGG